>NC_137659.1:8153438-8838539 GCF_963422515.1 Blennius ocellaris
TGCGCCCAAATATTTTATTAAAATTGGCATTATGTTGAGATTGTTGTCACTCTCTGTAGTAATTGTTTCTTTCTTTGAAAAAAAGATATAGACCTTTTCATCACATATCCTTTGCAACACAACAAAGAAAAACTTTAAAGACTAAATTTAAAGGTTATTGTGCCACTATTTCAACGGAGCGGCGCACTGAAGATAATATTGGGCTGAATGTGGCCTCTGAACTAAAATGAGTTTGACAGCCCTTCAGTAAATAAATAAAATATCAAGTAATATTTCCAATTTGATTTCTATAGAATACTTTTTTTTGCCATCAGATCAGAATATTTAGAATTCATGATGATATGTCTACAGAACACACAGGGCTTATTTGAAAAATAGAAATAAGTTATGCTGATAACAATGACGTTTACTGTAACAATGGATTTGCAGCCTATTAAGGACAAAAAGTCTTTTGTACTGTATGTGTCGATGGTTTCTCATATAGATGAAAAGTAGCCACTCTTCTCTAGTAGATGATAATCAATACTTACAACCACTCAACCACTATCTTTCATTGGTCTTGTTGTAATTAATATGTCCCCAAGAGGAAGCCCACTTCCAAAGTAGTGTTCTAATAGACACCTACCGCTGATTTACACAAACAACACTATCGTTCGAGGACCAGTCGGTACCTCACCCCCTCAGAAAGAATCCGATACGCATGAAATGAAAATGTCAGCCGTCGATATGACGTCTGGAACCGAAACCAAGCCTGTCGTCCAAAAGAGAAAGGTGTCACAACGATCACCAATGACACAGTGAGAGTACCACTCTGCTGCTTCCACTAGTGGCACTGTGACAGCTGACAACAGTTTGACATTTCACAAATTGAAAAACATAATTACATTCTACACCTACGCTGGGTGCTCGGCAGTCTGTTTCACTAGATCATAACAATAACCATTTTGACCAGTCAGACGGACTAGAGCGTAATTAGGCCTTTTCCCTCGATAGCTGTAATCCAAGTGACTCTATCTAGTTGAAGTCATTTATCTATAATTGGATGCGAAAACAGTCCCGGACAATACGAACCCAGAACAGAACCTTGCCATGTAACTTTTTAGCTGGTGTGTACTGGAAATTTTGCAGTATGAGGCTCATAAATGTGAAAACGAGTCTTAATGCTATCAGAATTCTTCCGTATTCACCATCCTTCCTGTTTTCTCATCCAGCAGCAGGGATCTCATGTAAAACGTGTCTGTTTGAAGGGCAAATTATGTTAATCAAAGTTGAGTTTGCATTGGTAGGAACTGACAAGCATAAGAGCCCATTCTGAATGCTGTGACTAAAGGTTGGATGAAGACGTGTGAACAGCTTGTGCACTACAATCTCCTAATAACACATCTTGAGTGCCTTAAAAAGGTGGAACCTTGCGGAGTATTTTCAGCGCTTTCGTGAACAGTTATATGATTAATTTGGAATCTTTTCATTTAAACTAGTTTTTTTTAAACGTGTACATACACAGTAACAATGTTTCAGAAAAGTAGAAGTTTCATCTGTTTCCACTGAGATGGAGCATTTTCAAAAAGTTCTACCTGTGGAGATGTTTTCAATCAAATAGTTTTCAGTGGCTCCGAGCACCATTGTCACATAAACGGACACCCAAAACACAAGAAAATTTGCTGTTTCCACATCAAAACATTGAGTAAATGGTTCCTGAGCGAGTGAAACATTCAACAATCAGTATAATGGAAGTTACTATGCCCATTGCCATTAAAAAGACTGAAGTCACTCTTCACCTGTCACCAGCCCCATGAGGTACACAGCAGTTGCTTACAGCCCCTGGAAGTTGAATGTAAGACTTCTTATTAGCTCAAGAAAATTGAAAGACATTATTGTTAATGGCATTTAGATCTGTATAAAAATAACATACTTGTCTTTGCTGATATGTGATAGTTAGATGCTTTATTATCAAGACATCCCATCCCGTGAGAAAAGAGGCAAAAAATCAATTACCCCCTCCCCCCATAAACAAAATGACCCTCCAGTACTTTTCATACTTTGAGTCATCAACCATAACATGAGCACACATCCTGTATGTGCAAATGTTCTGATAATATATCATGGTGCCGATATTAATTGTTCTAATCCTTGGTAATAGTAGTTTGATTAAAATCATTTGTATTCTCAAACGTTTCCAATGCAACTGGTGCCGATGTTTGATTCGATTGGTATGAATGGAGAGACGATGCAGCGTGTCGTATCCGAATTATGTGGTACTCTTTCAAGCAGGTTCTATTTTTACTTGAAAGACAATATAACCTGGTATGTTTCTCGAACCAAAGGTGACAGCACAAACACTGTGGCGGCACAGAAAAAGTGAATCAGCCAAGGCCCCCCATTGAAATCAGTCCCTTTGAACCCTGGTGCCTGATGTTATTTTTCAATGGGAAATGATTCAGGAATTTCCAAATCTATGTCGCTCTATTCACTTCCAATCTAACGCAATCAGCCGAGCCAAGCATATCCCTGCTTTCATCCTTTTGATCAGAGGGAAAAACAATTTACACTTTTTCATTTCACAGGCAGTGTGAAATGAAAGCAGAATAAAGGGGAGTCAGTGGAAAGAGCAAAAGACAGAGAGGGATGGGGAATGGTGGTGTGTGAGGGAATGGATGAAAAGCACTGAGCAAATTTCATTAAAGTGATCCATCATAAACGTGTGCAGGACACAAGCACACACATGCGCTGCCTCACACGGAGAAACAGAATTACATGCCTCAAAGAGCCTCTCAATAGCGCGTGGAAGCTGATAACTTAAGTCGGATTTCTTGCACAAGTAAATTCAGACCACAGACTGAACACAAGAGTAGAACCTAGAGAGAAAGTAGAGGCAGGTCACCTGACTTCATCCTGCTTTAGATCTCAGTAATGTGTATGTTATGGGTCTATTGGTCATCTTAGTCTCTCATTTATGACCTGTAGAACCAGGATTTGGAGAGAAGTGAAGAAATACACAAGCAGGAATGCATAAATAAGTGGCTTTTACACTACTCATTTTTCAGCTTGGTTTAAGGATTGAGTATGGCAGAGCCCCTGTTTACATGACAGTGGTTTCAAGTGAAAATGGTGCTTGGATCCACTGAAAACAGAACTTAAAAAAAAATAAGTGACTTCATAAACACAACGTTTGAAAAAGGCTCCGACTTTGTGTCTGTGGAAGAAGGACAAAATTCAACTATTGGAAAATGTCCTGACTCCTTCTCTGTGTAAACAGGGAAAATACAACTTTTTGAAAAGACTCCAACTCTGTTTCATGTTGGTTCATCTATAGTACTCCTAGGACACCATCCAAATATGGATTAAATATTTCACAGGTTGGACCTCTAGGATGGTATCAAAATTACTTTGATTTTTCTCATTTTTTTCCCCAAAAATACAAATGTAATGCAAAGACTGCTCCTATTGGTTTTTACAGAATGAACAGGAAACTTTCTGAAGGGAGCTTTGATGGTAAATTCCGTTCACTCTCAGTGTGTTTCAGTGAAAGCTGACAACTCTGAGAACATTTTTCTGAAATATCTTTATATAAACTGCTTTTACAAACACAGAAAATGACACATTCTCACAGAGCAAAAACCACAGAATGAAGAAGATCCATCATTGTTATTTGGTGAACTGACCCTTTAATCCTTTTTGAAAATGAACCATGAAACCAAGGCACAGAGTCAGCTTCACCTCGAGGAGAGCACCCCCACCCCCCGCCTCACATGCTCCAGCTTTTCCATTTGCACCCATTACTCTTGTTCTTTTATCTACACCAAATCTCCTGCTGTGTTTTTGTTCCTCTCCGTCTGCCTCTTCACTCTCTCCGGCCGCACCTTCGGTACGCCGACATATTTTTAATCTTGGCCCCTCGCTCGTCCTTCCCTCAGCACTCCACTCATCTCTCTCTCCCCGTGTCTCTGCTGCTCCCTCCACTCATCGTCCTGCTGTCGTCTCCTATGGGCTGCGGCCCAAAACCCAGAGAAGGAGCCAGATCAAAGGCTCCCGCTGCTCTGGGAGGCCACCGAGATCAAAGGGTGGATATATGAGCGGGCTTCTTCTCCCTCGCACGCGCTCCGGATAAATCCCATCACACATAGATACAGAACCACTGGTCCAGCTGATAGAGTTTGGGAGGCGATAAAGAAAAAAAAAGCTTTTTCTGGCGCTGGGGCTTCCATTTGTGTGAAAGTCTGTCTTTGATAAGTTATTGATCACAAAAGCTGTGATTTTGGTGCCATTTTGTCCTCTTTTTCCCTTCCAAATGGAAACGACCAGCTCGTGATTTTAGCATTCAGGTGCAGCATTATAATTTTCTAGATGTTTTTATCCTTTCTGTAACCTTCAACATTAACAGACAGCCCTCTTGCATTTATTTTGGCTTGTAAAAGCTGTTTTAGCACATTAATATAATTTTTTCCATAGCCAGTGTAATAAGCTGAAATCTGATTCCTGACCTCTACTATATTTTAACTTCATGAAGTTTTATGTTTTCAATTGTTCATTGGTGTTAAAAAAAAACAAAAACGTTTTGGCTGTCCTTGTGTAAAATAATGTGCTTATAATGTCAATCAAAGGTAGGCACATGGATTTTTTTTTTTTTTGCATGTTGAATTTACAAATGAAATCAATATCAATATGAGTTGCTTTCTTTGAAAATTATTTACATTAAAACTTTCTACTTTCACTGTGAAAACTGTTTTCTCAAGTGAAAGCACATTGGTTCTGCATTATTGTTTCAGAAAAGTTTCACGTTTTGAAATCGATGTCCGTTTACATGGAAATGGCAGAAATGATGTAAGGGCCACTAGTGGGATGGTTGATTTGCCATAATGCACTAAATACCGAACCAATCGTCTAATCAATTCATTATGAGCGATAAGAATAGGTTTGCTTTGAATATTTTTTTTTTTTACAAATTAAGCATTTGGTATTGACATTAATATTAAGATGTGATTGGATTTATTATCCCTGTATTTGTAATTACCTACACAGCAAAAATGCTTGTGTTTAAAGTTAGAAGTCAATATTGAATAAACAGTGTTGGCGTTACTTTAACACTACCCAGCTATAGAATAACATTGCTGGTGTTATTTTCAACATTTTCATGTTGTCAAACTGGAGTGTTGATTAGCTGGTGTCAAAATAAGCCACGCTCACACCATGTCACGGCTGCAAAATGAGAATCTTTTTCGCCAGCACGATTTTTTTTTTCACTCGATGGACAGAATTACTGAATAGAATAGAATAGAATAGAATAGAATAGAATAGAATAGAATAGAATAGAATAGAGTGGAGTGAAGTGGAGTGGAGTGGAGCAGTGGTTGATACTCGTTCGTCAGTGTCCCAGTTTTGTGGAATTAAAATTTAAAATATGGGTGTCAAATGAACACAGGTATTTTTACTGTGTATATGTGTTGGATGTGATGGAGGGGGCTCATCCACCTACCTACATACCCCCAGAGTATCTAGAAACACCCCTGCCTATATGTAATCACACGGGGCACCAAGCGTCAAACTTGATGAAAATGAAGGAGTGGGCATAAGGTTTAGCTCTCCCTCTGGCTTTATGGGTCAGTCATATTATCATTCATTTTTATTATCAACATTAGTTTTTGTTTGGACAGCCGACTGTATGTGTTGGGAGTTTATTCTTCGCGTGATTTCTTCATAAATCTGTTTCTTTCAACAACAGGTGTCGTTTCAAATCTCCACGCAGTGGAGCATTTACAGTTGAAAATACACTGATATTGAATAAAAAAGACAAAGATAAGGTGCCTGTCCCATCAAATCACACTAGGATTGTGGCATCAAGAGACAATAAAAAGCAACTCATGAGCTATCTGTTGAAGAAACCGGTATAGCGTTCGTCACAACAACACAGATACAGGTTCTTTGGCTGAAACAGGTGTTTATTGCCCGGTTCCTTCTTTTTTTCTTAGAGCAATCGGCCTTTATGTCTTGAAACCTCTTATAACAAAGTTGAAAATGTACATGAGTACATACTTGAGTCCATACTGTCTGTATGATGATTGTTTTATCAACAATCCCTTTGATTACATGACCAACACAAACTGCTGTGTTACCGTCAATGAATGAATGAATGAACTACTGTCTGTTCAGTTGAATACATTCACTGATTATTAAAATTGAACATTTTGAATGCTTATGCAACTTATTACAACAAGTTACTCTTTATTTCAAGCAACTTTATTTTAATTGCACTTCTTTTTAAAGAAACAACTGCAAATTGTAACTGAGCACTAATTTAGGTATGTGTCATCACACTGCCCACTGGCAAGTACCCTGTAACGCATTTTTTATCACCTTTGAATCCCATCAGATGTTAATTAGCTTGAGAAAGGTACGGTATGTGCTGTGAATCATCTGAGAATAAGAGCTTTTAGTTCTGCTTTTCTTGAATTCTAAAACACAATGTGTTTCATTGGTTTTATCGCAGTCTGAATTTGGAGCCCACGTGGCGGCCGCGTCAATCCCCCGCAGCCCCGTTTGCATCCATGTCAGTCTTGTTCTTTTAATCAGACTTCAGGAGAATTTGAAGCTTCTTCTTCTTTTTTTTTTGTTGTAAATGTGTTCACTATCTATAGCAGGGGTGTCGAACACATTTTAATTCAGTGCCACATCCAGTCCGATGTCATCTTGAGTGGGCCAGAGTGATAAAATAGTGCCTTAATAACCTTTGAATTTAAAGTTTTTCTTTGTTGTGGCACAGAGCATACCTGATGAGAACGTCTACATGTTTGCAAAAAACCATATAGCTGTTGCATATCTATTATGCATGTTTTTATAAACTCAGCCTGACAGCATGGCTTTGAGGCTATTTTGATAGCAACAAGGTAGATAATTTTCATACTGATATCCCAGCCCGGGTGACAGTGTTGTGTTGTGTCTGTTACTCTTAAACAAAAATCTGTGTAAATTTTTTTTTATGTTTTCTATTCTTTTTTCCAATTTACTTGGTGATTTGGCTAGATAGGTGCCTCTTGCGAGCTGGTTTTGGCCCACGGGTATTATAGACGCCCCTGATCTATGGCCTTGTGTGTCTGCTGAGCAGGTGTAGTGTTCCGTGGGTGAATCAGAGCTCCTCTGAACATGTGCCTTCTGCTGCAGTGAGAAGCAGGCAGAGCCAACACAGTAAATCCATGAGCCATTAAAGCCAAACAATGAGCTAAAAGACACTTAAATGGTCCGTAGAGTTGAGGTGAACTGTCGCGCTGGGCAATAATTCTCTACACAACCGCTACTGACTTCTCTCACACAGTTGTTAGGAGTAGCGACACATAGATAAAACCAGCATAACACTTTATTCACTGAATTCATCGTCTTTTTGTAAGAGAGACCAGCAGTCTGCAGCATGAACTAATTATAAATTCTCATATTACTGTAATTAAGTAGAATTTGGGGATTCCATTTTTTTTACTTATTGCTTCTACTTCTACTTCAGTACTTTTTAAAATGTAGTTCATGAAAATAATTCAGCGTGAAACACACATTAATAGTGATGGCCAAATGAAGCTTTATGAACCACTGTCTTTTTCTGAAGCCACTCGATAGCGCTGTCTGTTCAACAAATGTTTGAAAGCACACCTCATTTCTAGTCTTTCAGCCTCTGTGTTCAAACCAAGGGTGTCATCTGGTGGAGTGACAAAATAAGAAAAGTGGTTCGTGAAGCTTCATTTAGCCATCACTATTAATGTGGGTTTCACGCTGAATTATTTTCATTAACTATACTTTAAAAAGTACTGAAGTAGATGTGAGTAAAAAAAATGGAATCCCCAAATTCTACTTAATTACAGTAATATGAGAATTTATAACTAGTTCATGCTGCAGACTGCTGGTCTCACTACACATTTCACTATTTAACCATTCAGACCGTGCAATAAACTTCACTGCATTTAAAAGTAAAATTACTGTATTGTTGGACACTTGCACTACTGTGATATTTTACTCATACAAAGAATGCAATATATTTCAATAGAATAGAATAGAATAGAATAGAATAGAATAGAATAGAATAGAGTAGAGTAGAATAGAATAGAATAGAATACACTCACAATCTGAAAGATGTGTTAAACTTTTCGAGGCCAATATGTTAATTCTAAATTCAGATTCTTAACAATGAACATTCATGCTTCATTTACATTTGTTTACTCTGTAATGTGTATTTATAAACCAGTGGGATTTCATTTCTTCAAACTTTCTGCACTTTTTCCACTTTAAAACAGAATTCTGAGAGACCCGAAGTCATTACAAACATCATCACATGACATCAACGAGCAGAGGAACGTTCAAGAAAGGTCACAAAAGATCAAGCAACAAAATTACCTCATGAGTCTTTGAGAAAGCTGTTCGTTTTTCAACTCCCACAACTTCCCACACAAAAAAAAACATAAATGAGTGGATTCATTTCTGTTTTCTTGTTGCTCTGTTTCTGTCCACACCTTTTTTTTCTCTTCCTATCCACTCATCCCAACTGCATTAGCAGAAAGTCTCCACCTCTGAGTTTGGTCCTGTAGGTACATTAAAGAAAGCTGCTAACTTCATCAAGGTCTTAGATGAAATTAGCAAAAATCAAGATGTTTCGAGGACCCCACAATTGGCTACAGCATCCAAGATTGACAAAGTTCTCAGGGAGTAACTTCCCAATTAAGGGTGGGTCAATTAACACATGAAGACCTGGGTACATCTCACAGTTTGAGCCTTTCTGTCTGGATTTTAAATAGATCTCTCTGTGGTTGCATGGATTTTCTCTGCATACTGAGGTTTCCTCCCACAGTCTAACAACATGCTTTTTAGAAGAATTTTAATTTGCGACTCTAACGTGTCCATAAGTGTGAGTGTGGGTCGATGACTGTGTTTCTTTGTGCAGTAGCACTGTGGTGTACTTGTACTGTGTCCTCTCTGCCTCTCAGCTCGATGCCAAAATTAAACAGTTACTACTGAAAATGACTACAATCACAACGTAAAGCCAATTTTAATTACATTTTCTGGTGTAAAATATAGTGAAATGTACACGGAAAAAAGTTTTCTATAGTTATTGCATTATGCATGCTTTTAAAACTCACCCTGACAGCATGGCTTTAACTACAGTTTGACATTGATGAGGTAGCTCGATTTCATGGCAGCATCTCAAATATCTCAGCTCAAGTCTCAGGGTTGTGTTGTGTCCGCTGCGCTTAAGAAAATCTTTTGTTTTGCTTTTTCTCTGAAAATTGCAAGAATTGCTTTATAGTTTGGCTGGAACCGAGCATCTCGGGGTGGTTTTGACCCACAGGCCTTATGTTTGACACCCATGACAGAGAGGCTTCCCCCCCATCACTGATCAGAATGAATCTCAGCTGGCAATACTGATTCACAGCAGCAATGATTGATGGCATTGTCACACTGCTCCTCTGTTTACCTCAGCTTAGTAGCTTTAGCTTAATATGGGCAGTTATAAAACTGTGTGTTCAGATATTTTGTTCAGGTGAGTTGCCTGGTATTGCTTATTTAGTGGCTATAACAAGCTTTGAGCTAAATGGTGGTGTAGTGTTTAGCACTCCTGCCTCACAGGAAGAGTATCATGGGTTCAAGTACGAGTGAGGACCTCTCTGTGTAGAAGTTTTATGTCATATTTGTTTAAAATATGTACATTAAATTGAACAAGTTTCAAAATTCCAATTGTATACTTGTATTTTAATCCTTTAAAAGAAACAAAACTGAAAGTTTTACCATTAAAAGTTGCACCAGTAGGTCGAATGCTGGTCATATTTAAGCCAATTATGTACAAGTTCTACAGAATTTCGAGCTCGGACAAGAATTTATTCAACATTTGTAAGTTGAATTAAAGACTTTTCTCTTTTTCTCTTTTCTCTGAAAGAGTATTTGTCTCAAAGTTTTATTTGAAAGTGGTCCCCAAGTCCACGTCCAGAGCTGAGAGGCTTGAGCTGAAGGACTATTTCCATGAGTTGTTGCTCATTGTTTGTACGGAAAACACTTTTTTCATTGCTGGCCTGAGCTTTAAGATCGTCTCCAGTCTTCAACTTGAAAAACGAGTTGCCAGCCTTCAGTGCAGGGCAAAGATGGCAACTAATGTCTGTTTGGTCTGGTCTTTGCATACTTTAACTGAGAAGGTGTGCCACATAGCAACAGTCTGAGCTTGTGGGAAGACTGGAATGTGGAATGAGATCGTCCTCATGATCGAAGATCCTGTTAATACAATCTGCTGTCACTGGCCAGCCGGTGAGACCTGGAAAAAAATGCTCTTTCAGAGGACATCCTCGGCTGTTAACAGCCTCATAAAGAGCCTAGTAGTCACTCTGAGGCTTTGCAGAATGAGCAAACCAGCTGTAAGTCTCTCTGATTATATATTCAATATTGTCGGGGCGCTGCTGTGTTGTTTTCTTCGTTACAAGGTTCAGGGAATGGCATACACAGCGAATGAACTGTAAATTAGGCTGCTTCTGTTTAAGCTGTGTAAACACAGGATGATGGTTTGCTACCTAGACACTTGCTCCATCTGTTGCAGTGCATACTATATTGGTTATGTTCAATACAGGAACTGGGGGACGAAAAACAAATGTTGGCATCTGCAATCCCACCAGCATCTGTATCCAAAGCCTCCACTGGAGGTAAATGGTTGCAAACTGTAGCCAAAGTAATTTGTTACCAGAGAGAGATATCCATTCTATAAAGTATGGGAGTGAATACAAATATTCTAATCTGACTTTTCAGACAAACATTAAATATTTTGTTTCATGGAAATGTCTAAAAGCCAAAAGAAGATAATACGTCCAATAGAGTCAAAAAGGGAGGTAAATTTGCTAACACTGATTATCGAGAAAAGGGCACAATTTGTTAATTAATGCAAAAAGTTTAAACACAAGACAATGTCCAAAGGTCGGGACAGTTCAAAAATATGTTAAACAGCACATTTAGAAGAGCTAAAAAAAACTAAAACAACTAACACCCAATAAGAACAACCAAGGAACAACCGAAATAGCTCCAATATTTTACCAAAAAATCAAGGCAGAAATCTATTTGCAACTGAGGACTGATACTTTAAATTCAACACCACATTAACACAAGAACAATATCTGTTGAAAACACAAGAATTACAGGATTTCTGTTTCATTCTGATGCATTCCCCCCCAACATGTTTACTAAATATCCCCAGAGTCAGACGAAACAAGAGGAAGCAGCATTTACTTCCTATGCTCCTCATCTGTGGAACAAACTTCCTACTGACAGACTCACTTCTTTTAAATCAGGACTTAAAACATTATTACCCGCTCAGGCTATGCAAGATACTATAAATTTCACTTATTTTATTACCATTATCTTAATAAGGTTTTTACTTTATTCATTCTCCTTTCTTAATCTCTCTGTTTTAATGTATTTCCTTTATTTCCCTCTGAATCACTGTGAATTGCCTCGTGTCTGAATGCTGGTCTAGAAATAAATTTGCCTTGCCTCTTCAGGTCGTAAAGATTTTCAGACAGCGACATGGTGGTTAATGCTCTCACCTCCTACGGAGAATATTGTCGGTTCAAATACCAGGATTACAAATACCTGGAGTTTGTGGGTTATCCATGTGCATGCATGGGTTTCCTCCAAGTACTCAGGAATCCAAAAACACATGTGTGAGATTATCTGGTGACCCTAAAATGCCCCTAGGAGTGAATGTGAAGGTGTGCGGTTGTTTGTGATCGACTGGTAACATGTCCAGGGTGTTCCTCGCCCTCATCCATAGTTAACTGGGTTTACTTCAGGATGAAAGAATACAATCATATAGTGGTAGACTAGAGGTTAGAGAGGATGATTTTGGATTAGAAATGCATAGATTTTAATCCCAAATGGGGCAGGTCAACAATGCAGGTCCCTGAGCATGACCCTGACCCCCCACCAGCTCCCAGAGTCACACATCACCATCCAACAAACATGATGGGTAAGTACAGAAAAAGAAATTTTTCCAAAAAGGGGTTCATAAATTATGTTTAGTTTAGTTTACTTTAGTTTAGCCTTCATAAAATAGTCCAGTGGCAGCGGAACAGTCATCTTTTTCTTGTTTCCACCCGAACATAAAAACAAAGCCGTCGTCATTTCCGGTGCCGCGGTCAGCCGATTGAGGAACAGCAGCAGCGGTGGAGAGTAAAAACATCCCAGTTTTTAGCTTTTAAAGGGGGTTTTTTTCCGGGTGGAAGATGCCTCAGTGAGGCCGAGGGACCGCGGACGTTTGACACCGGGAATCCCGATGAGCTGTGCCCTGCTCAAGAGGGTCTACAAGGAGCTGCCGGTGTGGGTGGTGGAGGACCACCACGATGTGAGTCCAACACTTGACACGTTTGATCATTTAAATATATTTCATTTACCTCCGTAGATTATACGTGCACAGTCCTCCCTAACGGTCACCTGTCGTCATGGGTTTCAAAAATATTAAGGGTTAATTCCTTAAAATTTGCTCTTTTTCTTGGCTCGTCATACTGAATATTTGAATGTTTTCCACACTGTTAAATGGCTTCAATGCTTTAATAACCTGTGCTGAAAGTTGTATAATAACAAATAAGTCATTCTAACGTCTGTGTGAAGTCACATTTTAGTTGCACATTTTGGTTATGTGTATTTACCCCCCCAAAAAATCCGAAAACCTGCTCAATGTAACAAACTGTACTTTTTATTTTCTCGTGTGCAATGTATATAATTTAATATGTTCAACAATAATAATGTTGTCTCTCGGATATTTCCAATCACTACCACATTATCATGCAAGAATTTAAAATAATGTACCTGTTATTATCGTATTTTATATTGTTCTGCTGCTCTTTTAATACTTGTGAGACAAATAAGTGAAAAGATCAGTTCAGATCAGACTTCATTATACCCACATGAAGAAATTAAGTCATTACAGGAGCTCTATATTGTACAAGGAGTTAAAATAGGACTGGAGATTGATCTATATGTGGTACTTATTTTTAAACCCTTTTTTTTGGGGGGGGGGGGGGGGGTTATGACATTCTCCCATTTTTAATGAGATCAGCCACATAAGAAGGAAATTGCCTCCTTGTTAGAATTTCCCCATAAAGTAGTGGATCAGTTCTTTGAGAGCAGAGCATCAGTAGTGACACCGGCCTCTGCACTGATCACTTTATAACATAAAATCTTACTTACCCTGATGAGAGCATACAGGGATTCATGGATTATCTGTTAATGAGCCTACATAACACCATCACCCTCATCGACAATACTGTGTGCAATTGTAATAGTTTATGAGTCATTTTACCTTTCCGGTGCCTTATTATTTTAGAAGCTTCATTTCTAAATGTTGTACTAAACACTTTATCAACATGTTTCAACCAACAACATTATGATTGCTCACATAATCCAGTACATGTCCACCTTTGTGCTCCT
This sequence comes from Blennius ocellaris, assembly GCF_963422515.1. Taxonomy (NCBI): domain Eukaryota; kingdom Metazoa; phylum Chordata; class Actinopteri; order Blenniiformes; family Blenniidae; genus Blennius; species Blennius ocellaris. Next base: position 8,166,870 of record NC_137659.1, read on the forward strand.
GCAACAGCCTTGATCATGCATTTGCATAATGGAGAGAATAACAGTCGGTGTGAATTACAAGAGGGATCTATTTGCTTCACATTGAAAGAAATGGATGGATTTTTATAACAACACACAGATCACACCTTAGATAACACACTGTGTGTAACATTAGCCACATCTCACTCCTTATGGGTTAATACTTGTCTTTATTTGTGTTCTTTTTGTCAATGAAATGAACATTCAGGCTGATATTCTGTGACTAACTATTGCAGTACATATACTGAATCATGGGTGGGGGGGGATTGCAATGCTGTGTTTCGGATCAGGTGGTGCGTCACATTTATCGGGCCATCGCATCGAGACACCTGCCGATGAAGAACATCAAGATGGTTCACCTGGACTCCCACCCCGACCTCCTCATCCCGGTCAACATGTGTGCAGACACAGTGTTCGACAAGGAGAAGCTCTTCAGGTGGGATTCATGTGTCTGGCAGTACAGCGCTCGGCAGCCTCAGCTCGTCTTGTTGTAGGATTCTCCTTCCGGGTCTCAGTAGCTGCCTTTATTAGTGGAAGGAAGATTATTACCATTTTTTTTTTTTTTTATAATTCTGTCATTTAGCCTGAGAGAGTCTTGATCATAGTGACGTTTTCTCAGTTAAATACAACAAATCCAAGTTTATGCTTTTTAGAAATATCAATAATTTGTTATAATCGCATCTTCTGTCCAATAATCTGTCTTTTTGTTTTTTATTCACTTCGATCATCAACCAGTCCTCCACTAATGTAACATTCAAGACAACACCAAGAGTTTGTATGATGGAAAGAAGCTTGAATAATTAGACAGAATGAATAGGAACGCAAACCTGTGTCTTCAAGTGCTAAATACAGTCCATCAAATTTTAGAGGAACTTCTACATAACGGCAGGGGGCATTTGAAAAACAAACAAAAAAAATATTACAGCTTGGTGGTTTGACCAGATTAAAGTCTCTTGCAGGCCAGTTTTGGCCCACGCTCTTTATGTTAGACACCCCTGTCGGTAGGTTCCACTGCAATGATAGGCTCTCCATTGTCTTGTGTTCCAGTGAGCTCAGTATAGAGAACTGGATCATGCCCATGGTGTACGCGGGTCACGTGTCCTGTGTGGCCTGGCTGCATCCTTACTGGGCCCAGCAGATCAAAGAAGGAGAGCACAGGATGGACGTGGGCAGAGACTCGTCCACCACCACCATCAGGTAAGGACAAAGACAAGAAAGGAGAACAATTATGATACCGGTGTGTCGTCTTTACTAACGTCATGCCGACTTTATTTACTTCTTTCTCCTCATAAGAGTGACGAGCACGGATAACTACTTCCTCAGCGATGGACTGTACGTCTGTGCGGATCAGCTGGAGAACTCGAAGCCTCTCCAGCTGAACGTGATCAGAGTTGATGCGGCGAAGCCGAGTCACCGGGCGATCACAGGTACATGCCTCAAATATAGCAGATGGTTGGACGGAGTCCGAGTGGCCCCGAAATCCTCTTCTTTCAGCCCATAAGTGATATAGAGCACATTTTGGTTCAGGGGCTACAAACAGCCCAGTTTCATCTTGAGTGGACCGGACTGGTAAAATAGTGCCATAATAACCTTTAAATGTTAAGTTTAGATTATAATATTTTCACAAATAACTAAATAAATATGACTGAAATTACTACAATGTCAACATGAAAATGACATAAGTATTTTGGACGAGAAATGTCCAAAATACTTCTTATGCATCTTTTGCATTCTGGGTGTTTTTACACACCTGCTCTGACAGTATGGCTTTGAGGTTTGTTTGAGGACGACGAGGTAGTCGCCTTTCATACCGATGTCTCAGTTTAGGTCACAGTGTTGTGTTCACTATTCTTAAGAAATTTACTGAAAATCTGTGTTTTCTTTGAAATGTTGACAATACCATTGGTGGTTTGGTGGCTGGCTTGGAGCCTCTCGTGGGCTAAATTGATCCTTTCCATGATGCATTTGACAGGTTTATAAGGTTTAGATTTCAGTAAATACTCTAGTGAATCAACTTTCCAGAAAAGAGGAATATCCCGTCTTTGAAACCAACTGACTTTGTATCAAAGAGAGTAAATATGTGACATCGATGCTGAGGAAGATGAAATTCTTATAATTACTGTGACACTTCGGGAGCTCCTTCAGCATTAACAGCCTCGAAACATCTCAAGGAGCTTCTGACTGCATTGCTCCACTCTTCCACTGTCATGTGTTGGAGTATTCCTGCATATTTCAGCGCAATCACAATTCTTATTGGATTACCTTGGTAGCCTTTGAAATTGCTGTATTTTTAATTGCGCTCAGATCACTTTCTACTCTTCATCGTTGTGGAATTAAACTAAAGCACTTCTTATCTGAGACAAGAGGTTCAGTTTAACCCTATTTCAGCCTCTCGTCTGCCTCACATGTCCTTCCAGGGCAGGAAATGGAGAAACGATGTACTAAGAGAGCTCGTACGGACTGGTGTGGCACCGAAGAGGCCGGCTGCTCTCAGACAGCCTACACTGACAGCCTGCCACCAGCAGAGGGCAGCAACAACCAGACCGGACGCAGCATCAACGGGACAGACCTCACAGAGGAAGATGGTGATGATGATGGATCCACCAGTTATGTAGTTAAGAGAGTATCTCCTTTTCTCGATGAGACGGAGCCGTACATCCTGGACATTGATTTGGACTTTTTCTCGTGTAAAAATCCTTTCAAGGAGATGTACACACAGGTATGTGTCACACGACAAGCGGATTACATTGCGTTCTACTCATTTAACAAACAGATATTGCATCACTGAAACAGTTTCATCCAGAGTGTTTTGCTTCAGCCACAAAACCAAGGTGTAGGAGCACTAATCCGACAGATTTTCAAACACCAGTGAGACATTTTTTATTCTATTAAAGCAGCATTTTACGGATAATCTTGGACATGTGCACACTTTGTTATTCTGCCACACTATTGGTGTGCACGCTCCTCTGCTTGCATATTTAGATATGGTGGCTAAAAGGGTCACACACAAAAAACTAAAACAGATGTGCAAACACAAATTGGGGATACAAGCAGGAATACAAAAGCCTGAATACAAAGCTGCGAAACAGATAGGAAAGCTACAAAAGGAACAGACGCGTGAACAAAAAGTGACAATTCAAAAGCTCCAGCGAGAAAACAAAAGCCACATTATGAAGAGTTAATGCCACACAAATACAAATGTGACAACATGAATAATAAAAAGCCGTAAACAGTAATGCAAGGGCTGAGTGAATGAGCATATAAAATGCAAACAATAGAAGTTGTTAAAATGTTTCAAAAAAAGCAGGAGGAATCTTTTTAAAGTCTATGTGCATCCTGTCATTTATTTTTTCTTCTTCTACTTTTTCTTTCCTTTTTTTCTTCAGTCGCATACTCATGAACATAAATAACCACAAAAGCAAAAGGAATAAACAAGTAGATAAACGGATTGTGAACACACACTGTGTGTCGCACCATTTTTCTCCCCCCTGTACCTTGTGGCTACAACGATACAAAAGCTTCAGGAGGAAAAGTAAGTCTCCACATGAATGCAGAAGTTCTAGTACAAACAAGCCAAATGTAGTTCAAAATGTTGTTGTTTTTTTTTCTCTTAAATAAAAAAGTTTCCAGATTAGCTACTGAGACTCATTATAGCTTTCATGACATTTCTGCCCTCTGAATCCTTCTCTGAACTGTTCTCACTGATTTGGTATGTAACGCCTGGTATTTTTCCTGCACAGACCAGATAAAGTGAGTTTTGTCCCTCCACTGAACACATTTCCACTAATATGTAACAAGTTATTACAAAATGCAGCAAAGTTTATTAGAAAAATGCATTGAAGAATTAAATTACAAAATGCAGTAGATTATTACAGAATGCGACGCGACAGGATGAATGTGGGCCGTATATGGTTCCTTAACTAATGTACATTGACTAAAGCAGGATTCAGCATCCTTGGTCACGATGTGAGGTTTTTTTTCCCCCCGTTGATGCAGCAATGTGTTTGCGTCTCGCTGTCACTGAACTGTAGCATGATTTCTTCCTGGAGCTGACCCGTTCTTCACATTGTCTCCATGCAGGAGGAATACGGCATCCTGAAGGAGCTCTACAACTTCCGAGCACCGCGCCCGAATGCTAATGAGGTGAGACGCTTTGTTTAAATTACACTTTTTCTCAGGAGTGGTTTCACTTATCGAAACAATCCTTCTTTATGAATGCAGCATGTAGGAGAGGGAGTAATGAAATACTCCTCAAAGGCTAATTTTATTAGATGTGCTGTGTTTTTTGAAGCCACGCCTCGATGATAAAAGAGAAGAATGCTGACATTAACGTGTGTGTGTGTGTGTGCGTGTGTGTAGGAGGAACTGGAGGAGTGTGTCGATAGGCGGACACGTCAGTTGGAGGATCTGGAGGCGGTGTTTGCCGATTTGCTGGAGGATGACGGAGAGGACGCGGTCGCACGCTGGGCCAGCAACCCCGGGTAAATGTACAGAAATAATGACGATGTATGGGGATTTATTTATTTTTTTAGGTTGCAGACCCCTGACCTCGAGGTCAGAGTAGTAAGATTGCATTTGGAGGTTTAAATCCCACAGCCAGCATGTTACCAATCCATGAGCAAAGCTCTTAACCCCCAAACAACACAGATCCAGTATTGCTATATAGGAATCTAGATTTTATGTATGACAAATGAAGCATTCTGTTCAATTGATATCGCACCTATCACGCTAATACAGTGGTTTATAAAAGTATTCAATCCTCTTGTAGTTTTTGAGAATTTTTTCACATTACAAACACAAATGTAATAAATACATTTATGGGGATTTTATGTAATCGACCAACACAACGTGCGGCACAATTGTGACAACTGTCAGTCGTGCGCTCTACAAACTGGGCTTTTATTGAAGAGTAGCAACAAGAAAAGCCGTTGTTGAATCGAAGCCAGAAAAAGTTCCGGTTCCAGTTTGGGGACACCGCAAACATGTGGAAGAAGCTGCTCTGGTCAGGGGAGACCAAAACAATAGAAATACTTTATTATAATACCAGACTCCCCTCATTTCTGGACAAATCAGCAGTTATTTAAAGTGACACCTAAAGACATCAAAGAGCTTTTTAAATGTTCTCATTCGAACATAATCTATTCTAATATGATGGATTTCAAACTTTTCCCACAACAAAGCACAATTTTCACCCAAAACGCAAAGGAAATGTGTGCAAGTCATTTTAAATCCAGTTTATTATCTTTCTCTCTGCTTGTTTTCGCAGCATGTCGTCATTAGTTCGACTGGTTTCCAGTTTAAAGGCAAGAAATCCGTCTACTGACTATGAAATGGTAAGAAGTGATCAGGCGCATTTATTAATGACGGCTGCAAGGTGCACAGCAGGTACAAACTTGATCTCCATGGCTTTAACCAATCACACATGGAGACGTGAACAGGACGACATCAGAGACGGAACGCTCCCACCCCCACCCCACACACAAATCTCTATGATCTAATGAAGCAATGCCTCTGCAGGTCATTGAATAAACACACATTATTCCTTATTACTTCATGCGATGATGAGTAATTTGACTTATTCTTCTAGATTGGACCTTCAGCTAAATTACAAGGTCTGTGGGGGAAAAAAACACCCAGTTTGTTTAAGCGCACATATCTGTTATTCCAAAGCCCATACCTCATTGGCTGTTCACAGATTTTCTTTAATGAGTCGTGTGGACTCACTAACATGAACCTCATAATCATTTAATTTTCCCTCTAATTTGTCTGGAATCTTCTACAATTTACTGGATAGAGACTCCAATTTTATAAAGTTGAGGATTGTCGATTCTTTTGTGAACTCGGGTTGAATTGTCCCGTAGTTTTTGTGACATTTTGCAACTTTAACAAGTAGCAATAAGTGTAAATTGTTCCTCTCGCGGGTTGTGAGTGGTTGCAGCCGGCTGGGGGCTTAATGTCTGGAGCCGGCTCTGATCCGTTCCCTCTCTCAGGTCCATCAGGCCGGGTTGACCTGCGACTTGGTGGAGCTGCCTCATCATATCAGCACGGAGGAGGAGATCGACGGGCTCATCACAGCCGTCCAGCTGTTCCTGAAGGCTCTGCCTGCACCCACACTGGTCACCATGTCCAGGTCAACAACTCAACACACACACCTTTAGTTTTTTTTTTTATTTATTTATTTTCCGTGTGAAGACGAAAAAGTTTCACTGCATTTTGAAGGTCGGTTTGCGCGACGTTTTGAAAATGGCTCCCGAGGTGGAACTTTTTGAATTTGCTCTGACTCCATGTAAATGAGGAGGTTCAACTTTTCTGAAATGCGAAAATGATGTGTTTTCACTTGAACTGTTGTGGTAAATTGGTCCTAAGCCTGCCTCACAACAAAGGCGTAATACAAAAATTCTAGTAAGGGCATAATTAACCTCCTTTATTTTAGGATTTTGGCCTATTCACTGATTTTCTGCATCGTGTGGCAATTACAGATCTTGCTATCTGCTGGAGCATGTGACGTTTACGTGTAAACAGTGTCTACTAGTTTCCATGGAAACGTTGCACCGCCTTCAGATTGCTTATCACATCAACATCAACACTGCCATTATTTAATAATTGGACTCTTGACTTGCATAAACAGCACACATGAAATAAGTCCAGTGTTCACGAAAGGACCAATTTCTTCGCACTTTGCCAGGTTAAACCGTTCAGATAAAACATTCTTAAACCTTGATGTCTCAAAAGAACAACACACCTTAGTTTCTGAGTGACTCACAGCTTTTTTATTCTACACAATGGCATTACACAGTATTGTAACCATGAGTGTTGGTTTGCTCCCTACACATCCCACATCCGTCGTCACCGCTGTTGTCTGTCCAGATCTGAGCTGCTCTGAATGTTAAACGTCTGTTTCCGATTTGTTCAGGTCCAGCCTGGATGAGTACTGCCCGGTGGAGCAGGTGGACTCGGTCCAGAGCAGAGTACTGGCCGTATTGGAGGGTCTGTACGGAGCTTTAGATTTGCACAAAGACTATGAAAGCAGCTTTGCTGAGACGTACGAGCACCAGCCGCAAGCCTCTTAACAGACACATGTTAGGACTTCCTGTTGGATCTTTACTCGGATCTTGTTTTTCCTTTAGACTCTGACTCCATTTATTTAGATACACAACAGACACCGGATAACTGTGGAAACACGTGTGAAAATACTGTGTTGTTTACTTGTGGTCAAACAAAGTTTCCCATTTTTCATTGTTGTGATAGGAAGGGAAATTTTTTATTTTTTTTTTAATATACATTTCCATTAAACTAAATGGAAACCAAGACAAGGCTCTTCTGGTGGTTTGTTTTCCCTGAAAGACTGAGCTCTTCCATTGAAGTTCTTCCGCCTGATGATAGGAGGTGCTTGTGAGTCCACAAGACACTTGTGTTACACCTGCAGAGGAAGAGACCACCAGCTAAATCTTGCTAAATCTACACTTTTTCCACAATGAAGAATTATATCTCCAAGATCAAACTATTTTCTAAAATGGACTTTAATTGGCGCAGAGGGGTAATAATAATACACTCACATCCCAGCCATTCCCCGTCACTTCCAGTGTCCCACCGGGTCCTGTCCTCGGTCCTCTCTTCATAATCTGCCTTCTTTCCCTCAGCATCATCTTCCGTCAATATAACATCCAGTTCCCATGTTATGCAGATGACTCCCAGCTCCTCCAGCCTCCCTCCCACTTCCATCTGTGGATGTTTGCACTAAATAAACACCTGGCTCTCATGCAACTCTCAAATGAAACGGTGACAAATCCAAGGCCCTTCTCGTTGGTACTAAATCCACTCATTCAAAAACTAACAGTATAACTATAAAAGTTTAATATGCCATCATCTCTCCCGCCACCCAGGTTAAGAGTCTGGCTGTCAACCTCAATAGCGCCTTAATATTTCTTTCCCACTTCGATAACGCCATCCAGACAGCTTCCTTCCACCTCAGAATCATCCACCGCCTCCATCCCGCCGTCACAGTCAACAGCACCACCATCCTGGTTCACGCTCTCGTCACCTCACATCTAGACGAGTGCAACTCCCTTTTCCAAAGCCTTCCTCAAGAAACCCTCCATAAACTCCAACTCAGCTGCCGGGATCATCACTTGAACCCTCTCCACCCACCACATGACCCCGGTGCTCCGACCTCTCCACTGGCTCCGCGGTTCACTGACACATTGATTTCAAGATCCTGGTTCTCACATTCAGGGTAATACACAACCTGATGTGAAACTGCTGATGTCCAAATGAGAGAATTAATAAAGTGTGATATAACCTAATTTTAATATTCAATTCTAACGAACCATTTGTCAGGAGTCAAAGGAAAATAACGAGACTATCAGTTTTCTGTAGCTACTATGCAGCTCTGGAACAGCCCTTCATAACCATGTCCTACCTCAGCCAGGACCCCACAGCAAACCTTGGTAAGTGTGTGTTTGTCTGCTGCTCTGTTGTTTCTGATGCACTCCGCAGAAAGAGGCAGCAGCTCCCCCAGGATGCTCAGGAGTCAGACTCTGGGTTTTCTGAGCTCTCTGTGACCTCTGCAGACAGTAGTTTCCTCAAAGGAGTGAAAGTCAGTGTCCTTCAGGAGGAGAAAGCTTTTTCGGGGGTTTTTTTTTGTTGGTGTTCTGATGTGTCTGAAGCAGAAAATGTCTCTGTCCTGGACTCAAGCTCCACTGACCATTTCAAGCCGACGAGGGAGAAGATCCACACACTTTTCGAGAGCATCCGGAAGACATTCTTCTTGTTTCAACCCCCAAACTGAGAATGAATGCCTGTTTTTAATCTGTTTTATAAACAATTGCTGTGTTTTACTGTTCAAACTGCCACAAAATGCCTCTGATGATCTTTTTTTTTTTTTTTTTCAAACAGTCAATAAAAAAATTGTTGTTTGGATGAATTCAATGCTGTCATTATCTAAATACACATTTAAGGAGCTGTTATGCATGAATTCAATGAAGGAGTGTCAAACACAAAGCCCATCGAGATCATTGAGTTGTTTGTGTTTTTTTTAAACGGATTTATTTGTTTGGGGATTTGTGTACTCTGTGGTTGTTTGTTTTTTTGCTTTATTTTATTATGTTTTGGGGGTGGGGGGGGGGGGGTCGTTTGTGGGACAGGTGTGGGACAGGGTTTGTTTGTCCTGGATTTTGTAACTTGTTTGGTTTTTCTGAGTTTGTTTTTTGTTTTGTTTTGTTTCATTTTGTTTAGTTTTTTCTTACAAACTTGGAAAATCTCAAAAACGCTACCACTTCTTAATTCGTCACAGTGAAGAAAATCCGTCTATATTTTAGACCCAATTAGTTTTATGTACCGCAAAAATGTTTTAATAATGATTGAAAATGGTGATGACGAATGTGGATACGTAAGTGAAGGCGGGGCTTACGCAAGGGGACGTTTACGCCGTGCACGTGAAGGCATCTCGTAGTCCTCGTGCAGTGTTTTGTCCGTCTCTCCGTCCGCTTCTCCTCTGCGCTCCGGTCCTTGAACGCATCACCGCCTGACCGCCGCCGACATGAAGCACAACAGTTTGACGAGAGTCGTGGTTATTGTCGTCTGCACGGTGGTTTTCATCGCCGTTTTAATCATCAACGCGTTGGCCGGAGCGGGCAGAGGTGAGTTAAAACGACCCCTCCTCAATTTCACTCTAAAATTAACTCCGAAAAAGTTGCACCCGAATCCCTCCGCCGCGGGTTGTTCTTCGCCTTCGTTATTTTCACTCAAAATGTCAAAAACACAAGTTTAGTTATTCTTCTTTCACAACCGGTTTCTCTCTTGTTGCGAAACACATTTCCAGCCGGAGTGTGTCGTTTGCATTGCATTACGTTGTCACGTTTTGTTGAGGTAAACAATGACACGTTTTTTCCATAACTACTTCTGACACATTGTCCAACTTACAGAAGACGTAACATGTTAAAGCGAATGAAACAGGAGGCATTTTAGATAAATAGGAATAATACATATCCTATTAAAAAAAATCTGAAGCATTCAGATCATCCCTATACAAGTATACAGTACAGATAATGTTTAAAATAGTAGTGGGTGCCAATTATAAGTTAAGTAGATTTGAGTAGAACTTATTTCTATCAGAAAATAGTTCGCATAGATCAGAGTTTGTCATTCTGGAACTACAAACAAACCAAAAATCTGCATTTCTGGTCAGGGTGTGGCTCCAAAATCCTCTGCCAGCCTCACAGTTGGATGAAACACTCTTAAATAACTCACTCTGCTTCCCCATACTAGAGTTGTTCATTTTATATATGTGATCAGTTCCATTTATGTTCAGTAGTATAAACTAATCTGTCACTTTAAGGTCCAGATGTGGCTTTTACTTGTTACAGATTACTTGGAAATAAAGCATTCACTGTCTTAACGCTTGTTTCAATGCAAAAGAATACTAAGGCTTTGCTCATGCAATGATTTTAAGACAAAACGGATTTAGAAATGACAGGAAATATGACTCAACTGTGGTGAATTATGTTTTCTTGCCTTAGGAAATATATACATTTTCCCTTTGAAAAAGTTTGGTGAACTAATTCAAAATTTAAGAAAAATAAATCAGCTGAAAGTATTTTTTTATAGCTGGTGGCCATGAAGCAAAGCCAGAAACACAATGTGGAAAAGTACAAACAATAGCTTTTCTCTGAAAATAAAGCTGGTGGGAACTGCAGATGTGATGGGAAACAATGAGGAGGATAAAAAGAACATTTACAAACATATTGAATGGTTTTCTCAGTAAAGTTAGTGTAAGTAGTGATCTGATCTCTTCTCGAAAGAATAGGAAACAACGTTCCAAGTGAAAACACTTTGTTTTCCACGGATTAAAAAAAAACTTACAACTTGAGATCTGTTTTCGAAAAGTTTCATGTTCAGTGGCTCCAAGCACTGTTATCGTGCAAACAGGGCCTACGAAAGAGAATTTAACAGCTTCTTTAAAAAATTTAAAAAAAAAACTCTTTTGAGGGAAATCAGAATCATGCAATCGCACAAACCACTTATATTAAGCTAAACACTGTATATTTATTTAAAGAAAATGAGCACATAGAAACAGGACATTCCTGAATACATATTCATTAGTCGTATCTTTTTCTAAGACTTTTCAAAATTAAGTTTGAACTTTCCATAATGGAAGAAATAAGTCTGAAAAGGTGGTCAATGGAGACACATTCACACAGTTTTTTCCAAATTAATTCAACTGGGCAAGTGATCTGAGGAAATGCACTTTCCCTCCAGAAACAGAAAACTCAGTCAGTGTTACAACATCCACCATCATAAAAGATAAAGCTTGCACTGAATCTGTGTTTTGCTTCTTTTTTTTTTTTTTCCTGTCACCATATCTGCTTTAATAACCTCTCCATCTTTATCCAGCCAATGTTTTGAAGCTCACAAACGAGGAACTGAAACATTTCCAGCTATTTTTGTCATAGAATGTGGGGGGGTTTGAGAGAAAATCAAACGTTTTGGCTCATATACAACATTAATAAATCCTGGAGGACATATTGTTTTTCGTTAACCTTCACTTGCATATAAACGGTGTTTAGAGGTTCCCGCTGGACACGACGGAGCAGTAGTTGCTACAGAAACAAACAAATAGAGCCGCGAGAGTCTCCATCAAACTGTCAGAGTTCTGGTTAAACCTCATTTTCGTGTCTGCGTGACACATTGCAGACATGCAGAGTATTCTCAAAGCTTTTCTGGGACGAACATGTTTTTGCTTAAGAATTGACATATCTTTTTTGGATTTTTAATTTACCTTTATGCAAGGTTTGCTCAGAAAGGGAGAGACTCATCTGGTATCCAGGTGTTTTCCATGAAGGACTGTGGACACGTCTGCATTTTTGTGTTGGTCCATCTTTAACTGTTCAAATTGTCGAAAACAACCTCAAACTCTCTGGTTTGGATTTTTCTGAGTGAGAGTGGAACTATCTCCTTGATAGGTATTTTAAATTTGTTTTTCATTTGATCATGGACCATAAGTCAAAGCCACACATGTAGTTATTTATAGCCCAGGCTAATTTGCCAATGCTACTTTTTTTAATCATTGGGTCTCCGTGGAAGCAGGAGGAAAATGCATCTTTTTTTGAAATGCTGTAATAGTTTTTATACACATCGCATGAGAAGATAGACAATAATGATGTTATGTCCAGAATATCCAGAGTGTCGTGGCTCCCAGTCCATATTCTCCGGGGACTTGGTGGTTTCATAGTTGACAGTCATCCAGAATAACGAACCAACTTTATCATCTGTCCATACGAATGTCTGTGTCCTCCCCATTGTTAATGTTTATAGCGTATTGTTCTCTACACACATGCATATGTGGTTTCATTACCAAAACAACCAACAGCTCCAACTCACGGCTCAGCATGCCGACGTCGTTTTCAGTGTTTCTGACATTTCCGTGTAAATAGACATAATTTTTAAAACGTTGCCAGGTAAATGCACAACTTTTCTGCAGTGATGCATTTTAACTTGGAACATCGTTGCGTCAACGGGGCCTAAATTGAAGTGAGTTATTGGACTCGGTGAATGCGGAGGGTAGAGAAGCAAGCTTGTAATCAGACGTTACCACAGAGTTCCACAGGCTTTCTCTTCTCATTTCTCTCCCTTCTAATTTTATCCCTCTTTTCTGAGAAACGCCACACTAACAATTTGTGTGCAGGAGTCCCTCCTTCTGCTTCTTCCTGCAGCATTAGTCACCTCGCATGCCCTGCATGAGTCACTGGGAGCGAAGACTCCACCATCCAACCCATTTAACTGAAGTCTCTCAGCACCGACTTACTGCTTCTACACTCCTATCAGCACAAATCGACTAATAACATGTAATATATCTGTGACAGGGGGCTCTTTTCTGCTGAATAGGTACTTTTATGCAAGTTTGGATCGTAATACCTTCAGGAGCTTTAAGAAACGTTGAGGATTGTTTGAGGAAAACTTTCACGCCCTCTTGATAGTTGACTCAATTCAGCCCAGATGTTTCTGCTGATGGTGGAAGTAAATGTGTGTTTTTCTCTTATCTGCTGACTATGTGGACTCCGAGCTAAGAGCTGCATTCTTAACAATTGTTAGGATTATGTAACTCACGTGGCAGCAGAGTATATGTGACGAAAATGTCTCTATTTTCACACACAAAAAATTACTCCTGGAAATGACTACGATCTCAACATAAATCCCATCTTAATTAAACATTCTGGTGCAAAATAAAGAGAATTGTCCACAAAACTTCTCCTACAGCTGTTGCATTATGGGTGTTATTTTACAAACTGTGTTTTTTGTCCACTATTAAGAAATTTGTTTTCATTTTTTTTTTACAGCTGTGTTGGTGGTTTACCATATTGAAGCCTATTGCGGGCCGATTTTGCCCCATGGGCCTTACGTTTGACACCGCTGCTATAATGTGTCTTGGTAATCATCTGACTTGTTTTCCAGGGCCGTTCCACTCCACCACCGGAAATGTCTCGAGCCGCTTTGAGACGGGCATCACCCCGGCCGGGTGGACCTTCTCCATCTGGGGTGTCATTTACACATGGCTCACCCTGATGGTCATCTACCTCACCACATACGTCTTCAGAGGGTACGCTAACGTGGAAAGAGCTGCGATGAGTAATGAGGAGGGCAGATTTGTAAGTGAAACTGATCTCTCTGTCTCTCTGTCTCTGTGTGTGATCAGATCCTGGGCTCAGCGTCTGCTGCCATACGCCTTCTACTTCTGCTGGCTGTGCAACATGGTGCTGAACATCATCTGGCTCCTGGTGTGGGACAGAGAGTACGTCTTCTACTACCACGACTTCAACGCACTGGAATCTGTGTCACGCCATCGTGCACTCACAGATTCCTCTCAGTAGAAACTGTCCACATTCTTTGTTGGCGCTGACGGCCTGGTACATTTTTTTTGGTGAACGCGCGTTTAGGAGCCGCCGTCTGGGACTCGTTACTGCAGATTCTTCCACGCACGCTGGCTCGTTGGTGTGTGGGAAGGCTGCGATCAATCCTTCCAACTGTCCCAACACGGCAGCGTTCACGCAGGCGGCTATAATTCAAAGCGTTTCACACATGATTGACGCGCTGAGAAAACGACAGTAAATACAAGATTGGCGTGAAAGAAGAACATAACTTCTGACAAGGCACAACTCCTTTTCAACTTTCATGTCTGACTATAGGGTGGAGTGTGCTATTTGTGATAATGCCAGTTTATTTTCTAATCGAGGCAATAAAATAAATTGTTCGGCTCAAGACGGGCAGCGATTCCGCCAATGTTTACACCAAACGCAAAACTTTTGTTGCACTTTGGGTGTCAGTTTACACGGCGGCATTGCTCGGAGCCATTGAAAGCTTAAGGTGTAACTTTTTAGAAATGCTACGTCTTCATGGGAACGGGGCAAAACTCCGCTTTTTTGAAAACGCTCCGTCTCTGTGGAAATAGGGGGGGAAAAACAAACCCAGATAGTGCATCCAAATCTAAGGAGATGAAGTAAGTGAATAAATAGAAGAAAGTTGTGATGCTGGTATGAGTAACAACCAGTGTCATTTAACAGCTCTGAGTAATTAAACCTAATATAACAAAAATATGAGAAAAGAATGACATAAAAATAGAAAAAAGATCATTTGAGTAAAAAAAAAAACTCCACTCTATGGAAACTGGACATACATTCCTCATGTTTTAAGGGTCTGTCTCAAAATCCAGTGATCTGTACAAGACTCATTGTGAGAGGGGAAATGTGTTACACAAACATAATAATCCCTCTGTTGTGTGTAGACCTTGACTTGCACAGACTGAAAATGACTCTTTTTATCGTGCGCGTGCCCAACAAACTGCAAAAGTTTAGCGGTCTTTATCCTGTTTGGCATCATTTCAGGAAAAAATGAGCCGCGTCAGGGCTCATTGTCTCTGTACGAGGCATTCAGGGACTGCCGCTCGCACAGCAGGTGAACAATGACTCCTGTCAGGCGTGTAATACAAGGAAAATAACTTTCAGTGCCAGAAAGTGTGTTTGAGCTTCCAGGATAAAAATGAACCTTGAGACAAGAAAAGAAATGGTTTGAATGATAGCAGTGTTTTAATTGAAATGTGTGTTTCAGGATGATGCTGGTCGCTCTGGTTGTGTTGATCCTCATCGTGATCACCAACTACAGCGCGTTGTTCTGCTGTTGCTATGCAACTGATTACTATGGACTGTGGTTGGAGACGTACCACCGCAAAGACCTGGCCTGTCTCCGGATACTGGTGCGTGTGTGTTTCTCTGCTGCTAGTGTGCACGTGCGTTGCTGCAGCCTCCTGTAAGTGTATCCCATCTGTGTGTCCAGGTCCAGAACGGCCTGGCGGTGTACGCCACCTGGACGTCCATCGCCTCGCTCATTAATTTCTCTCTGGTGCTCCACCTGTGGGGTGTGGACATGAGCACCGCGGCCACGGCCTCGCTCTGCATCCTGCTGGGCGAGGTGGCAACATGGTGAGAGTCTCAACATTCAGTAATATACAAAGCGCCGTGAAGATCAGAGATCTCTGTCTGCGTACATTTTTCCTTTTCTCTGGCTTTTACACACACTAAACGCACATTTTCTTCTGCAGATATCCTATAAATTATGGCTGTTTACACGAGGTTTTAAAGTGAAAAAGCAAACCTTGCGTAGCGTTTTGGAGTCTGGTTAGGGGTCGAATGCTCTCTTTTAAAGCTGTTGGTCTGCTTCAGTAAACATCCCTCAGGTCTCTGACGGCTGTTTTCCACTGTGTGCAGGTTCATTCTGGAGAACTGGGTGCTGGACCGCTGGGTGCGTAACATCCTGACGGTGTACGCCGTGGTGATCGTCGCTCTGGTCGGAAACGTCTACAAACACTTTGACCCCGTGGATCCCACTCCCAACGCTGTGTTCATGGGTGAGTCCCAGTAGCAGAAACCTTTTAATTGTGATGTTGTGACGCCATTGTTGTTGTTGTTGTTGTCCATCTACTTGCGCATGTGCAGAACTATTCACTATAGCGTGCATGTGCAGTAACTGGTGTTTTAGAAAATTTCTATTTTCACTTGAAGACGTCATCATGAACAGGGCCTTAGTCTCCTGAAATAGTTACCCAATCAGTTATTTTTTACACTATGACCAACCAGCTAACCCTTGACTAAATACCGCATGCATCTTCGTCATACAAATGCATCTACAATCCAAAAACATTGACAAGTTGTGTGAAATGTTGAACGAAAATGGAAGTCCCAT
This sequence comes from Blennius ocellaris, assembly GCF_963422515.1. Classification (NCBI taxonomy): domain Eukaryota; kingdom Metazoa; phylum Chordata; class Actinopteri; order Blenniiformes; family Blenniidae; genus Blennius; species Blennius ocellaris. Next base: position 8,183,118 of record NC_137659.1, read on the forward strand.
CTGCACGCGTATCGAACTTTAAAGTAACGTGAAACTGCTTTATATCTATGAAAATGCAGCAAGCAGGCAGAACAGAAAGGAACTGAAACGGGATTTTAAGTACAGCTATACAATAAATGAGTACACATTTTTAATTTTGTGAAAGTACAAAGTCGGCGCAAACTTGCTGTCAAAGTTGAGTTCAGTTTCTTCTTCATTCAAATGAAGAAAATGTCCAAATATCCACTACTTTAACTCACTAATACAGTTCAGCGGAGAGTGAACTGTGTGGCTTTTATTAGGGAAGACATGTTGGTAAATCTGAATGTCTTCAACACAAAAAGGAAATACAGATTCTGTTCAGCTGGAATTGGCCTAAGAAGTAGTGTTTCAAACACGATCCCTGTGGTTGAAGCGGGAAAATCCATGAAAAAAAACAACCAGTAAATATGGCTACAACCACTAAAAGTGCAATCAAATATATCTAAATTGTAGCTATGTCACTTCATGGATGCAACCTCCGTCTTCGTTTGTATAGCATTATATAATTTAAATGTTTTGTGGCTCTGCTCTCACCCTCCTCTCCCTCTCTCTCTCTCTCTCTCTCTCTCTCTCTCCCTCTCCATCAGTGGTGCTGCTGGTGTTGTCCTGCATCCTCTTGATCTCCCGCGTCTTCACCGTCATCTGGAGGAACAGGTGGCGTCCTCTGCACTCCCCGGGCTCGGCTCGCCTCATGGTCTCGCCTCTGGACGGCAGGAAGTTCAGCGTCTTCTCTTAAAGCTCCAGCATGCCGATTTGCAACAACAGTTTAACAGCAGCCCAGATCAGAGAATTAAATACTAATACACCACTACTTTTAACATATGAAGTACTTTTCTATTGACCAATGCTTCCCTTCAGATGTCTCGTATCGTTTTTCTCGGGCTGCTGCTTTGTTTTTGCACTTGTAATTTTGCACTTTTCGTATTCTGTATGCTGTTGATGCTCCGGACAGTTTAAATTTATGAAGTTTGACCTGCTTTGTTTGAAGGGTTTCTCTACCATTAAAGTCTCCTGTTTTCAAATATAGTCTGCGTTCATTGAAAGCAAAACAAAACCGCTCCACATGATTACATGTACATGTATCTAGTGATTTTATTTAGTGCGTGTTTGTGGGATCTGGCCGGTTCAGAATGGAATCCTAATCACATATATTTCATTCAACATGTCTGCTAATTGACAGTTGTAAAAATTAAGTTAAACATGGAATGAAAAATCTGTGCCTTATGTATATGTAGATATTTCCTGATTGTTTCCTGGGGCTTGCCCATCTGGAGTTTGCATTTTTTCTGGATTATTTATAGATTTCTTCAGAATCAGAGTGTGTTTGGTGGCTTAGTGAGCCTACCAGTGGGGACAAAAACATTTAACACACACATTTCTGTTGTCGCAGCAGGAGAGCAAAATGTCCACTTCGGTTCATCCACAGGTGTGTGCTCTGTGGAGGAGAACTGAGTGGTAAAAGCAAATAAAGCTGTGTCACCATCAGGGGAAGGGGGAAAGAAAATCATCTTCACTTCCAGCCTGAAGAAAATCTAATTTTGGTCCCAGAGAGTTTTAATATAACCACAAGCAGAGAGTGCAGCAGGCAGATGAAAGTCAGTATGTAAAGTTCCACTTTCACATTCAGAAGAAATTAAACATTCAGACCTGAGAAGATGCTCTCACTGAAATGATTCAGGAGTCCATTAGAAGATTTGACTTCAAAATGTGTGAGAGAGCGAGAGGCATACAGACCCAATGCTGGAATGGAAACATTTGAATGAATTAAGTCTTATGGTTCTTTTCATCAAATGGGAACAGTAAGCCTTCAGAATGTAATGGTTTCCTATGACACTGTGTTTTAACTCAAAACCAAACTTGTCTAATTTTTCACTTTATACCAAACTAGTCTGCTTATCCATCCCACTTATCCAGTTCAGGATTGTGGGGTGCTGGAGCTGATCCTCATAAATACCCAGAGGAAACCCACATACACCCAGTTCATAGCTGAAGGCATGACATTGTCACCGTGAGGTAAGAATGCTAACCACTGCCAAACTAGTCTAGTATTTCATATTTTAACTTAATACTGAACAAGCTAGTTTGATTAATATGTCTTTTTCTTAATCAAACACCATGGAAACTATTCAAATATATAATGTGTTTAAATTACAAACAGACAAAAACAAAATAGGGATTGCGATTTCAATAGAAAATGTTCCAGGGTGGCCTTAACCAGCTCTAACTGTAAGCTTTATTGAATAGAAAAGTCTTGAGTCCAACATTGAGAGTGTGTTTGCCCCCCGAAGTGACACATTTCCCCCTTCATTCATAGATCAGAAGTGAATGTGTAACTTCTCTTGGTGCAGTACCACATTGTGTCCAGCAGGGAACAGAAGCGTGCGTCTCTCGCGGTGGCGTGCCGAAAGCAGGAAGTGGTTCTGACTCGGACTCGGAGTGCGGAAGAGGAGCAGTGAGGAGTGGAAGCGGACCGGACCGGCTGCATTTCTCTTGTTTCTCCCCTCTGACGCTTCACTCTTGCCGCCGACATGTCGAAGAACACCACCGAGGCCCGCTTCAGGAAGGTGGACGTGGACGAGTACGACGAGAACAAGTTCGTGGACGATGAGGACGGCGGGGAGACGCAGGGCGGTCCGGACGAGGCGGAAGTGGACTCTCTGCTCAGACAATATCCTTTCAGAAGGTCCGACCAGGTGCGACCCAAACACCCGAGATCCTCACCTTGTCCCAGGCGGGGGCTAGGGGGTCTGCACGGGGGGCTGCCACTGTGTTTCCGGGTGTCACAGAGGAGGGTGTGGCCCCTCTGGGACTGAACACCCTCATTCAGACACATTCCTCAGGTTTGAACTCCTCTGGAGGTTAAAGTGGAGATCCGATGCTGAGAAGTCACTTGTATCACTTTATCTCGAGATCCGTCCAGAAAAGTCAGGAGGAGGCCGTGTTCTTAGTTTGCCTTCATCCGCATCAGATAACTTACAGAAGCCATGAAGTTGACTGTCTCAGCAGTTTGTAATCCAATAGTTTGTAATCCAGCTCATCTTTGGTGCATAACAATGTGCAATAACAACAGCATGCAAATGTTACAAATGTAACAACAAATGTTGTTATTTTGCTTTTTGTAAATGGTGGCAAAGTGTCAAAAACAACATGTCATGTTGGCTTGTTTTGCAGTTTTCGCTCCCTATCCCAAACCAGACTAAACCAGGATAGAAATCATTTTGATTTTGCTTTCATTCAGAAACTATTTAGATCTAAACCAAGAATGCCATTTAAAAAAAATCCTAAACCTGTAAGAATAGATCAAATTTAGATTAAAATATGTAAGAAACCACCTGGAATACTGGCCAAAACACCCAGAAACCAGATTGTAGTCAGGTTGATTAGCAGCTGGAAATTAGGTCAAACTCAAACCGCAAACTAATTAGAGTAAAAACATAGGTTAAACCAAAACCAATCCATCCAGGCAGCTCCTCTATTACACATAATGCTGTGCAATAACAACCAATGCCCAACTGCATGCTTTTGTCATTGTGTTAATAAGTTTTGAGAACAACAACTGAAAAATGGGGTGAAACCTAAATTCATCCATCCATCCAGCTCCTTTTTTTCATGCCAAACTCTGCAGTAACCACCAGAGGCCTGTACTACGAACCATGATCAACATGTCCAGGATTTCTCTCTGTTACCTGGGTTGACTTATCCAGACACACGTGATCCTGATAACCGTTACTACAAAGCAGGTTATCAACTCGCTAGTTCAACCCAGACCTATGTGTGAGCGTTCACATGAAAGAGACTTTTCAGCATCTGACCAATCACACACAGAGAAACTCTGCATTGCAGTTTACAGATTACTGAAGGAGCAGGTGTTGTCTGAGAATATGAAGAATTAAAACATCCACCAGGCTAAAAGAAGCTCTGCCGCAGCAGCCAAAGCCAGAACATTCCTGACTTGTTAATGCATGACTTCATAAGAGCAGAATTAGCATTGGCCGTATGATAGTGATGTTGCTGCCTGATCTACTTGAACAGCTGTGTGAAACGTGACGTGTCCCTATGAAAACGCCTCAGCTACAGAGAGGCTGCAAGGCTTTCTGGGAAATGAATGGGACCTTTTTTTTTTCTACAGTTTTTGCAGTTTTTTGGAGATTTATTTAGAAACTGTTAGCCGTTAACGTAACAAAATCTAAGTGCTTGGTCCTTAGATGATGACAAGTCATCACTGAAAATTTCATGCAATTAGGGCGAGTAGTTTTTGCATAAAGTTGGTAAAATACATGCATACAAACCAATAAATGAATAAATACACGCAGGCCCAACTTCGTTGGCGAAGGTAATGATGGTACAGATCTAGACGAGAGTCAGCTGGGTCTAAAAACAGTTAGAATCCACACAATTCAGGATCGGGTTTGAAGTGTGACGCGAAGCCGATCGGTGGAGATCTTTAAGTCAAAAGGAGAGAAGCTTACAGAGATGTGATGACTAAATAAGGAAGTTGTTTTCGTGTACGTCCGTTCTTTCTGTGCGTGTTCTCCTTGACCGACGCTCTGCACAGGGAACATGAGCGGCGCCCTGGTCGCCGTCCTGAAGAACCCGCCGATCAACACCAAGAACCAGAACGCCAAGGTAAACGCCGCCGAGCCCCTCCCCGCGCGTGTTCTGTATTCCCGCCCGTGCGTCCGACCCTCAGCGTGTCCCGTGTGTCACGGCGTGCAGGACCGGGCGGAGATGCTGGTGGTGAAGGTGCTGAGCAGCTTTAAGAGCAGCGACATCGAGAAGGCGGTGGGCTCCCTGGACCGCGCCGACGTGGACCTGCTCATGAAGTACATCTACAAAGGCTTCGAGAAGCCGACGGACAACAGCAGCGCTGTCCTGCTGCAGTGGCACGAGAAGGTGAGGAGATCTGTGAAACCGTTACACGGCAACATTCCATGTGAAAACGCATCGATTTTAAAGGGGTGCCAAACACTTGGTCCGTGGAACACAGTCATGCCACCAGGGGCTCCAATCTAGCCTACTGCATGGCGTTACTCTTTTAAAAATGAGAAATGGATGGTTCATTGGTCCTGGAGGATATTTGAATTTGACACTGCTGTGACAACTATCCAGATAATGGAAAGTATTCTCATCGAGAGATGGAAACCAGTCTTTAAACAGATACAGAAATATTGTAGCAGGTTTTATTCCATATTTAATTTAATCTTCTTGAGAAATGTTCAGTTCAACAAAGAAAGTCGGACGTATTAAAGAACAAGTGTGGTTTTCCTAATTGACACGTGATTCTTCCGCTGATCAAACCTAATTAACACCAAAACGTTCAAACTGAGCTGTAAGTTTTCATCCCATTTCAGTGGTTGTTTCACACCTTTCAGAGTTCCACTTGTAAAGTATTTCTCACAGCTGCAGGGTTCAAATCTGCTGCGAGTTCCGACTTGCAGGAAGCTATGTGCTCAAGAATGTTTCTAGAGATGGGCAAATGAAGCTTCAAAGCAGATTCATGAACCACTTTCTATATTTTCTGACTCCACCAGGTGGCACTCTTGGTTTGAAGATAGAGGCTGAAAGACTGTCAATGAAGTGTGTTTTCAAACATTTATTGAACAGAGAGTGCCATCTAGTGGCTTCAAAACATATAGAAAGTGGTTCATGAATCTGCTTTGAAGCTTCATTTGCCCATCTCTAAATGTTTCCTTCTTTTCAGCCTGTAAAGAAAATTCAAAGGTTTGATGTTCAGGATTTAATTATGAAGCTTATCATCAGGCTTTATCTGATTACTGTTGAAACAAAGCTTGTCAGTAACTTTAGTTCATAGTTTAAACCAATCAGCTTCTTTAAGTATATAAATTAGATAAAAGAAGTGCATCAAAGTGACAGATTGCTAATCTACATATAACTATTTATGTGTATCTACTTCTGTTGCGTCCTCAGTGTGATATGCTAGTGTTACTTTTATCTTCATGTGTAATTGAGTTGTCTGTTTTCAGGACCTATGAATGTGCTGGATGCATTAACAGTGCATTTTTCTCGTGGGTTTACTCCTGCAGGCTCCTCCTCGCCTCACTGTATCGTCTCCTGGGCTAAATGCCCTGTGACACTAAAGCGCTGTTTACGCCACGATGAATTCAAGTTTCATTTTGGGTGTCCATTTACACCACAACGGTGCTCAGAGTCACTGAAAACGCCTTATCTAGCTTATGTACCACTGCTATAGCACTAAATAATTATAAACTTGTAGTTACAGTAAGTGGATTGACAAAAGTGTGCCTGCGAGTCTAGACTGAGGGCAAAGCGAAAGAAGCCGAGATGCTTTCTCAGTGTGTGTTGTGTGTGTTCCTGCAGGCGCTGGCGGTGGGAGGAGTCGGCTCCATCGTCAGAGTGCTGACGGCCCGGAGGACGGTGTGATGGTCCGGGAGCTGGAACCACGTGGCCACCGACTGATTCTCACTCTTTCCCCCTCAGAGTGTCTCTTCTTCACCTTTTTTTTTCTCTTCTCTTTGACTCTGCTCAGCCACACCTCTGGCGTCAGGAGGTGCCGGCGCCTCTCGCCGCCCCCTCCTCCTCCTCCTCCTCCTCTCCTCCTCCTCCTCCTCCCTCAGCCGAAGAGGAGATACAGACTGCTGTTTCCCTGCCTTTGAGCCCAGTACAAGCTGGGATTGGCTCATCGTTCTGTGAACACGATGTGTTCATTGACTCATTCTTTTTTTGTTTATTTCTACTTGCACCGGACCTGAGTGTCACTCTGATCACGGTTCTTTTTTTTATATCTGAAAAAAAAAACAACCCATTAAAAGCGCTGAACTCTCATTTGTGTGTTCTTCTTATCTGGATCAAGTTAGTTGATCTTAAGCCCGGTTCATACAGCAGGATAATTAGGCCGATTTTGGCCCTGGTTCTCTCCTTCCAACAATCTTAAGGAAGCTCAGATCATCATCAGATATTCCTGAGGTGTGTTAAGACTGCTGTTGTCTGCTGAAAAGGATGTCGGGACCGCTCCAATCTGAGATCGGAGATATTCAACATGTTGGATTGTTTTGGCTCGAGTTCTCACCTTGTGTGGTGTCCTCTGAGGGGAAGACGCAACGAGCCCGTTGACTACGACGGGTAGCCAATCGGAAAGCAAGGTGACGTAGTGGCGCCGAACCGGAAGCGGGCAGGAAATCCAAAAATCAAAACAATTGTGTGTGGTCTCTCAGGTTTGGGAAATCTGCAGACAATTTTATAATCCTGCCGTGAACTGGGCTTTACACCACTTTCCAAAGCAGAAATAAGTCAATCTTGAGGTATGAGGGAACAGATGTCTTTTCCCAACATGATGTAATTCTTTTTTAAATTGATATAAAACTAGAATTATGCCATCCAAACACTAATCTTCGGAACTGAATTGCATATAATTTTAACGGAGACGAATGTAAACAATAGAGTTCTACTGGAAATCTCACATTTTGAGGCATTTAATTAAAAGGAGGAAAGTTTTTATTCCCTGTGGAGCTTATAATTGGAAAAAAAGAAACTAAGTTAAAAAAAAAAAATTATAATAACCAATTCATCAGGGATGGGCAACTCCGGTGCTCGAGGGCCGCAGTCTTGCACGTTTTCAATGTGTTCTCACATCAACACAGCTGACAGCAATTTGTGGCACATTATCAAGAGTTCTGCAGAGCCTCATCACGATAACTCAGGTGTGTTTGAGCAGGGAAACATCTAAAACACGCAGGACTGCGGCCCTCAAGGACCGGAGTTGCCTACCCCTTGTGTAAATGGATGATAAATTGATTAAAAAGCAAAACAAAAAAACAGGTCCTTAAATTGTGTGGTTACAGCAACAAAAGAAAAATTATTGGCTTGCGTGGAAGAAAAAAAAAAAACTAAATGGGGAAAAAATGTCTGAAAAGAAGACTGAAAACATCTTTATCTCCAAAATCAAAACAGATTTAGATTTATAGTTGTTTATACGTGTAATTAACATTTGATAGCCCTGATTTAAATGCAACAAAGTGTAAATGTGCTAAGAAATTTGTTCCTATCAGCGTTATAAAAACTACATGAGCTGTGGGACACAGTGTGATTTCAGCTCTAATTCAGTTTTGTGTATGTAACACGAAAAAAAGTACTTTTTCATAGGAAAATCCAAATATTACATCACGCTTTGCTTCTGCGTCTCGTTCATGTTCGTCAAGCTGAATGAAGTCACGCTCCGGGTTTGTTATACTGGACGACACTGACATCTAGTGGCAGATGGGAGTCACAGCACCCATTTCAGAGTTCAGTGGGAATCCAAATCTGCATGTTCACTCAGTCTTTATGTGACATAAATTTGCTGATCGAGCATCTAACTCAGGGGCGTGTAACTCTTTGAAATAAAAAATTAGCACTACTATCGAGGGTCAAGACTTATGTTGACTTGACTTTTACTCAATAACAATTAACTTTTAATAAAAAGCTGGGTTGTTGGTTTTTTTTTTTACACATTATTTATGAGCCATTGTTGCTCTGGGTCACTTTTTCCTTTTCCAATCTGTCTGGAAACCATGACTTGAGAAAACCCTGAGATCCCGCTCACACTGAGCTTAAACAGCCACAACTGACCCATGGGCCTTATGATGCTCACATCTGATCTCACTAATTGTAGCTGGATAGGAAAGCTTTTAAAAGCTAAAAATCCACATGAATATTGTGGGATTCTTCCAAAACATTTTTCTTTCGGTCCCCCTGGATGACTAGTAATTTATCCATAACTATTTATGTAAAATCTGTCAATATCAGGATAATTGTGACTATTTTAACTGTGATTAAGCCAATAATGGCAAATGGATTTTATTTGAGTGCTTTTCTGCTGCTAAAGCGATCCCCAAAGCGCTTCATCACATTTACCCATTCACACACACACAACACTGGTGTTTAATCCATCTATTGGGGGCTGTTTGAGGTTACGTGTCTTGCGCAAGGACACTTGAGCCAATAATGTAGTGACAGAATATTAGTCAATAATCTACCAAGTCAATTATTGAACATGTCAAACTCCTTTATCCGAGTATTAAACTGGCAGCATAAAGTGGAGATCCCAATCATCTGGGGTTGCTTTTCTTCCCTCCAATTTGTCGGGAGATTTGGTTTTATTTACTAGATTTTAATTTCCCTCTGGTGGCTTTACTTTTAAGTGACTCGGGCTCAATAAATCAATACAGGATGTCTCTCCAGGATGTCAAGATAAAAAGGTTCAGCAACAAAAGCCTGCAAGTGATCAGAGTGGTAGTATTGTGTTTGCTTTTATATTAGCACTAACAATACAAATAGCACAATTTTTGAGAAATAAAATAACTGTATAGGCCACTTATCCTATATTCTAATACATTTTGTTACATTATTGCATTTGTGCATTAAAAATGACCAAAACAATTCAATTTTTTGAGGGAATGGAGTAATTTCATGAGGATTTCAGGTGCTTCAGTCTCAGATTGTATTCATTTACTCTTTAAACAGGCTTAAATAAATGGCGGAGCGATGAGAGAGAAAGCAGGCGCAGCATTGCTTCATGTTGATCACACAAATTCAGGTTTATTGTCCAAACAGAAAAATGCAGTATACAGGTAATGCACACTCACACTGGTACCGGATGAGACAGAAGAGTAGCTGCGACTGAAGGAGGTTCGAATGAGTCTGTGAAACCAGCCAGCTCTTCAGCCGGGACTAAAGTTAACCACGGGAGTTGTTTGGGCCCCTACTGTCCACGTGTTCTTCCTGAACTTTACTTGAGGAATGTGACGACGTTGTGCTGTGAACACACCTGAATATCAGCTCCCACAGACCGTCCTCTTCTGTTTGTGCAGTCCTCTGTCGTTAGTGTTCGTCTGCATGGTGGCACCTGTGAAAGCTCGGCGCCGTTTCGGTTCTCTGGAGTGTTTAATCGGAAACATTCACACTCCCCCGTTCGCATCTGCTTTTGTTTGAGAAGGTGCAGTAGGTCAGGATTTAGTGGATTGACTTTCGCATCATGACTCACATTTCACTGAAAAACTCAAGTGTTCCATCCATCAGTATGAACATGAACAATATGACTCAATACACCATCTAGTGGTACTGAAATTAGAATAATAATAAAAAAATGACAAAAGAAAAAACAACAGCTGTATAAGCAACAATTTCCACTCACTTTAACAAAGATTTATCTTTAAGGATTTTACACTCTAAATAAAAATTATATGTCAGCCATTTTTGTCTTGTCTACAGGATGGTCATCGCCATAAGGTGGCGGCACCTTCACCTCATATTCCAGCTTCACTTTGTGTTAAAATCAATTCCAATTCAAGAAACTCCTCTCCACCCATTTTACTTAGGAATTAGGTCGACTTGTAGTGAACGGCTACTGTGCAGCCACGCATCGGCATCATTTCGAAACGCCTAAATCCTACAGCGTCGTAGTTATTGACTAAATAATCGTTTTTTTCATTAAGGTGGAGCCACAACTAATCCCGTCTGGTAATACCACCAGGTGGTGTATAGTCACTCTCATTGAAGTACCCCAAAAAAAACAACAAAAAATAACCCAGCAACAATACTGAAAGATGGCTCACTACTGCAATCCAAGCGTTTCCTGCTGCACCTTCAAACAAACGCTGTTAAAGATGGACGCCCTTCATCGGTAAGAGGTGAAATACTGTCATGGTGGGTTCGTCTCGGCGGGGCTTTTCGAGGTACCGTCCAACCATACACACTCCCTCGCTCCTCCCCACACACACACACACACACACACACACACACACACACACAAACACACAGCTTCCTCTCCATGTTACAAAAAGACATTTATAAAAGGACGAACCATAGAGAGCAGCCACAGATATTAGAGAACAGTTTGTTCCTACAACAGATCAGTGCAGCAGCCACCAGATTATTTAGAACTGGTTTCCAGTTCGCCACATGCGTTGCACAGCTGGAGCGCAGCTGCTCTCCGAAGCTCCAGATCGCCCGCGACGTCCGACTCCCAGAGCTCGGGAGGCCGCTAAGCGAGCCCGCCACTGCTGCACTGACCTGCTACCTTCTACTGAGGAAAAGATAGAAAGAGACACAGGAAGATACGGAGTATATAAAACACAGTTGTTTTTTTTTTTCTTTTTACAAGAGTCCTTTTGAGGGTTTGAAAAAACCCCCGCTCATCTCCTTCAGACGCACACACTCCCCGTGTTCGTGTGCGCAGTTGTAACCAAGTCCATCACTTCACTTCCTACTGGTGACTGGGTGCGTGTGTGTGTGTGTGCGTGTATGTCTGTGTGTGTATATATCTGAGACGAGTCTACTTGTGCTCTTTAGTCGGGGCAAAGTAGAGCTCCATGGGCTTGTTGACCTTCCAGTACTTTTCACTGACCAGCTCCAGAGAGAAGGACCCGTTCAGGACCTGCGGACACAATCGCAACTGTTCAGTCTCACTCCGTCACAAATGAAACACAACCGACCGCAGGACAATAAACTCCTCTGAGGAGAACCGGTCTAAAAATTTAAATAGATGAGTACAGATGGGTACCTTTCACATATGCACCAATACAGGTACGCAGCGGTACCACTTTTAGGTAATTTTGTGTGCGTTTATGCGGTATTAAATGTTAATTTGCTTGTCAATATAATCTAAAATAAAAATTGTGAATTTAACATAGTAAATTCCCAATAAAAAAAATGTGTATGTATTGTAGTTTGTATTGTAACAGCACAGTTGTTTCACAACTGTCATGTCAACATGAAGACACTTAACTACAACTGGACAATGTTTTTTTTTCTTATTAAAGCACAAATTAAAACCAAGCTCTTCCTTCCCCTCTGGAAACGTTGTGTGACAAGGCTTCATGGGGGGCAACTCATTTTAAAACAAATGAGCAATCTCTTCAGCCTGGAGAAACCAGGAGCTTCCTCACATTACAAAGTATTCCTGCTGCTGCTGGCATCGCATTTTGAAAAGTGGAGCTGTACCTCCGAGCGCTTCATTGCTTGCTCCGCTCACTCCTGCAGCTCACGGCATCATTTACGCTCGCGTGCGTGCGTGCAATGCTGTGTTCAAGTCCGGCTCGGGAAATCGCCTACTCTTCCACTCCCTCACAGTCACAAGGGCTCGTTTAGGCACCGTCAGTACTGCTCTCTAATAACGGTTATTAGATCTCGGCTCGACGCCCCACGGGAGGTGTGGCGCCGTCTGTACTCACGGTGAACTGGTTTCCAGCAGTGGGGATGTAGATGGTGTACTGTTTCTCTGACGCTGCCTCCACGTTGACGGGACTGGCCTCGGCGTTTCTTCTCAGCTCCTCCAGCGCCAGCCTCACAGCCAGGTACTTGGACAGGTGGTCCACCGTGGCGTTCCCGGACGTCTTGATGTAGCGAGGGACGAACTCCACGCTGCGTGGCGAGGGAGGGGAGGGGGTAAAACGTGAGCGGACCTCCACGCCAACTCCACCTCATGCGTCTCGAGTGCGTCTTACCTGTTGTGGCCGTCGTCCTTCTCCATCAGGGTGGGATGCGGCCGAAACACCAGCTCTATTTCGCTGGCGCCGCCGTCGATCACGGAGTCCCCGCCGCCGTTCTCGGCGGCGTTGTCCATGTCTAAACCGCTGTCGTCGCTTGTCTTGGTGCGCTTGATGCTCGGACCGGCCTCCTGGAAGTCCGCCACATGCGTTTAGGACCGTTCCCACAGGATGTACGCGTATTCCCAGCTGGGAGTGACATTGAGAGGTGGTAAAATAAAATACCTGGTTGCTGTGGACGGAGGCGTTGCTACAGTGGGAGGAGTCTCCGTTGTCCTCGGCGCCGCTGCCGTTCTCCACCGTGTGTCTCTTGCCCCGCTGCAGTCTGACAAAAACAAAAGGAAATCCATCGTGTCGGTGGGGATTTTTTTTTTTTTTGGGACATGCGTTTGTATTTCATGGTGCAGCAGCTCACCTGGTCATGGCCTGTATCTTCAGCCCTTCTTCTATGCTGTGGGACAATGCTTGCTGGTTGTTGTGTTTGCTGATGCGGGCCAGAACTCGCTCCTGGTGGGCTTCGTACTCGTCGCGGCTGGGATAAATCTTACCTGGAATCAAACACATGCGGGTGGGTCTTTCTGCGTCATCATAAAACAGCATTGCCAAACACTGAGTTCAAAGCGTGACACTCAACGAGCCTTGAAATTGCTGAAATCGGGACATTCGGGTGTTGAAACTGATTCCTTAAGTGCTGATTCATCACATTTCCTTCGTCTTACTTACTTATGAGAGCATCGAAATTAGGGTCTGGGCGCAGCGACCTTTTGGAAACGAGCTTCTTGCGACAGGTGGGACACTCTTTGTTTCTGCAAAGATGAAGAATCATGCAGGGTTTTTTTTTTTTTTTTTTTTTACTGTGCACATCATCAATGCAGCTCCGGAGTCACATGTGGCTGTTCAGCCTCTCTGGGGCAGCTTTTGTGTAAACAAACATTTTGTTTTTAATTTTCTTTTCATTTGCATGTCACATTGATTTTCAAAGATGAGATAATCTCCAGTTATAAACAGCCAGTATAGATAAAACAAGAGGATAACATAGGTAAACAAAAAAGAAAACTCATCAAAAATGTAACTACAGGTACAATGATCAAATTAAAATGTTTATACTAGCTACATCAGCTTTTTATTTGCATGAAAATGGAAAAAAAGAAGAAAAAAACAACAAATGGAAAACAGAAACGATGGAAAAAAAAAAAACATGAAAGGAAAAATAAAAAGACAAAAACAAAAACAAAAAAGGAAAACATCAAAAAAAGAAAGAAAAAAGGGATAAAGGAAAAATAAATCTCTAGTGTAGCTAAAAACTGTTCTAAAAATTAGGACACCTGCAGCAGCTGTAATCCATAAAATAGCTAAAGTGTAAAAAAACATGAATTAAAGAAAGAAAGAACCCCCCCCCCCCACTAAAAATGGCTACAAGATCTAAAAAAAAAAAAGAATACAGTATATCTAAATTGCAGCTGTATATATAGCAATTTTTTTTCAGCTAATTTGTATTAATTTCACATCATTTAAATGTTTTGTGGCTGCAGGCAAAGTTTATTTGCTGGAAAATCATGAAAACATTTTTTGCTGATGAAGAAATTCGTTTGACATCTTAAAAGCCACGCTCAAAAATAAAATAAAATAAACTATCACTCTGACAAACACTCGCAATATCTGCAAGAGGTAGAAATCTAACCAATTCGACAAGACATCTGTGACGTAAAGACCCGGAGGAGCTCAAGAGAAACGGATGACCGTTCCGTGATTTTCAATGAAATAATGTGGGAATGTCAGGATTTCAGGTTATTTTAGGAAAGTTGCTCTCTGGCTGGACCACAGGTTGGACCGCTCCAGGGTTGCTTCTGGGCTGCTAACTGAATCTCCGTGGTGTATCTAACCCGGGTTAAAAAAAAAATCCACAATACAAACCGGTTCCTACACTCACCCAGATCTCAGAGCTGTGATGATACAATCGGCGCAGAAGCGGTGCAGACATTCTTTGGTGGTCATCGTGTTCTTCAGCATGTCCAGGCAGATGGGGCACATGAGCTCGCTGTGGAGGGACCGGGGCGACACGGCGATCTCCAGCCCGTCCGTTATGGCCTCCTGCGCGAAGAGGCGGCGGGTCAGCACTCAAGACACACAAAGGCAAAGAGAGACGACGGCGGGGACACGGTGTTCCTTGTGGCCCGAGGCGGCGTGAAGCCGTTACCTGTGGAGTCCTCTGTAGCTCGTACAGACTCAGCTCCCAGGTCTTACTGAGGGGCTGCACCCCGTTGGTCTGAACCGTCTGCGTCATCGCTGCAACACTGCGACAAAGACGAAAGAGTGGGATCTTATTAGCAATCTTATTAGCTCCCAGAGTTCTGAACAAACATCGGGCCACTTTTCGGATGTTTAAAAGCCTAAAACCTCAACCACTAGAAGCAACAAAAAGCCCGGGATCCAACTAATGATGTGTTACAATATTCAAGTTTACTTGCAAACAAACACACAAAAAAAATACGATTTACACCCGGGATATGAAAAATGTTGTCGTTAAAGTGACAGTTCAAGCTGGAAAAACTTACTAACGACAAACCAAAAAAGACATAAAACAGTTGATGAAAGTGAACAATATGAACTTCAGACTGGAGGTGGCGAGAGCAGAAAAAGAAAAGCGATTTCAAAGTATTATTTTAAAATTGAGTTATTTTCTATCAAATCAACGTGGGCACCACTTTGGCTGATCTCTTCACCAGGTCAACCAATACACGGGAGGCCAAAACAATAACTAAAAGGCAGACTGCAAATACTGCAAAATATATATTCTGATTTGATTTGATCATTTGTTAGTCACCTTAAACCTGGATTGTACCAGAGTTTCTAAAGCTGAAATGTAAAGCTTTTTCTGGCATAGGAATCTACTTATTAATAGCGGCAATGACAAATAACACCCAATTTATTCACATTTCTATATACATAAAGTACATTTAGGATCTTAATCTATAGCCTGTTAACATATTTTGAAGCCAACATGAACAAACAGCAATAATGTAACATGACTTCGATTTTGCACTAATTTAGACGAACGTCATCACTTTGATATATGCAGCTTCTTTTTTTTTATTTTTTATAAAAAGATGTTCCTTCATAATAAAATTGTAGAACATACTGACCACAAATCTAATCTGGCTCAAAGATGTTAGGAAAATAGCAAAGAAGCCACCTGGATGAGGGATGAGGAGTCATCCATTACGTCAACAAGCCCACTTGATCTGACTCGATTGTGGCAAAACTAAAAACACATTAAATGCAATCATGTTTGGAGTGAGCGTCTATTTCTTATTACAATAAAAAGAAATGGAATGTTGAGAGTTGTTGGTATTAAAAAGTTACTGTGCTATCATTTCACGACCACATCCAGACCAAAGTGGAGTGAGTGTGGACCCTGGGTGGAAATGTGTGTGTGTCACAGCTCCTGTTAATAAAGCTTAAAGGGCAACAAATCATCAGCAGCATTCTTCTCCCCGTCCTGCTTTGTCTAAATCTGAACATGTGGGCAGAACTATATATCTCAGTTTAGCAGTGCCGAGGAGTAGTTTATAACTGTAAAATTGTTTTGTGAAGCACAGATTCACTCTAAAAATCGGTCCCACATCACATTCGACATATGGTTTGAGGACTGGATTCTGGCTGGACTCCAAATCATCTTTGTCCAAGTCTGGTTTCAGGACATTATGGCTTTGGTTCAGATCGGTTTCTGGACTGGGTTTAGATTTATATTATGGCTGTTTTTGTTTTAGTGGTCTCCAACTGATTTTGGCAAGATTCTGATGGGAATTTACTAACTAGTTGTACCAAGTTTTCACAGGTTTCGAATGAGATTTACACTCATCTTAGGTAGTCTGTTTGCGGTCAAGTTATTATCTGGTAGATTGGCTGCTTTCAGGCAAGTTTGTTTTTTTTGGTAATGACAAGTCAAGTCTTGACATGCTTTTTTGGTCATAGTTTATGCAAGTTTCTAACTAATTTTAACTGACTTTATACCTATTATCCTATTTTCTTATTTAACTGAAGTTACATCGTTTTCAAACAGCGATTGGCTTAGGCTGTTTAAATGTACTACATATAGTAGTTCTGAATGGTTTTCTGGGTGGTTTCAATCTGGCCAATGGAGGTTTTTGGGGGATTGTTGTCAAGCCTCGAGTTTCAAATCATGTTCTTTGTAGCTATCACAAATTCTTGGACTAAAATCCTTGTGGGCTAACTGGACCAGGTTGATAATTTGTTGGCTTTTACAGTGAAATCAGACTGGTTCCCAGCTTTCTCCTGCCAATAAGTGGTTTCAGGATTGCTCATGGCTTTAGTGCTATAGTGACTCTTGTTATCCTGGTGGTCTGGTGTTTGGGTCTCGACCTTGCAAACAGTTCCAAACCAAAATACGTTCCAGATGACCACCGGTTTGACCCTCGGGGGCCTGAATATTTGCCTGTGACACATCTTTAACCTCTCAGACCTGGGGAAGGGTTAATGAAGTAAATCTGATTGTTATATACAAACACACATCTTGGAGATTATATTCCGGAGACCACATGTGAGAGACGAGTGGGGGAAAGTGGGGGTGATCCAGATTAACCCACACCGTGTTGCTTTTAATATTACAAACATTTCCTCTATTTCCACACGATGTGGAGACAATGAAGAACTTGGTGTTCTGGGATTCACAGATTACATTCTGGCTGTAATAATGTACACCGCACTCATCAATCCATGTCAATAAACACAACATACATGCTACGGCTAATACAGCTCACATATGTTCATTTTAGCGTGGGTTTTCCATCAATTACCCGGCCTGTGCTCGGAAGACGATAACTGATCAAATCAACTTTAATAACGATGTTTTATTAGCAGTTGTTCACAATATATTGTTTTTTAAAAAAGACCCCCGCGCTAAAGCTAACATGGCTAACTAGCTACGAAAGGGAATCAGCTATTCTTCGTGGGCAGGAGAAACCAGGGTTACAAAGAAAACACTAGGAGGGAGCGGGATCTCCTTCGTCTATGTCGAAGCTGTGAGAACCGTGAAATAATCGGCAATCGTTTAAAATATTTCAGAATATTTGTGCATGTAATTTGTCGCTGTGACAGAGGAGAGGAAAAAAAAAAAAACAACAGATCCGACGCACCAAATCTTCCAAAGCAGAGATGTATGTCTGCACTACCGCCCTTTCCCCTTCTCCCGCTTTATCGCAGTCGTAAACTCTTACAAGGAATTTATTTAATGCACAGATTCACTCCCACATGTGTAAGAATGCAAAGCTTTGTTTAGATATTATTGTTTGTCTACTTACATTTCAGTGGAGGCACGAGCCGATCAACCAGCGCGTTTAGGTGAAGGCAATATGGACGGGCCAACGGAGCGGTGCATGCTGGGAAATGTAGGAGAAGCGGATATAACGTCACGATCAATAAATACAATAACAACAAATGAAGAATTTAATAAATACATAAAACTCGAAATCGAGCAAATTAAACTGTGTAAAAGTGTTTATACGGCATACATTATTATTCTAATTGTTATTATTATTATTATTATTTAAAATAATAATTATCTGAACAGCATATATTAATATTATATAATATTCAGACCGTAAACTTTTTTGACAATTTAGTTGTTGTGTTTATTCCTTTTTTATGCTCTGGTTGGTTAAGGTCATTCTTCAAAGAGGTTTGACGACTCCCCACTTCTACAGACAACATCACTTCACTACAATTTACATTTCTTTCTCCAGGCTCTCTGTGTATTTCAGTGTTGATTTTAAGACTTTGCAGATCACTTTTAAAGTTGATCCATTATGAGATGTAAGCCCTGAAGTTGTATCCTTTTAGTTGTGGGTGTGAAACCTCATACCATCACAGTCAATTGGAGAAATTATATTTTTACAAAAACCAAACCATTAGTATAAAAAAAATTCTACAATTCATTTTATTGAAACCCTTCAGGTCCAAAATACAGTACAAACTCACCATGACACTGAAACCTTAAAAAGAATAAAAGTGAAGCAAAAAAAAAAAAAAAAACCTTCATTATAAACACATGCAATTGGGGCACAAAGAGGGAAAAGAAGTAATAACATGCAGGGACACACAAACCAACCACCAAGAGACTAGACAGCGATGACTAAGAGGACAAAAACAATAATCAGAAACACACTGCAACAGGAGTAAGATGCGTACTGAAGTATACATACTAACACTGAGAGAGGTGCCTATTATTTCTGTGTAGAAGGACACATCAACGGCTATGTTTTCTCCACACTCACAAAAAAGGCATGATTTATTTTAGACTAAACTTCAATGAGAAATAAACAAATGAAAAAGTCGTGTCTCATTTCTGTTTTCAGGAATTTAGAGGTACAGCATGTAAGACTTCAGTAATATCTATGTTATGCACTGTTGGGTGATGAATCACTGCAGCAGCAAGTCTCTTTCCTCAAGCAACAGTCAGAATATTGGCAGTTTGCCTTTCAGTGTGATGACCCAGGGCTGTGTCTGCAAGTAGGTGAGCTGCCTATTAACTCCCATGTCTCTTTAGCAGCTGATTGCCACTCACCAGATTTGGAGCACCTGGCTTGCTGCTCTACAAGGCTGTAGAAACACCTTTGAAAAAGGTTGGGGCTATTTATATAGTGCCAATAACAACATAGTTATCACTAAGCAATTTTGCAGAGAAAAACATGACTATTTCACATGGAAAATGGTCCGGGGTGGTTTTCAAGTTGAACTCATGTGGAGTTCCTCAAGGCTCCGTTCTGGTCCCACTTCTGGACATTACAAACAGATGGACATTGATATTGGTTGCAGTTTCATTGCCATTTCTGCAGTTCTCTGACAATTGTCAGTTTTTTGGACTCAGCCACATTAAGGCACTCTGGTGAGCTTTTTGGGGATTGAGGATCTTGCTCAGGGAGCAACAGCGATGACCTGCCCACTGTGGGATTTGAACCTGCAAGCTTTCCGATCCCACGCCCACTTCTCTAGTCTCCATGCTCCACATTTGACCCATCTTATAGAATGCCATTATAGTACATGGGGAGCGGGTTAGATGCGTTGCTCAGGGACCTATACAGTGATGACTGTGGGAATCAAACCAGGGAAGCTGACTTGATTTTAAGGAGTATAACAATTTTTATGTCTTAAACATATGCGAGTGAATTTATAGAGTTTCTATAAATGCTGAGTTTCTTTTTTTAGACAAAAGTCTTGTTGAACATGACTTTGTGTGCATAGATAAAATTAAAACAAGATAAAATGTTTATTTAGGTATAATTTTGCGAAAGGTTCAGGGAGCCAATACAGAAGGGCCAAAGAGCCACAGGCTGCAAACCCCTGCTCTATAGACCATCACTGCTTTATAGAAGAGAAAAAGAGTTTAAGCCAGTATTTTTTTAACCAAAAACATTTTATGATAATAATAATAATAATAATAATAATAATAATAATAATAACAACAATAATAATAATAATGATAATTCATGTTGTTGTATTTCAGAGTTCTTTTACACAAATTGAAGACAATAATATGTACAAATTAAAGAATAGTGAACTATGAAAACATAAACAAATCACGCTAACGTCACGTGACTTCTAAGTGGCGCCTGGTGAGGCGTGCGCGTGCGCGCGATGAGCACCAGAAGGCGTAGCTCGCGCGCTCTAAAAAAAAAAAAAAAAAAAAAAAAAAAAAAATGAAAGAAAAAAAGAAAAAGAGGGGGGGTCGAAATGGGAGGAGGAAGGAGGGCAGAAGGAGAGGGGAGAGAGGAGGGGAGCGGAGGTCGCTCCGTGACATGAATGAACCATGTTCGGTAACGGATGCCTGGCTCTCCCGGTCTGCTCCGTCCTACTCCCGCTGCTGCTCCGCCCGGCGGCCCCGCTGACCGGCGGCTGGACCGTTAAGGTAAATGTCTCCGTGTCGAAGGAGAGGGAGGCGGGGAGGACGGAGGGAGGGAGGGAGGGAGGGAGGGAGGGAGGGAGGGAGAGGGGGCTCGCTCACTTTCACAAGTCTGTCACTTTTAATTAAACCTCGCTATTGTTGTTTTGTTTTGTTTGTTTTTACCTCTAAACTGCATGTTGAAGATTTTTCTCCCCGTCCTTTCTGGTCCAAACTCCGTCTGTGGAGGAGTTTGCGGAGGAGAAGTGTTTCCAGACGCCCCAGTGTCACTGTTCTCCTGCGGTACTTTCTCCATGAGATGCTTTGGGAGCAGCATGCATTGTTAGACTGAAGTCTGCACAACAAACGAGCTTGGAAGTCATCAAAATCAAAAGTTCAGGGCGGATCCAGAGAGTTTTCAGGTGGTGGTTGGTGGGGCACACGGGCTAAAGCTCTCGGGGAGAGCAAAAAGTTAACAAAAATAAAAGACTACATTTGATCAGGACTGCACCATACATCAACATGCACGACTTCGATTTTGCTCAAGACTGACTCAGGTCCTACTTCAGAAAAGTTTCGCGTTTATACCGTAACGTTTTGAAAAAAGGCAGACTAGCTGAAAACGATGTAGTTAGCATGTAGGGCCACTAGTGGGTGCTGTGTTGTTTTTGACGCGAAACCACAAACACATGCAAGTAGAGAACAATACACTGGAAACATGGCGAGTACACGGACAGATGACAAACTTGGATTGCTATTACAGTTGACTTTCATCATTAAAGTCTCCAGGTGAAAATGGACTGAAAGTCATTCCACCGTGTCACTGGTATTGTTCATCTGCTCACTCATGCAGAAACACTGTTTACTGTAACCGTGGTTCGCATGTGCAGTTGCAGCTTTTTTGAAAAGTTATATTTGACCACTGTTTCCACGGAGATGGAGTCGGACCGTTTCTCAAAAAGTTGTGTTCCACCCCCATTTCTAAGGCGACGGAATTGTAACTTTTTCAAAAAGTTGTGTTTTTCCACGTAGAAAGGAGCATTTTGGAAAAGTTCCACCTTGGGAGCCGTTTTAATAATATTGTTTTTTAAATAACAGCCATTTTTAATAGTATTATATATTATTTTATATTATGCACATATATTTCTACGGCTATCACAATGTAATTTATATGATATAAGACAGACTCAGTGGAGCTTGTTTACATCTGGTTCTGATAAGGTGATAACAGTGAAACCTAAAGTGTGTTCCTTATGTCCTGGCTCCAGTGTAATCAAGTGCACTTTAACATGTTCCACTATTTCACAATTCTCATTATGGTAGGAGCCGCAATAGAAACCTGTGCTACATTTTTTTGGGGGCTCGCTGTCAATGTGATTAATCAATTTTGAGGGTCTCATGGCTTCGTTATGTTGCCGGTCAACACATACTGTATTATGCAGAGTGGACTTGGAGTGTGTGAACCACCTGTTGAAACCATAATTTACGTCGGATTCTTGTTTACGATGCATTAAAAAAAAAGAACTGCTACAGGTCAAGTGCTGGAAAGTGCTGATGAACGGGAAGAGTTTTTCAAACTAAAATTCAATGCAGACTGTCAGAAATTTCAATCGCTTTTGTTCTTTCTTTGTGGCCCGGTACCAAATGATTTACGGCCGGGTACTGGTGGTATTTTTCTTTTTAGAATATGTATTTCATCTGTACATTCTTTAGTGGTGCTGCCAAAATGCCTTGGGCCACAAGTTGTGAGTTGTTCTGCACTGACTTAGCACTTTAATTGCTTTTTTCTTTGATAGCAAACCATGATGACTGCATCGTCCGTGTGTGTGTGTGTGTGTGTGTGTGTGTGCGCGTGTGTGTCGAATTAGCCACGGGGCAATCCGACAGTGCAGGGAGCGTGTGTAGGCTTGTTTAGGACCCTGCTGAGAGGAGACGGTGGTGGGATTTTGAGCCTTGTTGTGTATGTGTTTGCATGTTGGTGGTTTAAAAAAAAAAAAAAAAAAATGGATGAGGAAAGTCGCACCTCCCCAAGACTCAAAGCAAGCCACATCCTTCTGATTCATGCTGGTGCTCCTCAATCTCCTCTTCCTGTGCACCACGGGAAAGATCAGAGTAAAACTGCTGATTGAAAATTGATCATTTCTTTAAGTGTCAAGGTTACTCCACATTGAGACACATTTGTCAAGTTGTGCTTGTAAAGGCACTTGATATTCCCTTTCCGGTGCACGGAAATCAAACAGTGACTGAGTTTTGCACAAGGTAGAGGCCACTTTGTGCTTTAGAGTTGGTGGAGCACCGCTATAATTTATCTGAGGATTGTTAACTTTCTATGAGAAGCACCAGAAAGCTTTAGTTAAAGTTGTTGAAGGAGATAAAAAGCTGTCTTTAAAAACTAGTTTCTTATAATTCTGGTAAAACATTCTTCATCTCTTTAGAATATGCACTCCCATTTGTATACTAAGTAGTCATGACACCTTAGTAATCTACAGTAGTTTTGACTTTTTAAGTCAGCGCCTTCAAAAGTCTCAATAGAGACGACTTTCAAAACTTGTCAAATTAAAGTTCTTGTTAATCGAGATTTGATTATGGGTAAAAACGGGTTACCGCGAATAGGTCAACAGTCCATCACAGGTCAAAGACACACACAAGGTCAACAGGTAATCTCATCTGCAAGCGTTTGGACTTTCAGAGTAAAGCGAGAACGAGCCAACCGTCCACTCTGTGCTGATCACTCGTCATTTTATCAGTGCTTCTCCAATAAAGTCTTCATTTACTATATGATCATCTGGATCACATGTAGAATTTAACATGTGCCATGATGTAGTAGAGCGGACCAATCACAGCCCTCGTGGTCTGAGCACCCCAACTTGTGTTGTCTGTCACGATTAGAAGTTCTGAGAAGTGTGCGTTGGGCGACGCGGCTCTGTGGAGGCATCGCCTTTGCTTTTGCTTTGCATCTAAGTTCGACTTAACTGTCAGAAGACCAAGTCCCTCGAAAGATGTGGGGCCTTCCGCCTGGTTGTTCGCCATGTTCATGTGTTTGTGTGTCGTGTTCTCTGTGTGTGTCTGTCAGGACAGTAGTGAAGGGAGGGCGGAGCTGCATGACGTCCATCTGCCGTCACACAACGATGAGAGTCGCCGCGCCGAACAAGCCAACAAAAAGGTAGCGTAATCACACGGACATGTTTCAACCTGCTCTGCCGAACGGTTCTTCTACTGCACATGGATGCCGCCAGCTACATGTGCTTGTCATCAGTTTGTAAACACACTTAACTGAGTGCAGACACAAGCATACCCCGACAGTTGCAAACAAATAAAGTAGCAGTTTCCTGCTGCAACTGGGTGTGTGACAACAGTTGTGTTTTTTTTAATAGCAGGATATTTGGTTGTACTGCAAATTATTGATTATTGTTATTAGACCTGCATTACATCATGCTCATTCTAATGGTCTCCTATCGGTTTAAAGAGGCGAAATGGTAACATGAACATGTCATGCTGCGTTCCAGCTGCTTTGGATCTGGGAGTGCTGTGTAGTTTTTTGGGGTTGTTGTGGAGCAGACCTAATAAAATCATTTAAATTGGTATCTTAAGGGTAAATTCAGGCAGCTTTGATGTCCCTGTGCCATGTTGGCATGACCAAGTGTTTTGCTATTTATAGAGCATGTAAAATAATAACAAAAAAGATTACAATTATTATTTCTAAAAGATCAAATAATAATATAAAGTAGACATTATTTGATTGTTTGAACGTCTCATACGTGTAGCTCCTACACAGTGTTGTCTGTGTGCATAAAGTTATGTCCCTGCGAGTAAAATGCGGCATGATGTTTAAAGAGCTGGAAAAATAAGTTTTATTGGACACATCCATACTGTTGGCTGACTTGCAAAGTATTTCGTAAACTGGAACACTTCAACCCCTTTTTCTTCCAAAGGAGTTGCGCCATTCTCAGTTTTGAAAATCTCGAGGTCTGAGGCAACTGCAAGGCATCATCAATCATCAATTGAGAAAGTTACAGATTTAAGCTACATATATGATCCTGTTGCCATGGCGAAACTGGTTAATGGCCCAGTTGAAATTCCCCTCCACCTATCGAGCCCCCGAACTGTACGTGAAGAAATGCACAGTGCTTTCTGTTATGGTGTCTTGACTGGCTGCTTTGTATCTCTTCTCTCAGGAGGAGGTGTTCCAGTGGTGGGGCGAGTGGTCCAGTTGGTCCTCCTGCTCCAGGAACTGTGGGGGAGGAGTAAGGAGTCAGGAGAGACACTGTCTCATACAGAGGTACTGTTTTTTTTTTTTTTTTCCACCAGTAACCTGAATCATCTGTTATGCCATATTCTCCTGGTAGTTTTATAGTTGAGAGTCACGACGTAATAGCAATTCGACTTTCTCTTCAAATGGACATTGTTTTCAAAACATTGCTGTGTAAATGCAAAAATATTCTTAAAAAAAAAAGAAAGAAATAAAACGACAAAAAAAAACATGATAATGATGCTTTTTCACGTGAAACGTTGTCGCGTAAACGGGGGCCTAGCATGACTATTAGTAGTTTCCATTTTTTTCCTCTGAGTTGAAAAGATCTTTAGCCGTCATTGTGTTTACTATTCCAGCTGAAATTGTTGAACCTGGAAACGGCCAACCGGTGCCTTATACTGTGAAATGTGATCTCATTACAAAAACAAACAACAGCGCCAACTCGTGGCCTGGCATGCCAACTACATCATTTTCAGCATATCTGCCGTTTTCAAAATGTTGCCTTGTAAAAAGGAAGCTTTTTTTTTTACGAAAATGCAAAAAATGATGCATTTTTACTTGAAACGTTGCGTAAACAGGGAGTTATTCTTCCAAGCATGATTAGAAAACAAACCAACAATCTAATATCGACTTATTTGTCAAACAGCAAACTTGTATTAAACTCTTTAACTTACAGACACCAGAAAGGTGGATGTATGACTTATTGTCAGATGACTGTGTGGCTTTCCAAAAGCGGTAAAGGTGGAGAGCACCATAGAGAAGGTAGAGCTTTGACAGAGAGTGTGTTTGCAGCCACGCTGGTACATTTGACATGCCCTGTCAGACTCGCGGAAGTTTCTGTCAACCAAGATTAACACCGCTCTGCCCTCTCTGTTGGCCCTCTGTCTTACCCCCCCCCCCCCACTCATTCCTTCCCTTCACCTCCTCTTCCTCCTCTCCTCCTGGTCCCTCCTCTCCCGTCCTCCCCCTTCATCACCTCCTGCCAATTAGATGTGACACTCTTGCATAGTGACCTCCCGCTCACCTCCTCCCGCTGTCTCTCGTACCTCGGTGTCTAAACAGAGTTGGAGGATGGGCCTGAGAAAGAGGGAGGTGTGTCTGTGGGGGGTGTACTTAACGAAAGACAGATGCATTAACTCCGAGCTGGACTTCTGTCGGACCTCCCGAACACTCTCTCTCTCTCTCTCTCTCTCTCTCTCTCTCTCTCTCTCACACACATACACATTCACACACACACACACACACGGAATCAGCCATAAACTAGAGTGCTTTCTGGATTTTCTCGGTACAGGCACTGCAAAGAAATCGCTTGTTGTAAAACTTTGCAAACATTTAAAGTGCTGAAATGCTTCAGATTTATCTCCACCAGCTGGTCCACGAATGTTGTCCACTCATGTTGCAAAACCAAATGTGTACTCTTCTTTACAGTTGCCTCGCTTTGGCCTGATCTTGTGCATTTCCAGTACGCATAGAGGTATAATGCTGCTTCACAGTGGAGATTTGCTAAAAAAAACAATGTCATTTTTGTAATTGTTTCAGACAACTTATTTACTATACTGCAATTGCAGGACAGAAAACACAATGAGTGTGTCCAGTAAAGCTCTTTTTATACACTGATTTAACATTTCACCTTGTACACAGCCATACTGAAAACTAAACATCCCCCACACTCCGTAGTCTCACCAATCTCTCATATTACTTCTGCTCCACATCAGTAACAACACCTCAAGATTTTCTTGGTCCATAAACAGCTGGAATGCTGCATTAACATTTCCTAACTGAAATTCCTATTCTACATTCTGGTATTGGGGAAAATTAGGGACGATATTGCACGACCTGATTATACTCGTAAACTCCCTGACACAACCTGGCAATTATTATCTGATGTCAGCCATCAACAATGTCAGCAGCAGGAAGACTTATCTTGAGTGGGCCACACTTAAAAAATAGTGTCATAATAACCTTTCAATGTAAACTTTTTCTTTGTTGTGGGTCAGCGTATAAATGATGGAAATGTCGATATTTTCACAAAAGCAAACGATTATGACTGAACATGACTACGATCTCAACATAAAGCAAATTCTAATGATATGTTCTGGTGCAATGTCCAAAAAAACATCTCCTATAGTTTTTCCATTATGAATGTTTTTTGCAAACTCACCCTGAGAGCGTGGCTTTGAGGCGAGTTTGATCGTAATGAGGTACCTAGTTTTCATGGCAGCATCACCGATATCTCAATTCAGGTCTCAATGTTTTCTTTGACATTTGTACAATTCGCTTGGTGGGACAAATTGTAGCCTTTTTTTTTTGTTCAACACCCCTGTTTCAAAACAGAGATACACGATACAGTTTGTGACCCTTCGTCTGACTGAAGGCTTCCTCTGGTTTGCAGACCATTACGCACCCACAACTCGCCCACTGCGACTTCCTCGTAGAATAAACAGTGATTCGGTGACATTTAGACTTTAGAGGAGCGACGTTTCTATAACAAGCAGCTCCAATAATGACTGCAGCTTTGTGCAAATAGTACTTACACACTCACACACACAAACACACATGCTAATGGTGTCCATTACTGTCACATTTCAGTCCTAAACTCATTCTACTATAAAACATTTTGACCTCCTTCTTTTGAGCCTCGTCTAGTTTTTCTTTTGTGATTTACAGTAAATGCAGAAGGGCATTTATCAGCTCACGAGGCAGATAATTCTGTAAGGGGTTGATGGAGATGAAAGGAAGGAAATCTACCCACTCGGGCTGCGTGATGTACTACAAATTTCTCGTGATATCAACACAAGATTTTTTTGTACTGTGATTAATTATTTCCTTGTCCTCACTCAAAGAAAAGTGCAATTAATCCACCAAAAAAACTAATGACAAGTTTTTAGTCAATGGACAGCTAATTATTTTAAACCTTGTTGCTACAGAGCAAGAGTCAATTAAAACGAAGAAAAATGAATCCGTCTTGTAAGTCCTGACTATGTCGCTCGGCTCCGTCCCGTCTCCCCTTTCAGGCTTTCCACCACTCAGAATGTGAACAGCTCGTATTGTGTCGGCTCCCCCAAACAGTACCAGCTCTGTGCCAATCAGGTATGCCCTCCACCTGTTCTTAGAGAAAATCCATTCCCCAGTGTGATGCTGCCCAGCTGATTTTGTGGTGTTGTGTTTCCCAGTCCTGCCCCAGCTCCAGCGTTAGCTTCAAGCAACACCAGTGTTCCCAGTTCAACTCCAAAGCCTTTGGAAGGAGATACTACCAGTGGATACCGCTTTATCCAGGTTACACCGCCCCCGTCAACCATCTTAAAACGTGTGCCGAGTTCCCCTGCCATACAAGTGAGATTGATGTCTTGTTAAATTCTCCCTGTAGCTGATTACATCAGCATCTCCAATAAGCCGTGTGACCTGCAGTGCACCACGGTCAGCGGGGAGCGGCAGCTGCTGGTTCCCGCCCACGACGGAACCTTCTGCCGCGACGCCAAGTACCGAGGAGTCTGTATCGAAGGCGTCTGTCAGGTAATCCCACCAAGCAACAGAAGCCTCTTTGTTTTTGTGGGATTATTTCTTGGACATAGTCGATACCGCCTTCATTTTTGTTTTGTTTTTACCTTCCTGTACTGCTTATATTCCATGACTTCACTCAATGGTGCAGGCCACTTTTGACCTTTTCCAAAAACACTCTCATTGTAGAATTCCCCAGTTTTCTAAAAATAATTTTTTGGTTAAAAACATGGTTATGTGCTATTTTAGACAAACAATAAAATCAAAGTTGAAGCCCATTTGAAGTCATTTTTTTTAAGCCACACCAATTGATTTATATTACAATATTTATGTATTTTGGGACAGTTTGTGAAAAATAATTGGATTTTAGGGAGTAAAACAATGTTACATTTAGGGTATTTTTCAATGGGTCAATTTGGATCCAGATAGTATGTAAACGTGTAAAACTGGTTGAATCAACAGCCCGTTTTCCGCTCTAGCCTGTAGGTTGCGACGGGCAGCTGTACAGCAGCAAGACAGTGGACCAGTGTGGTGTGTGCGGAGGCAACGGCACGTCATGCCAGCGCATCTCTGGATCGTACAGGAAGGCACTCACACAGTTAGGTAACACACACTCAAACACGCACGTATACAGATGTGCACCACTGAACGCCCTCTCACTGAGTTACGTCCTATATCCTGACATATCTCTGATAGTCATTGGAAAGGTACAGAAAATGCGGGCCTATTTTGTTACAGGTTGAACAAAATGTCAACAAAAAAACATTAATCTGAAGAGAAAATCAGTATTTGGATTTAGGTTGAAAAGCTTTATTTTTACTTTTCTGGTCCAGTTGAGATCAAACTGATTTGTATGTGGGCCCTAAACTAAAGTTAATTTAAAATAATTCACGTCAAATAGTAATTAAGAGGAAATGATGGAAGAATTCACTGTGCGGTCAGACTGCAACAGCTCTAATAAAAGAGTGAAGAAACCGATAAATGTCTTCCATCACGTTTTGATCACCAGAGTTTAAAGTGGATGTTTTGCTTTTGTCTTCAGGTTATGTGCTCATCACCAACATCCCCGCTGGCTCTTCAGACATTCAGATCGTGGAGAGACGCAAGACTGAGAACATCCTGGGTGAGAACCTACAACTTAACTTAAGGTCAATACACCTCACATAAAGCGAGTAAATTCAGCAGTTAACCAGTAAAGAGCAAAAGAAAACCAATTAAACTTTGCAATGTTACAAGAAATTAGTGATGATTCGGTTTACTGTCGCCTTCTTTAATAATCTTATTCAGATACAGCAAACTAACTGTAATCCTGTGTTACTGTGGCTCAGTTTGCTGGTTAAGTTCACCTGAAATAGTATCAGTTGTACAGCTAATATATATTGAAAAACTGCACATTTTGTAACAATAATCACCGTTAGTCAAATAAGTAGTTAGTTGATACCATGTTACTGCCAACATTAGTTGTCAATATTGACTCAATTAGACATTTTTCCACAACATTAATTTTGCAGACAATATATACGTGCAGGATGCGACAAATAAACCACTTCTTATACAACCACTTTGTACCAAAACATGGCTTTGTAAGTCCCTCTTATAAGGTGGCATCACTTACATCTCTCATATTGTATGTTGAAGTTATTGCTCGGTGTTAATGTTGGTACCTCGGTTATGAAAGTCACCGTTCTCCATATGTCCCTGGACGCTGCCGCTCCTCTTCAGCTCTGTCGGATGAGGCAGGACATTTCTTCTTCAATGGGAACACTGTGTTCGACAACCCTCAGAACTTCCACGTGGCGGGAACGGTGTTCAAATACCGGCGCCCCAGCAACGTGTTCTCCGACGGCTTGGAGTACATCATCGCTCAGGGTCCCACACAGCTGGGCCTCAATGTCATGGTAACGCAAGTTTATTTACCATCAAGCTGGGATGTTGTGTGATATGTGACCCGAACAAGAACAGAATCTAATGATATCAAACCAGATGTGTGATAGAAAATAGTTCAACGACGACTAAGTCTTATGTGTGGTTTCATTACAAAAACAAACAACAGCACCCACAAGTGGCCCTACATGAAAACTACATTGTTTCCAGAATGTTGCTTTGTAAATACAAAGCTTTTCTGAAACAAAAATGCAAGAACGATTCGTTGTCACTTGAAATGTAGTGAAAACGAAGCCCAAAAGACATGAACCGTGAATCTATCTTTAAATATTGTTTAATTAAAAGAAAAAAAGAAAAAAGTGTGTTATAATTGAAGAAAAAAATTTATCCTGCAAGCAACATTTTAGAATCATGCATTTTGTGATTTATTGGCCGTGTTTTCATTATTTTTGTTCCTTTTGACTTCTGTCCTGTAGCTACCAGGTATGAAATAAGGGCTGTGAATTGATTACATTAAAAAAAATTGGTTAATGACACAATTTGTGTGAATTGATTGCTATTAATGGAACTTTTCTTTCTGCTGATCATGAATTCATAGTGCATTAAAATATCAGAAGGGTGTAAAGTTTAAATTATGCCTCTGATTGGTCATAGAAGTTGGTATGCAGAGCGTGGAAACATTTATATTGCACATATTGATGTTGCAATGGCGACGATGTGCAGTCTTACGTGAACAAAAAATGGCAAACATTTAAAGAGTTTTGCATCATTACATTCTGCTTGATGTACAGTTGTTAGTGTGATTTTGTCCCTCTGTGTGCAGTATTACAACTTGAACGGGAAACTCCCTTACATCACCTACGAGTACACGATACCCCTCAAGTCTCACGGCGTGGCAGATGTAGCAACCCCCCCAGGCCCCGCCCACTCACACGTGAACCACACCGACGCCGAGGTCGGCGAGGACGTCCGGGGGCTCCAGAGCAGCTCGGGGAACAGCAGCCTAGGCGACGAGTCCGTCCGTCGCTACAACAGCCATGTGCAGGCGGCGGAGGAGGAGGAGGTGTGGGAGATCCAAACGTCCAGCCCACCTCCACCACCGCCACCAGCCGCCATGTTGATCTACAGACCCGCTGACGTCAGTCATGTTTTCAGCCACAACGACGTGGAGGAGCCCGGACCTCTTGCGCCGTCTGCGTACAGTAAGTCACACGTTTAGTATAATTTCGTACAAAGTGAGCATTCTTGTAACTCCAGAATAAATGCCACTTCATGTTTTATCAGCCTAATAAGACTTTAAAAAAAAATAAATTTTATACTTTTATACAATGCTCGTTGTTCACAGCCTGCATGGTCCTTTTCAGTCCATTTCCTCCTTTTTTCCAGTTGTGCATCTTGGAATTTGTGTTGGCTTTGCCATTAAGAAAATATCTTCCACGATTTTCAACCAGATCATTTGTTCGTGGTTTTTATTTCCCAATGACTTTTTTTCTCACTTGCTACTAACGATATTTGAAATATTTGTCATTATGTGGGACAATTCCTTCAGGGATTTTACAAAGGGGAGGTTTTCACTTATTCTTCTCTCCATCCAGGGAGCTCCTCCAACTCGATTGACGAGCCGTCCACTGCTGATGAAAACACGCTGCTGCTGTCATTTCCTGGTAGAAAAGATTCATTGTCTTTCCGATAGCATTTTTAGCCTGATATTCTTTCAGATTATACCATAGGGCTTTTTATTTATCAATCATTTCTTTCACTGATTGGTGTCCCTGCACAGGAAGTCAGAGTGCTCACCCTGCAGGCCTGCCTGAAGAAACCCCCCACCTGCTGCAGGAGGCTTTACACTACAACCAGACCAACACACACACTGTTGAAGAGACGCACGGTGACCCGGCGGAAACAAGAGTCGAGCCTCCAGCAGATGCAGAGCTGCTCACGGACCCCCGGCTGGAGATGCAACCCGACGTGGTGGCAATCACCGACACACACTCCGATTCTGCACGCGCAGAAACTGGAACACACCCGGGCATTTTGGTGCAGCTGCAGCAGGTGTCGGCAGTCCAGAAAGCCAACACCGAGAGGTACGAGGGAGCAGATACACACCTTTTTTGTGGTTTACAAGCCTCGGCAGCTTGAATCGTGTAGCCGAGATTGGAAACTGCTTTGCAGAAACTGTCTGTCTGTGATTCCCTCCAGCAATGACTTCGATGTGGGTCTGGAGCCAGACATCAGTCTGGCAGACATGTATCGCTGGAAGGTTTCTGCCTACGCGCCGTGCAGCTCCACCTGCACAACAGGTAAACACCGAGTTGAGTTGTGCCTGTCAGGCAATATGTATTCATGTGTAGAAGCAAGGCCTACCAAGGGACACGGTTCCCCTTTTCCATCGTTCAGAAAAAAAGCTGGGGATACCTTCGAGTTTAAAAACGTGTCCAATCGACAACATTCCAAAATAATCTGAAACAGTCAACTTCCTTTGGAGAAGCAACATTGAAAACTGCATCTCAAAGACAAATGTACTTTTTGCAACTCTTCCTTCAATATCGCAAAACTGAATGTATTTTAAGGTGGACTTTATCATAAGCTTTCATTCAAAGCCATTAGGTTGGCGCTTTCTTAAAAGATTCAATCCAACTCTTATACTTTGCTGAATGTTTGGCTCTGTGGTAGAAACTAATGGCCCTCCGTCACGATTAAACCTCCTCGCTGTTAAAATAGGCACGACTTTCTGTGGACAATTTCTTCTGTCTTTATTCTTTTTTTTCCCCTAGTTTCTAGGTAATTAAATGATTGTGATCATTTTTTGATTCTCAGGTATCACCACCAGCTATGCCCTATGTGTGCGATACGACGGCACTGAGGTGGATGACAGCTACTGCGACTCTCTGACCAGACCGGAGCCCACGCACGAGTTCTGCACCGGAAAGGAGTGTCCTCCACGGTACACATTTAACCGTCACTTCAACTCACACTCAATATATTCAGTGTGCAAAGTGAGCGAAAGGATGCCGTAGAGCTGACCTTCAGTAAAAGCAGTGCTTTCCTCCGTGTCGCCTCAGGTGGGAGACGAGCGGGTGGAGCGAGTGCTCGCGCACCTGTGGAGAGGGCGTTCAGTACCGCACGGTGCGCTGCTGGAAGATGCTGTCGCCCGGGCTCGACTCCTCCGTTTACGACTCCCTGTGTCTGTCCCACGACCTGCACAAACCCGCCAACCGGAAGGTCTGCGTGGGAAAGAGCTGCGGCCCCCAGTGGGAGGTGTCCGAGTGGTCCGAGGTGGGTGCCCCCGTAAACCGTCTCCGCTGTTCACCGTCCAAGGATAAGCAAGAGAATAAAACATCAGGCTGGAGTATAAAAATCAATAAACAGCCAGACAAGTTGAGGTTTAAGCTCCACAATTACAAATTCAGAAAGGAAAGAGGAGAAAGACTCGTTGAGTTAATGACATAAAACTTTACTGTTCCTTATTGTTGGTACTTGTGTATATGTTTTATTGGTTTTACATTGTCTTTTTTGGTTGCCACAGGCCAGGATTCCTTTACAAATGACACTTTCAACTTCTCACAACCAATTAATTAATACCTGACAATAATGCAACAACTTACCAATAGTGTAGTGGGATATGTGAGCCATTATTGTATAATAATATATTTCCAATTATCTATTAAGTTATTACATTGAGGAGTAGCATATATAAGAGCAGCCAATAGTGTAGTAATAAAACATTTATAAAAGTACATAATTTCATTGAAATAAGAGCTATTTTTTACAGGTTTTGTGCAGCTTGCCTATTAAAAATGTATATAAATAGATTGGAAATAAATACTGTGCAGCACTCTCTCAATTATTGTATTTTATTACATCATTGCTAGTTATTGGAAAGTATTACATTATTGTTGTTATTCGACTTCTTTGCATAATAAAGTATATATAAATGGAAAAAACACATGTATCTATTAGTAAGTATTGTGCTTTTTAAAAAGATAAATCTTAAATATAATCTCAAGAAATATAATGAATCAATTTTTTTTAAATTACGAGATAGAAGAAGAGGCACATGTGAGTTTGTCTATAAAATGTGTGTTTCCTGTTTCCCCAGAGAAACAGACACTCACACCAAGTCAGTTCAGAATCAGCATTAAAAGTAAACCAAACAATCTAGAGACAACATGCAAACTGTGCACAGAAAGGCTTGGACTTGAACCTGCTATGACTAATACCACTAACACCACTGTGTTTAAATGAATAGGCAGCCAAAACTTGAACGTGTGTGTCTCTCTCTCTCTCTCTCTCTCTCTCTCTCTCTCTCTCTCTCTCTCTCTCTCTCTCTCTCACAGTGCTCGGCTCGCTGTGGCTCGCGAGGCGTCCGCACTCGAGAGGTCCGCTGCTCCATGGAAATGAGACTGTGCAACAAGTCCTCCCAGCCGGTGGAGAGTCAGGAGTGTGAAGGCCCGCCCTGTGACCGCCGCTGGACCGTCTCCGACTGGGGACCCGTGAGTTCACGCTCCAGCCTTATTGGTCGCAGGGTTTCAGATAAAACGGTCTGAGAGGTAAAACACAGTGGTACAAAGACAGAACGCAATGATCTGTAAATGTCATAAACTAATAATTGATTGCTGCTGGAGCATAAACTATAGAAAAGATGTTAAAAGTGACACATTTAACTGAAATACTACATCAGCACCAGTTTCCTATAGATATTTGTTATTTTGATTAATCTCACCGCAAAATAGTTTCCCATTCAGCAATGACAATATCAAGCAGAGGCTTTCCAACGTGACAGTGAACTCATAAAATATTCCTGATTTTATGCAATGTTTCTTTTTACCAGGTGTGTTCAAAACATTTCAGTTCAGGGGACATTCACCCCAATTTCATCTTGAGTGGGCTAGACCGGTGAAATAGTGCCATAATAACCTTTAAATTTAAAGTTGAAAGGTTTTCCTTGTTGTGGTGCAGAGTATATGGGATAGAAATGTGTATGTTTTCACAAAAAACCCAACGATTTCTTGTGAAAATGATTACAATCTCAACATAAAGTGAATTTTAATGAAACCTTCTGGTGCAAAAAAATCCATGCTTTCTTTGAATTTTAACAATATTTTTGGCGGTTTGGCAGGCTTCAGAGCTTCTTAAAGACAAATCCCCCAAGAGGATCCTCAGTTAGACATTTCTTTAAATCCTGTGAATAGTTACAAGTTCCCACTGTTGTTATATTGGCCCTTTTCATATAAGCCTCATCGATAGAACATAATAGATTTTCCCCTGTCCCAACATTTTTGACATGACTGAACGTTATCATCCTGAAACGATCCATTCTGTTTTTATTCATATTTTTCCACTTTGTCCCAACTTTTTTGTAATGTTTGTTTGTTTCTTCCGTTACCTGTACTGCCGCAGTGCTCAGGTGTGTGCAGGGAGGGCCGGATGGTGCGCGTGGTCACCTGCCGCTCATTGAGCGGCCTCGTGATGTCGGAGGAGCAGTGCGACCATTCGCTGCGGCCGCTGGCCATCTACCCCTGTGGAGACAGAGACTGCGCCCCCCACTGGGTGGAACAGGAGTGGCAGCAGGTAAACGCAGCTCGTCGTGCAGATTCCTTGCGTCATACTTCATCTACAAAGACTCGTGCGGTCCTCTTCGCCTTTGTGTTTCAGTGCAACGCCACCTGTGGGCGCGGCGTGCGGCACCGCCAGGTGGTGTGCGCCGGCCTGGAAGGGGGCGTATTCAAAGAGTTTCCCGACAGCAGCTGCGAACAAGCCAACAAACCCGAGACCAGATCGTCCTGCTTCCAGAGACCCTGCTCCAAGTGGTTCACCACATCCTGGTCACAGGTAACCAACACTGCCGTCTCCAATACACAGTGTCGTTCGACCTCGATTATCCGGACCTCGGATCTGGCAGCATCGCAGTGGCTTTCCTACGGCGATATCATTGAACATCATACATCAATAAACATCGGAAGGCCTCCAAATATAGAAACTATACATGTGGACTTAACTCGAGTGATTACGTTTGTGGTGCTTCTTTTTTAATTAGATTTTTTTGAGAAACTGCAACGTTAAAGAATCATTCTCTTGGTTCAAAATACAATCAGGAAGCAATGAGCATGGGTCGCTATTTTCTCATGATTTTGGCACAGATTACTCTTTTTTTTTTTTTTTGGTTACGTCATGACGTGAGGTGAACTGACGTCAGAGAGGCTTGCAAAGCTCCAGCTGTAGGTCAGCAATTTATTGTGGAAAAACCTCTGTAGAAATGTGTTCATAAGTCCAGCAGCATCAGTTGAGAGCAAACACTTAAATTCTTAACTTAAACGGAAGTGCAGATGCTCAGGTAAGTGAGAAACTACAGGATTCCAAGTACAAAGGGAGAAGCAGTTTTATCTCAATAATACATACGATATCAAATAATAATTTAAAGATAAAACGTATAAAACTGATGGTGAGGCCTTCAAGTATAATATTTTTTTCCATTATGAGCAATTTAAAAAAGTACGCATTTCATGATCACCCATTAAAAGTTCATATAGTTTTCTTAGTGCAGGTGACTCAAACAACTTCACTGAAGATGGATGAGGTGAAAATGAAAATAGAAAAATACTTCATAACGGAGGAGAAAGTTTCTCCCACATTGACAACATTGTTCTTTCTTTTCTTCTATAAAAACTCTCTGATCCAGAATCAAAGGGTCATGGTCAACCTTGTATGAACTCGATGAAACCTCACGTGACTCCCAACAATGAAGGTCATTAAAAACACAATAGAGAGCTGTGGATCATCAACATAGAAACCATCACCATGAAACCCGAGGTCTTTAGAGTATGAAACCTTGTTGGCGATTGAGGAGTTTAAGTCCGAACTAAAGCCTCGTTTACATGTTCAAACGTTTCCAAGTGAAAATGGGAATGTTCGTCAGATTTTGGGAGTCTGGTTTAGTTAGTTAGTTAGTTAGTGTGATTTCATTAATTGGCAAACGGTGCTCCGACCCACTAATAACACAACTTTTTGAAAATGGCTCACAAGATGGAATTTTTTGAAAATACTCTGCCTCCATGAAAACAGGGAAAAACACAACTTTTCTGAAATGCTGCTACTGCAGAAGTGTGTGACTCTCAGCCCCCATTCTCCTGGGACTTGATAGCTTCATAGTTGAGAGTCACCCAGAGTTGTCGCGTGAACAAGGTCTTAGATTCAAGTCAAACTAGTCAACAGCATGAAGTGATGAAGCCGCTTGTATAAGGAGCACGGTGAGGTGGACATTTAATCATTGTCGTGGATGAATTGAGGAGTAACTTCCTGCTTCACCACCTCAGTGCAGTAAGACTTGCGGGAGCGGCGTCCAGGTCCGAGAGGTGAAGTGTTACCAGGGGGAGGAGCTGGTGACCCGGGGCCACAGCTGCGACTCGGCCCTAAAACCCGAAGCCCGACAGAGCTGTGAGATCCAGAGCTGTCCAACAGAAGCACCAGGTATTGCAGCAGGTCCAGATATGACCGTCTCATACCTCCTGGAGCCCGTTTCAACATCCTCTCTCCTCCGTTTCTCCAGCGGCGGCGCCGGCAGCCTCGGTAGCAGTGGACGACTCCTGCCAAGACAAGCCGACGGCCAACTGTGCCCTGGTCCTGAAGGTGAAACTGTGCTCTCATTGGTACTACAGAAAGGCCTGCTGCCAGTCCTGTAAGGCCCCACGCCCCTGAAGGAGTCTTCAGACTGTGACCTCTTTATTGGTGCTACAGAAGCCTGCTGCTGAGGACTTTGACTCCGACCTTATCAACCACCTGGAAGGTCGACACATGCTCACTGTATTCTTCACCTCCATGTTGTCCCGCATCGACACTGCTAAAGCGATGAGAGTTAATCCTCCCCCACGAGAGGATGGAAAGATTTTTTTTTTTCCTTTGTTTTTGTTTTAGCGACCCTCATTTGACCTAGGCCCTGTTAAGTTTGTGTGCTAATAGACATATTTTCATACCCCCGAACAATGTGAAGATAGACTAACAATAGGACACACTGGGACACGCTTCATCCTTTGTGTTCATCTGTGGTGCAACCTCAATGTGAGAAATATAAATGAAAACAAAATGCTGTACTGTGAGAATCATTTCAGTTGTCCGTGTCGAGGAGTGAGTGGTCTGAGAAAAGTGTCCTCAACTAGTCAGCCTCTCTAAAGTCCACAATAACAGCTAAATAAATGGTTTAGCAGATGGGGGGACTACTGCAGTAGATGCCTTCTCATTAGAGCTTAGAGAGTGTCATGATGACAGAAGACCTGGTGTGACCCTGGAACCCGGTTCAGTTCTGGTGAGTGATGGGTGTGTGACAATGCTGAAGCCGGTACGTCTCTGCAATGTCCGTTTATGTGCCAAATGTCAGGAGCGCGGCGTCCCCGTCTGTCGATTTATGCAGCGGTACAAAACGTGCTGCTCTTTCAGAAGAGTGGAGATCCATTTATATCAAAACTGCTGCACCTTCAAGCAGTTCTCCACTCTGGCTCGTCAGCTTGTGAGGGGTAAGTATGAATCTCTCAGATCTTTAGCAGCGAACCTTCACCTGTGAAGGACCACTTCTGCGAGCTTCTTCACATTTTATGCAAACTGGAGCCTCCATCTTTTGGTTCATCACCCAGTCTGATGCTCCAATTCATGTTACTCCAGATGCCACATCGAGCACAATCTGATCTCGACCGGTAAGTAATTACATCATGATCTGTGGGTGTTTGTGTTCCGAGTGTCTGTTTGTGGATCTCCGTTGTTGTCGAGGACCATGAAGCGAAAGAGCTTATTGGGTTTCTGACAGGCTCTTTCTATGCAGACAAATGTGAGCATGAAAAATACCAGGACCTCACGCAACTTTCCATCTACGTGCTTTTATAATGGACCCATACACAAGCCCCAAATAGTCAGATTGTTGGCATTCTTACATTATTGGTTGTCACCAAGGCTGTTTGCTCCTTATAAATGTGGGTTAAGTGTGAGGAGGAGAACAATTGCTGCTGTAAATAGGAGTGAAAAGCCTGACCATCACATGTTTGGGTTAATTATGGGTAATTCAAGCTGCAGAGCTGCTGGGAACCAATTAAAAGGAGCTGCAGTGGTTACATGCTCGGTACCAATGGAGAAACATCCAACACTGGGTTCTAATCCGCAGAAACGTGAGCTGCTCGCTCTGTTGTGATGCTCACAGTCATTATTTACCATTGTGTCGCTCAGAATACCTTAAACCTGCACAAATAGCGTTGCCATGGTGATGAGGGAGGCCATCCGATTGGACGGCTGCCGTGTGCCGCCACATCACATCACATTAATTGAAGTGACCTCCACAAAGGAGAAACACTTCAGAGAAGATAGGCTCAGGTGAGTTCATTCAGAAATATCACTTTCATGTAGAAAGATCTCCGGCACTCATTTCAATCTTTCCACAGAATCTTTCCAGCAGCTGCTCCGGACAGAAGGTGAGAAAGTTCAGATGCATATTGTACAAAGTTTATATAATAATACTTCAGGTTCAGCGTGATCGTGATCATTTATCAAGAAAACTACAAATCAATATGACTTCAAGGTAAAGTAGTACTAAGCCAAGTTTCTCCCAAAAATCTGATCGTAATTAAAAAGTTAATCGTTTGAAATTGGAATAAATATAATAGAATGTTAAGAATATAGACTAATACTGAATAAAAATTAAATATGAATACATACAATGCTTACGGTGACTACTAGAAGCATGGAAGAGTGGAACAGACGAAAAACATGATTTCCAGTTATTTTTCTCAATTATATGAAATAGTTAATAATTTTTTTATATCTAATATAAATAATTTAAAAATAGTAAAATCATACCTTCTATTATTTAAAACAAAAAGATTAAATGATTTTTCAGTTTATGTAAACTATATGAAAGTTTCATTGTTTGGATCCTTAATTTAAGAAATTTAATTTTAACCTGTATATTATACGTCAGGAATTATATTATTTAAATTAATAGTCTAAAATACTGAGTTTAAAGGTTTTTAATATATATTTTTGTTGTGAATAAGAGACTTAAGATCATAAAAAGAAACTTTTAATAATTGAAATTATTCAGACTTGATTGCTAATGGTTTTATTGATATTTTGCTCAATAGACATTGTCTGTAATGTTTGTTTCTTTGTACCCATTTAATGTTTCAAACATGCTTTTAGGGTCTTTTTGTACATTTGTGTAATTTTTCAGAAAATTTCTCTGCAATTTATCTACGTCTGAGGTGTTTCTGTGTTTTATTGGTTTCATTGCTTTGTATCTCGTTGACATTTTACAGTATCATACTATTTAGAGTATGTATATACATATATATATATATATACACACACACTAATGAATCAAAAATACTCACATCTCTGAGATTAGTATTTATGTACATTTGCTGCAGTTTTGAAGCCAATACATTTTATTATTTTCACAGATTGATATCAAAATGAATGTCATTTAAATTGCTTTAATTTGTGTTTTATGTAGTTTTAAGAGTACTTTCTGCTTTTACTTGAGTATTTTCACAGTTCTTGTAGTTTAAAAGAACTGAATTAGTGACATTTGTGGTATTCCAGTATTTCTTTGCACACGTTCGGTAGATATTAGGTGTCTGCCTGGAGTGAAATACAAGAAGGCTGCAGAGGAATTAGTGGTGCTTCATAGAGTTAATCCTCAAATAAAGTTAAGAAATCTCTTGTACACATGCGTGTGTTTATGGTGGGAACTTCACCTTCCCTCACCTGGAATGATCCGAAGGCTCCAGTAGCTTGATCATACAAGAAACCATCTAAATAACCGCTACTTTCTTCAGTATTCTATTGCGTTTCTATCACGCTTCAAGATAAAAGTCTTTGTTGACAACAGGCTGAAGTCTTAAGCCCTATTCGCTCTGGATTAGTATTACCTAGGGACAAATGGTAATTTGTAATAATTGTGGAGGACATCTGTGATATTAATCCCGTGCGAATGCGCCAAGTCTGTTATTTGTACAATAAAAAAATCCACCGCAAATTACCAACCGTATTCTGCCGAACACCGATATCCTGTGATAATACGAGTCCCGTGCGAATCTGCATTTCGGTGATTAGGGGGTATTTTAGTGTTTTTGTTTCTTTTATAGTGGAAACGGACCAGCGGGCGTGAGTAAAATACAGAGTTGGCTGATCCCGTGCGAACGCACTGCAAGAAACACAGACGTGGAGGAGTAATTCACAAATTACCATTGGTCCCTAGGTAATATTAATCCTATGTGAATAGGGCATAATACCGCATTTAAAGTTAACGTTTCAATCGGGTTAGGGTTAGGCTAACTAGTGCATGTGCAGAAGAACTATTCACCACCACGACTGCGATACACCTTAGGAGCCATTTCCAAAAAGTTCTGTTTTCAGTGACTTCGATCACCGTCGTCACCTAAACAGACAGGTCATGCCACGAGAGTTCTGCAGTCTCAGAGAAGATTTAAAAACCACGTGACCGACAGAACCGTCTCCACCCTGTCGTTCGCTCCAGATGTCTCTGAGAGCCGTGCTTTCACTGCTCGCCGCCGTGTGCGCGTGCCACGTGGAACGATGTGCGTGTTTCCCCAACGGCTCGGTGGCCTTCTCATGCAGCAGCATGATGCCAGTGCACCCGCCTTACAGCGCCTCCAGCAACAGCCCGCCGTTCACCGTGACTGCCTCCAGCTCCACCTACAGGCCAGGAGGAGTCATTACCGGTGAGACACACACGCGCACAGGCCCTAGAATCAAACCTGGGATTTACACACTGTGAGGACACGGTGCTAACCACTTCCCCTCGGTGTCGCCAAGAGACTCGTCTTAAACCTTGGAGCTGTGCAGATTTTATAGATTTAACCTGCAATAACTGCGCAAAGTTATAATCTAAATGTCAGATTTTTGTCCTTTCATTGCTGATGAGATGGTTGAAGAACTGCTGCATATTTTCACTTAAATGACATTTGGTCCTGTAATCTATTTCATCAGGAGCTTTACTTATATTTTCTTTTGATGCTTGAATACTGGGTGAGAAATAGTACAGATTTGTAATTCTACACCGTCACAAAACTTCTGGAGAGAATGTGCGACAACAACAAAGTCCCTGTCTTTCTTCTCCATCAGTGACCGTGGAGGGAGTGAACAGCAGCTCGGAGTTTAAGGGTTTCATGTTGCAGGCCAGAAGCACAGGGCAACAAGGTAACGAAGAGATTTAATCTGAACGTGGTTGTTAATCCTGATCCAGCAGTGGGAAGAAAAAAAAAAAAAGTCAACCTACTCACTGGCCACTTTATGAGGAAGACCTTCCTTCTTATACTGCGTTTTACCTCCTTCTGTCTTCAGATCTGCTTTAAATCA
Organism: Blennius ocellaris; assembly: GCF_963422515.1. Lineage (NCBI taxonomy): Eukaryota > Metazoa > Chordata > Actinopteri > Blenniiformes > Blenniidae > Blennius > Blennius ocellaris. The sequence goes on from NC_137659.1 coordinate 8,225,530, forward strand.
GTGTGATAAAGATGTGACCCTGCAGGGACAATTTACACTGTGTTTATTTCACTTCTATATCGCTGTAGTTCTTCATCTCATCCAGAAATAAGTTCATGCCTGAGAGTGTCCGAGTCTCAGGTGTGAAACAAGCTGCAGCTAAATGCGTTCTGCTCTCAGCTTCGCTGTGGCCGGTAGGGAAGTTCACCAACATCAACTCGGCCATGTTCACCGCTCTGGACTGTAACAACAAGAAGGTATGAAGGGAGGAGCTCAGCTGAAGTTACATCAGTTAAAGAGGGGGGGTGGTGATCTATAATCTGGGTGTCAGTGGAGGAAGCTGCTCTATAATCGAGATGTTAGCGGGAGGAAGACGCTCTATAATCCATGCATGTCTGTATGTATATAATGTGTGAGTAGGACTCTACAGTCACTCAGGCTTCAGGATCTAAGAAGAACAAAGTCCAGCTGACTTGGGAGGCACCGAGCGACACCAGCTACGGGGACGTCTACTTTAGGTAATTAAAAATCCGATTCACGGTAATTCCTTTTAAAAAAGTCCACCGGATGTGAGCAGACGTGTGTCGCTGCTGCAGTGCCTCTCTGATCCAGAGCTACGGAACCTTCTGGGTCCAGCTGAACAGCAACACTGTGAAGGCGAGCAGCGGCGGGACCTCGGTGAGGATCCACCTGGTGATGCATTCACTGACTCACCCGCCACACTGAGAGGCTGACGTGCTTCTCTTTTCTCCACTGCAGGTTTTCTCCTCCTCTTCCTCCTCGGCTCTGCTCTTCATCAGCCTGCTCAGTCTGTCGACCGACTACTGACGCACCCCTGTCATGGAGATCTGGTTTATATTAAAGTTTATTATGACTTTCATTGTAGTTTAGGGACATTTATGTAAAATCACCTTTGTACAGGAAGTGGCAGTGACAAAGCAGTCTGTGCTCTCGGCTCTTACTGCACACTCTGATGAAAACTTTTGTACTATACAAAAACACATAACACAGTAGATCATAGTTTTCCTTTTGTTTGCCTGTTAACAGAATGTTATTGACTCAATGCACCATCTTGTGGTACAATGTGGTAATACAACAGCTGGTTTATATCTGAATATCCCAACGTCTCTTAATTTAATACATGAACAAATAAACAAACATACCAAAGTGGATGTGGTTTCCTGAGAGAGCGAGCTGCTTATGGTATTGATCGGTGTCCTTTGGTGGAAATTGTTGAAAATCTGAATCAGGATGTGGGGATTATAGGTTACGAGAAGAGGTTTCTTCATCTTAATGTCTAAAGCTAAGGCTAGCTGTCGACATCAATACTTGTAAAGTAATGCTGGCACCATGAAACATGTATTAACGGAGAAGACAAGAAATCAGTCATGTAACAGTTTATTCAGAGTTGTTGTGTCTTCGACAAACGGGAAACGTTCAACACCACAGACAGGACGGACAGTCACAACATTTATCCAGTGAATCTCTGAAATTAAACAAGCTAAAGTTACACATATGATGAGGCTGCCGGGAAGACGAGGGGTTTAAAGGCGAGAGGTGGATTGTTGAGATACTTCAAAGCTACAGTGTCAATTTCTTCAACTTAAAATGCAGTATCTAAAACTGAAGTCTGCACAGGACAGACTTGATGAGATGTTTTAGGATATTGGAGCGAGCAGGTTTGTTCCAGCGGTCCCTTTTGTTTGCGTCTCAATGCACCACCTTGTGGTACAAACTGATATTACAACACTGTTTTCAGCTCAAAACATTGCACACTGTACCTTTAACAAAGTCATAAAAACTGCTGCTACAGCTTTGAATCGATTTAGGACTTCACAGCCATTGAAAGAGTTAAAAGCACACAGTGGTAGGAGACGTTTGTAGAAAAGCAGCTTTTCCACAAAATAAAAATATTTACTCCATTGGCAGAAATGTTTGTTTATCTTTTATTTTTCCCCTCACACTTGCTACGAGGGAGAGAAAAAAACATTAACACACAATGTTAAAGTGGGATATTTTAAAGTAATTTACCTGCTCCTGCTGACTTTTTTTCCACTTTGGGGAGAAAAAAAAATGGAAATCAGACATTCCTAATTTCACGTTTGTTTTAAACCAAACAGAATTTCAAAGTCACATTTTTTAAAAATGTAACACCTTTTAATCTTTCGAAACGCAGAAATAACTGACCAAACTTGAACTTTTCAATTATATTGTAATTTGAGTCAAGTATCTGTAGTGGCTCACCCCCTAGTGGCTCAAATTGGAATTACAAGACTGAAAAGCAATAAAGCAAAAAAAAAAGCTAAAATAAATAATAAATTTGATCGACATGGTAAGTATGCCTCCCTATGTGACTATTGTTATTATGGTGATGCATTTTAGTAAAAACTCTGCTCTACCAATATCTTCTTAATGCTGTTAGGCTGTAAAAAAAAAAATGTTTCTCTAAGGAAAATAAATGTTAAACTCTTTAAACTTTGAAATAAAAAATAAAAGTTAGACTAGTGATGTGACGATCTACAGGTCGTACAGGACCTCCAGCACGGTGGCCAGGGACCAGGCTTGAGTCTCGCAGCTGAAGGGGCAGTACTGTCCATTCTCATTGGTCAACTCTGGGAGACCTTTCCACGGAGACCTGGGGGGGGGGGGGGTTGGGGGGCATAGACGGGAAATGATGTGAGGGAAACCAAAGCCACCGATTGAAAGAAAAAAAAGAAATCTGCCGGGGTCCCGTCTCACCTCTCCAGGTGAGTGTAATGTCGCGACAGCACGTTCTTCACCAGGATCACCGTCTTGGCGTACGTGTCCTCGCCAAGCTTCTTGGCGAAGTAGAGTTTAGCTCGCAGGAAGTAGCCCACGGGCCACAGCCACTCCTAAAAACATTGGGTGTTTTAATAGATTAAGATTTAATAGAGAAGATCAGAACAACTTGGGCAGGAATTTTACCTGATGTTGGTATTGTTGAAAATGAGACATGGATTTTTTTTTTTTTTTTACAGGAAATGTAAGATTTTCATGCAATGAAAAGAGAGGAATATTACACTTCAGGGCATATTTTTAATTTCTTAACATGTTAAATGTCCAGTGATATTTGTCTAAATTCAAACACAGGATTAACACTGCACAATTCTTCTGAATTTTATTTAATTTCTGTGAAAAAGTGCATTAACTTTCAGCCTCGGCTGACAAAAAGGTTTTCATATCATGTTAATATTGCTCAGCATTAAAGGAGCTATGATGTGCATTAATATTCCTCGATAAGATGGATTTTTAAATCATTAAGAAAAGCTGTACGGCCGTTTTGAACATTTTTCTAAAGAGAATCCTTAGTCTTTGATTTCTGTGTAGGATTTTAAACGTTTCGAGATGATATGTCATGAGGTCCAACAACATTGTATTCAAAATAATTCAATCAAATCCAGCCTTGGTCCTGAATTTCAGTCTAAAAGTCCCTCAACTGAGAACAGGCTCTTCCTGTGTCTCCGTCTGTCCACGTCTACTCCCGGCCCGTCTCGGGGAGAAAATGCTTTCCGATGTTTCAGATTTAAGTGGTTTCCCCATTGCTCTCCCCTCGTGATGTCATGAAGGGAAAAATGTAAACAGGATGGAAGAAGTTTGTGGATGTAGAAAGCTGCAGTGGAGTAGTGACAGTGTGGGGACTCACCGGGCCCTGGTGGTAGTTGAAGCCTTTGGCCAGGTTGTAGTTGTCGTTGTCCAGCGCGTTATCGTACACGCCGCAGTACACCATGTCACTGCAGGGACACAAAAAAACATCTTAGCACAAAGATCCGACGAAGAGGGCAACATTAACATCATGGCGGTGTACTAAAGAGACTGTTTGCTAAACGGAGCTAGAAAATAATTAAGATGTTTAGGATGGCTAAAAACTCAAGCATTTCTGTTAAATGTTTTATTGAGTTTTACGCCAACATGAGTTTTCCTGTCCAGATGTGTCGAAAAGTGATGTAGAAAATAAATTAGAAGTCGATGTGTGATTAAGAATGGTACAAAAACAAACATTTAGAACAGAAGCCTGACCAAAAGAGACTTTTTTTTCCAAATTTCCACCAAATAAGGTTTTGCTGAAGCTGGAAAATATGTTAATTTTCTGAAATGAGCAAAAAAAACATTAGACATTAGATTCATATCTAAAATCTACAAATATTTTATTACATGTTTTGCTTATGTTGCCATTATTACTATTTTTTTCAATCTCTTTTTGAGGTTGAGCCGTTTTAGCTTCTTTCTTTTTTTTTTTTTTTACATTTTGGCTATTTTAGACAATCATTTTAATTTGACTTCTAGACTTTTTTTTTTTTTTTTTCATATTTTGCAATTCCCGGTATTTCTGGTTTTAACCGTCAAAACAGATGTTAAACTTAGATTAAGTGAGAAAACAACATGAAAAAAAACAAATACTCAGAAATTTCACGTTTTGTGTGTTTAAAGTATTTGTTACTAATTTGTAATAGAGCTCAGATCTGTTAAAAATAATAGAGCCACGTACAGCACAATTTCATTTCGAATGGGCCGGACTAGTAAAATAGTGACATAATAACCTTTTTATTACAATTTTCCTTGTTGTGCGACAGACTATACTTGATGAAAATGTTATGTTTCTCAACATAAAGCCAATTCTATTGATACTTTCTTCTGCAAAATACCGTGAAATGTCCCAAAACTACAATCAAAACTCTGTTTTCTTTGAAATTTGGACAATTTTCTTGTTTGTTTGGCCGGATTGGAGCCTCGAGTGGGCTGGATTGGACCCATGGGCCTCGCATGCAAGTTTTTAAAAATAAATAATTAAAAAATTGTGCAAAAACAAAATTTATCGAATTAAAACTGAGAAAACAGTGTGCTGGAAGGTGTGAAAGCTTAACATCCTATAAAACATGATAAAGTGATGACGTATTTACTCTGGGTCGAGTGTTTTCATTCCCAGTGGTCCCAGTAGTTTCTTTTCAGCCACCTCCAGAGCCTTCCACGCTCTCTCCACTGTGAACAGCTCTGGAGCCTAAACAAACAAACAAACAAACATGAATAACTCCTGCTTCCAGCTCTGAGTGGACTCCAGGCGGTGGTACTTACCACCACCATGGCGATGGTGAAGTTGGGTCGGAGCTGGTAGTCGCACCAGGGACTGGAGGCTCCGTAGCTGTCCTTGTAGATGCCCTTCTTGTGCACAAGGTCGGGCTGCTTCTCGTTGGGGTCTTTGGGGTCCCCGGACACCCAGAATCCTGCCTCGAAGGCCTGCTGGAGCTGCTGGTTCCAGTCGGCGTAGGAGACGAAGCCTTCTGCACCTGGAAGAGAGCAGGAGAGCCTCAGCGTGGACCGTCGCAGGACGCCAGAGCTGCCTGGACGTGTCAATAGGTGTGATACCCTGCGTGTGCACTTTGGCTCCGTCGTAAGGGAACAGTCCTTTGGCGTGGAGCTCCACCACCCAGCGGACGGCCGATTTACTGAGACCGACGATCTCCACTGCAGCTCCGTCCCTGCACACGACCACAACAAGACCACTTCAAAACACAAACGCATCTTTTGGGGGAAAGATAATGACACTGAAATGTGTCAACTGAAGAGCAGAATACTGATTGACATCCTAATAAATAGAAACAGCAGGTTTTGAAGGTGCAACAGGTAAAGTACAATTTGAGTATTTCAGTTTGCACCGTTTCACACTTGGCACTAACAAACTGATCAATTTCTTGAAAGCCTCGTTAAGTTGGCCCTGCCCATTTAATCATCACTTCAGCTATAATATTAAGAGCTACATAAAATCACGTAGTTCACTTAATAATCTTACAGCTTACAGTGTATTACATTGACAATTCAACCACTTGGTGCCGTACTCCTTCAAAATGGAGGAACGCGAGTCACCTGGGAGTAGCGGGCATGCCTTTGTTCCTCGCCCTGTCGCTCTCTCCCATCTTGTCCATCCATGTTCCGCAGTTGAAGCGGTTTCCTCCCGTCACGAAGCCGGTGGCCGGATCCACCTTGGAGGCGACGTTGAACCCTGCACAGAGCGCCGAGGTTAGCAAAGTCTCCCGCCGCTGTCGTGCCGTCCGACATCCGACCGAGTCACCTTCATCTCTCATGTGCCGGTCTATCTGGGGTCCGGCGTTTCTCTCTCTGTACGAAATCCCCTCTAGCTGGCGCTGCAGCGCGTCCTGGATCACATCGTACAGAGGCTGCTCCTGCACAGAGGAAAAAAATCAATACATTTATATAATATTTGAAGCATTAAGGTGGGAAATACTAACAGTGAATGAAATGTAACCCTAACATGAAATACCAAGTCCTGTGTTGATGATCTTTCTCGAGTCTGAAATCTGGGATTATTTAGGTTTGTGGCGTCCAGCTGGATCAACTCCACAAGGATGCACATTTTGTTACAAATCTATAGTCATGATATCAACTGAGTGAGAAAGGAGGCTAAAGCACAAAAATCAAGGGGAGAAATGTATGAAATACCATAAATATAAATACATTCATATGGAAATATACCAGTAGAACCCCTTTTGGACCACGAAACATACATACACCACACAGTAGAAGTGTGTGTGTGTGTCTGTACATACCACCTCCCCAGGTTTGCAGGGTTCGGAGTCATCAGTGGGGTACATGCGTGTAACGGGGCAGCGGAGGATTTCGTGACCTTGGGGAACGAGAGTGGCGTAGTCCTGTAGAGGAAGAGTGAAAACTGAACATCCTGACGTCTCTGAGGATTTTACATCCAAGGGGGGGTGGGGGTCACACCTGGATGCACTGCAGCCACCACCACACGGCGTCCCGGCAGTTGTAGCGGGCACAGCGACCTTCGCCCAGCAGGTTGGGGATCAAACCGTGGCGTAGGGTGCCGGCGAAGGCCAGGATGATGTTACTGTGGAGACCAACACGAGTCAAGTCCTGATACTGGTATCGGTGCGTCCATAGTTTTATCAAATGCCTTGTCTCGAAGCAGAATCCGATCTTTTCTGGATGTCCACTGACAATGTGTTGTTGTTTGAAGAGTCTTCTCTTGGCTCGGGTCAGAAGTTGAGCATTCGGGATGTGTCGAATCTTACTTCTCTAACAATTCAAGATATCGACTGCTGATGTGAACTAGCCGAGAAAGGAGTAACGTGGCGGCTTCTCTCCTGAAAGCTCCTCCACCTACCGAGCCTCGGCGTGTCTCCCGGTGATGAGCATCAGTCCTCTGAGAGCGATGAAAGTGTCTCTGCCCCAGCAGCGGAAGATCCCGGCAGAGAAATGAGGAAGGCCTGGAGAACAAAGAGTCACTTTCAAACTGAACCGCACAAAGTGAAAATGAAACCCAATGGTGGTGGGGGTGGTTGGGGGGGGGGGGGGGGGGGGTGTCACCTGCAGCCAGGGAGACGCAGCACTGCTCCTTCAGGCCCGTGGCCGGACTGATTCGCAACGGGACGTCATCAAGTTGACTGGACAGAGGAGGCAGAGCGGGGAAGCGTCCCACGCCGCACATCTGCACCGAACCCAGCGCCAGGTGGCGGACGAAGCTCGAACCGTTCTGGACGAAACTGGACAAAGAACACCAGAAAAGATACTAAAACCAGCCTGTAAAGAAAATGTACGTCAGACTAAAGCATCACCACTTTAATGCAATGTCAGTCTGGCAGAAGATGGAGGTTTGTAATGAATTCCAGTTATTTATTTAAAAAGAAGTGTACATACATTCTAGTTACATGTAAAAGTGTAGCTTTTGTGTTACTCCTAAGTCTTGTACCCACGGAAAAGTTTCAAGTGAAAACGCATCGTTTTTGTTTCAAACAAACAATATGGACGGGGCGTCATGACACTCTGGAGGCAAACATTGTTGGCATTGTCCATCTACCGAGCATGTGCAGAAGATTTATTTTACGATGGCCGCGGTGCTCATAGCAGGGTTCCCGCTGTCTACAGGGAAAGGGAGTATTTCCAAAAAGTGATGTTTTTGGTTTTTTTCCCCCCACGACAACGGAGTCGGGACGTTTTCAAAAAAGTTCACAGCTGCTCTGAACTGGAGATAACTTACAGTAACTGGTATACTGGTGATGAATTCCTAACAGATTCCTGAATCAACTCGTGCTGTTGGACTCAAACATCCTACCTGGACATGAGCTTGAAGGCGGCGTCCAGTGCCGTGGTGTAGGTGGACACCAGGATGGCGTCGAAGTAACAGGGGATGAGGTACCGGGGGAAGTGTTTCAGGTAGTTAAACATGGCCACCAACCACTGACCCACCTGTGGGACGAGGAGGAGGTGAATTACAAGGACTGCTCTGTTGAACGGCCAGTTTCTGTGTCGATCCTTTGCTCACCTGTGCCAGCGCGCCCTCTTTATTGACCAGCCGGTTGGAAACAAAGTCGATGAGCCAGTCTCCCTGCCGGAGGTTGGCGCACACCGGGTGTCCCAGGTCGTTGTTGGGACGGATCTGAGCCAACACGGAGATCAGACCTGAGGAGACACAACGCAGATCCAGGACACTGTGCAGACCTGACGGACTACAGACGGGATGTTACTGCGTCTCCACCTTGCAGTCCAGCGTATTTGAGGCTCTCCCAGCCGGGGATGCTGTAACAACCGCCTCCATCCTCCTGCTCCTCCGAGTCGCATCGGAACAACAGGACATTCAGCTCGGATAACGTCAGCTTGGACATCAGCCTGGGAAAAAACGAGTTTCAAATGAGACATCAGACATGTTTAACGCCCTTTGCAACTATTTGATGGCTATAACTTTGAATTAAAGCAGCGCAACATGTTGAAATTTGTATCATGTGTGTCAAATTGCGCTAAATAGATTAAACTGCAATAAATTATATTTCAATCCACTCTGCATTAATGGTATTTGAAATTTGAAAAGAAATCACAATTTATAGTGTGAGATTCACAAAGATTTTGAAAATAAACCATTGAAAAAAACTGAACAAAATCATAAAACAAAACAAAATAACCACACAAAAATCAACTGTTCGCTTCTGTGTGTGTGTATACTTACTGTGCGAGCGGCTTCTGCAGCGCCTCCGGGGTGTTGTCGTCCGCCACGCTGCCTCTCTTGTACTTGGGGCTGAACTGGGACAGATAGTACCTCAGTACTCCCACCAGCTTCTGGGCTTTGGGGTCCAGACTGACCCTGTAAAGACGAGATGGGGAGAGTGTACCAATTTAGACTCCGCCCACGTGGACCTTCAAACGTCACTCGGTCTTTGTTGCTCGGCTTTATTTGTCCTTAGTTTAAACGTTTCTTGGTCAGTTAAGGGATTAATTGACGTCTGATGTTGGTTTAGACTCATAACAGCGTTATTTTATTAAACGGAGACCATATAGGTGAGGAGACACTTTAAGCCTGTTTACGTTCCTCAAAAATCAAACAAATCGTACAACCTGACATGCAGGCCTGCCTGAGGTGGAAGAAGAGAAACAGTTACTGTGTACGCACCAGTCTTAGTATATATCTCACTAAATACATATAAAACATCAATCAGCATCAAAATACACACACAGACAAGTCTTGAAAGATATTCTGCTACTATATTAATACTGTAAAATAAACCCTATTAAAGAAGCACTGAGGGTAGAATGTGTCAAAAACATCAAATTCTCCCACAATTAAAAAGCAGCATTAAGTCACAGTGGAAAACGTTCACATCGTTTTCTCATCTTTGATAGTCATGCGAGGATGAATCAAGACAATTCATTCATATTTTAATAAGAGAAATGTACTTTAAAAATGTTAACTTCATTTATTTACCTCTGTGTTATTCTGTTACTTAAGTTCACAGTTACAATCTGCCCTTTAAAAACCACTATCATGGCAGTTGTAGTAATGGTTTATTCGGTCAACCAAATACTAAATGCAACAACAAAGAAAAGAAAAACAAAGAAACAAGCAGAGGAAGACCGAAGGGTTTAGGCTAAAGTTGAACCTATTTCGTCCAACCCTGTACAGAAAATACATGAAGCTTTTGCAATGGGTGTAACAGAACCAAAAACAACAACAAAAACTTGTATTTTCTTTTCATTTTTCAGAAATTTTCATCATTTTACCATTTTCTTTTTCCCCCCATTTTAGTGACTGTGCCTTTTTTCTTTTCAAGCTTCAGGGAGCTGCTACAAAAGTGCTAAAGTGCTGCAGACCCCTGCTCTCCATGAAGAAATCCTTTCAGCTTTTCCAAAGTGAAGCAGGGTGAAGTCGACGTCTGAACTCTTCCTGTTGATTGTATTTCAACATGCGGGCCGACCCCGGACGTCTGTTAACCTTGCGAGTTACCTGAAGGCGATGACGCTGCCCGGCGTCAGCTTCTGGAAGGTGATCTCCTGCACGAACTCCGATCGACCTTTAGAAGTCACGCCGGATTTCTTCACCAGCGTGCTCTCCTCCAGCTGCACACACACAGTTATGGTGGACAATCATCGACAGATCTCTCACCACCGGGATCACGGGTGATGAGGAAGAGCTCACCGGTATGTGCTCTTTAATCTCCACGGTGTACTCGGGCATGCCGTTGATGAAGTTTTTATCCTTCTCGTAGGTCCCAGCTCGTCTATCCACGGCCCGCGCCTCCAACACCACCTCCTCGATCTTACCTGATGGACACACATTCTCAGTATTGCCTTCAATCCATCCGACATGGCGGTCGATACCGAGGTCATACCGGGTATGAACATGGGGGGGACGTTGGCGTCGTACTGGTGGGTTTTGGGGTTCCAGAAGGCCGTTCTGCTGACCGTCACCACAGACTGGTGGGTGCTGGGGCAGTGACGGGTGATCGCAACGATATCTGCATCCACCTGGTCCACAAACACCTGAACACAGTGAAAAGAGATTCTGTAGTGCCGATCGGATCACTTCTCTGAAGTTAGCAACTCAATTAGGAATATTAAGTGGTAATTTAACCCTGCGACTGATTGGGGAATTTTCTTTGTTTGTATAATACGGCACGCTGGGAGTCATTAAGCATGTTGTGTCAATGGAAACCTCTGAAAATGGTTCGAGCTCAGGGTGTCAAACTGGGGTCAAAATTGAAAGAAAAACCACACATTTCTTGAGAATAGTGGACAAACAACACTGACACTGCAGCTGAGAGATCAGTGATGCTGCCATGAAAGATAGCAAGTTAGCCTTAAGCCATGCTGTCATGGTGAGCTTATAAAAACACCCATAATGCAACAGCTATAGGAGGAGTTTGTTGGACATTTCACTGTATTTTACATCAGAAGTTCAGATTTCATTGACATTAAATTTATGCCAACATTGTCGTTATTTTCTGTAGTAATTGTTTGTTGTTTGTGAAAATATAGACATTTTCACCATGTATACTTTGCATCACATCCCCCCAAATTTTTTAACTTTAAATTTAAAGGTAATGATGGCACTATTTTACCAGTGAAAACCCACTCAAGATGAAATTGAGCTGAATGTGGCCCCAGAACTAAATTGTGTTTGACACCCGGTATATATGGTAAAACTACACATAGTGTCCTTCCTTTTGAAGTTGCCATCATCTCCACCTGCCACAACTGTAAGGTGGAGGGATTATCTCGGCAAAGGAGAAGCGTTCGCCAACACAGATTTAGACACATTTTAGAACAATATTTGAGAGAAATTGGCCTTTTGTTGTACACAGAAAAGAAAAGCTGGATAATAAGACCCCTTTAAGTTACTTCACATGACGAGTGTGTACCTGCATGAATCCCTGCGAGGCCAGTTCCTGATGCAGCTTATTCACCGCCAGCTTCCCTGCTATGATGCCAGTCTGGGCGCACACTTCCCCCGCGGAGGAGGGCACGGCAGCGGGGTTCCACTTTGGGTAAAACCGCTCTTCCTTCACCACGGAGATCTAGAAAACACACACACGCACAGGTTAGGTTTCTCTGTCCAATGCTGCAGAATTACTGTAATATCAGCCTTCACTACTACTTGGGGATAAAGTTGAAGTTTCTATCAGACTTCATCAAAGGAGGAAAGTCCAGGGAGAGGTGTGTGTTCTTCACAGACATGCAGGCTGAGATGGAGAATCAGAGCTTTTAATAAACAGCTGTAATGGACTTTGTGTCACAGGGTCAAACATGAGGCCCACAAAAGGCTCCGATACTGCTAAAGCACCGAGCAAATTGTATACGTTTCAAAGAAAACAGATTTTTTTCCCCCTTACTTTTGATTTGTATTTTTTGGACATTTCATTGTATTTTGCACCAGAAAATATGATTAAAACTGGTTTTATGTTACAATAATTGTTTAGTTTTATGAAAATGTAGATATTTTTTATCACGTACAGTGTGGGCCACAACAAAGGCAAACTTTACAGTTCAATTCTGAAGGTTATTATGGCACTATTTTACCAGTTGTACCTATTCAAGATGAAACTAGGCCGTTTGTGGTCCCAGAACTAAAATGTATTGGACACCCCTGAACAAGAGGTCTCAATCGACAAGGACTCTTCCTCTCCTACTGAAGTGCTTGACACAAACCACATAAAAAAATGTATCCCATATATTTACATCAGTAGACTTCGATTCCACAGCAAAAAAAACAAACAAAAACAAACATACAAAAATCTCAGTTTAAAACTAATTGTTAGAGTTTATTGATAAGCACATGAGTAACACATCAACTCTCAGTTCAGATGGAGCTCTGAAGAATTGATTTTTTTTTTCACATCGGTAAATTAACAAACAATATTCCATGTATATTTGACGGTAGAGGACAATTGGAGAATAATAGAGTTACGTCAAGAGTCTTTGTGACATCTTCAGATCCGTAGTAAATAAAACACAATAGTGGCTCTCAGAGTGAATGTGTGGTTTGGTGATGGCAGACCTGATGTGGCACCAGCTCGTCGTATCCTCTGGTGGAGCCGGTAGCGCAGCAGGCCATGGAGACGATGGCTGAGCTGGGCAGAGAGTCCAGCGCCGACCGGAGCTGTGGATCAACAAGCAGTCAGAAACCGGTCCAGGACCACGTCAGAACGTCTTCCGACACGCCTCCTGCTCCCGCCCCACCTGGATGGGACACTCGTTGTCGTGGGTCACGTCCAGGAACATGGCGTGGGCGATGGAGGGGATGAGCGGGCGGAGGCTGGGCTGGACGAACGCTCCCACCGGCTCACCGCCATAGCGATAGACGAGGCGGCCCTCCTCGTGACTGTCGCCGGCTGACATGGCCTCTGTGGACGGGACAAAGAGGAGAGGGACGTGAGAGAACGGCACATAGGGTGATGAGCCAAAGCAAGAACAACCCGAGGAAACTGTAGGATTTACATTAATTTAATCTTTAGCTTTTAATGGTGTCGAGCTACAATACGCGGCATGGATTGTTTCCAATATTTTGGACACATCATCACACACAAAGTTGATTATTAGTTTGTATAACAATGTCTACAATGTGTAGAAAGCAAATTTGAGAGTTTGAGTTCCCAAATGCTTGAACAAATCCCACAATTCCCTTGTTCCTTCTTGAAGAAACAACTGCATTTCCTGCAGCACAGTAGATGAGTTCATACATCCAAACTTTAAGCCACACTCCAATCAAAGCAAGAGTTCTCCCTTTCACAGCTGCAAACTTACCTTCAACAAACCACTACACTTGTTTCAGATCAGCAAAAAAGAGAAAGTAAGTACAACTTAAAAGAAACAGATCTGCTGTAAAATCAAGATTTTGCACAAAATGAATAGAATGCTGCATTTCTGTAAAAGAGGTCATTTCATGGAGCAATCTAGACAAGGAAGCTAAAGAATGTAAACCACTTCCAAGATTTAATTATGTAAAAAAAAAAACATAGCATATTACTAGAATTTCATAGAAATGCAGTAAAATTATCGTAGTGTTTATGAGCGATAACTCTGATATGATCTTATACTCATTGTTTGTTTTTTTTAATGATCATTTTAAACTGTTTGATACAAAGAGGCAGTTTGCATAATTGTTTTTGTATTTTTTTGTATTTTTATTTTATCAATGAATAAAACGAAACCAACTATCTAACAATATGATCAACTTAAACTTTTAAAAGTAATATTAGTTATCAATTTTAATGAAAGAAACACAATGAGGTTGAATTATGGGTGAAAGCTACGTTCATATTTAACCAAGTCAAGTTTGAATGTGATTTTATTAAAGTTCAGTAAATGCCCGAGTGAAGATGGCAGTGTTTGTGTATGAAGTGAAGACAACAGTAGCGTACCTCGTATGAGCGATGAAATCCCTAGCTTGGTAACAAAGATATTATCCAGCTCCTCGCTGCCGGTGAACAGCTCAGCCACCACATACAGGTTAGGACACACTCTTCTGGCCACATCCAGCATGAACTGCTCGGCCGCAGAGAACAGCCGGGAGGCGAGCGTGGCGGCGTGGGGGGGGAGGGGAGGGGTTAATATGGAGGAGAAACAGCCAGTGGGTGAGAAAAGGCCTCCAACATGCAGGCATGCCGGAGAGAGAAGGATGGCGAGGTGGAGGTTTTGGTACGGAGAGAAGACAGGAGACAAAAAGAACTCCGATTAGTTGGTGCATGAGCGGATGTACCTCGTATCAGGCTGCTAATCCCCAGCCGGTTAACAAACACATTGTCAATGAGCTCGCTGCCCGTGAACAGCTCGGCTATCACATACAGATTGGGACGTGCCAATCTGGCTGCGTCTAACATGGCCTGGACAAGATGGCGAGAGCGTCGTCACAGACAGGGAGAGAGGAGGAGGAGGAAGAGGAGGAGGTTAACGGGGACAGGACCTGACTCGATACGTTTACTTGAAATGTTGTCGTGCAAACGAGGCCTGCGAAGCCGCTACTTTTGAATCGGAAACCGGAAAGACGGCATACAGATTTAATGCAAGGTTGCGCTATTAAAAAAAGACTCTTAAAGACTTTTAAGTACGTAATATTACGGAATGCTTAATTGCATCCCGACACGTCACTTGAAAACATTTTATATTTTTCCGACCACTAACCGATCTGAGGATTAACATGAAAATACCTCAGCCACGTGTAACGGGGTCGAATGGCAGTTGTCCAGTCGGACTCCGTGGAAGTATTGGGCCGTGGTCTCCGTGTACTTCTGCATGTGAGCCCACAGGTACGGGCAGTCCTCGGGCCCGCTGCCATAGCGCAGCTTGACGCTGTCGCCCCAGCAGATCAGCTCGCGGCGCAGGTACACGTTGGAGCCTGGGGAGAACAGCAATAATCCAGAACAGAGAGCGTTTCAAGATTTGAGCACATATTCTCAGAAGCTGTTGTTTTGTTGCACAAAATGTAAAAAAAAGGGGGGGGGGGAGTACTGGTTGTCTGTCTGTGTTACTTCTGCTGTGTTTATTATTCTTACCTGGCTCAGCGAAGTTGCGCAGCGGGTCGTCGCCCATCACCCAGCCATTGTGAGCCAGGAAGTGCGACATCTTGGCCGGCTGTTGGAGCATCTTCATCTCCTCCTCCAGGGTCATGTCCTCATACGGGAAGGTGAAATATCTGAGACGGTCAGATGGACACATTGAGACCAGGAGATGACCAAACCTTCCTTCACGCGTCCTCAGAAATGTCACGATCGCACAAAAAGATGCTAATCTCATACAATTTATGAGTTAAAAGCAGGTTTAATCATGAATGCTTTTCTGTTTAACATCCATTACCTGGTGACCAGAGGGTCTTTGCGGGTGACGGGACCCAGTTTGGGGCCGTGACCAGCCAGACGTTCATACACTACATTTCCTACAAGGCAGTTGACGGCCTGGTAGAAAAAAAAAAAAAGAGAGAAAATATTTGCTTTAAAAAAAACCAAAAAAAAACACAATGCAGTTTCGGTTCATGCCTCCTACAAATCTAACGGAATGTTACGAAATGCTGTAAACCAACAGCGAAGTAAGCAAACTAACCTTTAAAGTTTATTCAACATCCCCCCCCCCCCTCAAATCCAGCCTCGGTTCTGAATTTCTTCCAGTCTAAAAGACTGAATAATGAATTTATTCAGTATATCAGTGAGGCAGAGCTCCACTACCGAAAGGAGGGTATTTCCCTGCATGATGTCATTAAGGGAAAATCTGTGAAGTGTCTTTATGAGCACACATTTGCTAAAAAGTGGGGCAAGCAAATGGGGGAGACGACAGACTCTCTTCACTTATGCCTCATGCACAGGCTATGGGGACACATATTACACTTAAAAAGCCATTATAAGGTGAATTTTGCGTAATATGGGGCCTTTAACAGTCACGGCCAGAATACACGCTATGTAGTTTTGAAGGATGAATATTGTGGCAATAGGAGTCACAAGAGGCACCTTCCGGGTTGTGTATGATCATCTCATTCAGGAGACTCACCAGCAGGTGTCAGCTTTGGCTCCAGCATTCCAACACTCACATGTAACCTGCTCCTCAGAAAACCTACAAGAGGTGGTGCAGCGTCAAGGCGAGTCTCACCTGCTCCTGATGCTGGTTCACGATGTTCCGCTGCTCCTGGTTCAGCTCGTTCAGTTTCTGCCTCAGCCAGCCGCAGCATTCGTCGATGTGCTGCGAGGACGAGCTGCAGAGGGAGGTCACGTCATGTTTATGAACATATACAATGATCAACTGAACTGATACATTAGGTCTCAAGTGGATGTTTCATCCTCAAACTTGATTTTGGAAACACAAAGATGGGTCTGGGACCGGGTCAGAGCGTCGACCAAACTGCAGCCCTTGTGGTCAGTATAAAACGTTGTACAGGTTCTCCGTACAGGCTCATAGAGGAATGTGGGAAGAGAAGAATGCGACGCGCGGCATGATCGACGTTTGTCAAACTGCTGCAGCTTTTTATAGAAAGATGTCAGGATACACATTGTGTACCAGCTTGTTGCTCAAAAAGATCCTCTACCTAGTGCCACGGCTGATTGCTGTACATGATGACTAAAAAAGCTGTCTATCAAGACCAGATTTGTATTGACTTGCCGATAACTTTACCTTTATCACTGAAATGTCAACAACACATTTATCATGTAGTGACGTGAGCCTGGTTTTCTCAAATTGGACAGAATTGTAAACATAAATTAACAGCTTATATTCTGCTTATTTTCTGATAAATATCTATGTAACATGTTTTTGTTTGCATATTTTAGGGGTATAGCCAATTGGATATTGCTATTTTAAAGTCTTGTTCCACTCTTTTCCCTGCCTATATTATCAATTTCAAAATTTGGAATTCTATTTTGGTTGACATTTTGTCAGATAGTCTCAATTTCTTTATATTCTGAGTGACATATCTACACCGTAGGGGGGCAAGCGAGACAAACTTTCGATTCCACTGTGTGTCTTGTAGGTACAGCAGAATTGACAATGAAGTCTGACACCTCAGTGATGTCGCAGTTTGAGTCCCATGAACTCTAAAGTACTTGAGGCACAGAGTCTGATCTTAGTACGCTTTAGTTGTTCTCCGCCGAGGGTTCGGGACCCGTTCGTTTGGGGGAGTACCAGAGATCATTGAGGAAACTGATGCCTCGTTTGCTCTGAGGTTGTCAAAATTTGATTTTCAGGTGCTAAAAAAACAAAACAACACTCGTCATCGAGCTGCCTGAAACCAGACATGTTTACTCTTCTTTCATCTGCGGTCTAATGCAAAAAAAGCTGACATTCAGGAAACCTTATTGTCTTGCTGTGTCCAATAGTCCACCTGAATATATGTAAATGCCACAAATTCAAGCAGCGCCCATTAAAACTTCTGCCTCCTGCAGGAAGAAGAGTTTTAAACATGTTAAAGCAGTCCCAGGTACTGTATATGTGTTATTGTTATGAATCCAGGTAGTTTCATACCACAGAGCAGTGTATATAAGTGCAAGAAGAGTCTAAAAACTATCCAAATAATGTGTTCTCTCTTAACCAGGACAGCCGTAATGTATTCTGATCAAGTAGTGCATGGAAATTGAAAATCATCACATTACACAGTGGAGGCTCACCTGTGAGGTACAAACGTCGCCAGAGCAGAGTCCATGTCCACCGTGTTGCCAAACCGTCGATACTGCGGATCCTGGATGATTTTCAGACCTTTCTTCCCTTCAGTTTTGCTTTGGTCTGGCTTTGTACCTTAAAAACACACATGGAAAATGACTATTTGTGCTCATGTGTCTATAAGTGTTGTGTATATATTGTATGCATGGGCTTCACCTTTCTGCAGCAGCGTTTTGAATTGCTCCACAGCGCTGTCCACTTTGATCTGGAAGAACTCCCAAAGCTTGATCTGAGGAAACACGTCCTGCCACATGACGGAGCGCATGGCCTGACGTGAGGGGAGACAAAGAAAAATATAGATAACGGAATTGAAACATGCTGTTCATTCTGTGGCTTTGCATGTCTCGCAAAAAAAATGCATTAAATGTAGCTTTTAGATCGTATCAAAGTTTGTGGAAAACAGGAAAATGAGATGATTAGACAGAGAATGACATTCTGGGGAGATAATTTGTGGTTCATGTGTTACTTATATAACTTCAAATCCAGGGAAAGTCATGGAAAATGTAAATAAAAAGAGAGTGCAATGATGCCTGAATCACTTAAACCCCATGTTTGTCCAAGACAAGCTCAAAGATTTCAGCATACATGTCTATATAGGTGTGTGTATATTTGATGCAGAGCTCGTAAATAAAACAGGGCAGTCACAGCCGAGATACAGAGCGGTAAAACCAGACATAAACAAAACAATTGATAAAATAAGTCAAATCAGCCAAAAGCCTGTTTGAATAAAAACTTCTTGCACTGCCTCATAAACGTTTCACATTAAAGTTAACTTCTGGATTCTGAAAAGTTACTCTGATCATAATTGAATTAACCAACCAGTTGAAAAGCTACATGTGGAAAAATGTTTTCTGCCTTTGAAGATGTAAATAGTTTAATAGAAATCCACTGATGTGCAAGTTGCAAAGTACATGATGAACCGAGGCAGAATAGTGTTGAAATTGTAGTTATTTTATTCAAATTTCAGGTATTTCTTAATACTTTGCTGCGCTACAATAAAGACAGATTAAGAGTTCCAGTTATTATAATGCTATTCTCTACCGGTACGGCCCACTTGAGATCACATTGTGTTGCACGTGGCCCCTGAAGTAAAATGAGTTTAACCCCCCCCTCCCCTCACACTTACATTGAGGTGGCTGTCGTCGGTGATCTCGGCAGGCAGACCTTTAGCTTTGTAGCGTCCCTCAGCGACTCTGGTGGTCAGATGGCACATGGCACGGTCCAACACCCAGGCGGGCCGCAGGTGAGGCGAGTTCACCAGGTTGTATCCGCATTCTGGATGCTCTTTAATCCAGGGACTGTTAGCAGCTGCACAGACAGACACAGAATAAAGACTCCCCTGTACGATCGATAGATCAACATGCACACGTCTCATATTTTCGGTGTAGATAGTTCGACGGTGTTATAAGACTTTCCGCCTATGTGACAATTAGAGAATTCGTGTGGATTTATGGAGGCTTGCTGACGGTATGACAGCCAGTCGGTAAATCAGCCTCTGAGACGCTACATAACCTTCTAATCGGGCTCCTTTTACAACGTGACCTTTCAGGAAAACGAGGGAGGCTGAGACGTGCAAAGTGCTAATATAGGATGGGACATAGAGTCCAGAGCTATGTCATCTCGTTTTTTCCCTCATCAATATATAGAATAAGTTAGGAGGACTTGATGTTATTACTCCACTTCTGCATAAAAAATATAGCAGTTGGGTTTTAAGAGATGAGGAGACTAAACAGAAACTTTGAGGCGCTCGGGTTTATTCTGTGTTTTCAAACCAAGAAAACAAAAACACACACCAATGCGAAAAGTATGCACTAACCGGTATGATTGTACACCACATCGGTAATACACGCCATGTTCCACTCCGCCTTCATCTTGTCCACCAGAGCGCCCACTTCCACCCAGGTGTAGTTCTGACCCTCGGGGCTGAACTCGGGGCTGAAGGTCAGCTGGTCGGCTAAGGAGTAACAGGAGCGAGACTCTCCGAGAGTCTGCAGAGGAGTGAAGTGGATCATGTTGTATCCTGGAGGTGAAATCCACAGAATAAGATGATCACACTTTAACAACTTTACTAGTTAAAAGCAAGGAATCCAGAAACATACAAGTGAACTTTGAGTATTTCTCCTTTGACAAGCTTTACGTCACAATTTTGTTT
The DNA here is from genome assembly GCF_963422515.1 of Blennius ocellaris. Classification (NCBI taxonomy): domain Eukaryota; kingdom Metazoa; phylum Chordata; class Actinopteri; order Blenniiformes; family Blenniidae; genus Blennius; species Blennius ocellaris. Next base: position 8,245,616 of record NC_137659.1, read on the forward strand.
CTTCGCAGACATAAATTATAAGCAGCGTTTAATAAGCAAAAATCTAAAAAGTTTCGGGAAGTATTTTCCAATTTGATCAAATATACCAAATTCCTATCTTCACCAATTTGTTGTGCTATAGGGCTGCTCAATAACGTGCACATTTATTGTGAACGAATTATCAACATCCAAAGACTCAATAAACAGCATTAAATATAATTTCCATGCATTCATATTATCCATGTCAACATGTTTGCTCAGTTATCTTCGATGCGAGTGGACGAGGTCACACAGTGTGTGGAGAGCTTAGTGAGCCTCCTGATGGTGGACCGTCCCTCCCACAGTTTAGGACATCAGCAGCCTTGTAGCCAGATGTCCACTCGGAGGACACCGTCGGTCCTTGAGCAAGGCCTCTTCACTCCCATCTGCTCAGATTGCATCAGGAAGGACATCCAACAGAGAACTTGTGCCAAATAAACCAAAGTTTTCCCTGAAATCAATCAAATCTAGTAACCGTGTGGAGCCACTTCCTCCAAACATTACCCACCTGACTCTTTGGCCACCCTCAGTCGATCCGGCCAGTCGTCCAGCTGGCCCAGACATTTGGACAGGTAGGTCTGGATGGTGATGCAGTCTAACGGGAGGACATGGTTATCTGCTCCGACTCGAAGAAGTGGGTCCACCACAAAGTAGCCTCCACCAGAACGGTCTATATTTCTGAAGATGGGGAGAAAAAAAAAAAAACGATTAAAAAAAGGAATGGCTAATGAAACAAAAGTAAAATATCCTCACCAGTGCCCTTAAGGTTCTATGGAGGTATTATTGGTGAAAAATCACTTTTAAAAGGGGAACTTGTAGTTGTGTACCGTGAGCTGTGCACTTGTTGTCATTGGAGAGGAGCGTTTGTCTGTTTTGCGGCAGAAACGGAGGGAAAAAAGTGACGGGACGCTACATTTCTCAGCTTCGCCTCGGAGTCAAGTTATTAATGTGGCTAAAAAGACAACATATGTATGAATGTTGCTGAGATCTCGTCTCCGCTGTTGATTGAATGAATGTGTCGAGTCCAAGCGGGGAGAACTCCTCTCATCTTCAACGTTGACACATTTCTAAATCTGTGTAGTAATCCCTGACCACCTGAACTGATTCACCACACGATTACAGACAAAAAGGCGGTCAAATTGCATAATTTCTCACAGCTGGAAAACTTCAGTTCAGATTGGACTCCCTGGAGCTGTGCATTTGACACGCCTGCTCGAGCATAGGTGGTTAGTTTCGGGAAGAAAGTAACAGTATGCATGTATGTCGACAGAGAGGAAAGTAGGTCAAAAGGAACTGTAGGGAGACGATTCTGAGAAGGCCGATCTTACGGGAATCCAAAGTAGTACTGATAGGAGCCGGCCATCTTGATCTCCAGAGAGCAGTACTTGTCGGAGTCATCCTCCCTTCCCGTCGGGTAGTTCCACGCCAGGGCACGGAAGTTGCTCCGTACAAACGGCTGCCCATCCAGGGGGTAGTTGGTGTGCACGATCACCCTCTTCCCCTGGAGGCTCGGACCCAGACGGAACTGCAGCTCGAAACCTGAAGAGAAACACCGGACATCACAACATGTGACCGTGAGCAATAAAGGAAACTCTGGAGGAAGAAACGATCCTGACCTGGAGGGGTTGAATTTACTTTTCATCTCAGCTGACCTCACCTGCACCAAACAAGTTTTTAGTTGTTTTGCATGACCTTTCAGTAATTTGATGTTTTTCGATCTGGTATTTATGGTCATTTTTAGTCATTTTGTGTCTTTACATCTTGCTTAAACTTTACTTTTTAATTAAATTGAGTGTTTTTAGGTCAATTATTATGGATTATGTCTTTCTTCATGTTTTAATGTAGATTTTTAGTCATTTTGTGTTTTCTGACTATGTGTTTATGTCAATTAATATGGAGTCTTCATGTTTGTCACTTTTTGTGAATTTGTGTTTTGCTTCTTTTTATGTAGATTATTTGTCATTTCATGTCTTTTATTATGTTTTTGTATGTTTTTATGTTGTGTCTTTTTAATCACATTTTTATGTCAATATATTTCGTGATTTCGTGTCTTTTTATCAAGGTTTAGTGTAACTTTTAGGTCAGGAGAAACTGGACTTGAACAGTATGGTCTCGAACTTGCCCCGCTGATTCATTTCAACCTCTGACTTGGCCATAAATAGCCTGCTGACCTACTGTTACACTTCTCCAGCTGTACAGTGGAGAATAAGGAGGACTTGTAGGTGGAGGTGAGGGCAGCAGACCACATCGTAAACACACCGCTAACCTCCTTCAACGGCATACACACTGCCAAAGAGCACCAGCTGCATTATGAAACCACCCCACCCTCTGGAAAACCTCTGAATACACTAGAAAGAGGACTGAGCCTCACCTCTTCCCCTTTATGTCAATATTCACCAAAGATTAATAACTAATTAATAAGTATTCCTATGTCAGTATCAGTGGAGGGGTGATGGGGGGGGGGGTCAACTGAAGTGACGGATGAGAAAAAATACAGCCTTTCCAACAGGTCTGCATCATAACTCTTCTAAAACTGTCGTTTTTGGCTCTCATCCATAAAGGGTTTGAATAGTATCTCTATTGGAATGAAAACATAACCAAAGAGAGAAAGTCTGTCCTGTTCAACTTCCACAGTCCGGACCATGACAGGGTTGTCTATATATAGTGCGCTTTTAACAGGCAGTTCACAAAACCCGCTATCAGGTTCAGTGTGCTGTAAATGTCAAGTGGTGCACTTCTGCACGACTCCTTCAGTAAACGCACACACAAACACAAGCGAGTTGTGATCTTTAGTTTTCTGCTGGACTCCAGAAGCATTCCTGAAGGGATGGCTTGGATTTCAAGTGTTTTTGAACTACAATTTCCGGAAAACTTGAGTGATTCCTGCTTGAAATATTGGCTGGTATTAGCTTACTCCTGTTTAGTTAGTGAGGTTAAATGTGCTCCACAGAGAGAAAGAGAGCAGCTTCATTTATAATAATATGATATTATATAATAATATTCTTTTTTTTAAGTCAAAAATATGAACCACAAGTGCCGCATTTTAGAGGGAAATGTTTTCACATTGAGTTTTGCCACAAGAGATTAGCACAGTTTACAAGTCAACTGATGTAGGCCTCCTTTACAAGACAATGTTCATGTGAAATAAAAAACTTTCATTGCGTAAAAACGCAACCTTTTGAAAACCAGTTCTTCAGAACGTGTGCGAGTAGATGAATAATAGCAAAAACAATGTGATCACAATGTACGATGCACAATGTTGTGTCCGCTCAAAGACTCGGGGGCATAGCGCCACCGAATTGCCGGAGCCTGTGAGCCTAAACTCAGGGTGAGGAAAACCCAGATTTTACAGAAGTGGATCTCTCTACTCGAAACTGGTGATTTATCTGTATTTTAAACACTTGTAGCCGAATTCATAGATTTTTTTATCTATGAATATCTTCGTACGCATTGACCACTCTTATTACATGTACACATTTAAATCCAGATCAGTAGATTTTTTTTCTACACATTTGAAAACGTAAAGACATTTGCAGATTCTGGTTTAATAATGTTAATTATTTTTTGACCTTCAACAAGTCTGTTTTTGTTCTATATGTATGAATTGTTTTTTTTTAACTAACTGGTTTGTTTTTCCAGAAGATTTTAGTGTTACAGTGAATGGTTCACCTTGCTCCAGTCGGAACAGTGTCCTCTCTAAATTCTCCTCCTCGTTGAGGACGAGCACTCGGATCTGCTTCAGGTGTTGGGGCAACATCTTGAGGGGTTCTCTTCAAACTGGACCGGTCTCTGGCCTGCTGTGGAAATGAAGAGAAAATTCCTCCGATCAACAACCTGAATAAAAACACACATGAACAGTAGGAAGCAGGAAATGGCACGGTGCCTGACAAGAGGCTCATTTAAGATGTGTGTGTGTGAAATGACTGCACAGTACACCGAGTTATTGTTGGAAGAGAAGGAAGAGAATGAGGCAAAGTGAGCTTCTCTATCAAAACATGAATGGAGGAAGTTATTAAAGATACCCATGTCAGACTGAATCCGGTTTTCCAAGCTGTAATTGTACCTATCCAGTTTAATGTAGGTGATGTACATCAGAGTCCACACAACACTTTATGTAGATAAGAAGCCAAAAGTATCTTTTATGCAGGAAAAAGGATTTCAGGTGTTTTTTGCAGAGACAACCACTTGGAGGTTAAGGGAATAATAATTTTCTTCTTCCTATTAACATCCAGATTATAGAGCATCTTCCTCCAATTAGCATGTGTAATTCCATCTGAAACTGATTAAAAACATAATGCTCATTCATATTGTTATAAGCGTTGGGAATAACTGCTTCTAATCTGAGACAACAGCAGACCGGACACCATCACTGGAAGGTGTGTCCAGAGATTTATTGCACATGCAAGATTTCACAGCAGCGTGAAAGGAATCAACAACTTCTGAAGAGGTTGAATAATCTGTAAACGACACAGATTCATGAGGTAATGCGGAGGAGGAAAAAGGGGCTTGGTGGTTCATACACTCAAACTAAACACACTAATCAATGACCTAAAAAGACTCAGCGGCGACATGCACAGAGCGTGGAGAGATAACAGCGTGGCGATAAGGAGGTTGAATGTGAGGTGAGGACATTGAGGCAATGACTCGGTTGGGACATGCTTTGTGTAATTTGTTGGAACACAACATGAGGAAGTTAGTTTCTCTCAAAAAACACACACGTTAGAGCTGATTCTGTGCAGGAAGATTCCTCAAAACTCAAAATTAATTCATTGTGTATATTTATGCAACACATTCTCCATGTTTACAGAAAGAACCAAGAGTCTGATTAATCACAATAAATGTGTTACAAGAACTAATCCTAAAGTGCATTAAGGTTATTAAGGTTAAGGTTAATAAAGCTCAGTAGTCTTTGCCCAGGAGTTCATACAAGAAGCTCCAGTCAGCTGAGGTCAAGGGATGTCGAGGAGTTCTTTTTCAGTCGATATGGTTGGAGTTGGTGGAATGAATCTGTATGGAATTCTATATAATATAATATATTATATTCATTATACAGCAGTCGGCCCATTTCGATCATAACTAACAGTAATGAGGATTATTGACAGTGGAAATTATCAATGACTGCAAGTGTAATTTTAACTTCAGTGTGAAATGATAAGGTCACAAGACCACAGTGGAGGCCGCTCATTGGCCCCCTGCAGCCCTGCATGGGAGCAGTCTGTGTACACCTGCATGCACACACTGGCTGGAGACATGCACAAGGGGGCTTTAGGTTCAAACTTGTGCAGCAATCGGAACAGGTTCAGGGACCCCCAAGTCACTGAACCCCCCCGAACCCTCCTCCCTCCTCCCCTCAGGCCTGCGCACTGCAGCCACGGTCCCATCGGAGCAAGGTCAGGAATCCAGCCTTTAATGTCACACTATTTATAAAACTCCTACCTCTGGTCTGGCTGCTCATTGCATCCGTGTCACACACAAAGCAACAAGCATATGTGGACGTGCGGCCACAACAACGATGATGGCGGGGGCGATTATTTTGTAGAACTCTGCAGAACTAGCGGCCGGTGTGCGGCGGCGCGCGGAACTCCGTGGCAAAAAGTGCTAATTTAAAGTTAATGTACTCATAATTAATCCAATATTCACCGTAGAGCAAATCGCATAACCAGAGCTTACATGTTCAGCACAACTTAACAATACGGCTCAAATAGAATTCATCCAGCGGAATCCTATATAAAAATACGCCTACTTATTCAGAGGTAGGTTGGATACTGGGCGCAGTCAGTTACAGGCAGAATACACAGTGGTGGGCGGGCCCCGAGACTTAGAATTTAACAGGAAGATAACGCAGCACGGGTCACAGCTTTAAATCCACACAACTATAAGTTAGCGTAGCGACATTAGAAACACAAACTGCTCCATGAGCACAAACATCAGGGCGTCAATCCACCAAAACAAACGCAACGTGACACTCGTCACGTTCACCAGCCGGTCAAACTTGTAGCAACTAGCTAACGTGGCGCGAGAAAGGCGCAGCACGAAGCGGCGACGTGTGGGACGATCCTCGGAGGAAATGCACAGAAACCCGCAGCAGCAGTTCACCTGTCAGACGAGTCCTGCGTGCGTCTCAGACACCGGAGAACAGCTCGGTCCGTGCGGGATCAACTCATTCCTCTTCTCCGGACGGAGGGGGTGTGGTTTGAGCTTTGGGGGCGTGGTTTACACCGCCGGCGCTTTTACCGTAAAGACAAAAAAAGAGAACACCAATAATGGAGCGAATTGAAACTGCGGGTCTTCGTCTGAAGATTATAACTACGGCAGGTTTGATTCCCATCTTCATCTGTCTATGTACCAAAGTGTCCTTGAGCAATACACTGAACCCCAAATTGCTTCCAATGGATCTATCTATCTATCTATCTATCTATCTATCTATCTATTTATCAATCTATCTGTCTTATAATGTATACACACATATAGTATATCATAATATACAATATGTCTTGTGTTATTCTTATGCTGTATTATATTCAATGATAATAATAATAATCATCATCATATAAAGGACTTGTCATACACTCCGTTAATTTATGCACAAAGTTTTATATCAAAGTTAAAGACTTTTAAGTCATGTAGGATCACATATATTTCCTGTATGCAGCCTCCATGCGTCCCCCACTGTGTAATTCCTCCTGCGCACTTTCCAGGCTTTAATATCGGACACGTGCGAGCGGCGCGCACACGCGTAAAGACGCAGGAGTAGGTTACGTAAGAGCAGTGCAGCTGTAGTAAGGCAGAGAGAGAGAGAGAGAGAGGGGGGGGGGAGACAGAGAGAGAGAGAGAGAGAGAGAGAGAGAGAGAGAGAGAGAGAGAGAGAGAGAGAGAGAGAGAGAGAGAGAGAGAGAGCAGACCAGGAAGGTGATGCAGGGCTGCAGACATCATGGCAGCATTATGTCATCCTCACAGGGGCACAGAGTGTGTGCAGGAAGGAGGCTGCAAGGGGGGGGACCTATTGTATTTCAGCTGTTTTGGAATTGCATGTCCAACACAAAAGCACAACACAAACATGCATGTTGATTCATGTTGGAATGGCTGGAAGATCCTTTTGGTGGAAGGTTTTCTTTGTTTGTTTTTATTAGTCTACAGGCTGAAAATTATTTTACAGATTTAGAGTATTGGACAATAAAAAAAAAACTCACCAAAAGATAATTTTAGATTACATGTCTGCTTCTCTGACTTGTAGCCCACCACTGCTCACAAACAAGTATCTGCTGTATAAATAAAGCTAAGTTCGCAAAGCAGGAGAAATAAATGGAGGCATGTCAGAGGACAGAGAAATACAAATCAGGCCAAAAAAAAAAAAAGAGTTGGATCAAGTACAGCTTCATTGAACCAATTAACCAAATGAAAGAATTCATTTTTTGTTGTGAAAAACTGGAGAATGATAGTTTGAAACTGTGCAAGCTGACGCAGCACCGGGCCTATTATAGTCAAATGAAAACATAATTTCAACAAAAGAAACAATGAATTCTCAGAAATGTAAAACATTTTTTTGTCAGTTTATTTCAACTTGAGTAAACTTCAAATAAAAAAATTGCAAAAAATGATGAATATTAAAAATACAAAACCACATTACAAATACCACAATCATGATTATATACTGTATATATATAAAAAAACAAGGAGTGTAAATCATTGAAAATCATTTTCAAAATATTGTTTTTTTCATCATTAACCCAGTATGATGAGTAATCCACCAATTCAAAAATGTAATATTAAACGAAATCGGCATGTATAATAATAATCTTAACATTAGGAAAGTCTTAAGTGTGAATAATTATCTACTGAAATGCAGATGAGTAAAACTAATTGAGCAGCTGTGATTACACAAAACTCCCACATTTATGAAGTGGTGCACCATCAAGGGTCCAGATGCCCGTGTTTAACATGTTTCTGAGAAGTAGGTGAAGGTGAGCTGATGTGTGAGACTGGTGAACAGATAAGTTGACCTTCTCCAAGGGAATCTAGAGGTGATTCACGGAAGAAAGGTTGGAAACAACTAATTGAGGCCCTGTATACACGGCAACGTTACAAGTGAAACTCCATTGTGATTACAGGTAACTCAACTATAAAACTACCAAGTTCCAGGAGAATATGTACTGGGACTCATGACACTCTGGGGGTAAACATTGTTGTGATTGTCCATCTACTGAGCATGTGCACAAGAACTATTTACTACGGCCGTGGTGCGCATGTGCAGTGGCAGTGCTTTAGAAAAGTTGCGTTTCCTCCCCCCTTTTCCACGAAGATAGTGTAAGAGCAATTTCAAATACTTGTATTTTCTCACGTTCCCACAAAGACGGAGCAACTTCAAAAACTTGCGCATTTCTATGTTTCCACAGAGACGTTGTCGTCGTGGTTCCAAAAAAGTTGCGCTTTTCTCCGTTTCCACGGTGAGGAAGTCAGACTGATTTTGAAAAGTTGCGTTTTGCCAGGATTTCCACGGATTTTGGAGCACTTTTTTTTTTTTTTTAAGTTCCATTTTCACTGACTCCCGAGCACTGTTGTTGTGTTAGTGACACCAAAAACACAATGAAATGTTTGCGTTTTCACTTGAAAACACTTGTCATGTAAACAGAGTTTCATGAGTGGACGCCGAATGGAAAACCCCCGGTGATTTCTGTCGGCAGCACATGATTATCAAGGCTGTGGACGGAGACAGTGGAACATTTTGACAACAACAGACAATCCATGACACAGTAATGGCAGGTGCAGCTGCCAGTCCTCAGCAAAGTAGGCTTCACTTAATCTTTTGGACTTTGATTACGTGGAGACTCATCTTCTTGTGCGTAAACATGCATAATAATGAGCTACACCCGAGATGTGCAAACGAAGAAAATTTCTCCAACAGTTAACGGTCTGCAGGAGAAAGAGCCCCTCCAGGGTTGGACTCGTCCGAATCCTCCTCGAAGTCTCGGTTCAGCTGCTGATGCAGCGGATGTTAAAAAGCCGGACGTTACCGAGACTGACGGGATTTTCCAAGAATACCGTGCAGCTCCGGTGACATCAGGTACGGTCTCTCTGAACTGCCGTTGTTCCGCTCCAAGTCGTCACCTATTGGGTGGATGAATAGACAGAGGAAAGGTGACAATAGATTACCGGGGCCAGGTTGTTCTTGCAGCAGAAGCAGCGTTCTTAAACCCAAGTCTTACAGAAGCAGAGGAAGAGGGTGTCGACACAGATGGCGTAGACGTTGAAGAAGCTGTGAGCTATAAGGTAGGCCCCCATCGTCACCGTCTGCTGAGAGGACCACAGGTTTGAAACTGAACAAAACCTTGATTTGATTCAATCGCTTTGAGATCCTTCCTCTCTGAGCACAAGCTGTTAAATCAAAACTCTGACCAGCACTGGGACCCAGCAGTAGTTGAGGCTGGGGGCTTCTTCCAGGAGAACCGGGATCTTCTTGTTGAAGAAGAGGAAGGCAACCACACCTGAAACACACACACACACACACAGATCGACACAGATGTCTTGATTTCTTGACGTTTCGGTGGACTTTGTTCTGACTTTTTGAAACAGCTCCCTTCCCAAAGAGCAATAATAAACATGACAGCTGGGCTGTGATCACACATCGTCACTCACCAACACTTCCTGCTATCAAGATTTTTCCCAGAAACAACAGAAAGTCAGTCAGTCTGTCCAGGACTGCAACCCTGCACAGAAAAAGGTAAGGTGAGTCGAGCCAAAACATAGAAAACAAGTTCATTTTAGCGCACTATTTGAATTGGCAACAGGTTCGTTCAAAATGGAGACGCTGAAGTGTTAATGAGGATTTAAAAGCCCAACAAAGCCGAGGCTCTTTAACGAGGATCAAGGATTTCATTGGGAGCAATTTTTATTTTGACATGCCAATGAAAACAAAGAATAAAACATTTTCTAGATTTAAAAAAAAAATTATTATTATAAAAAGCCTAACTCGCCTGCATTAGTATCAACTATTATTAGTGTTACTCACAAAGTATTAATTGTAACTTACCTCACTACGTTTCTCATCAGCAGGAAGAAAGCCTCCCGAGCTGAAGTACAAAAGTTCTTCCCATAGATCGCCACCTAGAGGTGAAGGGAAAAAAAAAGCAGTAATAGTATATGAGGAAAAATAGATTATTGAAAAAAATACTCATATAACCTGTCGAAAACCTGTGAGTCTTTGGTATTGCTGATCATACTCACCATGATGTAGGCATTACGGTTCATGTAGCGAATGAATTTCTCCAAACACCAGAAGCAGCATCGCAGACAACACATGATGAACCTGGACAGGCTGTTATCAACACCTGCGAGACAAACACGCACGAGACGAGTGTCATGACGGCGGCAGGGATGTCGGCAGTAACGACTTTAGGTGACGTGATGTGTGGAGGACTAAACCTTTCAGTTTCTGTTCAACATATTCCAGAATGACCCTGATTAGCTGAACGATAGCCAGGATGAGAGCGCCGAATGCCAAAGATCCCGTGTGATACCTGGAGAAAGAAGAGGATAGTAGCTGCTTCGTTCTGTGCCACCGACTTTCAATGAGACGAGACGAGTTTTCTACAAGCTCCCGACCTGATGGTCCTGCTGAACGACGAGAAGAGAGGACATGACGGGATGTCCTGAGGCTTCCTCCGGGCCCAGTAGTAGCTGGCAAAGGTCCCGGCCAGCGTGCACTGCTCCAGGGCCAGGCTGAAGTTGACCAGCCAGAAGAAGACCAGCAGGTTGGAGAGCTGCAGCAGGAAGAGGTAGCGGTGGTACGTCGTCTCCCCTCCGTAGAAGGCGAAAAGACACCGGGAGCCCAGACACAGTGGAGAGTGGGAGACGTTGGTTCTGTTGAAGGTCTGATGGAAGAACACGGGTCTCAGTGTCGTATTGTCTTCACGACTCTTAAGAAATTTGTTAAAAGTCACAGTTTTCTTTGAAATATTTTCCCTTTGCTTGGTGGTTTTGTGACCGAATTGGAGCCTATTATAGGTCGGTTTTGCCGATGCAAGATCATTTTTACAATTTTAGTGTTTGGAAATGCAAGCCTGTGAAACACCCTTACCAGAATGTGAGTATTTTAGAGGCAAATACTGTAAAAATCTATAATGTACACACGGTTGCCTTTGTCATGACATTAACACAAAGGAAAATAAAAGAGTTGTCGTACCTCCGGGTTGCAGGTACTGTTGATAGAGGGACAGCTCCCATCAGGAGACATCACCTTGTAGACGGCCTCACCTGAAGACGCCAGGTAACTGAGGCGGTGGAGCTGGTTAAGGACGCATCGATCGCATTTACTTTAACGAAGAAAAGCGTTCACAGAGAGTTCAAATTAATTCCAAGTATCTTTTACTTTCACTTGAAGGATACACTGCTGTGACGGCCCAGTACGAGATGCAGACAGTCAACAGGAGAAAAGTGACGACCGGGAAGAAGAGCGTGGACATGATGTGACCAATCGCTCTGCAACGGAGAACCCACGAGGCCAGAGAAATTTGAGGTTATTCAAACGTCATAATAAACTTCACATGTTATATGGTATTTTAAAGTTCATACTTGCTCGCTTCTCTGAGCACGGTGATTGCCACTCGGACTCGTCGTCTTAAGAAGATCAGCACCAGTAAGATGGACAGTTCCATCGCTCCCAGAGTCACCACTGACACACACAAAGTGCACAATGGTCTCAAACACAAAGTTGTTATATAATTCACATGTCAGAGCCCAAATCTGAACACCAGAGCAAAGATGTTGATCAGCATAGTCATTTTTTCCAGCAATCACATTGTTAAAGGAAAAACACAAGTACACAAGTTTAAGCACCCATATGAGTGTTGGTCCTACAAAGGGTTGTGGTGAAGTGGTACATTAGAAAAGCAATTCAGAACAATGAAAAACTGCCCTACGGTAGCACTTCATACTATGAATTGTTTACTTAAATTAGACAATTTTCTGAGATATACAGAGTTCTGATGTTCCATAAAACACAATTTAGGTCTCGTTTACGCGACAGTGTTTCAAGTGAAGCCGCATCATTTTTGCATTTTTGTTTCAGAAATGTTTTATGTTAAGAAAGCAAAGAAAGCTTCGTTTTCGTCCTTTCGAAACTCAGAAAACAGCATGGATGCATCTACCAAATCTCACTGCACTACAGTGGCTTGCAAAGGTATCCATACACTTTGAACATTTCCACATTTGGTATTTTATTGGGATCCAATGTGATAGACCAATACAACGTGCTGCATAACTATGAAGCGGAAGTAAAATGAGATATGGTTTTCAAGCCATGTTCAAGACAACAAAACATGTCGAGGAAAAGGAACAAAACAAAGGTTTTTGGACTTTATGCAAAACGCTACATGTGGCAGAATACTAGCACTGCACTTCACCCTGAACACACCATCCCCACTGTGAGACATGGCGGAGGCAGCATCATGCTTTTCTTCAGGAGTGAAAGAGAGCTTGCTCAGAGTTGACGTGTGATGACCGAGAGAGTTACTTAACTTACAGAATATAATCCACGTCTGTCGGAGCTGCAGGTAAACCTGCAGGTCGGTCTGCAGGCCCACATCCATGATGGCGACATCCGAACCCTGCCTGTATTGGAGCTGGGACCATTCATTGGCGCAGTACCAGATACCTGCACAGGTACATTGAAAACTTTAATCCATTCGAATGGAAAGTTTTTTTAACTGTAATCATTGGCTCTTTAGAATAATGTGAGTACCCACCGTATGCAAGCAGCAGCATGACCCCAAGGATGGTGGCCCACAACAGGAGTCCAGCTGTGAATCTCAGCAGCAGGATGAAAAGCAGACTCACAGCCAAAGACATCAACAGACCTCTGCAGAGTCACCAAGAGTGAAGAAAGAAATTAAAGAAACACCAAGAAACATCTTCCACTTCTTGAAAAAGTCATTCAGCCTCATGATTTTTTATTTGCCTCCTTAACCAGAACGCCTGTGTTTAATGGGAGGCGCTTCAATATCATCACCTGCTTCAGCTTGTGACGTAAGCCACCAAGTGGCGTAGTAAGGTATTACATTTCACACACACAAACAAACAAAAGAAGAAAGTGATAGTTTCTTTTATCAAAACACTATTTCAGAACTAAAACAAAAATCCAAAACAGCCATACATGTGAGACATGTGAGTATGTATGTTTAGATTGCTGTGAATTTTTTGAAAATTCACTGTATTTTGCACCAGAAGGTTTTATTAAAATTGGCTTGTTTTTTGTGACAATATAGACATTTTCATCCCGTGCCACAACAAAGAAGAACTTTAAAGTAAGTAAAGATGAAACTGGGCTGTATGTGGCCTCTGAACTAAAATGTGTTTGTCACTACTGGCCGAGATACTTGACAGTGTACTTACATGAGTATCCATTTCCATGACTTGGCGTAATCCTCCACTATCTTCAGGCCCAGCTCTTTAGTGTCCACCAGTCCAGTTATACCTCTGAATAGAAGAAACAACAGGGATAATATGTGTGTTCCCAAACTTCAGATAAAATAATCGCCGGTCAGAGAAGGAGTGACGGTACTTGGCGGCGTGCTGGAGCTCAGAAACGCTGCGTGGGATTTCCAGGGCGTCGTTAAACCTGGTTCTGTTGGCGACAGTCACAGTCCCATTCAGAGTGATGAAGTCTGGCAGGCATCTCTGGAGGACTGACACACACACACACACACACACACACACACACACACACACACACACACACACACACACACACACACACACACACACACACACACACACACACACACGCACACACACACACACACACACACACACATACATTCCTTATTTATTCTATGTTAAGCAAAGGATGAGGTGGAGATACTTACAAGGCCTACTGGGGACGATCATGGAGGGACAGTCCTCGTCTCGCAGCACCTGAGACACCGGCTGGAAGAGAGCAGAGTTCAAAATCAATGAGGAGAGTATCAGGAATAAGGTCATAGTCTGAGCACCGCTTCTTCTTGTGTCGATACCTTTTCAGGATCGTTGAAACCTGGTTTGCAGAACTTCCTGTAATAATCCCAGTGACGTCCACCCAGTCTGTGTTGAAACTGCATCTCGGTGTAGGTGGTGAATCTGTCCGGGCACCGCGACACGCACATCTGGAAAGGACAATCACTCCAGTGAGATGGGGACATTATGTGTTGGGTTTGCATGTTCTCGTGTGTGGTACTGAACTATAGCTATGAGTGTGAAGGTGTGTGTGCATCAAAATACCCTTTACCATCTGGAACTACAAAGTTCCATCCAAATAAAAATGAAATTTACATTTACGCTACAAATGAAAATGTATCATTTTACGTTTTTGTTTGTTGCCTTTACATGGCAATGCTTTGAAAACAAGTTAAACAATCTACAGAGAGAAAAGGTCAGAGCATTTTCATATAGTTGTGTTTTTTCCCCATTTCCATAAAAAACAAAGTCAGAGCCTTTTCAGACTTTTGGCGTTTTGTATTTTGTATTTTCAGTGGCTCTGAGTGCCTTTGTTGTGTATGGAGCTGATCCTAGTTCTAAATCTGCTCACAAACAACAACAACAACAACAACAAAACAAAATGCACATGTCAGGGTTGATATTGTACCTGAGTTGTGGGACACTGAAGATTGATGAGTACTGCTGGATTGGTGCATTTCAGGAGGTTGAAATAGAATAGGATGGGTTTCCCCCTGGAAAACAACAAAACAGAGTCAATCTGTAGCCTGCAACAAGCCAGAGCTCTACTTACAGACCAATATCGTTATTTCACTTTTAGTCTTCAGTGTCTTGGAGATGTCTGGACGCTCTGTGGAGCGGCATCAGTGGAAAACTCCAAAAATACCGACCAGTCTTTCGAATGTAGTAATACACAATCACCATTAGGTGGCAGCATAACCAAGACAATCACAGTTTCAAATGCTCTTTGTTTGCGTTTTTCTTCTCGTCAGATAAATGTATTTATAAATGCATTAGTTCTTATATGGACTCTCTGGCAAGAAGCAAGAACTGCAATTTGTTGTCTGGGCTGCTATATTTCACAAATATTAACAAAATAGTCTCTAGAAAATTAAGGAATCTGGTTTGATTCCAGGTTTTCTTTATGTCTTTATGTACTTAGAGACTGAGGACATAAGGTGAATCAGCCTCTGTTAAAATTACCATGATAATGTGATATTGTGACTTTGAGGGTCTGGAGGTATAATAAAAGAGTGTTGCATATTTGGATCTGTAGTTTTATTATAAGAATGACTGCACATTGTGAAAAAGGTGTCATATCCAGCATTAAATCTGTGAAATTTCCTTTTGAATTTAATACAGGTACTATGTTATGAGCTGTTTTTATATTTAAGACATTGTCCTATTTTGATTCATTTGACATTTAGAAATCTTGATTTTGATATCCTCACATCCTCTCTGTCACCTCTAAAAAACACCAGTTCACATGTGATCACCTCATTTTCACTTACGTCTTACGCAATTTTTTTTTCTTCCACTCCCCACTCTTTAGGTGACACACTGAATTTAGCAATGACTTACTCGTTAGCAGTTCCTTTCTGACCACAGAAGTGTCCGTAGCTATCGGTGGGATGGAGAACCTTCCTGGGATCTCCGTGTAACCAAGCTGCAAGAACAAAGACAGTATTGAAACACATAGCGCGGAGGAAATGAGTACAGTGAATCTACTTCTTCTTGAAAATCAGTTATCTAAATACTAAGACATACAGCATCCTCAGAGGAACCTCCCACTAGAGGAAGAGATGTATGTCTCGGGGATAAAAAGACATACAAAACATGAAGGGCTGCTTCTCAATGTGGCCCTCTGGAGTTGATATTATTTGACGTTCACATTTTAATAAATTCTACAAAACAAATTATTCATGCAAGTGTTGAGGATTTTGTGTTTTCACTCCACATGCAAGTTTGTGAGACACAAAAGAGAGAAGGGAGATGGGGATAGGGAGGGGGTGAGGAGGAGGTGGGGGTGAGGTAGGGGGGTATTTCTGTGGTAGTAAGAGGTGATGTCATCTGAAATGATGTCACTCTCTGTAGTAGCTTTAGTGGAGCGCCTCCAACCACATGACACACTCACACACACTGCTCTTCAAGGATGAGCTCATACTACGATATGAGGGAAAACACACATCCACACACACACATTGGGAGAAAAGACTCCATAATAATCCAGCAGACAGCAGCGATAAACACTTTCATTTGCACTCGTAACACCATGAACGGCTTTTCTGACTCAAGATGCTCAATTGACAATTGATACTAAAATGTGTACAAACAGACAGGACGAGAACAGATGCATAAAACCTAATCACTTGGACAACACACGTGCATCGTTAACAGAAGGTGGAATCATTAACACCCCCCCCCCTCCCCCACCACCACCACCAGCCCACCGATTAGTAGTCGACATTAGTCCGTCTTGATTCGTGTGTGTGGAAAAACTGTATGAGGTATAAAATGAAAACCTGTACAAATGTAGTAAAGGAACACATATAGACATTTGGATGAGTGATGGTTTTCATATAGATCCAAAAGTAATACCAAAACGGTAATGCCAGCATGGATGTTATAAAGATGTAACACTGACACTGACTAACAATACAATACAGATAAGATATAATTAGATTAGATATGCCTTTAGTTTTTTCACAGCAGAGAAATTCAGTGTTTTCAGCAGCAATACACACGAAGATACACACCCACTAAACAGAAAAATTGCAAACATATGTATAAAAACACCCACATAGAAAGAATAGTGCAAGTACAAAATATAAAGAAATTCACATATTCATGATATATATACAGATAAAATATTATAGAAATAGGATATTGACAGGATAATATAAAACCAATATGATATGGATACAATCTAAACGCAATACTAATATTTAAACTATACTAATATTCACCATCTGAATCATTACATTATTTTCGAGAAGGAGAGTGAATCTGTGTACAGAAACTCACACAAAGGATTTTTGAAGCTGAGAAATGAGGGACAGTCAATCTCGCCTCTGGCGGATGGCTGAATAGTGTGAGATGTAGTGAAAATACAGAAACAACAGCAGACCTGCCACAGGGACACGAAACGAGAGAACAACGGCTTCATAATGGAAATTAGCTCAGCATCAAGCCTGCATTTGAACACTCCTCCAATTTTTAAAAGCATAAATATTTTAATATTTAATACATAAAGCATAATCAAATTAATAATGCTAAATGCCTGCAATATAGTATATGGAGTAATCATTGTTTGCTGATGCTCAGTGCTTCTAATTGTGAGAGGAAAATACACCTTAATGGTTTACGTGATTATGATGTGTTCATGAGAAATTTGGAAGTGGGAAAATCCACATATCACAATGGGAAAAATGCATTTGGAGGTGTTTCATCAAACCATTCTGTGAAACATAGAAAGGGTAAGATAAAACCTATGCATTAACCTGTACTGAGTAAATTTCTCCCCAAGCGTCTCCTATATATTTCCCAGTATTTGATATTTTTAGTCAAACCTCATCACTCAGGTCACATCCCAAGTCTTTCTGCCAGGTGATCCTCAGAGTTTTACAGATATCTCCTTTCAATAGCTCCTTTTCAATCGTCCTCTCAGTAGAGCCAGCCCTCCTTTGTCCCCTCGTGGCCAGATTTTCTTTCTGATCCTTGGTCTTTTCTTGTCCCACAGAAAGTCTTTGACAATCCTGTCATATTGCTTAAACTGCGGTGGTGATATGCTAATAGGCAACATCATGGAAATATAATTGAATTGTGTGGAAACCATCGTCATTTTACCCCATAGATAACTTAAAAATTTTCCCGTTTGTCCATATTTTTTGGAGAGGTTCCATTATTGTCAGCATCATTTGATCCTAATTTGGATTTATGTAGTTGAATTTCAAGATAATTCAAACCTAAAGTTCATACCTGGATTTCACTTTCTACCCCTTTGCCACACTTTGAGTTGCCCCAAAACAGAGTAATACCACTGGTGACCTATAGGGGCGGTGTTGTGCAGTTTGCTCATGTGTCACTGACGAAATGAGAATGAAAAGTAAACGTAACTTGGAAGACAATAGATATGATGATCCCTTTGACGAAAGAATGCAAATGTGTGCGTGGACACAAGCAAATGTATGACGTTACTCCACCTCGGCATCTGGACAAAGAAGCTTATACATTTTTTCAATAGCAATTTGAAAACATAATGCAACAAATTATAAGCACTACTAGTGGCACAAATGCTAGCAGTTGTGAATCCTGCTTCATCAATGTCTGGAAACATTTTCCGACATAAAATCAACATCGGTGAAAGGACAACAGGATTTTGCCGCTGCTGCTGCACTGGGCCACGGATAAAAAAGGAGCAGCATGTGTTTTTTTATTCAGACTGTGTCTGCGTGCGAGCAGTCTTAAATTATAGATGAAGTTTGTCTTGTTTTTTTTTTGTATGGTTGATGGAATTTTGTTTTATGTTTGTTTACTGGAGACGTTGCTTCAAAATCCCGCCAAAGTGTATAAAGGGAGCAGATCTGGGCCTTAAGGGGCCTTTCACATTCAGATAGTCTGGGACTCGGTTCACTTGGGAGGGAGGGGAGCTGAGAATTTTCACACCTTCGTTTGGTTTAGGTGGTGTTTATATTCACTTTTCAGACCGGACCAAACCATCTGGAAAATGTCATGCAATTACAAGAGCTGCTCGTTTGGGGGCCTGAAACAAACACTGACCAGAAAAGAAGTGAAGAAGAAACACGACTTATTGATGAGACCTGACTGAAATCGGAAGTCCCGCCACATTAGCTCATGGTGGCTAGGCTAGTTAGCTCGAGTCTAATGGGTAGCCACAAACAACTGCACACCACGACCATAGTAAATAGTTCTTCTGCACATGTGTGAGTAGACCATGACAACAATGGTGGCTTCTACAGTGTCATGACTTCCATTTTCTCCAGAGACTTGGTAGTTTTATAGTTGACAGTCACTGTAATAACAATCCAACTTTGTTGTCTGCTCGTGCAAATGTCTGTGTACTCGCCATTGTTAATATTCCTAATTTATTGTTCTCTTTGTTTGTGTCTGTGTCATTTCATTACAAAAACAACCAACTGACAAAAGATTCCCTCGCAAACATAAAACCTTTCTGGAACCAAAACGCAAAAAAGTTGTGTTTTCACTTAAAACGTTGCCTAGACGGGTATTAAAATTACCACTTACTGTTTGCATGGAAGCTCTACTGTTTGTTGAGTTGAATTAAAAGGAATCAGCGTTATGTGGCTATTCAAGTGGCACTGGACGCTTCTTAATGATATTCAGTATGTTTATGGAGCTCGTAAATAATGAATAACAGTATCAATTTAACACTATCCAATCCTTTTTTTTTAAAATTACAACCTGACTTTCCCCCAAACTTCTATGTAATTTCGTTGTACCTGTTACAATGACAATAAATGCCATTCAATTCAATTCAATTCAATGGCGCACTCATTGGCTTCAGAGTCACGTGGTTGAAGCTTAAAGTGGCTAAACAGTATAAAAGACTGTGCTTCGTGTAGAACTTCACCAAACAGTTTCATCAAGCGCTACAGTATAAAAGTGCAAAACTTTTCCTGCAGCTCCCACACAAAATGCCTTCAAGTCGTTACTTGAGATCCACCGATCACATCAATCATCTTAGCCAACAGAGAGACTTTCTTTTGCTCGATTTAGGTCTTTTTCCGTGGCTAACACCTCTCTCTAGAGCCTCTGATAGGCCTCCCAGGAGCACGCTGTCACTCGTTTCGCCGATTCCTCACTTCTTTTCCTCTTCTCTCTCTTCCCTCTCTACATGCCTCTCCACCTCCAAACACATCCACTTACAAATTCTATGCGGGATTCAAAATGCGACGAAAAATAAATCAGAGAAGTCAGAGCTCCCCGGCGAGAAGCTGAAAGTAGACAGACTGAACTGACTGCAGCTCAAATGCTTAAATGAAGACATGTGCAGAATCAAGGGGTCATACAATGAATTCTTAAAAGATGTCGTGATAACTCACAACACACCTTCAACCCGGCAGCACGGGAAATCCATAGCGTTAAAGTTTCAAGTCGGCCAACCAAAATTACTGTCATGATGTCATCAAAATAAAAAGTTGGTGTGCAAAGACTCGGGTTAATTTTGTCAATAGTGTGTTGGAGGAAGATCTGTAGTACAGCAGATAGCACTGTCAACTGGATGAACAGATGGATGGATAGACGGACCGATGAATGGATGAATAACATACATATGGATGGATGGATGAATGAATGGATGAAAAGATGGATAGATGGACAGACTGACAGATAGATTAATTGATTGATGGCATACATAAGGGTGGATGAATGAATGAATGAATAATGACATCTGACATAAGAAGGGATAAACAGAAGGCCAGATAGATAGATGGATGGATGGATGGATGGATGGATGGATGGATGGATGGATGGAAAGCTTGATGGATGGATAGTGTTGGATTAGCCTTACACCGAAAACATTTGAAGCAGTTTCACCACCACAAAGCAACAGCATTATTACAGTAAGTTCAGTCTTTGTAAACTCATATTGTCTGTAAAACAATCAAATAAGGAGGTCATAGAAGCTGTTTTGAAGCTGTCTTCACTGTAAACCAGCTTGAGTTACTTACACTCTCTTTATAGATCAATCCCAAAAAAATGCCACGTGAATGTGCAACAGAGTTTGTGTGAAAAAACTCCATGTTGTGAAGTGCTGCACAACTTCTATTCTTCCAGACTAATTGAGGAGTTGTTCTTTGAACACACGCAGACAGACTTGTACCGTAATGCACTGAGCAAGGCTCAACGCAAGAGAGATCAAGAGCACCGGCAAAGACAGTATGTGTGCATGAATTCATCAAAGAATGCGCTCCAGGATCACTCTGATGAAAGAGGTATTGTCACTCAATGCGTGTGTGTGTGTGTGTGTGTGTGTGTGTGTGTGTGTGTGTGTGTGTGTGTGTAACACAGTGTTTGGACTCACCTACTATCCCAAGGGCAACATACGATAGGATGACGAGAAAGAAGATCAAACAGCATAACACATCTGTGCAGCTCCTAAAGAAACAGATGAAACATGTCAGTGGGGATGCATTAAGTTATATACTTTGAGGATTTGGAGTCAGATAATTCTGAATCAAAGCAAAAGCTCCATTATATGTGAACTATAAGACAAGTATAACAAAGCTGTATTATTTCAAAATATGAGAGTTATTGAAAATAGAACATTATATAGAACAGATAAATCCTTAAGACAAATATTATTACCTTTTGCGGACTGGTCCACTGAAGGAAGCATCAAACTTGTGCGGTTCTCCTGAGAGAAAAAGAAACACTTAATGGATTAAGTCAAATAAAAGCAAATCTAAGCAAAAGCAAATGTAAAATAGATTATGGTGTATCGGTAATGGTTGGTGATAGTGCACAGTAGCGAAATAATTGTTTCATGTCGAACCAGTAGTCTTAAACAGTTGCACAATACACTCAATATCGTTTACAGAAAAGGTAAAGACAAAGCCAAGGGAACTAAAGGTTTTGGTTGACTTTAGTCTGCAAAAATGTGTTCAGATTTCAATTTTTCTAAAGGAATTTCAGGTTGCTCATGCGCTGATTCCTGTTCAATAGGTTTAGAAGTTAAATTGACCAATAAGATGACATGTTAGGAAGTATGTTGATCGGAGATAATGAATATAAACTGTGTATTGCATAACGAGGCCATCAATGTTGACACCAGTTGTATATTGTGTCAAAGGACATGGAGGTTTAATAAATGACAATGTGCTTTTTCCTTCATACCGATTGCAATCAACAGAGACCTTTATTATTGACACATCAAACAGGAACACCATGACGACATGACACACAAAACTCTCTTCACTCCTGGTTGCCAACTTCCAAATATTAAACAAAACTAAACGAGATCAACTAACTAACTACACGAACTAACACAACAAAATCATTACCAACACTAACAATACCCCCAACCGACTCCCATAATGCATTGCAGCAATCAGCTCCATGAGGCTATAATATGTTTCGGCTGGCAAGTGTTAATCCAACAAACTCAAGACCGTAAAACACCATGAAAGTAACTTAAACAGTTATTCAATAGCAGTCTCTCGACTCTCGCAGCAAGATTTATCTCATGACATGGCAGCGCATCCGTCGTTTGCTTGGAAACACGGAGAAAATTAAAACAACGCTTGACGGCAGAGCTGTCCGTGGTGCTGAAACCACTCCTGCAGCACGTCTGCAACCCAGATTCACATGAAAGTACGAACAATTTTCGGACCTTTTCTTTGCTGAAGGTCTAGTAAATCAAAATGAATATTTCATTCATTTCAATTCAGCCTTGGGCCGGCCCTACCTACCCTGACTACACGTCACTGGTTTATACCACAATGTTTTCGATTGAAAACGCAAAAATTCTTGTTGTGTTTTGGGTGTTCCTTTACACTCGGAGCCAATGAAAACACAACGTTCTGAAAACGGCTCCCAGGGTGTAACTTTTCGTAAATACTCCGACATGAAAACAGAGTCCGAGACACTGAAACTGTGCGTTAAGATGGAGTCATCATCGCATCTTTACTCTGCAATCGGTTCCCTTTTAAATCTCCGACTCCGACTAGATGGAAAAAGCTTCATTCTAGTGTCAAATAGTTGAAGTAACACTGATAATCACCGTGGTCATTTCTGACTATTTCATATGGAGCCGGAACCACATTAATCTCCACATGCAGCTGGAGGAGCTGGCAGGCTCTGCTCCTGGTACTCCTGCAGCAGCTGGCAGCAGCACTTTGGCAAACGACAGCCACGACACTCGGCCCGGACACTTGCGCTGAGGGATGGAACACTTTGTAACGCTGGTCAGCCGTCGTCAAAAATACTTCAAAAAGGCTGCATGTGTAGTTTCACATGTCTTCTGACAAATGTGGGATCTTCAACCAGGATTTCTCTGGAGAAAAGTCATAAAAGATAAGACCCTCACCGGTCATGACAGCAGTGTTATTGATGCTTTAATTCCTTACGCTAATTCAAAAGATCTGATCGGTAGATGTTGATGCTTAAGTCCACGACATGTCCCATACTTGAAAGTGAAGCATTGAAAGGCTCACGAGACAATATGGAAAAACACTGAGGCCCCATTTTTCAAGTGAAGCAACTTTTTGAAAATGGCTCCGACTCCATCTCCGTGGGAAATGGGGAAAATCAAACTTTTCTGAAATGCTGCTAAACCACTGTGCATGTGCACCATGGCTATAATAAACAGTTCTTCTGCACATGCAAGGGTATATGGACAATCACAACTTTTGTCTCCAGAGTGTCATGACTCCCAGTCTGTATTGTTTTAGTGAAACTTTCCTTAACTAAAAACGCAAAAACGATGCAACATCAACAGCGCCCCAGAGCGATTCAAGACCAACCGAAAAATCAACACAAATCCAATACATTGCTGTTCTTCACGGGAATAAACCATCAGAGAAATCATTGACCTGAAAGCGAAGGGTGAGTCAGACAAGGACTTACTGACCCCACTCTCCAGGATCAACGCTGAAGACAAAGACTTTGAGGGAAAGACACAAACAGAGAGAGAGAGAGAGAGAGAGAGAGAGAGAGAGAGAGAGAGAGAGAGAGAGAGAGAGAGAGAGAGGCAGAGAGACAGAGAGAGGGGGAGGCGGTCATCAGGGCACAAGAGGTTTGAAGAAGACAGGATTTATCCAGGACAGCTACAAGTACCTGGCGTTCTGCAGGACAATGGAGGCTCTGATGAGGACTCAAGGAGGTGAAGCAGTCAAGCACCTCTGAATACTTTAATAGAAACATGCCTTTCTGTGAGAGGAGCCGAGGCAGAGCAGTCACACGAGGTCACTCTATAGAATAAGGATTTCTTAATAAAGGAAGAGGCATCCATCTATCAGGAATACAGTCATGGACGATCAAGCACTTCCATGGGAGGAATGATGAATAAATCAAGTACCCACTGTGCAGTCCAAAACACCGCAGAGGAGCTGATTATGGAAGAACAACTACCAGATCTTTTAAACCAGAGGCTTGTCTCTTTCGTCCTTCAAGGCGTGTTTCTGATGATAAAAATTTTGTAGTTCTGTTCACACATGTACACACACTCATACACACACACCCACTTTTCACAGAGTTTCCTGTGGGACTCAAACTCAGACATTAAGTATTCTTCAAACCGGTGGTTCTCAGACTTTTCACAATGAGTTCCACCTGAGGAAATGTTGAGCTGGAGAAAAAAAAAAAAAAAGGTACCAGCACTACGAAAGAAATTAACATACAATAAGCAGAGTTTCACCCGATTAGCTCTGGGCAGTCACCTTTGTGAACTGTCCTAAGCTTACTGGGAAACATTCTTACAGATTTATGCGGAGCACAGTTTTTGTTTTTTGTTTCCTTTCCTGAACTCGGAGGTTCACTTATGTCAGGCTAGGTCCTGGACGGTTATGTTTGCAATTTCAGGGCTCTGCAGTGGTGCTACGTAGAAAAATCGAATTTCTTACCATCGACTTTTCTCTTTTTGGACATTTTCAGACTTTTCTAGTTGACCCATTTCAGGAAATTCACTCAATATGATGTGTACAACAGATCATGAGCGGAAGAGATTAATCACAAATTATAAATCAAATAAAAACGATTTAGCATGAGTCAAAGCTGCTCTGCTTCCATTTTAATGGTGGCTGTTTTTTCTTTTTTTTTTTCTCAGTGGAGAGTTTTTACAGTCTTTCTTGACAAAAACAAAGTTATTGCAAAATATTGGCTTTTAAAGAAAATGGATATCTATGTAAGTTGAAGGTTAAAAACACCGAACGTACTGTTTTGGAAAAACAGAATTGGAAAAACTTAATTGCCGCCTTTATGGACTGAACAATAAAGTGAGGCAGGAAATCATCTTGTGACATGAAGTGGTATTACAAGCTGGACGTCCACAGAGAAACTATTCAGGATTGTATGAACTTAAAGAAAGACACGATTTACAATCGAGAGCAGACCCGGAGAGTGTGTGTCTGTGTTTGGCTTCACTATAATATTTTATAAGTTAGCTTTCTTATAGACAACCTGGTTTAGCAATCCAAAGCGGGAACAGTAAAAATGGCAGGTCTAATCCTCCGAAAGCACTTTTTTCATTGTTGATAAAGCATAAGTTATGTCCATTTAGTGCCTGTCACCTCTATGTTGTGAGCTTGAACTAAAAGAATAAAAGAAAAGAAACAGTAACTAATAATATATGTTACATTTTGAAGTGTATAAATGTAACATATAGTATTATATACCTTCTTAACACTGATTGTATCTATAACACTTTATGAATACAACACTATTTTTGAAGATATTTTCTCTTCATTTCAAATAATCAACATGTTTTGCGGTGTTTGGTGGAAAATTGCAAAAACTGCTCTTACAATCATAAAGGTTGCAGACCCCTGACCTGCACCAGAGTTGAGCAATTCATGTTCCGCAGTGGGCCACTTGGAAAACAAGGAATGTGTGCGGAGGGCTAAGTTTTATATTCAAGCCGGCTTGGTATGGAGTCAATAAAGAGCTGCACAAGGTCCACAGGGCTTATAATGCCCACATCTGACCTCGACCAAGTATGTGGACATATAATTCACCCACACAGCCTTAAATGTAGATTTCAGGGCTCGCCGGGGGAAATATGCAGAGGCATCGCGTCGTCTTTCATCCCCCTGTCTCCTATCAGCTATCAAAGTCATGGGATGTTATGTAATACCCAAATGGAGCACACACTTGTATCCCTTAGAAAAAAAAAAAAAGGGTTCCTGTACGGAG
This sequence comes from Blennius ocellaris, assembly GCF_963422515.1. Lineage (NCBI taxonomy): Eukaryota > Metazoa > Chordata > Actinopteri > Blenniiformes > Blenniidae > Blennius > Blennius ocellaris. Next base: position 8,271,488 of record NC_137659.1, read on the forward strand.
GAGATGAGATACTTTAACAGAAACCGAAGCTGTATTGCTTTTGTACCCACTTCCATTTCCTTTATCGTTTCTGTAGCTGATTGGAGCAGAAATGTGTTCATGCAACTATTCCCGTGCTGAATTGTTGTTATCAATGCATACATAGATGAAATGGTGGTGATTTAATAACATAGATATTACACTTTAAATCTGAACAGATTTTTCATTCTCTACCCAGATATTCAGTTTTAGCTTAAAGCATCGCTATATTTATGTATTCCTACAGGTAATCTCATTAGTTTCCAGCGTCCTGACGTTTCGACTGTACGTTTTTCAGTCATCTTGTTGAAGGTGAAACATCCAGATTCCTGACAAAATTCCTGAAAAGTTGCATTAGGAGCTATTTTCAAACAGTCGCGTTTTCACCAGAGCACGAATTTGAACAAGGGAATCTTCTGCTGTGAGACAACAGCGCTAACCACTTCACCATGTCATAGAGTTCAATTTAAATACAATTATAAACGACAGCGGACTCGTTGTACAGACACGACATCAATAATCATCCTGTTGAACTAAAGTGGCAGATTAACTAAATTACTCCCCTGCCAATCACGACATGACGTCTGAGGTCATCTCAGGTATCTTCAGCTCTGTTTTCCAAACCTCCAGACAGATGAGGGCCATCTGCCTCCATGTATATATTCAGCTACTGTAAATGAACAAGCTGGAATTACACTAAATACAGACATGGGATTTATTTTCAAGGCAGAAATCATCAAAAACAACCTGGAATGGGAATACCAGTTCATTATAATAGTGCTGGAAATAGGGTTGTTCTGTAATTAATTTTCAGGAAGCAGGATCTGTAGTAAATGATGTAGAGGCCGAGTTTTGACAGGACTCTGTTCAACTCTAACACAAAGAGGTACGTTGTGCTGAATTTATGAAGACAAGCAGGTGTTCAGTTTGCACCGACAGCAAGTTTTAATGAAAGAAAGGCCAGAAAACAGGGGGTCCACTCGCTAATAAAGATGAAATATATTCATAAGAGCCTCATGCTGACGAAGCAAGAATGTGATAGTGGAAAACATGAAAAGTGTCAGACTGCTTTGCTGGACCAAGACGGGGGATTCAGCTCTAAACCAAAGCCCCACCAAAGGTTTGTAAAGAGGCAGAGTGCAGAGCTTGGAAAAACTGCAGAAACTGGGTCCGACTTACAACAGCAATACCGGGAGATGAGCAATTTCTCAGTATGTTACATTCAATGGCCTCATTATGATTTTAATCAGAGGGATTTTTTTTTTTTTTTTTTTTACATACTGCATGAAGAGACACATTACACCAGGGGTGTCAAACTAATTTTGCTCAGTTGCTACGTACAACCCAAGTGGATCTCAGACCGATAAAATGATAACATAACCTAAATGGGGGGAGACCATTTAAGGGCTTAAAAAAAGAAACAAAAAAGAAAGTCAAAATGAATTCTAAAATGCACAGGCAGCCTGTAGAGGGAAGCCACAAGTGGAGGTATATGATCTCCTGTGTTCCAGTTAGTAGTGGAGCTGCAGCGTTCTGGACCAACTGGACCAAGACTGGCTAACTCCAACATAAAGCCCCTCGCTATAAATGTGATGGAAGCATGAATTACTGTTTCAAAGTGCTGAGGAGCCAGAATGGGCTTCACCTTTGAAAAAGAAAATGGACTTAACCTCTGTGCTTATGTGCAAGTCCAATTCAAAATCACTGCCCCCCCTTTTTTTTAAACCCTGGTTAGAAACTGTTGGATTCACATAAGGAGCCAAGGATTTGAAATGGGCTTGAGACATTTGACATCCATCCATCCATCTAAAAGGTATTATTCTTAAAATCTTTGAAGATGTAAAGACAAGTGGGCATTTTTACTAACTATATTCTGTATATATGCAGATTTCAATTGGATCACTTCCCACTGGAGTTTGCCATCTTGATTGGCCATTTCATTACATCTAGTCCCTTTTTATCACGATTTCATGAAAAAGAAAAAGAACAATCCATTAACAGTGGTGGCCTGAAGTGGGTGCCAGTAGGGTTTGACCCGAAACCCAACGGTCCATGTCGTGTGTTTCCAGGTGAGCCCGTGAGCAGTTGGCAGACAGCGTGAAATAAACAGTCCTGACGTCAGCTGATGGCATTAGTGAGCAGTAATACTCAGCTAATCTTTATCCTGCCTGCTCGCCAGAATAACCACACACTGCTCACTACACAACAAGCTGGTTACTCTGATAGTCAGCTAGATTTAACACCAGTCACTTCATGGAAAGGAAATCTTTCAATTACTATACAAATACAAAGCAGATCTTCAGTTTTACCTTTTCAGTGTGCTTTATACCAGACATATTTTACTGGGAGGAGTGACTTCATCAGGGAGAATTTCTTAAATACAAAGTGACCTGAACTCATAACAAAATTTACATAATAAAATAAATGAAAAGATACATACTTAATACCAGATGTGGAAATATAGAATAGAAAAATGTGATGTTTGTTGTCGTGCTTATACATTTTGCACCTTCTGCTTTGCTCTTGTCTAAATCATAAAACAAAATGCTACAGCCACAAGTCAAATAAAATAATTTAATTTGTAAGTTTGGAGCCAATAAGTTTTATATCTACATTTGCTCAACAAAGAGAAATAATTGCATCATTATAGTTTTATCTCTGATAAATGTGTTTTGAATCTATTTTTTAAATATATACAGATTTACGTATATACGTACGTTTTTGACAATTGGAGAATTAACAAAACAATATTTTTATATGTAAGGCAGTTACAAAGTGTCAGTACTTTGTTTAATACACACTTATCAAGCAAGATAAAAACAAAAACAAAAATTGACGCCTTTATATAAAATTGTGAGAATTTCTATTAATAAAAACATGAAAAAAAATATTATTGGAAAAAAAACAACTAAAATTTATCATATTATTGTAAAATATGATTAAATAAGAGTTGTTGTCATATGACGGTTATAATAGTGATATTTAGTTGATGGGACTGATCCACGGTGCTCCGGTTCCGGTCCACGCACGGTCCTCCGGTACTCACCGTAGTACGTTCCCGGCGGAGCGGCTCCAACCGCGCTCTCGCTCCGCACGGCGGACGAACCGGTCGGTGTGTACCGGTGAGGCGCCATGTGTCCGCGTGCCGTCCCTCCGTACGACCGTCCGCGGACAAAAGGAGCGCGTGAATGAATGGAGCGGCGGCTCGCTGCACGAGCGTCTTGAAGTGAGCTCCGCGCGCCGCCTCCTCCCCCCTCTGACTCACTTGGAGCCCGACGCGTTCATATCCAAGTGTGTGGATATTAATTAACACTTTAAACCTAAACAAAAGGATTACAGATACAAACAAAATACAACAATATATTTATGTTAGTGAAGTAACAGGGACGGATTAATGAAATGTTTGTCCAGCCACCCAAAAAGAGATTTGACGATTTAAAAAAAAAAAGTACCGATACTTTACCAATACTGAATGTGCTCACTTCAGACACACAGACAGAAACCCCTCCCTATAGACATCGACAAATACTTTTTCTACAATAAGTTTTCTAATCTTGAAGCAGTATTTATTAAATTACAGACAGATCTACCAAGGCTACTTCTACACCCATCCATCCTCTATACTGCTTATTTTTTAAAGCCCTTTTTTGAGTGGCGTTAAGTGTCGCATTGAAAATGACTGGTGTGTAAAGAAACTAAAAACAAGATGAAGTTTGTTTTTAGATATCTTGTTCGTGGCGCCACTACAGGAGGGCAAAAGAGCCAGATGTGGCTCCAGAGCCGCAGGTTGCAGACCCCTGGTCCAGGCAGTGCAGTGGAGAGAAAGTTAAAGTCTGGCCTGACATTGTTTAACATTGTGCTGCCACCTAGAGATAGATAAGTAATAATACAACCTGCAGCAATATAATTCTGTTCATAGTTTTTCATAAGTAGGTTGGTAAAGTATGTATGCAAGCATGCATGCATATAATGACAACAACAACAACCATAAATAATAATAATAATTATCATTATTATTACTATTATTATTATTATTATTATTATTATTATCATTATTATTATCATTATAACAGTTTGTGCACTTACTGATATTAAGTAATTTTTATTAAATAGTGAGTAATTAGAGTAAATTGTTCATGTTTTCATTCCTGTTTGATTTGGATTAAACTGAACATTTGAGGGAGATTTTGGAAATGATACATATTTGGTACGTGTGGTTGAGATAATCTGTGAACTGTTCAGAATAAGATATTGAGATTTTTTTTTTTTAAACATGATTCACTAGGCATGTCTTCACTTATGTGTGTGTGTGTCTGCATGTGTGCGTGTGTGTTCATCTGCTTTTTATTTATCTATTTTATCTTTGCACTGTTTTTAATTCTTGTTAAAGCACGTTGTGCTACTTCAATATATAAAAAGCCTAACCCTAACCCATTGACCTATTTTTTTTCTTAAAAAAAAAAAAATCTTCTAGGTTGACCTGTTGTGCTCTTATTTTCAACATGAACTCACTGCAGTTATCACATCACAGAAAGGCTTGGGGCGTAAGCCAGGTTCTTCCATCTGATGATGCCAAAATAGGGCTTTTGGGTCATCAAGATGAGATTTTATGTTTCCGCGTCGTTACACTTCATCTTCTCCACTGCGAGGCAATGTGGTGCCGGCAACATGCAGTTTCTGTCCTAGAAAGGCTTCTAAATGCTGCAGAATAAAGGACACTACAACAGAGTGCACACAATACACAATGACTGTATGTAGAATTATTAGTTTTACAACAAAGTTCTGACTAATTTCACACCTCCATCTATTATTATTACCAAGTAGATAAAATTATCTGGTGGGCGAGTCAAAGCCAGTTTAATAGAAAATTGATGGCCTTCCTGGACTACAAAAGGACTGTTCACACCTGTTCGGCATGAAGCCTCGAGAATGTAGGGAGATTACAGCGATCTGAAGTTTTTGATCTGTTCACAGGAAATTTGAGCTGTGGCTGCAACAAATGGAGCATTAACAAGTGACTTGATGACTACCTGTCATTGCATACTATTCTGTTCTATTCTATTCTAGTCTATTATACTATGCTATGCTATGCTATGCTATGCTATGCTATGCTATGCTATGCTATTCAATACCATGCCATACTACTATACTATACTATACTATACTGTACTGTACTGTACTGTACTGTACTATACTATACTATACTATACTATACTATACTATACGACACACTGCACCACACATACTATACTAAATTACATCACACTATGCTATGCTAGACTACACTACACCAAACCACACTACTCCAGAGCACATAATTCTATAATATGCTATACTATACCATACTATACCAAAACACACCACAATATTATACTCCACCATACCAAACTAAATAATATACTGCATTACACCACACCACAACACTGCACCACACTACTGTACTGTAGTGTACTGTACTGTACATTAAATAAACCATATACTACATAGATCAGGGAAGGAGATCTGAATACCTGAAGAAACCCCTGGCAGGATCAGTGAAAAAAAACTCCACATAAAATCACAGTGACACGACACCTCATCATCACTTATTTATCTGAGAGAGTGATTAGCATGGCATGTGTAGAAGCCCATGCAAAGTTTAAAAAAAATTATCATCACAAAGCTTCAGGTCTATTGAAATATTTTAGAATATATGCAACAAACGATGCCAATAAAGCCAACAATACAAAATGCAAGGTTGTAATGAGAGTTTCTCGTGTGTCTTACTTTATAAATAACTTTTATATATTGCCGTTGGATTTTCCAATTTGAGTTCTTCTCATTTCATCTTGATCTCTACCTGAATATTATTCCGAGGCTCTCCAGAGGATGGCAGTATCAGTCCAGATGAGAGAGCAGAACAGCAGTATTATGAGATATGAGAAACACCTCAGCTCTGAAATATGATTGCCTGTTATTACAACACTTACTACAGAGTCATATCATCGGTATAGACCCTGATCCTCTTCACCAGGTGAAACAATTAGATGTGAGACATTAAGATCCCACAGTGTTTGTCGTCCAACTGAGGTGCTGCTATTATATGAAAACACTCCACTTTTCAATCATCTATCTATCTATCTATCTATCTATCTATCTATCTCTCTATCTATCTATCTATCTGATATCAGTTTTCAACCAACCCAATAAATTCAGGCTGGATTAAATGCTATTTTGTAGGTTAAAAAAAAAGAAGCGTTGTTTAAGAGCGTAAAAGCAGATTATGATTGTTTTTGTTTATGCATGACTCTGCTCCCAATATTCTTGGAGTTCCACCCGGGGACGTGTTTTTAAAAAGTTCCGACCACCACTGTTGTGCAAATGGACATCCCAAAATACAATTAAAGTTCAGGGTTAGTTCAAAGAATTAGTGAAGTTAAAAAAAAAAAAACAATAGCTGATAGCATTACAGTAGCAGCGAGTCAACACTATTAAACTGACCTCAAATTCAACAATAGCACATCACTGCCACCCACTGGACAAATGGGGAATTACTAAAATTGTACATGCTGCATTGAAACACAGGAACACTTTACATTATGAGTTCATCCGCCTCCTTTATTGTTAGAATAAAAGGATGATCGCTTTATTATCTTATTAGAATGGATTAAATCCGACAAAAGCTGAATGCACATGGGTTTGTGATAACATGAGCAGGTTGGAGTCCAGTCTCTTGATGTGCTGGCGTGATGCCAAACCACAAAGAAAGGTAAAGAAAGGTGTCACTGAGTGTGCCATTGTTCAATAATGAGTTCCTGCGTGCCACAAACTTATTCAGCAGTAATGTTCCGGGCTAACATTTCATCAAGCTTTTCACACACAGTTCTTTTCCTGTTTTCACGCTGAAATTGTACCAAAAAAAAGTGTACGTTTCAACCACATTGTGTCCACACAACTCTCACATCGCTCAGACTTTGTCACACAGTAAGAAGCCATTTTTGTCTGAATGAAGGATTTCCTAATGCTCTTCAGGTTTTAACACATAGTAGTAACTGGTGTTTGCATCAATAGGCAATAACAGTGCTTTTAACTAAGATACCTGGTAAACCTAACGGAGGAACATGATGTATAATCTGGATATTAGAGGAGGAAGCACTCACCACCTCCAGTCTTACTGTATGTTGATGCAAACTTGGCCTACCCATTATCCGCCTTTATCCCACTTCTATTTGTTGAACCTCTACAGTTCCGTCACGTTGGATGTGGCAACTTTAATCAGGTTCAGCTGTGGAAGCCACCCCTTTGTTATCTCGGCTGTGTGCACAGGGTCGCTGCCTGGTTGGAAGACGACTGTTGCCCCAGTCTGAGGTCCACATTGTGTTTTAGCAGCTTATCAATAACACTATATATTGTTGCCGTCAACTTTTGCCCCAACCTTGACTTGTATACCTGCTGAAAAACGTCCTCGTAACATGATGCTGCCACTGTCATGCTTCACTATAGGAAAGGTATTGTCCAGGTTATGCAAGGTTCCTCCGTGTATGATATCTGATCTCCAGACCAAAGAGTTTGACCTTTGTTTAAACAGACCGCAGGAGTGGGTTCTCATGTCCCTCCTAGAAAGAAATGACTTCCATATTGAAACTCTGCTAAACAGGTCTGATAGGTGGAGCCTTCCTCTGTCAAAGGATTTTTGGTGACCTCCCCAGAGTAAGGTTTTGGTATAATAATTGTTGAGTATGGTCATGATGGTTGCCAATGTATGACGAAGGCGTCTGCGCTTATTTGGATGCTGCAAAGATGTTTGTTTACCCTTGCACGTGTCTGTGCCTCAACAAAATCCTGTGTTCGGAAGTCTTGAGATATTTGCTTGGGCTTGGTTTAGGCAACTATTGGAACTCATACAGGTGTATGTCTCCACACAGCAAGACCGATGGACTATACTTACCAGAAATGGCGAGGAATGTCCCAAAACTCCTTGTGCAGCTCTGTTCAGCAGCCACTGGAAGAGTTTAACAGAGTTTCAACCAATTGTTAAATTGAGCCTTCACTGTTTTTGCAAATATGTTAAATGTCAAAACAGTTAATTTGGTGTCATGTTATACACATTTCTTAATCTATACTTGAATTAAGATGCTACATTATGATTTATGATCATTTCAAGCAAAATTGGATGATTTTCTTGCCTGTATATAAATAGACAAACTGTGGATGTTGATATTTAGCATATTCAAAGGACAAACAGGGACACTGGCGTCAAATTACAGCTAACAGATGCTGTATGTCAGCAGAGTTTTAAGCTTGTTAGTGCTGCATTTGATCTAAGCTTCAGATTTACAAGAAGTTTTCATGAACTTCTGGAAAAACTGCATAAAATGCTCAAAATAAATCCCAAACTGAAACATAAACAAAATCCTTTCCTACACTCATTATTTTCCAACATCTGACAGAGCCATTAAGAATGCAAGACAAATGGAAAGGTAATTTCTTTGGCCAGCATTGTTTTTGTAATTAATAATCACTCGGTGTATTTGTGGCCAACAGAGGCTTTAAACCAAACCACCATGTGACGGCTGTGATGCATCAAGTGTTCACTCAACTGAAAATAAGCCCGTGGTTGAGGAAATAATATAATGAAGAATACGCCTAAAAGATAGAGTATAATTATACAAATGAATTGTAGCAGTTAGAACCAGAGATAAACAAATTAACTTTCTTACTGTGGGCTTCTTCCATGTCAGGGGGTTTTGTCCAGCAGTGATCCATCCACGTCAGCGGTTAGCACGGATTTTCTACTTGGATAAAGTCTTTCAGGTCGTCTTGAAAACACTTCTCAAAATAAGTTTCCATTTCATTCCATGATGCTGCCTCCACCATGCTTCTCTCGTACAAATAGTTGAAATTACACATTTGTTTCCAAACTCTACAATGATTTTATAGGATTGGGATATTTTCTTGATGATGCCCTGTAATGCCAGGATCTGACCAAACATGTTTGTAAATCAACAATAGAACCATGTTTGTAATGATGTAGTAATTAGCATTGATGTGAAAATACTCTTGGTTCGATTCCAGATTTGTGGAATACTTCTGAGTGGAGCTTGCAATTTTCCATGCATATTAAGTGAATCTGAGGTTTAATAGACTTTTTTTTTTTTTTTTAATAGTTATGCATTTGTCTTTTTGAAGGACTGACAATCTGTTCTCAGTGTAACCTGCCTTTCTCAAGATTGTAGGCTGGGATCAGCTCAAGGTTAAAGGCTAAATTTTCAAAAACAAATACATCAAGCAACAAACTAATATAAAAACAATAAGTTAATCACCGACTCACCAGAACTGACTGAAGGGTATCTAAAGTCATAGTGGATGTATTTAACATGCACACAAATGCAAAGTCAGACATGGAAGAGATGCACGCTATATATTTATTTACATTGCCATATTACATGGAGTAAACAGGTTGAATAAATGACAATTAAATTATATGTGAAAATAAAAATATCACAAATGATACATCAAAAAATTACTTCAGGTTACAATTTTTCTAACATTCGAAAATCAGCTTAGTTTGACACGAGTTTCTTGAAAAAGGCTTCTGAACTGGCAAAGAAATCTTGAGGGAAATGTGTTGAACACGAGATGAAAAGGCATGAACACGACCTGAGATTTTGAAATGGACGGGACCGTCTGCGACACAACTACACAATGTGAGACTTCACACTTCTACGAGACCTTCTTGTGCGTCTGCTTCTTCCTGAGTTTGTGCTGCACTGCATTTAAAATCTACGATTTGCGCTGATCGCAAAAAAATAAGCGAACATAATGCATGGAACGGATGTTAAGAAACAACTGGATTGGTTTTGAAATGGCACTTTGTACCACAATGCAAAGTGATGAGTCTCTATTGCAGCTAATCTGTTTTTATTCAATATTAAGAGAAATAAATGGCTGAAGATGTTCCTGAGTGGTAAAGACCAGTAACACTGAAGGCTGCATGTTGTAGCAGTTACAACCAGTTTGTTGATCCAAACACTGGGGTACAGGTGGCACATACTGCACACTTCACAACAAAAAGACAATGAAAAGTAACTGGAAGTTGGCTCAATTGATGTCATACTGCTCTGCGGCCTGATCTACTAACGTACAATGCAAAATGTGATTTACTATGTCTGACAACATCTATATCTAACATCTAGTGCATCTCAAATAAAAACAACTGCCAGTATCGGACCTGATACTGCACGGACTACTCGTACCCGTGAGGAGCTCCCCGATACACCCAGGCGAGTATTAAAGTGACTTCATGCGTCAACAACTTTGGCCGCAGGTACGGCAGACTGTAAATTATGTTCTGCAAAAAATATCAAGAGGAGGAGAAAAGCGAATTTGGAAAATTGTTAATGTGGTGGAGGCATTTCCTCATCTGGCTTCCCACAACTTCTATTTGCACACTTTATCATCAAATATTTTCTATGTTTTATAACTAACTTTGTGACTGATCGACTCATAAATTGTGCTTTTTATTCAGATTTAAAACCTTCCTGCATTAACATATATAACGTTTGCTTTGTGCTCGCCGGGGATCTTCTGCAAAATGCACAAAAACGGAATGTGGAATCTATTTGTGCTAATTCGCTTTATAAAACATCTCAATGAATTAAGGAGTGTGTGAGTACAAGCGTGGCTGAAACGTCTTTTTCACAGCATGGAACAACCACAGGACTCATCAGTTGATCGTGGTTAGATGTCAGTTAGCATTAGCTCTAAGTGCTTTCGTTTACAGGTCTTTGCTGCAGTCACTCAACTTCAACAAATTCAACAGAACTTCCAAGAAAAATAAAAACTCGTGTCAAAAAAAATAAATGGACATTTCATACATTTAAAACTGTAAATAATTATGGCTACATTCCTGCCCAGTTACATGACGTTTTCAAGTGAAAATGAGCACTTTCGTTGTGTTTTGGGTGTCTGTTTACGCGACTATGGTGCTTCGAGCCTTTGAAAACGCAACTTATTGAAACCAAAGTGGAGCTTTTTAAAAATACTCTGTGAAAATGGGAAAAAATGCAATGGTTTAGAAACTATGCTACTGCATATGTGCATCACAGCCATAGTAAATAGTTCATCTGCACATGTGAGTAGATGGACAATAACAACAATGGCGGTGTCCAGAGTGTCATGACTCCCAGTCCATACTGTCCTGGGATTCGGGAATTTTATACTTGTCACTGTAAAAACAATCCAACTTCATCGTTTGTCCATATGAATGTCTGTGTACTCCCATTGATAATGTTTATAGCGCATCATTGTCTACTGTGTCAACTAGTGGCCAAACAGTGTAACTACATAATTTACAGCATTTCGTTTTCAAAACATTGAAGCTTCTGAAATGAAAACACAAAAATTATCCATTTTCACTTGAAATTTGTAAACAGAGCCTTATTACAATAATAGTATGGCATTTGAAAGAATAAATTAAAACTTTCTTGTTTCAATACTTCTGTTAATTGTCTCAGAGCTTTTCCAACTTCATAGCATTATTATTATTTTTTTAATCTTTCATCACAACTACACACTGATGCATTTGATCTTCTTGTGCATTTTCATAATTTCCCCTTTGCTGCAGCCTAAAATGTTTTTCAGCCTTGCCTGAACATGGCAGCAACATGAAAGACCACGTCAACAAGATGCAAAGCATTCTGGGAAATGGAGTCAAAACAACACAGGCTTCTATAGTGTCTGCAGGCAAACGTTAACTACTACGTTAAAAATAACATTGAACAGACCAGGCTAAAGAAAACGGAGTGAATTCATAGCCTGAAAAACTCAATGGAAAGGCAAAGGCAAGATATGATTTATAAAATTTGAGAAGTTAAAGCTTGACCTGGATGAGCATTCAGAGTGGTCAGCAGATGTTACGCTGCAGCTGTACTTGTAATGGTCCCGCTAACTGCAGCTAATAAACATCGATCTGACGCTTCATTTCCCAACAATTGTTTCTGTCATGATGATGGAATTAAGAAAAACCAATAAGTTCATTCACGACGTGAATGCTGAAAGGACAAATTAAACAGCCTGACATAGAGCAGTATAAACCACTGTTCTGCCGGAATATAACATTGATTTATCTACATTACCAATCAATGACAGGATTAACATTAAAATCACATTAAAACCTGACACCTCTCTCTCTCTCTCTCGACCCTACTCCTGCTTCCTGGAGCGTCCCTTGAACGTATCCATGAGGCTGAAGGCTCCCAGGTACTGGCCCAGCAGAATTCCCTGCTTCATGGGGAGGACGCTGCAAAAAGAAGGAAAGACATGAAATCAGTCCCGAGTTCTTCAACATGACTGACACTGATCAGCCCCAATTTGTTAGTATTTATAAATGTATTTATGTGACTATAAGCGTGTGGTCTTATTACAAAAATAAACAGTGTCAACTCACAGCCTGGCCTCATTTTCAACATTTCTGTGAAACAAACCTCATTTTCCAAATGTTGCCATTAAAACTCAAAACCATTCTGAAACAAAAAATGCAAAAACAATGTTTCCACTTGAAACGTTGTCGTGTAAATGGGGTCTAAGTTTTATAGGGAAGGAGGAGGAGGAGGTGCACGTTTGGAAGTAGAATATGTTCATCATGTAGTGAAGGTCACCAGGATATCAGTGGTTTGTTTCACCAGAAATCCAAATTTCTATCAGGGAGGCTCCTTTTATCTTTTCAGACACTGTCTTTTACATTTCCTGTATTATTTATTTCAGTTCTGGTGAAGATCTGTGATGAATAGAGAACTGACACTAGGAGACGAGACTGAGACCAGAACAATGTCAAAAATAGGTACAAATCACAAACACCTAATTCGGTTTGTACAAAAAGACTTAATAAAATTTGCCAGCCAGAATGTTGTCTGCTGCACGTCTCCTGAACTCGTCCCGTTAGCAGCTTTTTACTGACGAACAATCTTTGAACAAAAACAGTGTTCGAGTACGAAGCCGAGACAAGGCTGGATAATGCGAGACGTTATCAAAAGCCTGACTACAATGGCTTTTTATGAACTGATGTGACAGACAGAGGTACTGTTCCAGAGGCAAATATCTTTCCAAAAGAGAATAATGGCTCCATCCTCAGATGAATGGATAGAAGACAGAACACAGACAAGACTTTGTTGGAATAAAGAGAAATCGAAGGAAGAAGAAACAAAGTGGTCACTAGATGGGATTTCAAAACAACTTTATTCAGGTTCAGGTGGTGGGAGTTGGGTCACTTCTTCTCACTTTTGTTTCCTACACAAATCTCAATATCGGCTCGTACCATAGCCAATTATATCCCCAAGGTATTGCAATTTTATAGTTAAGTGTCATCGTACATCGTCAGACTGTGCCTCTTCCTGTGCCGCACAACTGTGACTAGGAAGCCACATTATACAAAATGTGAGTACTTGTACATGATTTGTTCAACATGAGTGAGACAACCACTGATAGGACCATTATCGTGCTCCATGAGGTGGCTCCTGCCAGATATCTGGGCCGGCTGCCATAAACGGAGTCCTAATCACCATAAAACTGATGGCTCCAGCTGCAGTGGCTGCACAAAAAGCAGTTTGGGACCTTTGTGTGGTTGGAAATGGAGGATGTAGACTCTAAGCACTCACAGATCGCAAGTCATTTCACTTACCATAGTATGCTTCTTCATGTCGAGATCGACATTCAGAAAGGTTTATATTTGATTAGCTTGAATGTTCCCAGATCCCGAGAATAAAAGAATATCCTGTAGTTTTTTTTTTTGGTTTGTTTGTTTTTAAAGGTCTTTCATGCATCCATCCAAGTTCTGCACCACTTCATCCAGTTCAGGATCACAGAGCCACTAACAGCTCACAGTGGCTCGAAGGCGTCATACACACACCTACAGGTCAGCCATTAACCTCACATGCATGTTTGTTGATGACGGGACTAAACTGGAGCCCAGTAAAGAAAACCCCATAACCTCACTATGATGATCATAGACTCATCAGAATTGTGTAATGTCCTTGTAGATCTGAGGGTGGACACTATTTGTTTGGTGTGGTCTAAGAGACAACCAAGCTTTCCTCTCCCACCCCACACCGTTTAAAGCATGTCGACTACCTTTATTCGAGAATCATAGTGATTGCTTCATTACAATTTATAGCTGCCAACATGCAGCATCAAATGCATTGTAATTTGACACCAGCTTCACTTTCTTTCTGGCTATTGCTCCTCCTTAAGCTAATTAGGACACATTTGTCCCATTAACAACTTGGGTTAAGATCCAGTGTTCTCTCTCTTGACAAACAAGCAGCTGATGTCATGATTTAATTTTATTATGAATATTAAAACCAGAACCATGAAAATTCTGAACCTCGTGAAATGTCTTAGTTTCTTGCGTTAATTGGTCTTACCAACATTCAACTCTCAAGTCAGACACATACACTGCGATTCAAACCAGAATAAAGTATTTATTGAGCACCATGATGCAAGATTCAGATCTTTGACGATGATTAGAGATTTATTAACTTTGAACCATTCGTCCTTATATTCTTCAGGCGTCTGCAGTGAACATTGAGCTCACGCTGCTTCTTCATAGGCCCCCCAAGTCTGAGCTCAGACTTGATCACTCCAAAAGGGTTTATTTTTAATTATTTATTTTGTATTTGAAGGAATTCGGTTATTTGATTCACTTCTCACTCCTGGCTCAATGTCTTGCTGAGAGAAATAGGTGGCATGGGCTGGCAGTTCCTGTTTTGCAGTTAATCTAAATTGCCTGTGAATTAGACTGATTTTCCATCAGTGTTTGCTCTGTGATGGACTGGTGACCACATCGCGTTGTGTTTTCATTTCAGAAAAGTTTCAGGCAATGCTTTGAAAACGATGTTTCCTTTTCCCGGGAGAACATGGACTGGGGGTCATGCCACTGGCTGCTGGAGGCTATTGTTGTCACGATCCATCTAATGATGTACGTGAATAAGAACTATTCACTATGGCCATGGAGTGCATGTGCAGGAGCAGCGCTTCTGAAAGGTTCCATTTTCATTTGCTCCGAGTGGAATACACCTAAAACGCAACGAAATGTGTCCATTTCATTTGAAAACACTGCGTAAACAGAGTGTAAAAACTAATATTGTAAAACTTAGAAACATAGATTTACGTAGATCTTACATGTAGTACCAGCATATCTATGCACGTCAGCCCAATGGAAAACAACATCCGGTTTGGAGGCCAAGTTTTGCTTTTTATTGAAAAATACTAAAAAAGAAAAAATAAAGCGCACTCTTTATTTGATGGATTAGTTTGAGTTGAGAAAATGGACCACCATCAAAAAAATGAAATAAATCGCTGTTGCCATTAGAAGAAAGAAAAAAAAAGATCTCCCTATGGCAGACAAGCCATAGGGAGATCTGATGCCAAAAACCCCATTAAAAATGCAGCACTTCAATGTGTTCATCAATTTCCCCCCACTCTGTTACAATTACCGATCCTGAGAGACATTAAAACCCTGATGGTTCATGGAAAGAAGTTAATCGCCAAGCGTCTCTCTTGACTGATGGAGAGACGCTCCATGGTCCATTTTGCCTTCCAGTGGGCTTTCATCTGTTGGTGGGATAGCGAATACTACAAGTGTGTGGTGTTTTTAAGCCACATTGGACATGCCTGAATTGCAACTAACATTTAGAAATAAAATGAATAAAGAGGACACTGGAACTGGGTGTGGCAACCCACTGATATGTGCTTTAAAGACAGCACTACTGTGCCAGAAAGTTGAAATGGTGTATTCAATGTACATAAAATCTAGGGATGTACCGATACCACTTTTTTTAAAAGGACAAGTACAAACTTGACGACTGACACAAGTACTTATCGTATGCTATTAAGCCTGATTTTCACTCCAGACGCAAACTATATGCGAAGGCTATGCATTGCCCTAAACCACAGCCTCTGCGTGCCGTGAGCCACCATATGAGCCCCGAAACACTTTAGTATGCAGCATGTTTTTTGTTTTTTTTCCCCGTCATTGTCATTAATATTAAAGAATCTTCCGACATCACTCGCCCTCTCTTGTCTATCCACTGCTAACGATGCCGACGCACAATGTCATAATACCAGCCTGGTTGTGTCGGGGATCTTTTTCCCCAAGAACAAGCATTCAGTGCAGTTTGTGACCCGATACCAGGTACTAGTATCTGGGCATCCCTGATTGAAAGATTTGCGAAACTTTGCATTGGTTTCTGAGACATTGAGAATGAGATGATGTTGCTGCCACCATCAAATCCATCAAGTCTTTTTTCATTGAAAATAGTCAAATTCTAGTTAAAACATTTGATGTTGCTTGAGAATATGATATGTGATCGTGATTGCAGCGTCCCAGCTTTTTTGGAATCTGCAGCAAAAGCTTTTCATCCATAATGCATGATGCTGTTTACTTTTACAACCATTGGCACCAGTCTAAAGTCCACATCAAGTCAAGATTATCATCTCAGTCCCTTAAACCAACACTGTATCCACGTTCCCACTTATTGAGACTTGTCTTTTCTGTAATTGTGTAATTAATTTGATTCATGCTGTGCAAGTTTAATCTCCATTTAGCTCATTTCCCATTTTTTTTGTGATAGCAAAAGGTTGTATAAATAAATTAACTTGGACCTGAACATGATTACACCAGCAGAAAAATCAGCACACGTTCCATTAAAATGGACATAAAGATAAAGAGGTAAGCAGAGAAGAACTGTGTGAGGGAAAACAAACAACACACAGCAGCGAAGGGAAATTTCAGAGATAAAGTGGAAATTGAGAAAGGTCGTCACTGTCCTAAATTGTCTGAGTCGGTGCAGGAGGAGAGCTGCTCTGATGAAGTGACCAAAGTTAGTTACCAAAGTAGGACCCACTATAATTGCAATTTTTACCTTGTGAAGGCAAATCTACTCATTTTCTCGAAAGCTTTAAGATACTGTGTGATCAGTGACTGCAGGTGATCGAGCTGTGAGGATGAATAAATGCTGAAAGTAAGAACATTTCTCCTGGTGTTCAGGTGATATGTGAAATGAACTGGAGCTTTTAGTCAAAAACGTCTAATCAATGTTCTCGGATCGCGATATTAATGAAGGTGATTGCTGAAGAAGTTCCACAGCTCTAACAACAATTTTAAAACATAATGTGTATGACTTACAGCTCACAGAGTGGTGGCATAAATAATAAAAAGCACTATGTACTACCACTAAGTGGGGCTGAATGGACCATCAATTCCCATCAGCAGCATCTCCCTGTCAATTTCCAGAGTTTACAATAAGATTCAATATTAGAATGTTAGCTGCTCTTTCAGTTTTGCACCATTTGCACACAATAGTTGAATTTGTGGGCGATTGCCCATTTACTTTGACGTTTAATTTTAGCCTTACAGCTTGACACGCACCTACATTATTGAGAATCTCCAGTTTTATTTTCTGTACTCAAGAGTTTTAACCATGCTCGACGTTGACGCCAGCACCACCATGTTGACTGTGCTTTGTGCTCCGAATACAAATGACAAATCAACTGGGCAAACAAAGTCATTGTGGTTTATTACAGTGGTACTTTTTTTTTTTTCCATTGTTCATCCAATTCACTTCAGCATCACCCACAGTGCAGTTTCCCCAAGATTAAAAAAACAAAAAAACAACCTTTCCCCATCACGCTGTGTGGTTCGGATCATTCCAATAAGCTATACAAACATTTCTCTGCCATCATAAATAATCTTCAGAAAGCTGCTCTTGCAAATCCAATTTCAGGAGTTGTCTTAATGGGCAAGACACGACTGGGACTCTTGGAAATGACCCTCAAAACACTGGTTGTAACATAAGGCTTTGTCTGCTGCTGAGCACGAACACAAACATTTTTCTCATGTTCCACAATGTAAAGAGGCTGCTTTATGTGAATTCACAGTTTCCACGAGATACAAGCCGAGCGTCAGTCTCGCTTCAAGTACACATCAGAAGATATTCCAGTCCCATTTTCAAGGAGCCCATTCAGTGAAAATTGATCTGCAGCTCATGTTGGTCGTGCTTCCCGGTAAAGTGCCGCATCCTGACTCACACAGATCTTGGTAAAGATGAATGCGTGCTACTGTAACATGCGGTGCAGACTGACGTTAGTCAGGCCATCTACTTCGATTGTCAATCCAAGGTAAGAGGCCAGGAGGGAGTTCTGCTTCCACTGGAGGACACTGAAGAGGAGGATGATAACAGTATGAGATCAACTCTGACTTGGTTTCATATCACCCACCTGCGAGGCCTGCATTTTATATTCCTCAATCTATTGAGTCCAGTGGGTCAAAAACCTTTGACAAGCCAGTCACAATGATTCATCTGATAGTGTGACAATATGACTCAAATGTGCCTGAAAAGAGGAAAAAAAAACTAATAAATAAATTTTTTTTTTGTATTTCTCACTCCTACTGCCTGCTTCCTTTGACATTTTCAGGCTTTGAAACCTGCTTTTAAAACAGATTTTCAAAACAACTTTGCTGCTGACCCAGTCTCCATTGAACTGAGGCACCTGCCGTCTCTTATGTTCCGACCTTGAGATTACTTTTGCAATATTTTCCTCAAATCTCAGGCAACTTCTGAAGTTGCAGTTATCGAAACTCACTGTGTGTAAGACATCATAGCCAGCAGTGAGATTTACAGTGATCTGAACTACAACGTGGCCTCAATTAGATCAAACGATGGGATCAGTTTAGGAATTGATGACTTTTGATAGGTACTCACCAACATGTCATTAAAACACACCACAAGACCATCCAACTGTCAGGAGGTGGCTTCTGTCAAAAAATGTGTTTGTTCTTTGTTTCCAAGATGCACTTTACTGACTGTATATACAGATGTTTACCACTTTAGCAGCTGCAACAATTAACATGGTCAGTCAAAAGCATCCAATCACTCACACACCAACAGCTGCCACCCGACGTGCTCACTATTGAGATCATTTGGCTTCACCATTATCCCGAAGCTGATTCAAACCCATAGACAGGCCAAGAAAGGCAAGCTTGGGATTGGAAGTAACACAACCAGAGAATTGTTGGCTTAAACTCCAACGAGCTTATCAGTGGGCATGTATCTTCGCAAGGTACATTGTTTAAAGAGGTAAAACATATTCAACAACAGTCTAATACATGTTAGATGAGGGTCCAGAAACTAAAACGGATGCAGTTGGCATTAGTTTTTTTCCCCAGCAACCAGCATCTGGGTACTGACCCAATACAACCAGTCATGTAGACATGGTGAAGCTGAGGTGTTGAAGTTTAAACTGGGCATCGGATGACTAAAATGACAGAACATTGATTTCTCAGTGTCTTCTTGGAGCAATTGAATCACATCGACTGGACTTGGTCGTACATGTTGAAAGACATTTCAAGGTTTTGACTCTTATCCAAGACGTCTGAGTGTTTCATAAACTGCTGATCTCCTGAGACTTCCACACAGAAATATCAGCATGCTTCTCAGTGAATGGCGTTAAAGAGAGAAAATGGCCAGTAAGCGAAGATGTTCAAGTCAGAGGACAATCAGGCTGGTTGGAGATGACAGAAACAGCAGAACTCTGAAAACCAATGGTTAAACTGCTGGTCCTGCAGAGGAGCGTCTCAAACAACAAACATACTGAAGACAGGAAGCTGGTACGACTGCTGTCACTGTGGTCTGGTATGAACTGAAAACCACAAATATATCCTGCCTTGCATCACTAGTCACAGCAGTTTAGACTGCATGAATGTGTAGCAGACAAATACGCCATAGGTGGAAGATTCGGTCATATCAATATGGAGGAGAAGCCATGAGCAAACTGCTGAATCAAGGTCAAAGTCCAACCTCCTACTGGAAAATGCGAAACCATTCAAGAAGTACTGTTGATACTGTACACACCGAGGTGCATCTGGGAAAAATGTATCAACACCAAATTTAAGACACAAAAACAGCAGAGCCATTTTGGCAAAGTAGGGATGCACAGATAGCACTTTTTTTTTTTTTTTTAAGGGCTAGTATAAATCTTTAGTTACTTGCCAATGGAGTACCAATACATGAACTTATTAAATGCCATGAAGCCAAATTCATATTCCATATGCAAACGAGCTGTGTGTTGCCGTGAACCACCTCCAAAAACCTTGGTGGCTTCAGTATACTATTTCATCTACAGTATGCAGACGGCAATGCGTAGAATCTACAGGTCTATGTGCACTGTCGTAGCCTCGAGTTGCGGGACTGAGCACAGCTAGTGCATACTTTAACCATATTTACCTTCGCTGGTGTGTGAGTCCCAAAAATCTTTATCATGGAGCACCGCTCGGAATAGAATCCTCTTGATCGACTGAGCAGTTAAACTAATGAGCGACACTCTGCTAGTCTAAATGTCTCTGGCATTTGACGTCACGCAATACCCACTGCGTTGTATCGGGGATCTTTCACGAGTACTCCGATACTGGTATCGGTGCGTCCCTACTAAAAAGTGATTTCATTATTGGGTGAAAGAGAGAAGAAAAGAGATGGGGACTAACTTTTTGAGAGCCGAGATTAAGTACATGCTCTTGGGCATCAGCAGGAAGACCTGGTCTGTGAGGACGGCGTGGATGACCTTCTTGGCCACATCGTGAGGTTTCAGGATCGGCATCAGTGTAGGCCACCTGTAGGAAAGAATAGAACTGAAATTAAAGTCAAGTTTTTTTTTTCCTCGAGTTAACTTTCCAAGGTCTCCAGGCTCTTTTATATTTATTAGGGTATTTATTAGTTTGAAATCAAAGCTTCTTATATTGGATTAATTCATTTTACACCACATATGGCTCTTTTAATATTGTTTGCAAGACCTAAACACATCCTCCACATTTCTTTTGATTGCCTTAGCATGGCCTCGACTGGTTATATATATATATATATATATATATATATATATATATATATATATAATCCAATTAGTTTTTCATTTTATAATTACAATTATTTCTTGCAAATTTTTAATAGTTGGAAAAAAAACCCAACAATTATCCTAATCAAGAAAAAATGTCAGTGATGCACAAAAAGAACCAGCAGTAGAATAAACAGCATAAGTCTTATTTTCTACCAGCAGTTAACGAGCAATATTTTATTTCATTAAACATTAAGACAAGATGAGCGCAAGTACTGGAGTGTGTCTGGCCATGCACAGTAGCAGGGTTTCAATAAAGCCTCTTCCTCTGTTTAAACGGAGTCAGAGCAGTTTCTAAAAGTTCAATCTTGGCAGCTGTTTTCATAAAGTTGTGGATTCAGTGGATCGGCGCACCGTTATCATGTAAACCGACACCAAAACGCAACAAAAGTTTAAAATGTGTAAACAAGGCTTTAGGTGGCCCTCAGCTCATGCAACCTTGAGACTGGTACACACTACTGGATTTTTTTTCAAAGCTTCACAGATTAAGAGACACACACTTGATCACAAAGACAGATCGCACAAGATCTCTTCTGATATGATAATGTGTGGTGTGAACTACAGAGCTCACCACACACACTAAGCGATCCTTCAGCGGAGTATCAGGCTCTACACGGTATTTACATGTAAAACATGTTGCCACAAATGAACCTGGGGCCTCGATTAACACTCAGGGTTTACTCATATCGAGGCAACTTCAGGATTAATCCTGGGTTTTCCATAGTGTGAAGCAGATTCACTTCTTAACAGGATAAATCAACCCAGTACTCTGAGTGTCTAACAAAGCATAAAAGCAGTCTCCTGACCAATCAGATCTCTTGGAAAATGATCTGCCTATTTTTAGAATATTTTGATTGGTGTGCGGACTGTCCCCACCAAGTGGAATACTCAAGAGCACAGCGGAGCAGAGATGGAATGTTTAGAGCGATCTTTTTGAAATAATAAAATAAATCTTCGCCACTGAGACTTTGGAGGATGTTTTAGGTCTTGTTCTTGACTTGTTCCAAGTCTGTTTAGCTCCATGAGGTTTGATCTGTAATAATGAGGCTAATAATGATTGTCACGTCTAATATAACTGCAGAAACATGAATTTATGGAGCGCACATCTACTCTGCCATCAAGGTGATGACTTGATATTCCAACACAAAATGCATTCACATGGGAGAAACGGCCTCAAATCAACCTGATGGAAAATATGAAGTTAAAGAAGAGCAGTGATGAATAAAGTAAAACTGAGTGTCCAATGAATCCATATCTTTTCATCTCAGGAAATCACAAACTAAAACGTTGCTCGGGAAGGGGAGATCGGGACAAAAATTGGCCCGATTATCCTGTAGTGTGTGCCGGCCTTTTGATGCCATTTTAGATCATGACTCAGTCAAAGTAGGGTATATCCTGTAAAATGACCCGAGAATAACCCAACACCTCCAACAATCACACTCTGGGTGAAACTGGAATAGGTGTTATAATAATTCAAATGTCATCTGAACATCTCATTCTAAACTACTGGCTCCTTAATTTTTCTACATGACTGCCATTAAGTTTTTCAATGGTTCAGTTATGTTCACAACTATTTCTTTACAGATTCACCAACTAACTTCACTGCGTCACTGTAGCCAGTGTTTTATTTTCTTTAGCATAATTTGTGTTTATTTTAAGTGTGGCTGCAGTGATGTGAAGACTAGGAAGTGACAGGCCAGGTGCATGCTGATGTCACCAAGCATGTGTCCCGTTAGCTTCGGGGGCTGTCGGACACATGGAGGCGGGGGAATGTAAACCGGTACAGACACAAGTCCGACGACACATTGAAAAGATCACCTGAGGATATTCAGCGGGGAGGTGACAGGGTCCTGCGACAGTCTGTGTGTTTGTAGGAGAAGTGAGGAAAGGAATTGTACCACTACACTCAAATATATTGACGTATTTTTCTTGGATTACATTAAGCAGAAATAGAGATTTATTAGTAGCTGCCAACTTCTTCCATCTTCTATATAAACTTTGCCCAATGTCGAGACCTGGACACACACCTGGGCTGTTACAAATGGATAAATGTACCTGAATAGAAGCAAAACAAGAAAATCTATACTAATCTATAGACATATGTCATATGGTTACTAAGGGTACGGAGTGAAAATATAATGAGAAATAGAAAAGCTGGGTCTACTTATCATCTTGGGATGAAAAGAGATGGCGATAAGCTATGAAAGTGGTTTATTTAATCTGCCACAAGCCAACCAGAGATAATAGCCAATCATCCAAAGCCCTCAAAGGAATCAGAAGACCTATATTGACTTTTGGCTCAAATAACTGTCGTCGGTACAGCTAATGTTGTCTCGGAGCTGTGATCGGTGAGCTGATGTCTGCTCTGCTCTTCACATAATACTGGACGTTACCGTTGTTTTCCTCGCTGTCAGAGGCACAAGGTTTTAGAGACATTCCCACACTGACCATCTGGGGTTTCATTTCAATTTCCACGTACATGCCATTTGGTTGAGCATGAAGAGAAGACAAGACAGTCAGGATGAATGGATGAATGAATGGATGGAGTGAGGAGGATCAAAACAAAAGAAGCACAATAACTGGAGATTATTGTGGTTTTGTTCAGAAAAGTGTTATACAAATGAAATGATTATAATCATAAATCCATCTCACAGTAAATGTTCCCGAATGTCCATAATGCTATCGTTTTAGACTTTTGTTGACTATTTGTTCAAAATGATGTAGAAAAACCTACTTTGTCTGACATCCATCAAACATTCCTGTGTTAATGAAGTAGGGGCACACGATGGTGGTCTTCACCCCTTCTTTTCCAATTGCCAGCATCTCTAGTCCCACCGACTCTGCAAATCCAACAGCACCAAACTTGCTGGCGCAGTAATCTGCCGAGAGAAGCAACATTTATCAGACACACAGTTGAGTCAGTCCTTGTTCGTACCATTTAATACTCAGAGAGATTATCTTCACTCTGTATGTAAGGATACAAATCTATTATTAAAGCCACACCTGCCAAGCCATTGACTCCGATGAGTCCAGCACTGCTGGCAATGCTCACTAGATGGCCGTGGTTGTTTGCCATCATCGCAGGGAGGAAGGCCTTGTAGGTCTGAGCGAACCGAAGAAAAGCAGGTAAATTAAAGGGGCAACTAACATTTTATACATTCCAGTCCCATTTTATCTTAAGTGTGCAAGTGGATCAGACTCATATTAGATGGGACAGAAAACAAAAATGATCCATGCTAACGAAACAATGCAATTCATTTGTAAATTAAGACTGATTACACATGGACAGTAAAACATGTCGATATTCAGCATGACAGCAGTGCACAGCTGTTTCAGACATTGTTAATGACACCAATAACTCTGGCTTTCCAGCGTGTAGGTTTTTTTTTTTTCCCCCTTTGCGGTTTCACCTGGAGTAGAACTATACCAATAAATGTTGAACTGAAAGGTTACAACCTAATGGAAGGTAGAACTACAGTTTCGGAGAAGCCTTGGATTGCAGCAATGGTATCCATGACCTGAAGCCCCATTTACACGACAATGTTAAAGGAAAACATTTGTTGTGTTTTGGGTATCACTTTTTGAATACGCTCCATCTCCGTGGAAACGGGGGGGGATGCTACTTTTCTGAAACGCTGCTAATGCTCATGCACACGGCCGTAGTAAATGGTTCTTCTGCACATGCACAGCTACATGGACGCAACAGTGTTCGCCTCTACAGTGTCATGACCACGAGTCCATATTCTCCTGGAACTTGGTAGATTTATAGTCGAGTCACCAAGAATAACAATCCAACTTGGTCATCCATATGAATGTCCATGTTCTTCCATTGTTCAAGGTTGTAGCGTATTGTTCCCTGCGTGCGTGTGGTTTCATTACAAAATCAATCAAACGGTACCAAGTTGTGACCCTAGATGCTAACCACATTGTTTTCAGAGCATCATTTGCTTTGTTTTAAACCCATATCGCTTTCAAAATGTTGCCGTGGAAATGGGGTCTTAAGTTTACCAACACATAGTCTTTGTGTACAGTCATATAGCGGTCAAAGCCTGATTTGCCTCAAAATGGCTTTTATTCGACCCACCCAGAAGTGAGCCATGGTGTTGACCTCCATCGTCTTCTCGATCAGCGAATCTGGAGCGTCGATGAACTTCTTTCCCGTCACAATGCCAGCATTGTTCACCAGGATGTTGACGTCGCCCACTTCCCGCTTCACCTGCACCAGACAGACAAAAATAATCGTCAAATCATCCATTTCACTTCTACGTTTAATAACGTATGTTATTACAAATCACTGAAATCAAACCATCATTCTGAGCCTAATTATTTTGTCTGATTTCCTGTTCTGTTTACTTTAATATTCTTGATATAAACTGAATAAGTTTGGGGTGTTTGTCAGTACAGAACCAAAGATCGTCGAGCATCTCAGGCTTCATGAAACACCGGTTGACATTTCTTTTCTCCGTTTTCTGGCATTTAAAAGTCAAACTGCTGATCAATAAGTTGAGATTCTTTTTCCAGCCCTGGTGTTAGCAAGAGGTTTTTTGATTAGTGAACCCAGAGGAAAGAAAACGATTGTATGAAACGATCTCCAATTGACAGGAAATGCAACAGAATTGAGCATGTACGCATTTCCGAAGGAGTGCCACAGGGGTCACCACTTGTTCTTCTACACTTCTCAATAAAGAGAATGTCTTTGTACCGTTTTCTTTTCATTGGAGCCTTTGAAGTACACTGTGCAAGACGAGTTCAGAAAGTGGAACCAGGTCAGAAGAATTCAGAGGAAACCATGATAACAACCTCGTCAATAAGAAACTCAAACAACTGGAGCCCATTAAACCAACTGCAAACCATATTAACCACACAGGGCAGTTCTTAAAGTTAAAGAAAAAAAGTAAGCTCAGCTAACCTGGTCTGTCCTCTGAATCCATCACATGTGATGACGCTACAGAAATGTGCAGCGAGGACAATTTGATCCAAACTATGGATACATGATCACGAGTGTTTACATCTTCTACATTGGACTCCATTATAAATCACCCAATCATACAGAATCCCCATGCTTTTATTCCCCCACCAACCTGACTGGACAAACCCAGAATAGTAGTCTCAACAAAACTAACGTTGCTAAAGTCTGACTGAAACGTGGAAGTCATTATTATTGCATAATTAAGATAAAGAGTTTATTTTACAACCACAATGAACACGCCAAGCCGATTCGCCCTGTTCTGCAACAGGAGGATTATCTGTCCCAAGGTCCTGATAACTGCTCTCACTATACATGATACACTAAAACTCTTCCTCTGCCAGGTCTCAGCTTGATTCAGTCCGCTGCGGATGATCCAGAATACAATGAGATGTCAGGTTTATAAGTGACACTGGTTTATGAAGCATAAACATTTGACAAATTAATTCAGGTATGAACAAGTATAGCTGAATCTACTTTGCCAGTGACAAGCTATTCTCTCCCTTAGATCCCAGAGACATTAACAAGCATTTCCTGCCAAGCATGACACTCCAGGCGAGGATAAACGGGTCAAAAAGTAGGAACAAGGTCATGCAAATATGCAGCAGCAAAACAATGTTTATTTTCTGAGGATCAATATTCCAGCCTGATAAGACAAAAGTGTTAGTTTCCATCTTGAAACTTTTCTGCTAAGAAAATTAATCACTTGTAACGACCAGCACAGCAACAAGTTCCACAATTGCGGCTACAAAAATCATCTGAATCACATTTATCTGCCGATGGGATACATTATACGACACTGTAGAACATTTTAGTTCAGCAGGCAAACTTCAACTTGAGTGGGTCGGACTGGTAAAATAGTGCCATAATGACATTTAAAGTTTATTTTGTGTTGTGGCACAGAGTATCGGTGATAAAAACAAGGGTCATACACTATTTCCCCCACGATGACTTTCCATGGCTTTTCACCAAATTTCCAGGACCAAAACACACAGCATGTGCAGTAGTTCATGAACACAGCTTTGAATTACAGTACAAACTATTGAACGATTGCTTTTATTGTATCCTGAACTTTATATTGAACAATGTTACCCATTTAATCAGTAAATTATAGCCTCGCTCTATGATGTCAGTCATGGGCCCTCAACATGCTACGTTCTCCTCAAACATCATTTTGGCTCGTTGTTGCGTGTCGTGCTCCAACACGGTCCGTGTCCTCAGATGACTTGAAAGAGAAGTGAGAGTTCATCAATTTTAATGACTCATCAGCTTTGATAAATTCAACAGTGGGAACCACAGCACGAGCAGCAACGGCAACTTTTCCGTGCCTTTTCCCTGCGATGTGGCTAAGAAGCGCAGCCTCTCAGAGGTTATGCAGCATAACGTACACTTTGCACATCTTGAGTCCTCGACTTTTGCCAGGCATAATTTGTACGTGTTCCTGAAGCTGCACTTTCCAAGCATGACGCCGCCATTTTGACACCTGTCCCATTTTCTGTGTTAGTGTAGCGACGCTCCCAGTGTTGTGCTCATGATATCGGAAGTGGAAATAATGGAATGTGCTTCTCACGTGCCACTAAAATATTGTCACTGACAGTAAGTAATTATATTTTAATTACATCATCTGCATTTCCATGAGTTTTCTAAAACTTTAAAACAAAAAAATAAAAATCCATGACCTTTCCAGGGCCGGGAAATTGCATTTTAATTGTCCATTTCCCTTTTTCAGGTTTTTCACGACAGTGCAAACCCTGTGAAACGGTCTCTATTTTTATGAAACCAAACAGTTACTACCCAAAACTACTACAATCTGAACATAATGCCAATTTTAATTAAACTTTCTGCTGCAAAATACAGTGAAATGTCAAAAAGAAAAACTAAACAAACAAACTTCTACAGCTGTTTCATTGTGCATGCACATTAATTAAAATCCACAGGGTGTTCAACAACCTCTGCTTGTGTTTGACTTTGATGCTTCTGTGCTCTCAAGTCACTGATGTCTTTGGTGAAACTGATCCAACTTTTCAACATTATAAAGGATTGTCCTGCTGCATGTGCAGTGTACGACAGGCCAAGCAGCGTCAGAGATCTCCTGCCAGTTTGAGTGTTTGTGAAACCACCAACAAGCCGAGTCGGGCCATATATTCAGTGTACATTATTTTGTTTCGTTGGCATCTATTTTATAAAGCTCTGAAAGCAATACACAAGGATGAATTAATTCCACTTTTAAGTGCTTTGTCACTGCTGTGCATCAATTTGGTCCACTTAGTGGTCTATTTGTCTCCTAGTTGCAGCAGTTTATTGCCGGTTGTCTGCTGCAAAGAACTTAAATCTTGACCACATATTATTTACCAAGTGCTAGACATCAATGTCCAATCTGCCTGTGTTGCAGCTCAAAATGTCCACTACATGTAGAAGGCCATTTATCTTAACTTAAAGCAAATGTAGCTCACCCCACATTGAGCTCACTTCCAACGTCTGTCCAGAAAAATTTTTTTAAATTGTATAGCGGCACTTGCATCCCGGATGAAATCATGTAATCATGCTTCTTGAATTAAATCTTTGAAACTAAATGTAGATATGCTACAATGACAATTGTCTTACAATTTCTCAGCCATTTTCTTAAATGTTTTACAGCAAGTGTGAGATACTGAAGGCCAAAAGCAAAGGGTTTTTTTTGGTAGAGACTCACCTGGTCAGCCACTCTGTAAACCTCGTTCTTGTCGCTGCAGTCGCACAGATAGTAGCGGACCTTAATAGCGCCGCACTCTTTAGCGAGCTGAGCCGTTTCCTTCATGCCCTCCAGGTTGATGTCCCACAGCACCAACACGGTACCCAGAGCAGCAAACTCCTGGGTCATCAGGCGACCGATCCCACTGCCTGCCCCCGTGATCAGCACCACCTCCCCCGCGATGTTCTTCCTCCTCTTGGGCACGAAGAGGTAGATGAACGCTTCGATGTTGTACCATAAGGACAGCAGCAGGACTCGCAACGTCTCCAGGAAGAAATTCATGGTTATTCTGAGGAATGAATAAGAGAAACAATAGCAAGGATTAGATGGATTCAATCAAGTATGGAAAATAACTGTAATTATAAACTTTACACCATTGTCTAATTATGGTCGACAGGTCTCCACTTGACTGTATGAAGCCAACCTATTTCAAAACACCGGATCTCAAGACTCAGACCCAATCATGAAAAAACACCACAAAAATGGAATTTAAGAAGTATCAACTATTCCAGATCACTGTAACTACCAGAATATATAGTGAAGATATATTACATTAACAAAAACCCACAAACGTCGAAACTTCCATACATGTCCACGATGCATAACACAACCACCAAAAACTATCGCAAATACACAATAAGAAGACTGGCTTTTAACGACGGCACCATGTTGATCCTCAACCCAATCATCGCCCATTTTGTTAAATTGGAAAGATTAAAGGCAAGAAATTAAAAATATAACATTTAATCTACTTAAACCTTGAAGAATTTATAGAATTCTCTAGAGCCCAGCCAATTATAGCTGTTAGAGAATAATTGGTCAGCAGCCAAAAGCTGGCCCATTGACATGAATGTTCAGACTCATTTTTCACTAATTAAATGCAAGTAATAGTGTTTTTCTGATGTTCTTGTTGTCCGGTGTTGCGTATCCGGTAGAGGACGCTGCAATTATGCCAAAATGTTTAAAAGTAGAATTGACTGATCACCATGTGGGTTTGGAGTAATAACAGCTGTACCAGCAGATCATGTGTTTGTGGTTCTGTGTGAAAAAATGTCAGTGTTAGCACAAAGTGAACTGGTCCCCCGGGCAACTTGTTTTTTGTGTTGTTTCTTAAACCCTTTAACAACCTCTTAATCAAGACCAGTGATCTCAGAAGTATGTATAGAGACCAGAGGCCAATATTATGCTGCAGGATTTTCCCTTATGGAAGCAACGTCAAGATTAACCTCAAGTTTTCTGTATTGCATTCTTATCGGCATAAATGAACCTGGTAACTTGCTCTCAATGTCTAATCTACTGTGGACCAGGTTATGATGTGGGTAAGAGACCAACAGCTAAAAAGCTCCACCTCCTGACCAATCGGCTCTCTTGGAAAATGACCTACCCATTCTTAGAAGATTCCGATTGGTGCTTGAGAGAGAGAGAGAGTGAGAGAGAGAGAGAGAGTGAGAGAGAGAGAGAGCGCGAGAGAGCGAGAGCGAGAGAGAGAGAGCTTCTGATAGAAAATAAATCCTCTTCACTGAGGCTGTGAAGGAATTTTGTTTATCTTGTTCAAGGTTGATAATATTCACACACCTCAAAAGAATTCATTGGTAAATAGAAACTAAAGGAAGAACACCGAGGAAACTCTGCCCGAAATGTCCGTGAAACTGAATGATCACAATGCCTGGCCAGTCCATTTACATTGTCCAAGGAATTAATATCACAAAGTTTCTCCACTTTTGTGTTTGGTCAGATGCTAAAAACTCCACCCCTTCAATGTTAACTCACGGATCCAGATGGAAAAACTCTGAGTTGCAAATGTCTGAGTAAGTTTATCCTACTGTAGTAAAGGCCACAGGACTTTTCAAACCTCTTTAAAACAATTTCAAATTTGGAAGTGTGGTCTTTAAAAAGTGAATAAAGTCCTGTTGTGACCATTTGAAACACTTAGATTGAAGAAAATACAGATTTTATGTCTTTAAAAGTAAACCCATGCTTAAAAAAACATTTGTCCCAAACCTGAAGCTTGACTGAGGTGCACATGGACCTTTAAACCCTTCAACTCTCTGAACTGGACCTTTAATAAGATGAGATTTACTAGCAAGTGAAAAGCTTTACGAAATCATTGAATCATTGATGTTTAGAGATTAGACCTTGATCCAGAAAGAGGAACCAGGCATAATCTCTTAGATAATGACCCGTTCTGGTTCGGACCGTCACAAAATGTTACACGTAGATACAAAAAAATCAAACAAACAAACTCAGAAAAGTTTGGGCATTAAAAAAAAAAAAAAAAAAGGGAATCGCATGTTCTTTCTTTAATAGCGACACATTTGGTGTAATTGGAAATATGTTCCGTTAATTGAGGGTCGCAGCTGTTGAGCTGCACAAGGCGTTAAGAATAACGTGTGATTGCACCAATTTGATGGATTAATTAGGAACAGGTGTGTGTGGAGCTCAAAGTCATCATCCATGATGACCGAGCATTGTTATATAATTAACACCACTAAATGAACCTAATCGAGCACTTCCAGGAGTTTGAACCTTCGAGGCAGCAGGGAGTGTTTCGGACTGGATCTTTGTATTGATTAGTGAATTAACTTGACTTACCGAGTGAGAGCGTGTATCGCAAATCGTTTGTTGTCCTTTCAGCTCCCACTTTATCAACTTTCACCGCGACCTTTACTCTCCAGTCCGGGCGAGCGTTACGAAAACACGACCTCCGCTTTTAACGGAGCACAGCCGGGCAGAGAGGGACGAGGAGCAGCGGAGAGGGAGAAGGGGGGACCGGAGCGTAAAGGGACCCGGTAATCGTGACCCGCGAGGCGGCGGAGGAGGAGGAGAGTCACGCGTTTCTATAGCCCGGGGCTGGCTGGAAGAAGAAAAGCAGGATGTTACTTCAAACACAGCAACACTCCGGGAGACGCCCGAAGTGTCACGTGAAAGGAGAAGGACCAATCACAAACCCGTGCGTCTCCTGCGACGCGCAAAGCATTATGGGAAATGATGTTTTCTCTCAGCAAACGATAGATGGTTAGATAGATTTCAGCAGTGGGATTCGAACCTGCAAATCAAATTAAATGACTTAAAATGTGACATTAATTACTCAAAAATAAAAGAAAAAACAATCCCAAAACGTTTGGACACCGTGTCATATGGAACTATAAGAAAATGCAAATCTTTTATTCATTGTGTCTCCTCAATTTTAATACTGTTCAAAGAAGAGTGGGTGCTGTTAAACTGCCACTGATATGCACACACAATATAGATTCATGAAACTGTCTTTATTGTATTTACAGAGTGCCAACTTTTTGGCAATTGGTCGTTTAAAAGTACCTCGCTTCCATAATGCATGTTGCCATTAATGTTTGCCGTCATTGGCAACAGTCCAAAGTTCACATAGCGTCAACATTATATTTTCGGTCCCGTATACTCTCACTGTCTGACAGCAGAGTGAACCAGCCCAGCTTAATCTCACGCTACACTTTTTTTCTTGCCTTTCGAAAATGTTCTGTTATTGAGTAATTCATTTGATCCATGTCATTCAATTTCATTTCCCCTTTTTAAGTCCCTGGCCAGAAGCAATGAGGTTGAATAAATAAGTAAGCCTGAAGCTGAACATGACTGCAAAAATCTCTGAGGGAGTCGATGCACTCAAATCAATAATCAATGTAAATAAGTGAATAATAGATACATGAGGAATTGCAAGTATTTTATTTCATTTTGCCTTGTTAAATACAGAGATTTTAAATATATAACTTTAACTTCAGCATTTGTTTGTTTGTTTGTTCGTTTGTTTGTTTATTGTTTAAACATTATTATAGTGACACTGTGAGCTGGTGGGTCAAAGAGAAAAAAGATAGGTGAATTAATATTATTTGGGAGTCTGTTCTGTACTTTTTGTGCTGTGACAAAAAATAAATAAAAAGCAGAGAACAATAAGCTACAATGGATGAAAGAGTGCATGGATAAAATGCATCCACCAAAGGCATAACTTTCAATCCTTTTATAAGATCAGGTCCAACTGATAGTCCTCAACATTATCTTCCAATGAGAAATATCAGCATTGTGAGGGGATTTTTCTATGGAGAAAACCTTGGGCTGACAATCCAGCTAAAAGTCTCCAATTTAGGAATTAATAAGTGAAACAGCAATCTCAACCTTTGGTGCAGTAACATATCATTAAATCAGTGTTTCAGTGAACAATTAATAAAACAGCATTTTGACTGTGATGGCAGTTATCATCCATCTTCATTCAGACTCAATGTCAAGATAGACATATTCATTTTTAATTGTGTTAATTAATCTTAAACTGAACTTCTAACTTTATGACGAGTTGCTTGGTGCATGGTGATTCGATTAGATCATATCAACAGTCATCAAATGGGGGTGATTTTAATTTGAAATATAAAGTCAAGGACATGGGTTTAATTAATTTTTTTAGGTGCTTCGGTGGTCCTAGTCATTGCAAACCATCTCAGCCTTTGCTTGTCACTTTAATAACCTCAATATCATTTAAAAAAAAAAAAAAAAAGACAGACAGTCTGCATGAGAAGCCTGCTGTGGTTGGAAGTAACGTCAAGAATCATAGTTTCTTTCTTATCATGACAGATTGTAAATCCAGATTAGCTACTTGCAGAATTTGTACTTGGTTTCGGTACTTTATTACAAGATGACCTTGCTAAAATTCTGTAATACTAATGTATCATCTATTATTTGCACTTGTCTGTGGACTCACTCAGTCTCTATGGCTGTGCAGAGAGAAACTTTTCATGACCACAAACAATAACAAAGTTTCTCTTCAATTTCTTGACACCACATGGCATCAATCCTTCACAACGTCTCTTGCTTAATTATAGGGATGCGCCGATAAAACTTTTTTAATGAACAAATACAAGTATGAGTACTAATCTTTATCTACTCTTTGATATGAGTACTTGTTC
Organism: Blennius ocellaris; assembly: GCF_963422515.1. Classification (NCBI taxonomy): domain Eukaryota; kingdom Metazoa; phylum Chordata; class Actinopteri; order Blenniiformes; family Blenniidae; genus Blennius; species Blennius ocellaris. Next base: position 8,305,047 of record NC_137659.1, read on the forward strand.
AATCACATCCCAGACAACGCCGTCCTCTCTTGTCTACCTGCTGCTGACATTGTTAACACATGGTGTCACATAATACTCGCCAGGTTTTTGGGGGGGAGTTTTAATGAGTACAAGTACTAAGGACCCGATACTCAATACTGGTATTGGTATGAGTGGATCCTTTCTTAAACCAAATGATCACCTACAAGGGGAGAAAGACCATCAGTGAATTATTCCAGAGGACATCATGTCCCACAGCATTAAAAACTCAGCGATATTCACTCTAATGTCCCTTTCACCTTGAGTGATATGATGAGTCAGCCGTTTCCTTGGAAGATTGGATTACCTCTTTTCCTCTGACTCCATGAGTTATGAATAGGGCTGCTCTATTTATTGAATTTTAATCGTGATTACGGTTTTGGCTCCAGATGATCTCAAAATTCATATAATCGAGGAAAAACGATTACGTTGTAGAGCTGATGAACGGGAGTCGGAGGCGACATGTTCAGCAAAGAACTTCAAACTTTATTCTCCATTAATCCACACTTCTCAATAACTCTTTTTTTCTCTCTCTTTTTCCAACACGAGAGCACAGCGAACATACTGTTACACAAGAATACTACTGGCCGGAAACCCCGCCTCTTTACAAAATAAAGTTCCCCACTGTGGTGATCAGTTAGGGTCATAATTCACCCTGTTACTGTGGAGTGGTGGGGAACTTTATTTTGAAGAGAGGCAGGGTTTCCAAAGGGAAGTAGTTTTGTTGTTACACTGCTTGTGTGCGCCGTTGGAGAGATGAGAGAAAAAATGAGGGAAAAGAAAAGCGTTTCTGAGAAGTGTGTTCGAATGGGAAAAAAAGTTTATAATTCCTTCCTGAACACGCCGCCTCCGACTTCCGTTCATCGGCTGTACTCCACCACAATTTTATTTTGGATCAATTTATCAAAGCATTTATGTTGGACTTATTCATTGAAATATATCTATCACTATTGTATTTGTATATTATTTCTTGTTTTCTAAAGATTGAGTGCAGCTTTTTATATATTTAACAGGATAGTCTTTAAAAAAAAAGTTCAATAAATGGTGTTCCAAATTCAAAGACATCATGTAAATAATCGTGATTTCAATATTGCCCAAAATAATCATGATTATGATTTTTTTCCATAATCGAGCAGCCCTAGTTATGAATGTCAATGTTTAAAGGGATCTTTTACTCATATATAATCCCTTTTTTGGGCACTGACAGAACTTCTAAGTGTTCTTCAATTGCACCCACCTCTTGAGTGTTCTGGCTCTTCAGTCAAAATATTTACGTCAATGTTCTCACCAATTGACATTTGGACCGTTAACTTACGTTGATCATTCTATTTTGACTGCATCAACTGCTGCTGCAGATTCACGCCCACCTCTGAATCTCATGGCTTCATTTGAACCTCAGATGTCCGACCTGACTCAAAGCTTTGGGCAGATGTTCAGAAGGTGGGCCTCTCCTTGTTCCCTGAGGCTGGTGTAGGCAAAGTACAACAAATGCTTCTTACTCACAGCGTGGGTGGCGTCAATGACGAAATGACTGAATTTTGCCATAAAAATAGACAAACTAGATGGTCCTTGATCTTTTCACTGTTTCACAGGACAGAATCTGTGACATTGTGGGTGAAACCCCTGCTGAGCTTTCATTCCATCCAACCTTGAAGGCAATAGTGCCATAATGAAGGCAATTATGGCACTGGTAAAGGAATAACTGAATGACGTGTCATTTTCTGCAAGTGGTAGGAAGTGGCATTGCAGTCCCTTGGCCCCTGCGGCCCACAGGAACAGAACTGAAAGTTTTTCGTGGCTCAATAGTTGGCACTTGCCCACTACAAGGCCCAATGGTTGAGAATCACTGACTTAAAGCCTTGTTTGCTGAGTTTGTAATGTCTATGCTTGAAAAAATAGCAGGTTGACATTTCACACAGCAATGACCTGAATCCTTGAGATACGTTTATGCTTTAAAGATGCATTGGTAAGTTAGTTACCCAACACGCCTTCGATAACTACCTCTGCAACCTCTACTTCTTTATGGTACTTTGTTTTGAGATTTGCTGCCATTATCCAGAATTAATATTTGATGAACTATAGAACTGATTTCAATCCATTAACTTGGTATGGCGATGCACCAATACCAATACCAATACCAATACCAATACCAATATTGGGTATGGTATTGGACAGAATACTCAATCTTGTGAAAGCTTAGAGAGTATTACGTGACATCAGGAGGGCAGCAACGTCGTCCGCTTTTTTCATTGACTTAAATAAGGAGGAGAGGGCTGTGAGCGGAGAGGGAACGTGATAAAAAGAGAATAAAAAAGAGTCACTCAGGTGTTATTAAAAAAGTTATCTGATGCGATAGTAGGATATCACACTGAACATAAAATAGCTATGAACTGTTCTCATAACAGTAGAACAGAGGGGGGCTGATGATAACAGTCCAATGATGTGACTCGTAAGAGGAGCAGATCAGTGAATTTGGTATGGAGGTGATACCAATGTTGTGGAAAATTGAATTTGTTTTGTCATTCAGAGTAGTCGCGGCAGCTCAAAGCTGATTTTCTGTACAGTTCAATATTTTCTCATAGAGTGTAACTCCACAAACTCTGATTTAGCGGATGGGTTGGTTGATCCTTTTTGGACTTGTGTCGCACCAAAATCCACAAAGTCTGCTATGTTCTGCACCAACTCTGCCAATCTCCCCACTCAGTCCTCCCAGTAGAAGATTCTTGGCATCATAAGATGGAGGATGATGAAGCCCCTCAACACATTTCTCTCTACGCAGTACAAACACGTTGATCTGGTTCTTCCAGCTCCACCTAAAACAGTCTTTACCTCAACTGAAAAACTCTTGACCCAGAAATCCTCACAGAATAGAATAGAATAGAATAGACTAGAACAGAATAAAATAGAATAGAGTAGTAACTACTCACTGGTTTGTATCGAGCAATATCGGACCCGATAGTCAATGCAGGTATCGGTATTGGTGCTTCTCTAATGCTAATCTGTCATCTGGCAGGTTTTTTGTTGGGTTGAATTCAGCACGATTCAATACACCGTCACATTGTAAAAAGTAGTTTTAAAAGACTAATAGATCCGAGGCAGATCACCAACATCCAACGTACCTGCTTCAGAAATGTCAGTAATGGGATGCACACAATCAAGTAAGAGATTTTTAATACGCCCAAACTTTTGACTGATTATGTGATTGTTATCCATTTTCTCCTTCAAACAGGGATAACTGACACATCCTAATTTAGTGGTAATTACAATCACGTTGTAACAATCAGAAAAAGGTGATGTCTCATTTCAAGTTTTCTCCCGTTGTAGAAGAAAGAAAAAACAGAGGAATAAGACGTGCTAGGTGGGTGGCGGGAGATGCAGCTTGTTCTCGGGAGGAATGAGAAGCTGTGGGGGAGTAATTAGGGCAAATTCTGAGCAGCTGGGGACGACAAAACACACATTGCTATCTGATTTGATTTCCGTGCAAAGACTTAACTGAACCTGCTCAAGGCTGGAGCGACCGCTTATGATTTTGAGAAAGTTTCAAAGCTGTTTCTGAAAAGTGCAGGTGTCATATGACAATCAAGAAAGAATGATGATTAAATAAAATTTTTAAAAAAAGCTTGGAAGAAAAATATCTTTTTCATGGTGTTATCTGATGACAGCAGATGTGGCTAATCATATTTTCATGCTTTATCTCATTTATCTATGAGACTGATTCCAATAATCCAGTGAGAGAAATGAAGGACTGGGCCAGAAGGAGGGTTTGTGATGAGGAAGTGAGACTGTCTAATGAAAGAGGAGCTGTGATTTGATTAAAGACGCAGAGAATCAGTGAATTTCTGCAACTCAGTGTAATTTATAATCAGGATACTTGTAACAAAATACACGGATGAAAGAGATCTGAAGACACTTAGGTCTTCTCTATCCGCCTTTAAGGAGAATTTGCTCTTGAAACAGTGCAGCTCCAGGATGGAAAAGATCATTGAGCTGAACAATGGCATCATTGGGACTATGAAAAATAGAAATTATAGAACAAAATGATTTATATTAAGGGTTTGTTTCCCTTATAATAATGGAGTTTGTACATCTGAAATGAAATATTTAAAATAATAGACCAGGTGTGTCAATCTTAAGGCCCTTGGGTCAAAACCAGCCCACAAGAGGCTCCAATCTGGCCAAATCACCAACCCAATGGCGAAAATTTCAAGTAAAACAATGATTTATTTAAACAGATTTCTTAAGAGTAGCAACACAACAGAACACAGAGTCCAGAGCTGAGATGTCAATAATTACTAATCACTGATAGCCTCAAAGCTTTGTTGTCCGGGTGAGTTTTATAAACATGTGTAATGCAACAGCTATACAAGTTTTTTTCTTGATATTTTGTTGTATTTTGCGTCATTAAAATTGACATTATGTCAAGATTGTAGTTGTTTTCAATAGTGATTACAAGATGAAGCAGTGAAATTTTCCATGCTAGTAGTTGGTGGGCCGGAGCTCCATCATGGCGCTTCATTTGCTCAACTGCTCCATCAACTGGACAATAAATGTAAAGCAAGTGATAATTTAAATGACAATGTGGCGCCTGCATGTGAAGCTCTGATTTAATTGGCTCAAGAAGGTCCCATATCAACAAGATATGAGCGGAGAGCCATTGAGCTCCGTCAACGAGGCCTTGAAATTCATCACATTTGTCGCCAACGAGCGCTTCACAAAATATAATCCGAAGCTGTTCGACAAAATTAAATATAGGAATTCTCCATACATATACTCTGCATCACAATAAAGAAAACTAAAGTTTAAGTTTGAAGATTATTCTGGCATCATTTTACCAGTTCAAGCCATTCAAAATGCAGTTGGGCTGCAAGTGGCCTGCGAACTAGTTCAATTTCATCTCGTCAGCCAGACTGGTCACATTATGCCATAATACCCTTTAAATTTAAACTTTAATCTTTTTCTTTGTTGTGATGCAGAGTATATGTGAGGAAAATGTCTATATTTTCTCAAAAGCCAAAGAATTACAACCAAAAATGACTACAATCGAAACATGAAGCTAATTTTAATGAACTTCAGGTGCAAGATAGAGTGAAATGTTCAACAGTCTTCTCCTATAGCTGTTATATTATACATGTTTTTACAAACTCTGGCAAATCAAACCCTGAAAGCATGGCTTTGAAGTGAATGCTAGTTTGCAAGCTTTCATATAGGTCTCAGTGTTTTGTTTTGTCTCCGACTGTTGAGAAATCTGTTAAAATAAAAATCTACATATTCGTTCACATTTTTACAATTTCCTTGGTGGTTTGTCAGGCTGGAGTGGAGCCTCTTGTGGCCTTGTATTGACCCACAGATCTTATATTTGACAACAAATTAGATGTTTGTTTTGAGGCTTTTGTTCACCATTTACTACAAAACTGTTCCGCTGAACTGATAAAATTCATGTTTGCATCCTTGAAGTGGAACAGCTGCACTCACTAAAGCTTGGTGAAAAAAATACAATAAATAAAAATGGTCATGTAATGTTTTAAATAATTGAACATGTGGACCCACAGAATGGATTCAAAACAAAGTGTACTAGCGAGTTGTTTGAACAGAACCCATTATCTCTGTAGCAGTCCCCAATTTACTTCAATGTTCACTACTTTGAAACAATTAGAGGTCAGTCAAACCTAATCCATTAGTTTGGACGGGGCCTGCTCCACAACACAGCACATATTTTCGAGGGTTGAAGGGAGATTATTTATGCTGTGTACTTCGAAAATGAAGTTGGTTTATTTTGTGTACATGACAAATAGCGCAGCTATGAGTTTGTGTATCAAACATACTTCACTCTCTCTCTCCCTTTCAAAGGCAACTTATCATGAAGTACAGGACCTTATTATAATGCTAATTAGAATTACAGTTCTGTATGTTTGAATATTGTGAAATAGGAATGCCATAGGGTTCATTAACCGAGACTGCAGTATTTTCCATATACTGTCTAACATTATCTTAATCTAAAAGGGGCAGTACCTTTCCAATTTCTATTTAGTTAACTTTTAATTAAAGTTATTATAAGGTGCCCTACAACTGTTAAAATCCATAAATCTTTCATACATGTATGTCATGCACCAAGGTTCAGCATATGATTTAATTAAAGGCTAATATTCGATCTAAATAAGCATGGAGATAGTTAATGATTCAGGATCCATTTAGAGGATTAGCATCTTGTTGTATCATTGCACAAAACAATAGAAAAGTACCTGTCAGAGGCAAAAAAAATTGCAATACTTCATATTGTAGTGTTGCATATCATAGCTAATGGTAACTTCAGGCCTCATGTAAAAACTAGGGATGCACCAATACCACTTTTATTTAAAAGGTTTTTGAAAGTACAAGTGCAGGGACTAACTTTTAGCAACCTGCTGAAACAAGTACTTATTAAATAGTTTGTACTCTGTGAGCAAACATGAGCTTGCTGTGTCCTGCTGTTGTTAATCAGGTGGTGATGATGTGAAGAGGATGAAAAGGACTTTGCATATGTTCATCCATATTAAAGAATATATGAACTGCTGACATTATTCATCCTTTCGTTAACTTGCTGCTGATGCATGATGCCATGTAATACCCGTCGGGTTGTATCATGAAACTTTGATGAGTATAATGGTGCACCAATACACCCTACATTTTATATGTACAGGGTACTGAGATGGGCCTGAGTGCGCTTTGCTATACCATACCCTCCCTCCACAAGCTGCTCTGGTACGTACTCTGTGGTGGGACCGCAGCTTTAATATTGTGGACAAACACAATATTAAATATTAAATAACATATTTAATAATATATTTAATATTGTGGGCAGTTTGTGTAACCTGATCTACTAACAAGATGCACAGTGTATCAAAGAGATGCACACCATTCATGAATCCAATATTAAATATGGAATATCGAGCAGTTCTACTAGATTATACTAAACAGAGGTTGGGACGGGAGGATATGTAAATAAATACATTTAAATATGATGTATATGTAATTTGTACCTTTATATCTTGCATTGTTTATGAATGCGATTGTTTATGAATGCAAAATTACAAAGCCTACAGGCTTCCTTTCAAGACATTTTCTGTTTTCAGGTCCTCAGACAGATCATCTTCTATTCCCTTGAAATTCTTCTTCTTTTTTTCTAGCTGAAGAGCTCTTATATGTAATCGTGCAAACTGGGCCTAATGCACACAAAACATTCATTTCAAAACTCCTGTTTGCAGATGATGAAAGCTCATTGTAATATCACGAGTTTCACCTGCTGAACATACACAAACTGAAAGCGGGGTCTATTTGCTTAAGCATGCAAATTAGCACAAGGAAAAAGATCTCAGTAAATAGGACTATTCTAACGTGAGAGCACGACTCACACACTACTGAGAGCTATTCTTTTTACCCTTGTCGGCTATAACATATTGACTTTTCCAGAGATTATAACATGTGATCACAGGTTTCTCTGAAACTTGAAATATTCAATGAATTCCAGTAACTGTGTAAATGATACTGTTGTATTTATATATTCACTTGGCGCTTTGGCTTGAGGATTAGATTCCTGGGACGCTTAATAGCAGATTGGTTTGTCGTCAGATGTGTTGACACAAAAATGAACCATATTTGTATATTTTAAAGCCTCAAGAGGCCTTGGTGTTGTTTTTTTTTGCTGACCCTGAACCTTTGTGCACACACATAAATGGTAGGTGGGAAATCATACACTCGACCAACACGCCTTGATCAACAAATTCTTTTAATAAATAATATCATCATGAAAACCAAAAAGACCCAAAGTGATTTGTGTACATTTGAATGTTTCTATCGGTTTTTTTTTTTCTCTTTTATCATTACAGGACCAATTGAACCAATGACGTAGGCTGCAGCACGTTATACAAAGGCAGATGATGCAGTTAGCATGAGGGTGGGTGGCTGGGAGGCGGGGCGGTTGAAACACCAACAAGTCCAGACTACAAGGTGATTGGCGGACAAGAAAAGGCTGAAGAGATGAAGCTGAAGGGTCATTGACGGTGGCGTCCTAGTCCATGAAGCCGCCGTACCTCTTCTGTAGCTCGCTGCCATTCTCCCAAGCTCGTTTCAACACCCCTCCGCTCTTGCTGCTGTCCACCAGCCACTCGGGTCTCCCCACTCGCCTCATGAATCCCCCGTAGCGCTTCTTGAGCCCCCGGCCGAGCACCGCCTCCAGCAGGTTACCCTGCGCCGCCCCTCCGTCGGCCCGCCGCATGAAGCCCCCGTACCTCTTCACCGCCTCGGCACCCTGCCCGTCGCCCTCACCACCGTGCTCGGTTGCTGCGTTGAGGACCTTTAGGATCTCCATGCGAATGCTTTGCTCCTCGTCCTGGTTTCCGGCCTCCTCCAGAGACGAGGGGGAGGAGCGCCGTGACATGAAGCCGCCGTAGCGTTTCATGAAGCCGCCGTACTTCTTGGCCATCTGGTGCTCCGGTGAGATCGCATCTTCATCGTCGGCTATCGCAGCATCCACCGTCTCCTGGTCTTGCTGTGCAGCTAGTGGGTTCTGGTTTTCCTCCTCCAGCAGAACGTCCTGGCACAGACGAAGCTTCTGGCTGTCCAACCCGCCATCGCACTCAAGAGAGCATGTCTGTAAAATAAAAAACAATGCCATCAGGACATCTGTAATCATGATGCGCTCAAACTGCCCTCCCACCTCAGAATCTGAGTGGTTTTCTGGGCTGAGGGAAGGAAATTGTACAATGCTGAAGACTGCCTCCTCCTGGTCTCAGTTTGAACTCCAGTTGTTGGTTTTAACGCACATAAAAGTTGTTCAGAGGTTGTTTCAATGACCTAACCCTAATTTATACTGCATATGCAAAGGATATGCAAAGGCTGTGTCTTACTGTGAATCACCTCTGAAGAGCTTTTGCTTGGGGGAGACTACTACGAGGGCTGTGATTGGTCCGCTCTCCTACGTCATTAGTCATGCGAATAAACACATGTTATCTAAATGATGGTGTACTAACTGTGTAATTTAGTGAAGACATGTTTGCTGCTATAATGTTGATTTGGCATAGAAGTGGGAATCCATTTCACATACATACTGTAAGTTTGATAATGTCCCATAGTGTTTCTGTATCCTATAGGGCAATGTGCTAGTTTGTACACCATACGTGAAACATAATTAATGAACAATGGTCGAAACATGAAGCTAAGAAATTGCTCTAACTTCCTTAACTAACTTGTTTTAAAGACTTTCCAGGCGGTAGACTGTCACAAACAAACAGTGACTAGTTACTTCTGGTAATAAATCTGTGGACACGGAAGGAAATGTAACTTTTCTGAAATACTGCTACTGCACATGAGTATTGCGGTCGTAGTAAATACTTCTTCTGCACCTGCAAGAGTAGACGTTGGCCTCCATGGTGTCATGACTCCAAGTCCATATTCTCCTGGGACTTTCACTTGAAATGTTGTCGTGTTAAAGGGGCCTTCAGATTGTTCTCAGACCTGTATTACTGTTGCTTTAACACATTAGCCAAGCTGTGGTGTCTTGATTGATTTAGTCAAGAGGCTGAGCTGAAGTTACACCAGTTAGCGGCAGGATGCTCTACAATCTGGACGAAACAGATTTCTGAACGAGTGACAATCACAAAAAGTAGCAACCAAGTAGTTTTGGCTTTTGTTCACACTCATAATAAATGAAACATTTGGATTAAAATAGTACTCATGGCCAGTCTGGTGTACAACGACAATAAAAGTCATAAACTACATGAGGATATATTACCTTTAAATGGTTTTAATTCGCTTTAGGGGCCAACACATAGTGATTTTGAGAAAGATTGAAATATGAAACGAATGCTTAAACAGTCTTGCTGACACTGATTAAAGAAGTTAGCAAGAAAACACTTATGCTTTAAATAGAACAGTTATTTTGTGAAATTATTAAACTTGTATGAAATTATGGCATTGAAATTTACACAATGAATGCAAGCTTTGGTGATTTTTATTTACTTTTTAGTTGATTAAACTATTTTAATCAATTTGTCAGATGAGGTCCGCGCCATCAAAAACTACTATTTTTATACACTTCTTTTGTTTCTACAATTGCATACATGCCAGTAACAAAATAATGGATGATGAGGAAGTATCGAAATGACCTTCTGTGGGGAAAAGATGCTCATGAAGTCTGAACAGGAAGGACTATGTGTCAGCTCAAATATTATATGAAGATCAAGATCTTCTTCAATTCCATTCTGTATTCATATGTAAGCCATATATCCACCAAGGTTGTTTATTTTAATAATCCAGGGTTTATTTGCTTTGTCTATTTGAAATGAAATGATATCTAACGCACTCATATTGATTCCCACTGTCAAACACAAACTCAGTGTAAACAGTGTAGTAGCAGCAGGTGCCAGTGTGGTGAGATCACCTTAAGGCATGGGTGCAGCTTACTTAAATTAAATCAGGGTTTATCTGTTTTTGTGTACACGACAGTGTTTTCAAGTGAAAACAAAAAACCATCGTAGAGTTTTGGGTATCAATTCACAAGACAGCGGTGCTCGGAGATGCTGAAAGCTTTTTGAAAACTGTTCCCAAGGTGGATCTTTTTGAAAGCACTCTGACTCTCTGTCTCTGTGGAAATGGGGGGGAGCCCATTAAAATAGCCTGTTAGTCCATATATTTATTCTGCAACTGTTACACCTATTTATATTTTATACATACTAACAATAAAATTCACTTCCGAAAAGTGAAAATGGAAAATCTGATCTGTGGAAAGATTTCTGAGCATTTTATATGTATAAATTGGCAAATTATAGCAGTATATCATCACCATAGTGTTGAATTTTGAATTAGAGTTTGGACTTTAGATATTTTCAGATGGATCTGTAACAAAAAGGCTGGTGATACCCATGAAGACAATGACAATATAATAGTGACTTTCCCGAAAACTAATTCTAAACTTGAAAGAAACCATCACATTTACACTGTCACCTTCAGCTTTGAGGGAATGAACAGATCACTGCTCACTGAATGTGTTCATTCGGATCAGAAAATGATTGAATATGAGACCCAGACACATTGTAAATGGATAAAAAGAAACTTTTTCTTAATTTGTGCTGCGATAACACTGCGAAAGCTTTGAGCAGTGGTTTCTCCAGCCAACAGAATTCAAAAGGAAAAGAAATACACTTTCCACCTGTTTGTAACCGGAGACCACAAAAGTTTTTTTTTTTTTTTTTTATCCCAATCATCCAGTCTCATTCCATCACTTGTGCTTCACTTTTAACTTTCATTAAACCGGGATATTAACAGCATTTCAAAATGTCATTTTCCACTGGAAGAGAACATGGAAAATTGATGTAATACTTGTTTTGTGCTATATATTGTGTTGCCAATCTAATTTAACTCCTTCTATTGCCTCTTGTTGGACTGAGGATGGAAAGACGGTTGGGGAATGGGAGTAGCTATATCTGCACAATGCTCATCATATTACCACTTTTTCCCATGGTCGAAAATGCTACTTTTCCAGCAGAATGGAGAATAAACGTAATGGTAATTTGAATGTGTTGCAGGTTGGGAGCAGTCTAATGTTAATGCAGTAAAGTCATAACGATTTCCACTTTGTGATCTGGAGCCTAACCCAAACATTAGGTCATTACTATTGATCTGATCCACAACATTGCTCATTAACCAGACAATGGCATTTTACAGTTAAGTTGGCTGATCATCAACATGTGTCGATAAATAACTAGTACTAGTACTAGTTCTATTACTTCTATCTAAAAGTGGTATTGGTACCCTGATATAATTGCAGCCGAAGGGTGCCCCCATAAAACAAAGCTTCAGCCCCACGCACCCCTCCATCCGCCTGCCCTCCCACGCAATCATCTCAATCATCTGTTCTCTCTCTGTGGCAGCAGGATAGTAATCAGGACAAAGGTCTCCGCTGGGGGCCCTCGGGGTGCGTTTGCACGCTGTCAGGATAACCTGGTATGTGTGTCATTGGATTTCACTTATTAGAGCCATCAGAAGACCCCCGTCTCATGGCGGGGGATTCTTGCTGAGCTTTCAAAGACGGAATTAATGAAGAGGAAAATTGAATTGAGGATGTATTGTCACCTGGGGGGGGTAGGAGGGAGGGAGGGCTGAGCGAGGGGGAGGGGGTGATAGACGGCACCCTCTTGTGGCCAAATTGGACTGCATTGTCGTGACTGTCCTTCTTACAGCAGTTACTATATACTCAGTTGAAGTAAATGGTCATTTGGCTTCCATTGGGAGTGATTCTGAGTTCAGCGTCTTGTCCAGGAGGGATCAAACCACTAACCCTGGAAATGGAAGATGACCTGCAATAAAAATGGAACCTCAGTCGCCCACTTATTAACACCCTGCACTGCAATATTTCAGGTCTGTGGATCCACTTTCAGCTCTACGACAACTCAAAAATTAAAGAATGATGTGCTATTTGATTAAACTCAAGTACTTGTATTTGAATAGATTACATCAGATTATATACACGAGACACAGACAAAAGAACATCGTTGTGTGAAATCGATGAAAACATATAACACACATCAACATCTGAATTATTAAAGCTTCAGCCAAGCAGTTCATTATTAGTTATTTTGACTTTTTTTTTTAATCAATTAATGAAATGGTAAAAGGTTCAGGAGAGGAAAAATAATCATCATAAAAATAATTGTGTTGAAAGCTGCAGCGCAGATTTTGTTATAGTTACTGTCATGAACCGGCTAAGGAGTAGGAAGTTAGATACAAAGGATCAAAATTTGTGAAAATAATGGATATAAAGAGGGGAAAAAAACAAAGAAGGCAGGAAACGGAAGGTAAAGTGCTTAAAAATCAACGTGAGTGAATTCTTTGGTTTGAAAAGAGTGGATCAAGTTTATTTCACCTACATACTGATTAAAGCCACTAAACAAGCAGATCTGACTGAGGGCATCCATAAATGTATATTAAAATCTGAGTAAAGCCTGCCAGTCACTTGTAACTCCAAGCTCTCATTCACCCTTATGCGCCATTAATATGCAATTTTGTAAATTGTCGGCATTATTTCACAAATACAACTTCAAGTTTAACAGTCACTTCAAGTTTTTTTGACAATACTTTTTTATGTTTTCCTCCCCTTTACCCCTTTTACTCTTGAGACAAAAACTGATCCTTAAAAAAATTAATTAATTCATTCATCCATGAAAAGGAGGGTGTAGATGTAGCACAGTGGGGTGAGATGCATCTACAAGGGAGAAAGGCTAATAGAAAAGACACATATGAGAAAATAAAGGTGCTGTTAATTCTTCTCAATAACAATCAGCCATAACATTATGAGTTTTTACTGCTAAAACAATTCCTGATCGATTAATGCAATTACCTCGCTGAAATACTGAATGGAAATAAATGCTTAAATTGTACAATTAGTGCATTTATATCTTTGTCTTGCTTGTTCTTCCCTTTTTGTCCTTTATGAAGAGGGTGTATATGCTTCACGCCCTATTCGGCATCTTTGAGAACTGATGACTGGATGATTTGAGCCAATCAGATTACAGGAGGAATGGCAGATTTGGAATGGTTTGATTCAACAAAAGCCACTGACTATAGTGAAATGTGGAGAATTACATCTCTCAGAATGTAAGAAGTGGAAATGGAGTTAACGCAGATGGAAGCAGGTGTGTGTGTTGGTTGGCATTACCAGGGATGACAAGGCGGACTGTTGCTCCAGCAGACGGTACACACAGAGTGCACACTCCTTCCCACAGTCTGTTCCTACCACCAGCGACACACACGTTCCCAGGACCAACATCCATAAGCAACTGCTGAGTGCGGAGGCAGCCATGGACTGAGGACACACAAGCACATAAAATCAGAAACCTCAAAGACAGTTACCAGAATAACTATTACGATTAATTAATTATTTTAATCTTGAATTATGTGTATATAGATCTGGATCTCTCCTCTCTCCTAATATATCATACAAACATATGTTTAATTACCCAATATTTATTGTATTTTTACATTATAAGCCCCCCCCCCCCCCCCCCATTTGGTATGTTTTATGTATGTCTGTTGTATAGCATTGACACTTTTTTTCAGTTTTTTACTTAAATGATCTTACAACTTAAGTTAAAATAAACAATTTAAATCCAATCTCTGGACTTTTCATCTCTTCAATCTCTTCAATTAGCTTCTTTTTTTTTTTTTATCACAAAATTGTGGATTAACACAGAGTTTGATCACTTAATCAGCTTTTCCTACACTAATAATCGGTGTTAATCCCTAATTTTGTGATAAAGAATGACCAATAAAGAGACATTCTTGAGAGATTCATCTCTTAAATTAGAGAATAACACTAGCCTTTTCAACACTGATACAATTTCCCCCCTCTACAAACAATAAAATTACATGTTAACGTACAGCTTAGGTATAATTTGGAGTTCATATCTCGTTTCATTTCATTATGACTATGAGTATTGAGGGACACTTTAAGAATATTGCTTAATGATGATGCTCGTATAATGGATTTTGAAATATATTATTTATACACAGTAGAGGTCATTCCTCGAAAAGAAAAAGTTCTGCAAACATCAGGTATTATTATTATTATTATATTCAATACAATTTTATCTATCCCCTTCTAAATCTTTCAAATACGATAAAATACCGTTTTAAATTACTGTTATAAATCAGTCATTATTGCGCTCCTACTATTAGTACTTTGCCAACGCTCAATAACAATTAAAAAATACATTATTTGCATGCACAATATATCAAATTACATATTCACTGAAAATTATATAGTGCTTATATATTATGTTATACACTTACAATACTCATACAATAAAGAAATAATAATAGATAGACCTCGTTGAAATAAACTGAAAACAGAAGCAGAAGCAGGAGTAAAAAGCAGTAGTAGTGATAGTTGTAGTAGTAGTAGTAGTAGTAGTAGTAGTAGTAGTAGTTGTTGTTGTCTATTTTCATTGGAAAAGTATGTTTTTCTTACCTCTGCTTTATTCTAACCGTTACTTTTCGCCTCTCGGTGCGTTCCTCGTCCACACGTGCCCTCGGGGGTCCGGCGGAGTGGGAAACTGTTGCTGAGCGCGAGCCTGCGCGGCCAATATAAGCGGCTTCCCTCGCGTGCACGCGGTGACGATGCAGCCTATCAGGCAAAACCCGCACACGAGAAATGCGCGCAGTCAGTCAGTCAGTCAATCCCCGGTCTGTGAGCGCGCACGCGGTGTCTTCAGGCGCGCACGCGTCAACTCGGGAGAGTGCAGCTGGAAGAAGTGCGGCGGACGGGCGCTCCGTTTGTTTATAAGGAGTTTTGTGCGGCTTACGTCATTGGCAAAAAGTGACGTTGCGACACCCCCCCTACCACCACCACCACCACCACCACCACCATCATCACTTCCCGCACACCCCTGTCACGCACTGATCCTACCTCATGTGTTTGATGGCTCCTCTGCAGACCAGCCCAGGCAGGCCAGTGTCATGGTAATCACATTCATTAGCGGGCCTGCAAGAACAGCTCCCAGGCGCCCCCCCCCCCCCCCCCCCCCCCAGCGGTGGCCTCTTGCTGGTCAAGGGCCACCGCTTCTTATTTCATAATCAGGGAAATTACAGGAGCAAATCGTGAACCGCTGCACAATCGAGAGACCAGCCGCCATATGTAGGGGGTGTACGGAGGATATCTCTGCCAGTTTGGTTAAGTTGGAGTTACAACAGTTCATGTACAAATTACATGAAGTGTTTTGTATGGTAGTGAGGATGCATTAATCATTGAGGGGGTTTGTGGTTGATGGTGAGTCCACTTTGTTTCAAAACACCACCACAGTATTTGTATCTTGATCTGCCGCCTGCATGGTTCTTATTGCTCCATAGGCAAATGTTAAAGAGGATAGAAAAAGTTTCTGGTTAAAGCTGTTAATGGATATAGTCTTTCAACAATATCAGAAGCAAAGAAAAACCCTAACCCTCACTTTTTTCACTTCTCTCAACGTTGCACTACTTGTGGTTGATTTTCTAAGGCACCTCCAATATCGACGGCCTGATTTACACAACAAGGTTTCAGGAGAAAACGAATCCTTTTGCTGTTTTTGTTTCAGAAAAGGTTTAGAAAACGCTGTCCACCATAACTATTAACAATGGGAGACATTTGTATGGACAGGCAACAAACTTGTAATGCTATTATCACAGTGACTCAACTACAAAACTACAAAGTCCCAGGAGAACATGGACTGGGACTCATGACACTCTGGAGGCCGCCATTGTTATTGTTATTGTCCATCGACACGAACATGTGCACGTGTGCCGTAGCAGCGTTACCGAAAAGTTGCCCCCATTTCCACAGAGACTTCAAAAACTTCAGTGGCTCCGAGCACCGTCGTCGCGTAAACAGGCAATCAAAACACAACAGGAGTTTCCCATTTTTCACTCAGTCAGAGATAATCACACTTACAATGGTCTCCATTGCAGCTAACACATTGGGTACCGCCCTCGCTCCTTTTCAGCGCGTGCTTTGTTCTGGCTCTGAATTAACAAGAGAGACTGATTATCTAGCGAATGACGGAACGGTAGATTGACATGCATGGTTCAACACATGCAAGACGCCAGATTTACAAGGTGAGAGAGAAGCAGATTACTATAAAGAAACCTTTCCGATGGGCAATAATACAATACGACTAATACAGCTAATCAGTGACAGTAACATCACTCTAGTGAAGTCTGAGTGAGAAATGAAATCAAAAACCTGACTATACCAACTTAAGTTATTAAAAAGAGCAGAAACTATAGTGATACTATCGTGCATCACTCTCTGCCTCCACTGGATTACATGCAATTTGCTCGCTCAGGGCAACAGGCGAAACCAATCGATGTTTTAAACCTTCCACATACAGGCAAGGTGGCTCCACCATGTGTGTCCTTGTTCATTTAGGAATCTGATATGCTCCAGTCGTCTCCCATCCAAGCCGTTCCTTATGGTTTTTATTGTTGTGATTTTCTTCTGATGGCTGTTCAGGGACGGAGGAAATCAATCTATAACATGTAATACCATCCCACGGTCTGTAAAACCTGCAGTGAAATCTGCTGACGTGAATCTCACGTGGAAGTTTTACTACGGCCGTGGCGCGATTGCGTCAAGAAGAAATGTGCCCATCGCAGTTCATAGGAAACAGGAAGACGGATTTCGCTGCTGTGGAACGGTACACGTAGGTCTGACAGTTTCCTTTTAGTGTAAATCATCATAAGCGTGTGATCAGTTTGTCCTGTCATGACGGTTACCCTCACTTTCCTCTCAAAATGCTCTTTTGTTGGTTTTTTTTTTTTTTTACTTGGTTTGAATCTAGTGGCTGACTTTTAGGAGTTATAACATAAAAGTCTGATCAAATATTCTAGATTTTACTACTTTATTTCAACGGTTTCAAGTGAAAATGGAAAACACTTTCATTGCGTTTTGGGTGTCCATTCACATGAACGAGAGGCGCTTGGAGCCACAAATGCAACTTTGTGAAAACAGCTCTCAACGTAGTACTTTTTGAAAACGCTCCGACTCTGTCTCCGTGGAAAGTGAAACTTTGCTGAAACACGGCTGGCGTACATGTGTACCACGGCCATAGTAAACACTTCTTCTGCAAATATGTGTACGATGTAAGCAATGCAACATTTATTAGTTTGACCAAATTGGATGTAACTGCTGGAAAAAACTGCAGTCGCTTTCCAGCAGCCGACATCCAGCCTGATGTCATCACTGTCACTGAGAAGGCAAACAGGTAAGTAAAGTCCCAAACTTTGACAAGTTTAAACTTCTCACAAAAGATCTCCAAACACTAGCACTCAAGATGCAATGACTCCAAAACAAATACATTGAAAGGCTTTCTTTTTATTCAGTTTAGGTTGCGTGAGAGAGAAATGCAAATGGCAAAAAAACAACAAACAAACAGATATTTGTCATTCACTTTTTACATATGGCTAACTAATTTAATGTTTCATTAACATTGTTACGTTTTATTCAAATCAAACAGGGAGAAAATGAATGGTTGAGGGCAAACCCATCTTTGTTTTATTTGACAAATAAATTAATTTACAATGGGATTGACTGAAAATTGATCTCATATCAAAAGATTAAAAAAATAAATAAATAAATAAAGTAAGTCAGTACCTATCAACCCCAGAATAGCAGTTTTTAGTGTCCCAATTAGCATGCGGTAGAAACTATTACTGCTCAGCTGTTAATATAACAGAAGCTTAAGGATGCCAAGGCCACAATCAAGTCTTTATCGAGCAATCTACTACTACACAAAGAGTTTCACAAAATGGGACAGCCGTCAGATCTCAGGGCTGATGACAGCCAGATGGCAGCTTCCCTTTTTTTTTCCGAGGCAATTCTACTCCCTACTGTCATCACAAGCTGCCAAAAGGACAGCGGCTGGATTGCCTCGTATCGTAAGGTGATCTGAAGCTGCTCCGAATGCAGCCTGGCACTTTGTGTAACATACGAACTGAGCCCGTGAGTCAGTGTTCCTCAACGACTGTGACAGATATATAAAGTTGTAATCACCAAGTCCAAAAGAAATCCACTAATCCTCGGAGGCTTATGTTGTTGAAAATAAATCTGATAGAGAATCCTACAGAACAGATATGAGAAATGATAGTATTTCTCATATCTGTTTGCATGTGTTAGGGCCAAATGCAATAAATTGTTTCAATTAGGGCTTTTTTCCCCCCCATGTCATCTAAATTCCTGGGAATGACTAACAACTTTCATCACCTATTGTCTATTCCACACAATATGACCTTTGACTTGTTTATTATAAATAAGACAAACGGTCCAGTAAATTGACTACAAGCCAATGAAAATATTCAACACAAGGCTCAGTGTGTCCCTGTTTGTCCTTCCTCATAAATTCTGTAGTTGTACTGTCTTTTCATGGAGACCCGTCATGTGGGCACTGCCCAAGAAAGAAAGAGGCATGTTGTCACTGATGTCTTATTATCAGTCTCCTGCAGAGCTTGATGCTTTAATTGATTCATTTGTGTTGGAGCACAGAAACGTGTGCGTGTGTGGTCGACCTCGTTTATTTCAGGTAGAATACAACAAAATCGGTGTGATTGTCTGTCGCTCTGTGTTTGAACAGCTGGAACAGCTCCAGCTGATATCCACCATCAATGAATGAACCCCGCCAACCCCCCCAAAAAAACAAAAAAACAATGAATCTCATAATATGTAACAGATTTCAGAACCACCACCTTCTGACCTTGTCCATGTCTCTGTATATTTGTACAAAGAATTATTTCTTTCACCCCTTTAAACACTTTTAGAAGCTTCTACTAAGAATTCCACCAGGATAAGACTGCCAGTCGAGCTCTGCATGCAGCATTGTTCTGGACGTTCTGTTGCACAATATGTACGAAGTTCATCTTTTTAATATTAAAATGACCACTGTTGGTGCAAGATGTCATTTGATGAAGGAAATAAAACTCATCCCAAATGATCCGAGGACAGATAGAATATAGATGTTCAAAGTAAGTTTGGTTTATTGCCTAGGATGTTGCTCGGGCTGACTCCGATTTTGAAAACATGCGCTGTTGTTTGTTTTTCTAAAGAAAGTACACACACACACATGCATGAACAGAGAACAATACTGTTTCCAGAAGAAGTCAGACTGTTTTCTAAAACATAACATTTTCAGTCTTTCTGCCATTTCCGTGTAAACACACATCCAGTTTCCATAATATTGCCATTTAAAATACAAATCTTTTTTGTCACGAAAATGTAAAAAATATGCGAAGTGATTCAAGCAACTTGTTCCCATTTCTAGGAATACTGCTGTGAATATTTGTAAATAGTGTAATGTATTTTAACAACTTACTAAAAAGGTGCTAATCGACTCGTGGTTCCAGTTGGGGGACACCAGCTTCACCTTATTACGATAAAACTTCAGTAAATAATGTTTCAATTAAACTAAAATCTTCAAGTCATTACAAAACTCTTCAGCGGCACAATGGTTTCAGTCCGCAGAGGAAATAATCTCTGACCCCTCAGGTCCAGTTGGAGCGGGTTCCATCCCTCCTTCCCCCCAGATGCAACAGCTGTTTAATAAAGTTGGAGAAGAGAAGCAGACGTTTGCTGGAGAGCTGCTTCCAAGCTGGAGACTGGCTGATGGGCCCCTTGGTGTCGTCTCAGCGTTTGTTCCTTTGCTAATGCGTTTGTGTGGCGTTGGGGGTGATTAGCATGAACACCTGAGGGTGTTCCCAGTGTGTTCCAGACTACTCATGTCATGGCTGTGGTATAATTGTTCTCTCGGCTCCTCTCCACAGGCACACCTTTATTGACTTTGCACTCGTGAAATCTATTGTTGACGTAATAATTTCTTGTTGCTTTATAAGCCACGCGTCCCCCGAAACGACATATTTTACACATCATACTCCACAATCTGGTAAAAGTCATTATCTTTTTCAATCAGCTTGTTTGGATATAAATGCAATGGAGACTAAATCCAAATGATGGCCCTTGATAACGCTGATTGTAGGACGACTCGCCTGTGGATGAGATTTCAGAATTTCTTTTGAAAAAATAAATCCTATACAATGTACTTTTACATATTATCTATAATTGATATTTTAGATAATTTCCATATATTTACTATACGCCAATATATATTTAGTATAGTATCATACGGCTTTGTTTCTCGCGAAGAATGGTCTTCTTTACGCACGACTGAGTTAGCAACAGTCTAAAACAAAAACTCAACAAGAACAAGTTTGTGAAAACGTCTCGAATTCTCAGACAGATTATCAACACTGCCCATGGAAAAGCTGCTGGAAACAATTTGATTGAAAGCAATATGAAGGTAAAATTAAACATTTCTGAAAAAGACTGCACACAGGGTTTGGACAAAAAAAATAAATAAAAAGACTCAGCGTATCATTCCTACCTACAAGTGCCTTCTACTTGAACAGAATAATCCAGAACACACACTGCTGGCCCGGAAACAAGTAGTCAACCCACACGTTTTGCAGTCAATCAAAGCATGTGTGGATAATAACAGATGAGTGGGGCATGTCCAATGAGAAGATCTTGACAGGGATAACAGACAATGGGAGTAATATGGTGGAGCTTAAACATACAGAGAGAAGAGTGTATCTATAAGGTGTCAGAGGACTCACCCATGCTGGAAAGTGGATCTCAGCTTGAAAAGTAATAACAGCGCGATAGAGACTTTCAAGTCATAAAACTATGAATGTAAAACTATCAATAGTTACTGAATGTTTGTCTAAAAATGTCTTGTCCTTCGAAGTTGCTTTGTGTAAACAAAGTAATAACGATGCTGAAAAAACAGATACAAAAAGTCACAATCTAAAAATCGTATTAAAGTGGGCTGCCACTAAAATGTGCATAAAACATGGGACAATGTTGTGTTTTTCAAAAAGCATTGCCTGTAGCTATAGCTGGGGTAGCAGCTTTCACAGCTCTCTGCTAAATTATATATAAACAGAGATAGATCAATACCTCACAGCAATAGCATAAACACTCTCATCACCCTCGAAGATGACCGGGTCTCACCTCATTTTCACCTTTAGAATGGAAGATGAAGTTGAAAATAACAGCGAAAATAAGACGTTTGTATGTGAGTCAATAAAAAGAAGAATCTTTGTTCAGTCTATGTTCCACAATTGCCAGAAGGCAAACATTTAAAGACATCCCGATGTGTGCACTGACACATGTAAACACGTTTCAGGCAGTCTAATCTTTATTGAGGCTCTTGTTCCCGACAAAAAAGTGCTGGAACAAACAGCGAGGCGGCCTGGTGATGTTCGCCGAACGCCGTCTCTTAATTAAAAAAGCGTGCCTTTGTTATACCTGTGCCGGCGATAACGGCTATCTGTGTGAAAGAGATAAGTAGAGAGGTTTATTTAACAATGTGTGTGTGTGTGTGTGTGTGTGTGTGTGTGTGTGTGTGTGTGTGTGTGTGTGTGTGTGTGTGTGTGTGTGTGTGTGTGTGAACAGCACAGAATGAATCTGTATGTTTGTAATTACGGTATGAAAGGAAGGTGTCATGTATATCACAGAAGCATACTCTCTCTGTCAAAATTACTTTCATACGCTGATAACATGCTGCTGAATATATGCTTGAATACATGGCGCCATAATTGATTTGTATAAGTACAGAAAACAATTATCGTAGGAAGCAGAGTAGTTTCAAACTATAGAAATTAGAGTTTCTAACCTTTTGTTTGTTTTTCAAAATAAGTATCATATTCTACTGATGAAAAAGTCAGATGATTCCCATTGATTTGCTTCTCACTGTATAGATCCTGAGCAATTTCCATTACACTATTTTATTGTACTATTATGAACAGTATATGCCCATTATTGGCTATAAGATTTAATGTGTTGGTGTTATCACTATAGTCATTGAATCATCCAACCATCCATCTAATTCAATTGCCTTATAAAAACCTATGGTCACCGTGGAATTCAAATAACAAAAATAAAATGAACCATTTTACCATACAGTGAAGGATCTCCAGGCTCGATGGACAAGGTCGCTTTTACCTTACAAATTCCTGCTGAAGCCTGCTGGGTGCATACCATATAGAATAAGATATACACTAAGTGGCTTTATTCACCCCCAAAGCAGTGACATGACATTTGAACCTGCTGTATTGGACAGCACTGTCATAACTGAGGATGGCTCACTGTCGTTGGCCACAAGTGAGCTGATGTGGATTATAGCAGTAGAAAAATGTATTCCAAAACGGTCATGTCAGTGTGATAAAACAAGTCACAATGATTCAAATCTACATTTTCTTATGAAAAATAGGATAGCACTCAACATATCAGATTTTAAGAGTAAGACATTTACCATTTTGCTAATGAAATTAATACATTTTGATTTAAGGTTATAAAAGACAAGTTAAAAGAGTGTGAGCATTGAAAGGGTTGAAAAAAAGGTGGTAAAGGAGAAGAACAGAGATGATTCTGAGTGCAAAGGCGATGTGAATTTTGTACAAATAGTTTCCTGCGCAGACAAAGTGATTCATGTAAAGAAGAAGTCACATGAGCAAAATCCCAGATTTTACCTAAACGGCTTCAGGGAAAATTAATTGCTATTCTGGAGTACAATAAATCCAAAACTTTGAGTAATTTTGTCAAAACCACTGATGTGTGTCCCGCGGGGTACCATTCACACCGACCAGAAACCTTTGGACCAACAGGAACTGAGGCCTCCTTTTAACACTTCACTTCTTTTTACACAGCAACGGCAGAAATGCCAGACCGAAGTAGCTCAAATCAAACATCTGCAAAAGAAAAGAGAAATTAAATTCATCACTAAAAACTCCAGCAATGCGTCTCCTCACTTTTCAGATGTGAACGCTAAACAATGTTAAAAGAAAATGACTCCAAAGATAAGATATGCAACCAGATGCAATGTCCATGAGTCTAATTCATATCTGTTTACAAATGATCGCCCTTATCATTTGTCAGCACAAACAATGTAAATATATTAGTGAGCAGACTTGAAGTTTATGCTCCATCTGTGCTCTGAGTAATCACTAAAGTGGTGCAGGTGGCCCAGCTGTTCCCCACAATCCTCCACACAATTAAAGCTGCTGGATTAGTTTGAAATGTAATCCATAATATGACTGTGATGCATCCTTGTTTTATGTTTAACATTTATTATGCTTATTAAGCTCAACTTATTTTCACTGCCAAACCATTTGGCTCAGAAATTCAACCCATGCCAAGTAATATTTATCATAGGCTGTAATTTGCTTTGGCAGAGGAGAGGGATAAAATCCATTAAGCAGACGGAGATTTGTGGTTGCGTGTTGCGTTCAGCCATCGCAGGAACTGCAGTGAAGTTATGAGTTGAACCACGAGCCGCGCCATGTTGCCAGATAAATGTTGCAAATCGTCAAAGATACTCGCTGCCGGGTGATGAATTCTTAAAGGTGTCCGCAAATATTAAAACTATACGTTACCTGTGCAAGGGATGGGCCTATTTGGTCTGTGTTCTAGAATGCGATGAAATGGTAATTTTGTTCAAAACATCGCTTTTTGTAATGACAGGTTGAACTTTTATGTTTCGTAATTGTACATTTTGAGTTACTATGAGAGCGACTGGAGAAGTGTGCAAGAGTTGATGTGTGACAAGTTGATGTGAAGTCAAAGGTTGACGGGGGGAATCTGAAGTAACTGGAATGAACATCATTAAACAATGTGTTTTCACTGAAACAGCAGAAAGATTGAAAGTCATGTAGTTTTCTTGTGGGGCCACAAGTAGGTGCTGTTGTTTGTTTTTGTGATGAAACCACACACGCATGCGTGCAGAGAACAATAAACTATAAACATTAACAATGGAGAGTACACAGATCTGGAGGCCGCCATTGTTGTCATTGTCCATCTACTCACACATGTGGCGCAGATACAAGTTCAGGTTTCTCCAGTTTCTGTGGAGACGAACTTGGAGCTTTTTTTCCCCAAAAAAGTTCCACCTTGGGATCGATTTTCAAAAAGTACCATTTCAGTATCTTCAAGCAGTGTTCAAACGGGCAACCAAAGCAAAATGAAAACCTTCTTGTTAAAGATAAAGCAGAGTCGGCAGGAAATACGGTGAGATTGAGGCAGAAAATACCCCCATAAATGTTAGAAATCAGGATTCAAACCCAGACTTGACAAGAGATAACTAGAACTACTTGACTTGAAACGGTTGGATTGAACGCACAAACATCTCTGATGAACATGGACAAGAAGCTGATTTGGCAACAGACAAGACCAAGGACCGATGAAAAACTTTACGGCTTTTCGCTGATGCCTCAGTAGTGAAGCGTGTTAAGTTGGATTACCTTTATTTGTTGTTGAGTGAAACTACTGCAGCGCTCTGTGCTGTGCAGAGATAAAACATGTTATTCCATTTGAAGAGCTGTTGTCATTTTTAAGTAGCAGGTACACTTGTGGACACCCACACATTCAGAGAGTGTGAGACCTGCCTGCTGTCACCTGTCACCGTGCCCGTACAATACAGCTCACAAGCCATTTACTGCGTCGACTGCAGAGGATTCTTACCCCCCGGCTTGCTGTGAACACAATTTATTTTACTATCAGAAGCCGTGACATTTTCACGAAGCCTTCAGAACTGAGTAAATAAGCAAAATAAATAAATAAGTAAAATTCAGTTTTTGGTAATGATGAAAGCCTCCAAAACACAAAGGATTGTCTCCTACTTTTCTCAGTATTTTAAATCGTATTGAACTTCCTTTCAGTAATTAGTAGGGATGCGCCTATACTGCACGGAGTACCCAATACTACCCAGTGAGTAGTGCATGACGTCATCCGTCAGCAACGTCATTCACAGGCAGAGAGAAGACAAGTAGTATAGAGATTCTTTAATATTAATAAGAATGATAAACGTCAGCAGACTGAATTATGATCTGCCAAAATATCAAGAGGAGGCAAACGCTAGTTCATACAACACCAACTTACAGCAACTTAATCACCAGCGACATTTGAACTAACAATGTCAGCCGGTGTATGAACTGTTTTCCCTGTTAAATGGTGACCGTCTTCCTGTTACTACGAGCAAAATCATGTGTTAAAAACTGGTAGCTGTCATGGTGAACGCTGTTTAAAAATCATGCATCCAATCTAAAAACTCATAATTGAGGTGAAGGGATTAGCCGCTTCACCACCGGGCAGTGTTCACCATCAATAATGAAATACAACACAGAGAGGAAGTGGATCCTTTTAGTACAAAGACAGAAACCTCTCCTTGATTGTGAAGAAATTCAAAGAGCAAGTTGTTGATTTGATGATCTCTCATCAAGAAAACCCAGGGGTGCCTTTTCTTCCCGTGGAGACTGAGAGAATCAAACGACCCCCCAACTCTGGTTTCATCAGCTTTAAAGACTCACCGGGTATACACACATTGTGTGTGCATGTGTATGTGTGTGTATGTGTGTGTGTGTGTGTGTGTGGTCAGAGATCCAAAAGTGTTGCCTTGCACCCAAAGAGAGAACACTGCAAGCTCATAGCCCAAATATGTGGGAACCGAAAAGTGTCATAAGTTGTCCCTATTAAAAACCTATTTAGTTTACATATGTTTGCCCAAAATGAGACAAGGCGATTGTGTATGTGCTGTAATGTGTGTTAGTATTTTTTGTAAATCCACATGAATGTATTGGTGTTTGTCTGTCAAAGACATCAGAACAAACAGAGCCCATGGCCGAGTTTAGTGTAAAACCATCCCTGCACACATCACCACTGGATTATTACATATAATTATCTTTGACTCCAAAACATTAGCATCAATTAGGAAATAATGTTAGACATCTGTACTTCCAAAAAAAAAAAATCTCACTCTGATGGTAATTTTCTCCCTTCCCATTACTACCCAGCATGATTATGTTGTTTCTGATAATGGTGGCTAATCAAACAGCAGCACCACCGTCGGGTAGTGGCCTCATACACAGTCGCTCTCCTCTGGTCGCTGCTCCTTCATCCTACTTCAATCTCCAATGAGGCCAAAAGAGAGGCCAAGCAAAAAGGCCACGGTTTAGAGTCAAGCTGATGGAAGGAGAGCGAGAGGGACAGAGAAACTGGGACAGCAGCAACGAGTGCAGGCCAGGGTGTAATGAGCTAAACGGGGTAAATGGAGGGAATAAGCAGAGAGAGGTGCGGGGTTGGGCAAGAGGGCAAAGCAAATGGGAGAAATGTGTATTTCCTTCTGTAAGGACTGAGGAAGAGGAGCAAATGGAAAAACATTAGTTCAGGTCAGACCAGGTGGAACGAGAAGTTACAAACAAGACCTGATGGGTTAGAGAAGAGTTAATAAGACAAGGACAAGAGAAGACACATGAATACAAGAACACACACACCGTCTCAGAAGACATCAATGATGCACAGCACTGTTGTGTCGATTGGCGATCCGAGAAAAAAAATTGTGATTTGTTTTCTTCCACTTGGCGATCATAAAATACCGAGAGATGTTGCAGCTCTCACGCATCAGTGTTTTCAAACTTCACACTTTAGGAGTATTTTGGCTCCTCACTTAAACAATCTTAAACAAACAATTTTTTACAATCACTGAGTTAATCACTGTTTTCAAGATGCACTACATCTCTCGCAGTCTAAACAGGGAAAATGTAGCTTTTCTGAAATGCACAGTGCTGAGATTGTTACTGAAACCATCAGAGGCCATGTTTACGCAATGTTTCTTGTGAAAACACATCGTTTTTGCGTTTCTGTTTCAGAGAAGTTTCACGTTCACACGGCAATGTTTTGAAAACTATGTCAGGGGAAAACAATGTAGTAAGCATGCCAGTCCATGAATTGACAGTATTGATTGTTTTTAGGATAAAACCACACATGCACACGTGATCAACTTTAACAATGGTGAATACATGGACATTCATTTCCATGGGGACAGAGTCGGTTGCTGCTGTAACACCTGGGATTTCCCCGCTGTCGGACTAATAAAGAATTATCTGATCTAATCTACTTTCCATGACGACAGTAGGTGACTTCATGTTAAATAATTCTGGGAAGGTTATTGCTTTTCCTTCCTTGAACAATTAAAATAAAAAACACTCTTGTGAGTATAAAGTGATAAAGTGATGATAAAGGGCAGAAATTTCTATTTGTTTTTGGGTATCATTCATGAATCATAAAGAGGTCAATCATGATTTTTTATTAAGTCTTTTTAAATTCAGCATTACATATTAAATCAATACTTGGAACGTTTAGTAATCTTTGCAATCTTTAGTTTTTGTGAAGCCCTCAGAATTTCTTTAAAGGTGTGTTTTTAACACACCTTTTTTTAACACCACCCTGGGGAGGCATTCCGGCTTTGATGTGTAGGATGTAATTTTTGATGCAGGCTACATTTTTAATGGAATTCTGTATCACCTCAGTACTGATGCTCTCTGAACTGTAAATGCCACTGTATCACTTTCAACCTCCTACTTCAATGAGGATAGGGTGGTGGAGTATGCTATTGCTGTAATGCAGTTGGGTTTTGTTTGTTTGTTGTGTTTTTTTGCCTTGCAGTACTCATTTGGTCAGATGCAACTGACTGAATTACTGTTGGCGTTGGATGAACTTCATCTGCAAGCTGTGTGCCGGGTCCAGGGCGCCTGCAGCACAACAGAACCACCAGGATTCTCACAGTACTGCGTTTAAAGAAACGTCCAACCATCTGCCAGATTAGCGTTTCGTTATTTAAATGCCAGTGTCACATTAAAACAAACAATCCCCACGGGAAAGGCCAGAGCAGGCTGTGGAGACTGAGGTCTTTTGGAGTACAGGGGGCAATCTTTTCAGATAGGCTAGAGGATAGGAAAGTTGAATATCGGGTTCACCACCAGGGTCAAGTTCAACAGGCTCTTAAAATGATGGAGACATGCAGAAAACTCCAGGAGCTGTCTCCATTCAGGCTGTAGAGTTTTCTTTGAAGAAATTGCCTCTACAAAGAGCTACTGCTTAAGCATTCCAAGTTTATTGGTGTGTGGAAGAGGTTGGAATGCTGTTTGGATGATGCAATAAACTTTTAAGAGGTTTAAGAGGGTTTAACATTTCAGAATGCAGAATAACGAGATGCAAAACCCTTTAGCAAGTACCGATAGAAATTGACAATCTTCCAAGAGAAAGAGAAAGAGAGATTCAAATGCAGGGTCAACCCCGGAAGTGATAAGATAACAGGAACAGGTCCATTTGAGCTGTTATTATTTTAAACTCTTGTAGAGATACAAAACATTAAAAGACTTCCTGTAAATTACACAGTTATACAACAATAACAACCCAAATAAATAAATAAATAAATAAATAAATAAATACATAAATAAATAAATAAATAAATAAATAAATAAATAAATAAATAAATAAATAAATAAATAAATAAATAAATAAATAAATAAATAAATGCAGAATATATGGATGGCTTTGTGGGTTAAGTTAATGTAAAAAAAAAAAAGCATGTTCCTTCAAATAGAAGTGCCGATCTACGAATTTGTTCCTCATTACTTTTTGAATTTTCTTGCTTTACCGGCTTTTTCCTGCTTCCTTTAAGCCATCTGTCACCACGGCCTCCTCACGCCTCATGAACCAAACAACCATCCATCAGATACTGCGGGAAGCACATTTCATGCAAGTAGCCCAGCAACAAAAGCATAAAAGGCATGAGGGGGGATAAAAACACGTCAGTGTGAACAATAATGAAAAGTTATCTTGTATAAGGAAGTAAAGTCCTATTTTGTGCAAACAACATTCATTACTGGATAAAACGGCTTGCCATTCTACTGAAGAAAAGCCAACGAGGTTATCTGTTGTTCCTGAACGGTTAGGTGATCAATTGTGATTGCTGTGATTCCAGAGATTTCACTTTATTTTCTCTGTGATTGAAGCTCGGTTTGTTCAGACAGACCGTAGGCCAGCTGTAACCAGAAAGCCTTAAATCACATGTAGTTACCTGACTGTTTGAAAGGTGGTGTGACTTAGCAAGCTGGCTTAAAAAGGAAGGAAAAGGTGGAAGAATTAAACACAAAACTTTGAGGTCCAGAAGTCCAGAAATACATATATGTATGTCCAGAATGTTGCAGGTTTCAACTGAAATGCAAAACTAATTCAAACCATAAATCCACACTCAAATGACTAATTATCACCAGATTAACACACAAATGAACGAGCAGACATGGTCAATTTATCAGGTGAAAGACAGGCAACCTCGGTGAAACCTACAATCTGTTCCATGCACACAAACACAGGGCAACAGACTGCTGAGAGGGGCCGCGGGGGGTGGGAAACAGGCTAACGTGAGCTTTTGAGGCAACATCTGTGCACCAGTGACGCATGTGCACACTTTCATTAGCTTCAGTTCAAAGGGAGAAAATTGTAGCTTTTGAGCTCTGCCCATTCACGCTGTTACCATTAGAATGAAATAGAAACCAATTCTTTTTACACTTGCAAACGTGTAACATTACAGAGGGATGACAGAACCTGCAGCTTTCGAGCTTCTCGACTGGAAACAAGCATTTGAGCACATCCTGGAGTCCTAAAGTCATTGGGTTTCAGAATATTTTTGTGAAATAAGATGCAAAAAACACATCAGTATGGAGTTTTATCTCTCATTTAAACAATGTTTTCAAGTGAAAATTGGAAACTTTCATCGCATTTTGGGTGCATTGATACATGAAAGTGTGCTTTTTTAAAAACAGCCGTCGAAAAGAAATATCTCATAAATGGCTGCCACTCGGCATCATGCTCCATTATAAAGTATTCCATCTTATACATTTTCAGCCTGTAGAAGAAATCCCCCAATGTCATTTATCTTCACTCATAGTTCACATGTGTAACTCAGAGGAGGTAAGAAATATTGTAGGACTCACCACCCTCAGCAGGACTGGAGAAGATCTTGAAATAATGTGATTCCATAATAACTTCCTTTAGTGTCAGGTGTTAATGGAATAAATGGCTGCTACCGTTACTTCACTCCCACACAGGTTGAATATAACTCATCGTGCTATGGCCTCGCTGCATATGAGTGAAAAGAAACCAAACAGAGCGGCGGCTTAAAGCTTTGGAAGCTGACATCAACACAGAAAGAAACTAAATAACATTTCAGTCTTGAAAATATTTCTTAGCACCTATTTAAGATGTTTTTTAATGGGTTTTTTTACGTTAACTGAGCTGACAAATCCATGTATGGCGTAAAAGTAAAAATGAATTATGAAGAAAAATGGAATGCTGCAACACATTGTGACTTAAAGCAGAGGTGATCGACCATCTTCCATTACATTTTATCTAACTCATTGTCCTGCAGGGCTGAAGCCAATCCCATCTGACTATCCAATTCAATTGTATTCATAGCCATAATAAAAAACAATGCCATCTCATGCCCCTTTCACAGAGCGAGGCAAGGTGCATCATGGACAGGTCACAAGTTCACACCAGGGTCAAGACAGATACAGACAACCACACACACTCACGTTCACCTCTACGGGCAATCAAGACCTCTTTTACACTACAACATTTTAAGAGGAAATGCATTGGTTTTTTTTCCATTTCAGAATAGTTTCAAGTTTACAGAGCAACATTTTGAAATCAATGTCCGTTTACACAGAAGCGACAGAATCGAGGAAAACACTGTATTTGTCATGTAGGGCCACTTCCATTTCAGAAAAGTTGTGTCTCCCCCCCCCCCCCCCCCCCCCATTTCCAGAGACGGAGACAGACGGTTTTCAAAAACTTCCACCCTGGGAGTCATTTTCAAGAAATTGAATTTGCAGTGGCTCTGGGCATCGTTTTTGTGTAAAAGAGCATCCAAAATGCCACGAAACATTTCTGTTTTCACTTATAAAACCGTTGCGGAAACGGGGCTTTAGGCTCATGAATTCATAAAGCCTCTTGGATAAGAGACGGAACGTCTTCCAAGACATGTCATCAAGTCCAGTTGACCTGATTCAATTTGCATTGAGTGGTGGAGAAAGTTAATTTGATTTTACAGATATTTCTGTAGCTGATAATACTTGGCAGCTTTGAAATAGGTGTGACTCGTTTTTCCACCGTGGGTTTTAATTTTCTCCCTAAAGAAGCGCAATAACTCATTAAAGAGACAGAGTTTAGGGAGATAGACGCCAATTTTTGAGTCTGACTCTATTAGCAGTTTCTCGAAGACAAAGGGATTTTCCAACACGTGTTTCCTCGTGTAAAACTTGTTGAACTGCTGTGTTTTTCTCTCTAATGTCTATACACTAAAAAAGCTCAGACATGAACAACGTTAATTGATTACTAAATTAGGCACAAAGTTGAAGTAAAAAAACAACAGCTCAATCACATATAAAGCCAGGGACATTCAATGTGATGCAAGAGTCCAGTCAGTTCAACACATGTAAGCTGAGATGAACCCACACATGGTGACTTCTCCACATATCCACAGCTGCAGGGAATTGAGCTTTTGGAAAGCTGAGACACAAGATTGTGGGTGGATGTACAAGCTGCACATCGCGCCAAGGAGGGCACAGTGCCCGGTGGCCACTCAGCATGTGGTCAGCCTTGATTCTAGCCTGTCCACCCACACCTTGAGTACCCCACACAAAAGGCTAAATAATTCAGATGTCATCTGAAGGCTATACATAAGCGAGAAGTCCATCCGGTGCAGAATGAAGGACTTCTCTCAAAATTTTCCATCGACAACGAACTGATCTGTTCAATGTTTGCAAATAAAAGTGTTCTTCCAATTGGGAGACGACCGCTCTACCAACCAAACCATGCCGAGCCAAGTCAGTAAGGGAACTGTTTTAAATGTTCAGTATCCCAAAACCCTCCTGTGTCATTTCAACATGAAAATGTAGGTGTTTTAACATGAAAAACGTCTGTTTTTTTCCCTTCTTCTATACAGTGTTGAATGGCACAGCATGATAATCTACTGATTGGAATATATACATTCCAAAACGTGAGAAGTCATACACCATGCGGTGGGAACGAAAACATTTTACACATGTGGTGCTGCATCTTGCTGGTTCATGTTGAGCATTAAGGTTATGTGTCATGCAGGTTTGTGTTGATGCTCATGGACATGTTGTGTAGGTGTGGGCCTCCTGCTGCAGGCTGCAGGTGGAGTGGAGTGCAGTCCTTTGCCTCGTCTCAACTTTTTATGCAGTACTCTCCTCATTTAGCCATTAGTCATCACACACACTCACACAGGTTTAAATATATAAGCACACTCTGGTAATGTACGCATGAGGCTGCATCTGAAAACCCACTCATGTAAACAAGAGGCCTGGACACAACAGCTTTTGTCTTCTTTTAATACATATTTCTCAAACTTTAAAACGTGCGTTGAATTGAGACCCACGTTACTCTACATTGGTTTGTGTTTTCATTTACAAACGATTTGTAAATGGGGCTGTGGAGAAGTCATATGATTCTATTTTTCTTTGGTAAAAAGAGAAAAGTATTAGGAGTTATTAGTTCAAGTTTGTCTAACTATGACTATGACTATGTCTAACTATAACTAGAATTTGTCTATGAAGTTGGACAGTGCCTTCTTAATGGTGGAATTGTTTTGAGAAAAGATCCACGTGTTTCCTGCACTGGAGATGCTGAAGTTTAACAAAAAGTAGCACAGAGGTTCCAAAAGTGCTGACACAGGTCATCCTTTAAACACAGACAGTAAATTACCCATCGTTCTTCATGAGACAAAAACAAGATTTCACTGACAATTTCTTTAGACATTTATTTGAATTTGAGGGTCGGGAGAATGAATCTATGCGCTCCTATAGTGTATGTCTATATTGATAGCTCTGGATCTTTCATTTCATTGTTCACTAGATCGCGCGTGCATTACCGGCACTTGCATCAAAGCTGATAAACCCCTGCTTTTATTTTATATCTGAGTCGAGTGTCCACTACACTCAGTCTGAAATTACAATTTGGTAAGATTTCAAGAGTAGCTGCCGTTCATCGTCTGATTGCAATCATGGAACATTTTCGATTTTATTGAAACC
Organism: Blennius ocellaris; assembly: GCF_963422515.1. Lineage (NCBI taxonomy): Eukaryota > Metazoa > Chordata > Actinopteri > Blenniiformes > Blenniidae > Blennius > Blennius ocellaris. The sequence goes on from NC_137659.1 coordinate 8,338,563, forward strand.
TCTTGAATTTAAATGTACAGTAGTTAACGTGAGTTTTTCTTTATTAAAAGGGTGAGGATCTTGGAGGTCTAACTTTGTTTGAGAGAGACTGGCAGAATTTCAATGGACGACATCTCGAAGAACATGACGTGCACGCTTCGCCTGCTCATCGCACGCCCTTCCATCATACATTGTTGGATAGGAGGTAAAGTGACAGCCTTTGTTCGTACAGCCCCCCCCGCAGCCAGGGAGCCAATCAGATGGAAGCCCACCAGCCAGGACGTCAGCCCCGCAGTTATAGGAACACTAATGGTTTGCACGGGGGCGGGGGGGGGGGGCGCTCACAACCTGAGTGTGGTGAAAGACTACAGAAACGATGACATTAACCGTACAACATGTTCTTCAGGTAAAAATAAAATAATTATTTGGTTTTAGATTTCAGACGCTTTACAACAGGTCGTTCAGGGCACTTCACTTGCAACTGAGCATCACTACGTGTAATACATGTCGAGCACAACGGAAAAGAGATGAGTACTGACAGAGAAAAGCTGGGAAAAAGAGTAATTCTTGTACAACTTGATGGCAGAAGATGTGATCAAGATGAGCAGTCGGAGGCACAAAACCAGAGAAACTGTAGTTTTTGGAAAGAAAGCCCCGGCTCAATGCAGCGGATGTCATACCGACACGGAAAATGGTTTGATGGTATTTTTGTAAACAGACATAAATGGAGTCTCGCTTTCATGGTCAGAGAATGCATTTCGGGGACTATACTCACGTCAGGAACCCTGATAGCACATTCATTGAGGAAATAAAAGGTGTTTTTAGCTTAACAGAGTGAGACAAACACGGACATAAACGAAAGAAAAAAATGTATTTATTCTGCCGGAAAGTGCTTGATTTTGAAGTGAGCCAGTGCCCCAAGACAAACCGTCACAAAGACTTTGATGGCAGAATTATTCTTTTTTTTATGAATTACTGGAAGCTTCTCCAAAGTGTCTTTCAGTGCAAGAAGTGATCGCCATTGAATGAATGAATAAATGAATGAGTGCAACTACTGTCACGTCATATATGCCCTACCAGCCACTAGAAGAACCACATAAAAGTGTAATTTCATGTTTGTACAGATAACTTAAAAACCCGAAGGTCAAGAGTTTTTTTTAATGTGGAACTTAAGTTCTGAATTAAATGATTCCTACAACAGAATTAAGAGACGAACCACAATTCATGAATGCAGCCTCACATAAAATGACGGTAAAAAGAAGAAGAATATGTAAGATTGTGGAATTTACAGTTTGATCAGATATCTTTGTATTTTTTTTCTAATATGACATGTACAACATGTACAATGGGAAAACTACGAGCGAATTGTCCCTTGTGGGATCAGTAAAGGTGTCCGGAATCTGAATGTGAATAACTTGACAGGCATTTATTTAGATTGTGGGGGAAAGCAAAGTAACTGAAGAAGAGCCATGGAGACACAATAAGATCTTGCAAACTTCACATTGAAAAGCAACAATCAGGACATTTGATTTGATCACAACAACTTGTTACATTGCAGTACTGCAGGCAGTTTTCCATTTCCTTTATTGAATTGTCTCTTTTTCTAACTTGCTATATAAGTAGAAACTGAAATATAAACCTGATAGTATTACAGCAGCAATATCGACCATTTTGCTCACTCTTTGTTGTCCCTGAGTCATGTCTGAAATCTGAGCAGTGGTTTATTTATTTAATATGCCCAAGGCTTCAGTTGGCTGCACTTTCTTTAGTAATGACTTCAAGTAGACTAAAGCTAACTGAACTTTCAGACAATCACGGTGACAGTGACCTTTATCAGAGGAGAGGAGGAAACTTAGCTTTTATACACACACTTACACACCACACACACACATTGACTCACACTTCCATGCCTTTAGAAGACATTACTCTGCCTTCCATTTACTTCCAATAGACTCACATTGACCACCAATATCACTTTCCTTACAGCTTGTACCTGATTCAAACCGTTCCTCCAACTCTAAATCAACCTTTGCCTCAAAATGCAACAATTTAGTTCTTTTTTACCATCATTGAATAAATAGATTGAGGTCCCCGCAACGTCAGGAACCGCTAGCCTCAACATGCACACCCAGTCCCAGAGATAAAAACACCCGAGTTTGACATTTCCAAAGGGTAAGTGTCATTCAGACCTCATTAGGTCATCTGCACTTTGCCAAGAACTCTGTCAGGCTCACGCCGCAACACACTGAGTGGAGTAATGTCACAGTTGATCATAATGAGAGCTCCCAGCTGTAGATTTCACCCGAGTTTGTCATTGCATGTGATAGTTTAAAGATGTGGTGTACCTGACTGGGGAGAAATTGACAGTGAGTGAGTTAGAAATGCAGAGACAGATTCCTACCTCTCTCTCTCTTTTATATATATATATATATATATATATATATATATATATATATATATATATATATATATATATATATATATATATATATATATATATATATATATACAAATATTAATTTGTCCATACGAATGTCACATGTACTCACTATTGTCAATGGTGTATTGTTCTCTGCGTGTATGTGTGTCTGGTTTCATTCTAAAAACAACAACACCCCGTTTACATTGTCATGTAAACAGGGCCTTAATATAGAGTACTGAGTCCTCCAGTGGTTCTTACAATGTGGACAAACCACAGATTGCTTGAATTCATTTCGTGGTTCTAATTTCACTGCCATTTCAGCTGTTGCTTGTCCCACCTCGTGACAGGTTTATCAATCATTGTCCCCCAGCATGTCAAGCTGTTCCAATAAATTCCTTCCAGGGTCCTGATCTTGTGGCTGTGAAGCGCTGCACTGCACGAGAATCTTCAGAACCACATTGTCTGAACCAATTTACCCATGTGACTTTTCTGGAATGAGGTCAGGTGAAAGTTCATATCATGGAAGTTCGGCACAGGGATCAGATAAAGCATCGCTTTACCTGATAGAAGTAGGAGATCATTGCGAGACAAATGGTGTTGCCAGAGCCTGACAGCAGTTACAAGCTGTTTCAATGGTTTTATTTTGTTCTGCTTGGGAGTTTAGATTGTCTGCCTCAATCGTTACACACTCCTCTGAATCTTCTACTTTCCAATAATGTCTTGTTATCTTGACATTCTTTTCAATTTCATTTAGAATTAATTGATTGACTGATTCAGTGCTTTAAGCTGTTCAATTCTTGACACAGTGAAACAAGGTCTTCCTGTTGTTTCCTCCCATATTGATTACACAAAGAGCACACTCTTTCTTCAATGGGACCTTTGCCTCTTGTCTCACTCTGCATACTGTTTATTTGTAATGTGTGCCTCCCGTCACTCCTAAAGCCGCAATCTGACTAAATATGCATGAAGAGCAAACACTGCTGCTTTTCTCTCAGTGTGATTTTCAGAGCTCCACAATTATTGTGTCTTCCTTTTGAAAATGTCATCTGCTTGACAGCCTACAGTCTATTCCTCCATGGATGCTCGATATGAAGTTGTTCCAGTTCATGCATGTGTTTCACTACAGCAAGAACAGAAGGAACAAATTGTGCTTACAATCAATGAAAAAGAAAGAAAGAATTTTTGATTTGGGGATTCTGGACAGGTGATCCATCTGATCAAGATAAAATGCAACAGGCAAGACTAAATGTTAGAGGGTTGAATCAGATAGGTTTCAGTGGTGGGTAAGAACATGTTACAAATGTTTCCTATTGTTTTAGTGCGAAGAATCATTTTTGATAAAGTCTGCATTTGATTAAAAGACTTTGCACTTATTTTCCTTTATTTTCTTCAGAATTGTGCAATTTGTGGAATGAAGTAAAAATGATATCAACTGGATTTTTATAGTTTATGCTGGATTGCGACACATTTTAAGTGAGTTTTTTTTTTATTCTGACTTGCATAAAATAAAGGACTATTTTGTGTAGTGTGTTAAAAGGTTGAATCAAAAACACAGCTATTAAAAAACTAAAAACATTCAACCTAAAAAGCTGAACTGACCTGTCAAAAAGTGGTTGGTTTGTCATTATTTGGAGCTGCCATGTGGTTCAGCGAGCAGGTGAATCAAAAATCTCTCGCTTTTATTCGTGTGGAAGCAGGACAAACTTTATGCAAAACTGTGACAAAACAATACAACTGCACTATAACATAGTAAACAAAATAGTGAAAGTGTAGAGCGAAGATGTACGGGAGAACAAATAACAAAACCCAGTGAAAAACACCAGGATTGTGCATGTGTGTGGATAAATAAAACATAAAACAATATATTTCTTGAGCACAGAATGAAATTTTGTTATGATTAAAAAGGTTTTCTGAAGAAAACCCTTTGATCAAGCCTGTGACCTACTCGTTTCTATCCGACACATCCAGAATGGACCTAATAGTCGGTCATTTCTCGCCCAATTTTGCAGTTTTGCTGCTGCTGAGCATGCGGAGTGCGAGCTGAACTTTCTTTTCATTTCCTCCTGCAGCTCCTGATGGTCCATTACATATCCCATTTACTGACTTCTTCCCCAGTCTGAGGTCAGAATCTGTCTAAGAAACGAGACACTGCCACATTGTAGTACTTAACAAAATAGCTTCTTCTGTCTTGTGACACTGAGCCATGTGGCCATGAAGGTAATGGTTGAATCAAAGCAAACAGGAGATGGATTTTAAGGCTTGCGTTGCTTGTCAAAGCTGACTTGAATAAATATGTCCAATCATATCTATACATCCATCTGTCCACTAAAGGTGCAGGGTGCTTAAACCAACATGGACTCAAACCAGAGACTCTCCCCATGAGGTGAGAGAGCTAAACACTACACCACTATGTCGCCCCTTCTGATCACGTCTTTCTAAACTCACTAAACCTTTCAACAGCTCGTTACAACAAAGCTAATTAATGCTTATTTAAAAACCTTTTACAACTGAGACACCCTATTTGTCATAATTACAGAGCAAGCTCTTCAGATTCTCTCAGCCTTGTCAAAGATGTCCAATAGGAAACTTTGATAATCGACTGAGGGGGAAACAGGTCACGGAATTGCGCCCCAAGGTGTGTAAAGATGTGAGAAAGATTGCGGGGGACAGGGTATACTTACACGCAACAAATCCAACAAGTTCAATCTTCTGACCTTTGATCACAGCACACCCACACGCCACGTTAACTGTCTTCTTAGAATCTGGGAAAAGTTTTATGAAAACTTTGAGGATACGAAGACACGGTTGCATAAATGCGTTGAACAAATTGGCAACAATACATTCTCCTGACAGATAGCGTCTACAGTATCTCAAAGGATGGAACGAGTCAACAATGAGCGATGGAAGTTGATCAACAGTGATCCTTTGAGAGGTCATTGATTGATTCTTACCATGAGCAATCCTAGTAGAGATAACCAACCCATTGATATATAGGGGAAGTAATGACTTGCCCACGCAGTACAATTCCCCAGAAGAGCTACAAACAGCTGAAAATGTCAATGCCAGCTGTCATGGTGCATCACAGTGAATTGGTACGTGTCAGTAAATCTACAGTATCTATTGTTGAAAGCACCTACGGTGGTAGACCACAGAGCAATGGTGTGAGGTGGCTGAGTCGCTCGTCATCTTTTTCTTTGTGTGCTTCAACCTGAGGAGAGCATAATGCTTCCAGTCACACATTGACCATTCGTGGCTGTACGAAGCGTTCAAGTTCAAGCTTGGTCCCCAACTTGGTCCCCTGATCTCGATCTGGCTCTGTGGGATGTTCTCAACAAACCGGTTCTCTCCATAGAGTTCCCACCTTTAAACCTCCAGGACCAGCACTCCAAAAGTTTGTTTTTAATCATGAACCGACACAATACTTTGCAGGCAGTGACAATGCAGAACAACAATAAAGATGTTTTTCATGACGCAACAACAAAACCTTCAATATGTGTATGTAAGGCATCTCATGAAACAAGATTCGCTCTGAAATTATTTACACCACCTTCTTCTCTATTTGTACACTTCATAGCAGCACATATGGTGCACTTTTAATGGTTCAAGCAAAAGTGATACATTTACAAGCATGGTTCAGTCAGAATCAGATTTATTTGAATTTATTTAAGTGAAGACTGGAGAAGCAGAAAGTAAAAGTAAAACTGGAGAATCAATATCAAAAAGTCTAAAATGCAATGAAGTAAAAACGCAATGAAAGTCTTGGGTTTTATACTCGGAATGCACACCATGGGTGTCGTAGATAGTTCTTCTGCACATATGCAAGTAGATGGACAATAACAACAATGGCCACCTCCAGAGTGTCATGACTCCCGTAATGGCAATCCAATTGGGTCGTCAGTCCATACGAATGGCCGTATACTCACATTGTTAATGTTTAGAGCTTATTCTTCTCGTTGCCTCTGTGTGTGTGTGTGTGTGTGTGTGTGTGTGTGTGTGTGTGTGTGTGTGTGTGTGTGTGTGTGTGTGCGTGCGTGCGTGCGTGCGTGCGTGCGTGCGTGCGTGAGTGCGTGCGCGTATGATCTTATTACAAAAACAACTAACAACACCCACTAGTGGCCTGAGTGTTTCTGCTGTTTTCCGTGAAAACAGACATCGTTTTCAGAACGTTCCCATCATGGCTTGTCATTATACTGCCCCCTACAGGTTTGGCATGCTCATAGTAGCTCTGAACCAGGTGTATATGTGGGTCCATGTAAATGACATTTTTTTTTTGTAAACGTAGAAGGAGAAATATCTGTTGTTGTAAAAACCTTGGTGCGTGTAAACAATAAAACTTTTCTATTGTTCTGTGGCGCCGTATGTCTCTGTTGGCAACAAATAAGTGGAAGTGTAAAGTGGGAGGAATACTCTGATCCTGCAGGTTACATAGTTACTAACCGGAGCGGAGATGACCCCTGAACATAACCTGTGCCTGTGTTTGCTCCGCAGGTAATCTCCAGGATCCTGTATGCAAATAAGTTATGGCAGCCGATGAGTCACACTCCTCTCTTCTCTCCAACAGCACACTCACTTCTGCTTCATGTAGCCTGAAGTTACCCACATGTGTACCTGGTTCGGAATATATACTGGAGCACTTATAAAGACATTCAAGAGAAAAATGAGCAATGCATCATGAGAAAAATATTGTTTGTTTCAAATATTTGGACCAAAAATTATTCTTTATTAAATAAATGAATAAATGATTCTATATAGAATAATTTTTTATGTTGTCTTTTTTTCAATTCGCAATGATTGGTGCCTTGAAATGGTAGTAACATTGATATTGCATCTTATTTAGTGAGAGGGTAACTGATACTGTAGATTATCTGTGAGGTATCAGCAGTTTTGTGCAAACAAATCCAAAATACGATCATTCAACATGTCTGATATGTTAGGGTGAAGAGATTTCAGTTTTAGACCTGAAATCGTGTGCTTGCGTGTGTGTGTGTGTGTGTGTGTGTGTGTGTGTGTGTGTGTGTGTGTGTGTGTGTGTGTGTGTGTGTGTGTGTGTAATGCATTGTGTGAATCGCTTCCTTTGAAGCCCGTCTCCTTCAAAAATAATGAGACTCTTCAATTGTTGCACACTCCTCCGTCTCCGTTAAAATCTATTCTTCTCTCCTTTATTCTCGGACCTGCTTCTTTTGGCCTCATCGCTGATTCTTTCGTCTTCTTTTTTTTTTTTTAACCCTCACTAGCTTCTTTTGTTATCCCCACATGTCCATTTTATTGAGGCCTTATTTCAATCATCTGCCTAAAAAATATGAAAGAGTGGAAAACACATTAATCCAAGTAAAGGAGGATTGAAATGATTATATGTAGAAAAATATAGAAATAAGTTTTTACAGTCAATCTCTGGTGAAATGTGGAAAAAACCCAGGATGCTTTCATATTCGTCAATATTTAATTCTCAAAAGAACAATGACTTTAAGGAGCTTTTTGCAGTTTAACTGTGAAATGACTTCTGTAACCACCACATTATACCCCAAGGCAGATGTTTCCAAAAAAAACATGCGAAAATTCTCTCACAGCTTTAAATGTTTGTATAATGTGTGTTTTGCTGTTCATCAAGATCGTCTGAATGCTGCCGGCAATACCAATACCTCTGAGAGCCACACCGGCCAGATGATATGTAAATATGTTTGGTGACCTATAAAGCAAACCTCACTGAGTGAAATGGAAAATACAAATATCATTCCTAAGTGAAGTGCTGCTTTTAAGTGCTTGTTTCTGTAATTAATACATTCTCTCCCTGCTGGAAATTCAAAATGGGGCTTTAATATCTGAAGGATTTTTAGCAACATTCTCCGATCATCAACACTGGTGAGCAAGCTGGAACTGTTTTTGGACAAACAACTGACATGAATTATTTAAAAGATGGATGAGTTTTGCACCTTGATTTTTAAACAGAAGTGGGTAACTGATGAATCAGAAGCCCAAGATTGTTTTTCTCACGGATCAAAGAGAAGGAGTTGTAATGGAGACGATCGTTCATCGCTTCATAATTCACCTTGTATGCATGCTTCTGGACTGTGAGAGGAAATTGGAGGAAACTCCTTCCTACTTGACATATTTCAACATAACTTGTGGTCTTGTTTAAGAACATTATCTCAGCACCACAAACTGATGGGTGCAGCTGCTGGTGGATGAATGTGACTGGTGCCAGGATGGAGTATCATGTTCAGAGGATTTCAAGGATGTTGTAAAAAGAATAATAAAGATGGTTCATACTGGTTGCTTTTGGACTTGCTTGTTTTCCAAATCTGACAAACACGATAGTGCAGCTCATTGGTTGAAAATTAACTACCAGCGTTCTCAGTTCACTTCACTTTAACTGCCAATCTGCTCGCTTGATACAAATGAGTCAGAGCTGTGTGATACCTTCATCGTGATTAATGATCTCTCATGCAGCTGCACTGCTGTCCACACCCTGCATCATTACCACCCGAGTGGCCTCCACAATGGAGTCACAATTACTGGATACACCTAATTACCCATCCTAAGATCATGTGTGGAGACATTATTCCCACTATTATTTTGATGAATATTGTCATTTGCTATTTGTGGTGTTGCCTGATCAAAGAGTTCAAAGACAATAAGAACTTACAAAAGATCTGACTTTTTTTTGTTAATCAGTTTAGTTTGTGATAACTATAAGATCTAAAAGAGAAATGGTAAAAGAAAGTCCTCTTGAGCAATCCAATCTTGTATTTTGTTGTTGTTTGGAACTGAGCTTGTGTCACCCCCTACCCAAACCAGGGTTTGAATCCCTCCTTGCAATCTATCTGTCCTATCCCCGTCTCTCTTTCTATTCTCTAACTCCAACCGGAACGGCAGAAAGTCTCCAGATCTGAGTCCGATTCTGCAGGTTTCTCCTGTTAAAAAGAAGTTTTTATTTTTATTTGAAATGACTGCACTGTGTTTAGCGCGAAAGAAATAACATTGACTAGAAATGAGTTAACAAACAGACTGAAAATTGTACGTAAAGGGGTTTATCGCAGCTGCTCTCCAGTGGATACAAGCAGTTTCTAACCAATACCACATGTGAACCTGTTCAAATAAAATGTGTTGACTATTTTCTCCTTTGCTGTGTCTTTCCTTTGCTTTTTTTTTGGAGCGAAAAACAATTACTTCTGTTTTTTATCGGTTCAGTTGTAAAAATGTTCTGACACATCCGCTCATTGATTTCATGTATTCACTTACTCAGTAAGTAAAGGGGCTGTGGTCATTCACTGACAATGAAGCCCCATTTTCACGATAACGTTTTAAGTGAGAATGCATCGGGGGATTCATGTCAAGCCGATGATACTAATACCTGCAAATACATATCAAGTATTGTGAGCTAAGCCTCCCAACTCCAACCAGAAATGCAGAAAGTCTCAAACTGTATCTGATTCAATAGAAAAGCTCTACACCTGAGTCTGATTCTGCAGGTTTCATTCTGTGAAAATGGAGTTTTCTCCATCCACGATGTTCTCTGCTTGCTCATTTGGAATTGTTGTTTTCTTTTGTTTCCCTGTAATAGAGCCTTGAAATGACTGTTGCATTTGGTGCTATATCAATAAAATGGAATTTAATTGAATTACTAATAGATCATAATGATGTAGCATTGTTTGTGATTTTGTTTGAGGTTGTCCGTGGTTGGTTGCCAGGTTTTCTATTTAACTTTGTAAAATTTTTTGCAGCAGCTGATTAAGAACCCAGAATCAAATGAATCAGAGAATACTGGTTAGTTGGCTTAAACATCAGCACTGGGTACTTTCCCAGATATCAGATTGATTTGTGTTATTCTGTTGGTTCCATACCGATCAGGAGGGAACCACATTCAGATCAACTGAAGGGTTGAAAAATAAAGATCTAAAATCAAGCCGTTCTCCTGTCGTGCTCAGAAAACAATGTACAGGATGCACAACAGACAGGAAGGCAGCCTGCTGTCTCTGCTGAATGCTTTAATTACGGCACAGATAACAGAAAGGTCACATGAGTTAGTGGGGAAAGCTGAGCGGAGCCAAACGAAGCCCTCAGATGGAGACGGTCACAGAAGTTATGGAAAGAGGAGAAAGTCCAGAGGTCAGTATGATGATTTCCTCCCAGGCAGCACTGAACTGAAGTTAAGTTGTTTCTGCAACGTGGACTTGGTAATGGTTCAGCACCGCTGCTTCAAATGTGCCAAAATAAATAAGAGATGTCTGGGTTTTTTGCTGTGGTTGTTGAGGTTTCACTGCTTTGTACTGGTTATGCTTAGTGTTGAGATCCACTGTTGTTTTCAAATAACAAATTATTATTTAAGTTCCTTGGCCAACAATGAATTGATCAGTTTAATTAGCATCATAAAAACATGCAATACTATTTATTTGTAGTGCTGATTAATAATGAAATGAAGATCCAGAATTAACATCACATACTGGTTGACACAAATTGGAAATCTGCATACAAATATGTCAGTTTTCACTTGATCAAAAGCTTGAGGAAACCAGGATTTGTACTTGAAACAAATACAAAACAATGTAAAAGTACACATTATATCATGTGAAGTAAAATAACTATACTCCTATATACACAACTCCTATATGCACGATGCACATTTGAAAATTAGATTCACATCTTCTTGGGTTTAGTGAAGTCCATGCCAAATGTGTGTGTTTTTGTTGGATTAGAGTATTTAATGATGGCAGAAGAAAATAGTGTTAACATAACTAACATGTACTAACCTAATAAGAGCAAATAAAATACATAAATTCAAGAAATAAAAATGAGTCCTCCTTGTGTGGTGTTAGCTCCGTGTAGTTAAGGCACGCTCCTTTTGTTTGTTCCATTCCTAACGGTGGTTGTACTGTGGTGTGCTCCGAGCAGAGAGCAAGCTGACTGACTATTATCGTGTCTGCTGTTTTCACAGAACTACTGCAGAGCTCCGATGAACAATGACCTCCGAGAAAAGAGGTGCTGTGTGTGATGAGCTAAAGTCCTGGAGAAAAGGATGATGGATCATGCAATCCCTGGTTTTGTTTACCAGTATCGGGCAGTGTCAAGGTTACATTTACATCACCGATTGCAGTCAGGTTTTTGTGTGTTTTTAGCGGTTTTCCAACCTGAATCTGTGATTCAATTTAGGCACCTTTTACATGACGTTGCGATTGAAAATTTTAGTTACAGAAAAGATGTCCATTTCCACAGAAATGCAGAAAATTATGTAATTACCATGTCCGTTGTTTTTTGTTTTTGTTTTTTCAAATGAAAAACACACACAAGGTCATAGTTCAAGTTTCGTCTCTTGTGTTTTTTTTCTAAGTTTCTGACAGATTTTCTGTAGTTGGGAATTTCGAGCTCCAACAATCTGTTATAAACATTGACAATGTCGAGTAAATGGATATTTGTTTGGATGGACGACCAAGTTAGATTGCTATTATGGAAGGCTATCAACTAAAAGACCATCAAGTCCCAGGAGAATGTGGACGGGGAGTTGTGGTATGGAGGCAGATTGTTCATATTGATCATTGACTCGTGAATTTGCCAAAAAAATACTACAGCTGTGGTGCGGTCGCAGCATTTCTGAAAACTTGTGTTTCATCACATTTCTATAGAGATGGAGTCAGAAGAATTTCAAAATGTTTCCCTTTGGGAGCTGATGTCAGAAAGTTGCAGGACCGTTGTGTAAATTGCTTGGGGGTGTGAATGTATGTGTCTCCCTGATAGATTACTTTGGTGGCCAGAGCCACATATTGGAAATATTGTGTTTCTGTTGCTCAAACCATCTCAGCAGATCAACAAATACTGGTGATAGTCTTATAGTAGACATGAGGAGCATTTCTGTATTTCGAAGAGAAAAAAAGCTCAATCCATACCTGCTTTATCCAAACTCCATTCACAGGAAGTTGAGTGTACCACTGCCATATCTGGGCAGGTGACAGGATCCTTAGGTTACCCAAGACCTGGTTACCCAAGACCTGCAGTTAATTTATTATCATGGCTACGTGACTCGTTTTCTAAAAGATCCACTTAAAAGAAATCAATATTGTTTTCTCCCGACATTCAAAGTTCATTATTTCCTGTGACATCTCACAGAAATCAAACAAAAACAAAGACATTTTAATACTTCCTTCAGGAGAGAATGAGGTAATGAAAGTGTAGGGGAGTCAAAATAATTCATGGTGCTGTTGAATCATGAGCCAGGTTTGGATTAAAAAATACAAGAAAATTGTCTTGAAATGTTGTTAGTGAAGGTAAAACCTTGCCAGTAAAATAAACTGAAAATAATTCATGAGGAACAGATGATAGTGGCTTTTCAATAAGTTCTTAGTTTGATGGAGTGGCTCCAAAAGAAAGACTTTAACATGTATTATCATGATTGCAATGAATCCGGTTTAGTCATTTACAGTCAGCTTCAAAAATGTTTCACACACATTACAGATTATTGCAGTTCTCAGTACTGCGTGTATCGTAACGTAATTTAATGCCCAAGAAAGTGTCCTACAAAGAAAATTTCACCATTGATCCATGACCGACTTGATTTGGCATCACACCCGAAGAAATGTTGTAAAGTTGAAATAAATGCTTTTGCACACAGTGCAGCGCCTCCCCGGTTAACCAATGTATTAAGTAGACTTTCACAATGCTTGCAGACATTAGCCTTTTATTACAAACTAATGGCTTTTTACCACATGAGAAACCACCATCCAAAGCCACCAGTCGTAGTGGAAATTAAGCTGCAACTAAAATGGTGAGCGCAGTGAGAAAGCCTCAAACATCCACCAGCTGATAGCTCTTGATTTTATTTCTAGTTAGGATCAATATTTTGAACCCACCTTTGGCATTTTGTGATAACACAACTGCACGTCAATAGATTTCAGGAGAATGTTTGGATGAGTCAGAGAAAAAAGAAACGGAACGTCCTACCAATCGCCCAAATAACTTCTGAAATGTTTTGTAAAGGTTAAAGCTAAATGAGCTGGGATTAAAGCTTGGTCTTGCTCAAAAAGCTGTTGTGGTATTTTATCTCTGATGTGCTGAATCATTACGTGCACCTGTTCAGCTGCTGGCGAATGCAAATATGAAACCCAACAAACATATGGCATGAATGCATAACGTTCTCAGACAAGCTGCAGTGAACAGAATGGACATAACAACCATTGCTAATTAAAGTATTTGTTACGTCTCAGCTTTAAAATATAAAGAAACTATTTTCAATAGGAAGTGTTAATATTGGCAAGTGTCCCCATTCATAATAACTTGCAGCTCATAGATGCTCACTTTTAATTAGCATTTGTTGACTTGTTGTGCTGCTTGCAAGCAGAAGCCTTGTGAAAAAGAAAGGAGTGAGGCTGCTTTGGCCGTTGTTTTTGGAGGTGATTGTGGTTGCACACATTGTTTTTGTCTGTTTGTGTTAATCAGACATGATTAAAATATCATTATTATATTATTAAAATGATATTTCCATCAGCATTTGCTCCTGTGAGGACAATGTAATTTGCAGCACGAATTCATAAACAGCACATTTTGGATTGGACTGAACTGAACTTTAGGAACATAAACAGAGTGCAGTGAGAAACTATATTGTGCATTTAATTACAGAAATTAAAGTTGACAGCTCAGACAAACTCCTACAGTACATATATATATATATATATATATATATATATATATATATATATATATATATATATATATATATATATATATATATATATATATATATATATATATATATATATAGTGGCCTCTTAGGGAAATAAATAAAACACAAATAGGTTGCTCTTAATGCCAGTGTGAATTGATGTAATACAGAGAAATATTCTGTCATGCTGAATCACAGAATTTTTCCTCGACGGAGGAAAGTAGCTTCAACACTGATTGGTGGAATTCTCTGAACAATATTCCTAGCATGCTTGTGTTTCCAGCTCTGTTAATGGCCATGAAACCCTGGGCCATAATTGATGCAGTAATGGATGCATCCCCTCTCGGCACTGCGAGGGTTAACCTCACCACAGAAAGCTTTCGCTTCAGCATGTCAAGAGCTTAAAGCATTGCAACAAACAACTCAGAGCGGTGTGCCTGCGTCCAGTCCTCCGAACACCCAATGACCCTTAATGAAGACAAACACTTAACAAAGCATCCACAACCTCGTCCATCTGACAAATACACTCACACCAGCATGTGCTGGGGGAGCGGGGGAGAGTACGGAAAGCTAATGTCCAATTGCCACTGTCGATGCAAATTTTGTAACATCCGTCTTCCTGTTTCCTCAATAAAGACATTGAAACTTAGAGATTAGCAAAGCAATGCTTTAGCAGTGCTAAAGTCAACAATACTGTGAAAACAAACCAGATAACCCTTAAAGCCCACGCACACGCAAGGAAAACACAGAAAAGCATAGCTTGGACTTGAACCCACCATTAATTACATGGTATGATCAAAGGCACTCAAATAATCTCTTTGCTTATTCACATATTATGTTTGGCTTTAAGTTCAAAAAGTCATTTTTATAACTGCTGTTTTTGGTCACTTGATTGTGTTTGTCACTGTTTTATCATGTATGGGCGGATGGATGTATCATATAACCAGTGATGTTCAACCACTTAACACAGCCTACAATGGGCTGGCCTCCCCCTCACATTGTTGACTCAACCCACTCCAAGCCTCATGTACTCTTTACCCAATGTTTCTCTCAATAGCTGATCCCGAAACCTGCATCTCATTACTGTTTCACTGCTACATTTACTTGAAACATCTAGTCATGCAACAAGGTCACATCATCGAGAAATCAAAACAACTTTTGAAGGCGTCTATCTACCTGTAAAGTTGTTCTTCACCCAACACAATGTGCTCACAGTGGGCTTGTGTAAAAGGCTCCACAACTGATGGGTTAGGGTTAGGTTAGGGTAAGTCTGTCATTGCCCTCACTTGCGCCACCTTTTAGCGATATGTGTGCTCATACAGCCAATTCAGAGATTTTCCCTTCATGACGTCAAGCGAGGAAATAACCACGCCCTCTGTAGTGAAGCTCAGTGGATAGTTTTTTACACTGGCTGAAATTCTGGACCAAGGCTGGATTTGGTACTATACACTTTGAATACAATGTTGTTGGACCTCTGACACCGGATGTGACATTGTTGAAACGCTGTTTAATATGGGATTATTAGGCTTCCAAGAAATGGTAGCAATTACAGCTTTCCACGTCTTGAAGTTGGAAACACCGCTCTTCCTTTATGAGCAATCTAGACTTGTTATCGTCTTTGGTTCCATTCTCATGCTCAAAACAGACAAAACTCTTAAATTCTGGTTGAAGTTTGTTTTGCAGTATCCACGATCAGTGGCACCGCCAGAATTCTATTTCATAGTACTTTGTCATGAATGGCATAATTTCATTGGAAACGGGCCTATAAACTTAGTAAAAGTTATTTTACATAAATTCTACATATCAAATGAGCAGTCTTTAATTAAATTTACTGCATCATGACTGGGAGTACGGGTAATTTGGCAGCTAATGGAATCATTAAGAGTGACATTTTCCGTCATTGGAGTTACTGAAAGTGGGCAGCTCATCATACCGACTTGTCACTTATTTCAAAACTGTGGACTTACTGCAAGTGACTTGCTGGTTTTAGCAATTCTACTCATCTGTTATGAGGAGGAAGATCTGACTGTTATTTGTTCTCAAATCAAAAGCCAAAAAGCTGAGAGAAGCGATACTGAAATTCAGAGAGCAGGAGAGCGGTCTCAGAAAAAGAAGGGATATCAGTGGTATTACTGTCATAAGGGTTGAGTCAGTTCAGGATTAATCAGGCAATGCGCTTCCTCTCTCTCCAGTAAACATCAGTTTAGAGAAACGGTGAAGCAGTGACAGAACAGAGAGGACAGCTTTCAATTAAGCCAATTCTAAAGTCCTGGCATGGCAGCTAAGGACATTCTTTGCATCAAAATAACAGCAATTTCTTTGTTGAAGGCCAAATAAAAAAAATAAAAAAACAAAAAAACAAAAAAAAACAACACTTTTAAAAAACATGCATTAACAAGCAAACAGATTATTTTCAGATGACAGAGGATAAACTGCCCCCCACCCCCCCCCCCCCCCAAGTATTTTACACAATCTGGACCACATCCTTACTAGATTGAATGGATAGTGTATGTTTTTTTTTGTGCGGCTGTCAGAGGCAATCCCTATTGCAAACCTGTGAGTAGATCAGCTTGTATGTTTTATATGTGTGAACCTTTAGTACGATGGATCCTTAAGTTCTTTTACTGAAGGATATTTTGCTTCATAACACATTAGAGCACAAATAGTGCAGCACATCACAATTGTTGGTTGTAAATTGTTTTATCTTGTGATGAGTTTAGACTTGATTTCGAAACAGCTTGATGATCTCTCGGGTTTTCCAAACAATCATTTACGTCAAACTCCACGAGTGTTTTATCAGGCTGTTGAAGTATCCAGGGCCAGTAGGGGATAATGGCTCCTCTATTAACCTTCCAGTTATCCACAGCTCTGCAAACAAACCTGCGGGATATTAATTAAAACAGACGATGAGAATTAATGTGGCTTTGATGATTAGTCTCCCACATATTCATTAACACAAAACCCAGGTCCTGTATCTTCAAACACTTGTCTTGATGCTGCTCCTTATGATGGTATGATTTTTTTTAAATGGCACTGAAAAATGAAGGTTTGAAAATGTCAGGTTTTGGATTTCTTCATGCAGGAACAGAACAGTTTTGCAGAAGTTCAACAGATAGTTCCCTAAACATGCAAATGTTAATATGCAAATTTCATGTTCACATTTGTTTGACGTTACGCAGCTTCTACAATGCTTTTAAAAGCCGAGGAGAGCAACTGTTTGAGTTTTCATTCCGCTTCATTTGCATTCATTTACAGCCAATATACACAATTTCAGCACTGACACAGCTCAGATTTCTAAGACAAATCTTCTGTTTCATGAAATATAGTTTTGTTGGAACACATGTAGACTGTTATGAACATCATCTTGCCGAACTAAACAAAAGGTTCTCTAAAGCAGACACGGTCTGGATTACAGCAAATCCTGCTCTCGCACTTGTAACATTAAGTTTCCACATGAATGGAGGACACTGCATCCATGAGTTCCACTTAGAAATCCATATTTAGCAGACCACAGGATACTTTTCTACCTCACCTCATGAGGTCATTTTAAAAAAGCTCGGGCTCAGAGAAAACTGCAGCGTCCCTCCATCTTGACTCAACTCCATTAAGTGGACGACACTTCATTGTGTCACAGAACACTTGCCTGAAGCTCATGAACATTCAACAGATTGTTAGTTTTACCCACTTCTGTCTCAAAGAATTCTCTGGATGGATGGATGGATGGATGGATGGATGGATGGATGGATGATAAAAACTATAAATACATCGCACTTTCATGCAGAAAATTGTTAGATTTTACTAACACATTGAATCGTTCTTCATATTTGACTCTCAAATCCTCTTTTGTGTGGGAACCTCATTAGTGCTAACTTTTTTGCCTCTTACGAGTCTTACAGCGATTACAAAATGTGCAGAACACCGCGTGCTGTTTCCATTCACAATTCCCACACCTTTTCTGGGATTGATGTTGCATCCTACGTCACAGTTGGCTGTTTGCTGGATTCAATAGAGCAGGACAGACTCACAGCGGCAGGCAAACTTTAATCTGCAGAGTCAATCAGAGTATAAAAGGTTGAGACAGGCGTCCTGTAGCTGAGGGCAACAAAGAGCCGACCTGCTTCATAAGTGACAGCCCGGCAGTACGGAGTCCTGCGGCACGGCTTGCTGTTTCCTCTTTCATCTGTTTTTATGTTATGCAGGTGTTCGACGGCCCTACAGCGATGTGCAGTCAGCCAGGCGTGCGCACACTTAACCTGGAAAAACGTGTGCTTGTATGTGTGTGTGTGTGTGTGTGTGTGTGTGTGTGTGTGTGTGTGTGTGTGTGTGTGTGTGTGTGTGTGTGTGTGTGTGTGTGTGTGTGTGTGTGTGTGTGTGTGTGTGTTCGCGTGCACCGATTTAAATGGAAACAGTAAATTGTCTGCCAGACACAGACTCACAAAGCTTCACCTCAGGACAAAATGCTTCATACGGCACCTCAGTCTGAACACACAATCAGCAATGACACACTCTTACCATCTCTGCAACATTCAGATTTTTAAAATCAATTCCAGTTTCCCCATCGGAGACAAGGATTCTTCCTTTTTGCTGACAATGATCCTTTTCAGGTGGCTTTAAGGCGGCATTTAGAGAAGTATTCAGGAGCGTTAATAACAATTTTGTTCTTAAATGGTTTTTTTACAATGCTGCAGTACCTTTACAGAAAACATCACAACATTGGCTTTTTATTCCATGTTTTCTCGCATTTGCATGTTTTCTTAAGTGGACTCCAACTCCAAGTTGTTTCATTTTCCTGTCTTAGCTTTTTATTGACATGTTAATGTGTTTCCCCCCCTAATGCATTTAAATTGTATTCATGGTAAATTAATAAGCTTGATGAGCAAGAGAAAGGATTATGATAAAACATCAAAGAACAGAGAAAAGGTGACTCTCAAATGGAAGTGATGCGCTTTTCTCCAGCCGTTCTCACCATTACTCATCACTTAGAAGTGGCAAAGATTAACAGCCACACTTACATCCACAAGCTTATAAAGGCTTTTGAATGTATTTTTCCCAAAATACTCTCTGACGTCATTAGAACGATGTAGCCTATGCAGAAAATGTGCTTTAGTGAGGTGAAGAGATGCAAAGCTGAAAAGTTTTTGGATTCTTTTATGCACTTTTTGCACATCTATCAGCCTATAAACTACATTATGGGAAAATGCTTTTTTTTTTTTTAACTAATCTATTCACGTGGAAATGTGCGATAAAGATTTTCTGTGCCATTTTAGTTGAAAGTATAACAGCAAGTCCAAAAATTCTATACATAGCAGCACAAGCCTCATCAACACACTTGTTTGTGTGTCTACTGACGTCCAGAACAAGCAGTTGTACCAGGGTTTGTTTAACCTGGTCAAATTTGAAAACATTTTTACAAATGGGTCTTTTTTTTTGTAAATTGAGGCAGCTTTCAGCTAAACCTCTATTGTGTTTTTCAACAAATGTTATACTTTTTAATGTTTCACCGAGGATTGAAGTAGTAGGAGGATCCATCAGGGGTTAAACAAAGGCAATCTTTATCCATAAACAGAAATATCTGTGTGTGTGTGTGTGTGTGTGTATGTATATATATATATATATAAACACTGGTATATAAACACCAGACAATAAGGAGAAACTAGGCCCTGCTTTTGATATAAGAAGACATGAATTTGCCATAGATGATGAGATCTAACAAAATGAAACTAAGGATGAAATTTAAACCCACAAGTTGGGACAATAAGAGAAAGGCTGTAACAAACACTGAGCCATGTATAATACAAAGCCAAACACCAACAGCATTAATTAACACACTGTCAACAATCCGTCTTCTTTTATTCTAAAAAGTATTGGTTTCATATTTCATGCAGAATGTAAATGAAATAAGTTTTTGCTTCCGTGTTTGGGTTTCAGGTTGCTTTCAGAAATCAAACACCTTTATTTCATTTACAAAATGACCCATAGTCACCTTAAAGATCAGTAAATAAGTACCGAGAAGTCCAGATCTGAGGCCCTGTTTACACAACAACATTTTCAAGAGAAACTGGAATTTTCGTTGAGTTCTGGGCGTCCGTTTAGTCGACAACAGTGCTGAGAGCCACTGAAAGCACACCTTTTTGAAAACAGGGAAAGGTGGAAAATGCAACTTTTTAAAAACGCTCCGACTCCATCCATGGAAGCAGGGAAAACTGAAGTTTTCTGAAATGCTGGTAGTTTTTGAGTTGAGAGTCACCCAGAGTAACAATCCAACTTCATCTTCTGTCCATATGAATGTCCACGTACTCGTCATCGTAAATTGTTCTTAGCGTATTGTTCTCTGCACATGTGTGAATGTGATTTCATCACAAAAACAAACCAACAGCACCCACACGTGACCCTGCATGCTAACGACATTGTTTTCAGTGTTTCTGCCATTTCTGTGTAAACAGACATAGTTTTCATGATGTTGCCATGTAAGGGGCTTCAGTAAAAAAAGGTCTGCATTCCTCATCAATTTTTCGACTATGAGGCCCCGTTCACATTGAAGCGAGTGAAACCATAAAAATGTCGTATTACATAACGATGGTGCTCAAAGTCCCTGCAACCGAAACGGGCTACCAAGGCGGAATGTACATGCATCATTACACAGATGTATTCTTTGTCAATCAGTTCGGTTAGAGAGAACAAACTGGTGTTGCTGCATCTTTTTACTTCACGGTCTGCTCTCTCGCTGTCTTTCATATCCACATTTTATTAAAATAGTATTTCACTGCCGTCGGCCTGTGGCCTAATGCTGAGCCGTTAACATGCATCTCTACCATCAGCATTCAATAAGTTTCCCCTCTAATGGTACAACGCAGTGTCACATAAACCTATTTATGTATAATTTTTGCAAGCTGCACATTTAGGTCCAACATGACATGATTTGGGTTTAAAAAAGAAAGTTTTTGAGTCTGCGTCTATCAGAAGTACCACTCCAGGAAAGCACTTTTCTCAATGTAAAACTTTGAAGAACTTTTGATTGTATGAATGAAGCATGGTATTAATGAAAGTAATGAAAGATTTGAAGTCTGAAGAGGTTTCATGACAGAAATCTGCTGATTTAGAATCATCTATCAGTATTCCACTTCAATGACAGCCATGACAATTATTTGCTCACATGTGGGGGCTTCAATAATGTTGAACAATATTTAAAAGTTTGGAACAGGATGTACTGCTTGCAGACTACATCTTTTTTTTTTTACATGAAATACCTTTATTCAAAAGCATGATGTTCAACCACATCTGGACTGCTACAGCATGAAAGACAATGACAAAAGAAAGCCTGCACTGCACATGTGAACATGTCAGTAATTTTACATCATTTATCATTAATAAGATCTTGAAATTGGTCAAATCAAAGTCTTGATGTGGTCCTGTGTTCCACACGGTGAATCATGGTTTTTGTCATTTCAATACATTGTAGGAAACGATTGAGTTCAGAACGCTGTATTTCAGCAAAGAATAAACAGCAGAAGTGTAATCTGACAGGCCAGTAATTATGATTCAAATGACCGTGTTAATTTAATAGTCTGTTGGTGGGCTTGGACAGCCCTGCCTCGGGCTGAATAGATAACTTCGGCACGGTTTTGTGCGAGCCCAGCGAGTGGAACTAATGAGCTGATAGCAGGCTCAACGTGTTGTCACTTCGTGAGGACCTGTTGCGGCTCTGTCTCTGCCGGGAAAAGGAGCAGCACCGCAAAGGCTTTTTCCTGATATTAAAACCTGATTCAGAAAACTGCTGTCACACACGAGTGGCTCGCCTCTACCTGGAAACTGCTTTACAGGGGCTTGATAACGTCCCAAATTATTAAAGAAAGTCACTCATCCGTTCAGCTGAACTAAGTTTCACTCCTCCAACATAGAAAGTGGGAAACTTGTTGAAGCCACATCCTTCAGCTCTGGTGCTGGATAGTTCTGTTGTTCTGTATCACTTATCTCATTATCTGTGTGAAATGACAGTAAGAAAACTAGCATTTCAGTATTTTTTGCACCGAGTCCTCTTTTTTTTTCTTACTTCCTCTATAAAACAGTGTAAGGTTTTGTAAACTGAAAAAAGAAAATAGTTGGACCTACTTAATTGAATTGCTTCAATTGGTAACATCTAAATAACTTCTGACTTCATCTAATTCATGAACTGAAGTTCAAAGAAGTTAATTCATTTAGCTATGAGTCCCCATAGCTGGGAATGACGCCCCATAAATTAAGAAAGTCTGTCATCTATCTCCCTGGCTTCTTTCATTTTTAAAAAGTGTGTCCCCCTGAAAATGAAGGGAAAACTGGATTTGCGGCAGTAAACTCTGAATACCACATGTTTAGACCAACCAGACCCATATGAAAGTGTTGAAAGGGAGCGGGAGAGTACCGTTTAGTCCAGATCCACACACAGATCACTCCATGGGTTAACCTATCTGGAAAAATGAGCAGTAACTGCTTTATCAATTCTCATCGATTCCCATCTATACCTCACCCTCTACGCCTCCACTTCTTTCCATTCCTCTTCCTTTGTGATCTTTTAATCCAATATTGACTCCACACTAATTCTCCTCTTGTCATCATCTCTGTATTGAACACAACACAACACTTGGCATTCAAGACTTAAGAGTGATAAATGGTAAAATAGAGAACGCAAAGACTCGCAAAACTGTGCTTTTGAAGTGATGTTTCATAATGTAATATGTTTAAATGGACTGTTTGAAAAATGAGCATTTCCCCATGTTGCAGTCATGTTTGCGATCGCAGAGAAAGCGAGGGCGAGGGAAAAACTACCTGTTACAGACCAGTAAAGGGCTATTGTATGAAAATAGATGCTCTTGACCTCTGGACAAGTAGTGAGCCACGTGGAACATAGAAGAGATCTCTCATAACAGCTGCTATTTTGTTTTGTTTTCTGTTGTTTTGGTTTTTTTTTTCTCAAATAAACAGCAACAACCCCGGTGAGGACTGCAGCTGGAGGAGACACACTTCCTTTGCGGCCAGTAAACAATTTGTACGCTGCCAGCAAAACACACAGGCGATCAAGAGAAAGGCGTTCACGTGTTCATTGCCAACCCGACAGCAGTGTCAACCAAACAACAAAAAGTCAGTGGAATGTAAAAAAAAAACCCCATCTTGAACGTTTCAGTGGTTACGCAGTGGGAGCGCGACGGCATTATTATGACAAGGAAATTTGCCACTCTTCAAAAAGTACTGGATGACAGACATTATTCTTGGAATAATTGGAAAATTAGCGTCACAATTGCGACAACTTATGTGCAGTTACCAACTGAGAACAGTATCTTCTTGGTCACGACTGTTTTTGTTGGTGTGTCATTCATCCCATTATTTGCTTCACACCTTCCCCCTGCTAAAAACAACAGGTCAATTCCGAGATGCTGCGCCACCAGTGAACCAGCTTTATGCTCTGTTCACATGTTTTCAAGGAAAAACGGGGGGGGGGGGGGGGGGGGTCATATGTTGTGTTTGGATGTCCATTTACTTGACGATGTGAAAAAGTGAACTTTTTTTTAAAATGGTTCTCTGAGTGAAACTTTTAGAAAAGGCTTCAACTTCATCTCCATGGAAACAGGGGTAAATGCAACATTTGGAAAAAAACACTCCGACTCTGTCTCCATGGAAACACTGCTTTGAAAGCGCACCACAACTGTAGTAAATAGTTCTTCTGCACATGCTCAGTAGATGGACAATGACAATGTTGTCGAGAGTGTCATGACTCCCAGTCTATACTCTCTTGGCGCTTTTATATAGTTGAGAGTCTCCCATAATAGCAATCCAACTTCATCGTCTGCCCATAGGAATGTCAGTGTACTCCCATTGTTAATGTTTATAGCGT
Organism: Blennius ocellaris; assembly: GCF_963422515.1. Taxonomy (NCBI): domain Eukaryota; kingdom Metazoa; phylum Chordata; class Actinopteri; order Blenniiformes; family Blenniidae; genus Blennius; species Blennius ocellaris. The sequence goes on from NC_137659.1 coordinate 8,362,476, forward strand.
ATTATTCTCTGCATTTGTAATTAGGTAAGCCAAGTTTATTGGTATATCACTGTTCATACACAAGGCAATTCAAGGTGCAACACAAAGGCAAAGAAATACACAAAATTACATTAAAATCTAATTAAATAAGATATTAAGTCAATAAAAGCACAGTTAAAAGATGAAAGGCAATAACACAGGAGAATAACTAGTTAAGAGTTTAAAAAGAAGCTAATAGATCTTGAACGGATACAAAACATTAATCTTGTGTTAAGCTGGCCTCATTTCAAGTGATTAAGAGGAGACTGAGCACTTGGTCTTATGGTTTTGCACTAAAGCTTAATGTCTAATTTCTTTGGCTTTTGTGTACTGAAAGTCCCTTTTCATAAATATGTGTTTTATTAACCTTATTGAGAGTTTGAAATTTCATGTTTTCCTCTCAAGGGTTCAAGCATTCACCCCCAATGATTAAACATTTTGACGTAGCCCACCAGGAATTTGTTTATTCTTTTTAGTGCAATATTTTTTAGTGCAATATTCTTCACGTGCATTTAACCTCTCTGGCCTGTGCAATATTACAAATCTGCCTGCTTTTAGATACTTGCTTTCCTATTTTATTTAATTAACTTGATAATTACTCTTCTTATTTTTTCTCTCATCCTTTTATGAATCACTCTTTGCCCACCTAATTGCCCCTCGGGATAAATAAAGTTTTTTCTGATTCTGATTTCTCACTCCAGGCTTTCTGACCAACACTCTCGGATTAAAAAAAAAAAGTACAAACTAGTATTTGTTATTCAATCTTTCTCCATTTAAAAATTGAAGTAAACTTGCTTATCATTTTGCTTTGCTTGATATCAACATAGTTTTGGTTCTGAGGTTAAAAATCACCACAGATTAAAAACTTCAATATAAATGTATTTATTTCAAACAGTCATGCTATGACTGCTATGAAATGTACCAGTGCTGAATGTTTACTGAATCAACACATCAGTGACAGGCTGTCAGGGAAGTGAAACTATCAAGGGGAACCCTCAAGTTCACAGCAGCATTTCAGCCAATGGTTGTCTGAGGATCTGTCATCCATTAAAGGACTCTGTCAACACCAATCACAGTTGTTATAAGATGGGGGGGGGGGGGGGGGGGGGGGGGGGGGGGGAGTCCCTGACTGTTGTCGTACTTCAGTCAGTTTAACTTTTTCATCACTGCTCTGCTCCAGAGGCAAACATAGATGTGTAACTTTAACCCCGAAAGCTTCTTTTCCTGTTAGTCACGCTCAAATCTGTACGAATTATGAATTATAAAGGAGTTGCATAATTAGTCACTGGTTCTTTTTAATGTATCAAACATTTGAAAACAGTAATCAAAACAAATTTAGAGACATGAAAGTTCATCACTTTTCCTCTAAAAGGATAAATGACAGATCCTTTTATCAAAACTCAAAATGAGGATCATGCCAAGTTCTGTTTGATTCATCTTTGTTAATGATTCAAATAATGAGTGAAGTTGGGACGCATCCAAACAGCAATGACATGGGCTATCTATTGAACAATGTTTCTCAAAGAAAAGACAACAAATATCAAAAATAAATATTGAATTACCACAAAGCAGATAATGCTTTTATTTCTTTGTTCATAGGAGAGTAATCCTCACATCAAATATGCATAAATTAGCAGAGTCATGCTTATTGGGATAATTGGTGATCCTTCCATGTGTGCTGTGAACACCCAGCCTCTATTACAGGAGAGTCAAACATTAAGGCCTGTGGGCCACAACTGGCCTGCAGGAGGCTCCAATCCAGCCGCCAATCCACAAAGTCAATTGCAAAAATTTCAAAGGAAACAATGATTTCTTTTTCTTTCTTTTTTTTCAAACAAATGTCCTAAAAGGAGCAAATACAACACAACTCTGAGACCTGAAGTGACATATCGGTGATGCTGCTATGAAAGAAAGCGAATGAGACTTTGCCTCAAAGCCATGCTGTCAGGGTGTGTTTGTTTAAACATGCATAATGCAGCAGCTATAGGAGAATGTTTCTGAACATTTCACTGTATGTTGCACCAGAAGATTTAATTAACATTGGCTTTATGTTGAGATTGTAGTCATTATTGGTAATAATTGTTTGGGGGTTGTTTTTTTTTTTTTTTTAATGAAATTTCATTATGTATACTCTGACACTATTTTGCTGGTCCGGCTCACTCAAGATGATGTTGGGCTGTTTATGGCCTCTGAAGTAAAATATGTTTGACAACGCTGGTCTATTCCCTGCAATCCTATGTATATTGGGGAAAGCAAATATGGAAGACAAATAATTATAATAATAATTATAATAATTTAAGTACATTGTGGCACTAGAAATTATCAAAACTTTTTCCATATATTCCAAATATATGGAATATGTATATTCCATATATATATATTCCATATGCAATTTTATGAAATACAGTTGAAAGGTCTTTGTTACAGAGTTGAAGCTTCCAATGTCAGACCTTGTCTTTAAAGAGTTCCTCCAAAGAGAAGAGGCTGATTGTGGTGTTCAGTGCTGCATCTACTAAAAGTACATGGTTTTCTTGTTTTTTTTAAATAATCTTGTCTTGTCTCTTCTCTTGTGGTTTGGGGCTTACTCATCATGAGCTCATCCACCTCTGTCCCATCAACCAACGTAGACTCATCCGGTCTTGTTGTGAATCATTTGATGGGTAAACAACCAGAACATGTATGAAAGAATCCACAAGTCTGTTTGATCTGCACAGTTCAGCAACCAGTACGAATGAATGCCGCTTCCACTATAGAAACCTGTATATGGAAGGAATCATATTGAAATATGTTCAACTCTTTCTGCCGTCAGCCATAACGAAGAGCTGGTTTTCAAGGGAGCTTCTCTTTTTGTCTTTTCCTTTCAAACTTTGTGACGTGACTTCAGCGACAGTGAGTCAGAGGACTCTACGGTGGAGCAGCACACTCTTTATGGTTTATTAGCTGGAGGCCGGGACGAGACGCGGGGTGTACGGCTGCCACCCTCTGACACCCAGATGGCAGCACTAATTATTAGAGTAATGGCCTACGGCACACGCTCACGTAAAACACAGTTCTTCTGATCGAGCTTATTGTACTTGTGCACACATACCTGCGGTATACAGGCACGTACCTATTAACACAGCATGCTGGATCACGTATCCAAAAAGTTGACACAAACAATCCAAGCCTCCACTTCAATGCAGAACAGTGTAAAATGGTAAAAGTGGTCTTGCAAAGGAATGTTATTGAAAACATCGAGCAATTGCAACTTAACGGGTCGAGAAACATGGCCCATGTTGGCCTCAACTTTGTAGAATCCTTCACTTCCTGTGAAATGTCCCAGCACACAACGAGGAGAAGCGTCCAGGAGGAAAAGGCAGAGCAGAGTCGAGCAGTCCATTGACCGTCCCGGACTGCAGGAGCACCTCCACACTTCAAACTGGCCTTTGAGTAAGTCTGGTACATGTGCAATCATCAGAAAACTGTCAGCAGCAGTTAATGCTTTCAGTCGAGCTAAACGGAATAGAAGGAGTTAATTTAGCGGGAGTGTGGAAAAGTGCGACAACTCCATCTTGTCGCCCAACCGGAAGCCCATCAGAAAACTGTCATCCCCAAAGCAAACAATAGGTTGTTGCCTTTGTAAAATAGTGAGTGATGAGGCCCAGATGTTCTTATTGATTCTAACTTCCTCTGTATCAGCTGTGTGGGCTCGCAAACATCCACTTTTTCTAAAAAAATTTTTTTAGCTTTTTCATGAGAAAAGATTTGTTTACATGGCAACGTTTTGAAGACCTCCCCTCGGAGTTATATAGATCAGTGATTCCCAACCGGGGGTACACGGACCCCTAGGGGTACGCGAGGGTATTGCAGGGGGTACGCAGAAAGATTATAAATTAGCCTACAGTATCCACACACACAAAAAAAAAAAATTATATTATATTATATTGTATTATATCATGAATTTTAGTAAGGCCATACATTTATTTTCCATGAGTAGCAGTTCGTCCACAGTGATTGTAACACTACAATGCACATAATATGAAAAGACTATAAAGTGGCGCGCTTTAAAAAAAAAAAAAAAAAAAAAAAGGTTCACGTTCTTGCTGCGGGCGCGCACGATTCGCGAAGCTAGCTAACTCTAGCTGCATACCGACTGTAAACATGGATGCATGGCTAGGCAGGAGTAAACGTCCAGCTACCGCTACTGCTACCGTCGCCTCGGACGCAGGCGCAGGGGAGCCTAGTGAAAAAAGGAATTATGAAAGACCTATGAAAGACAAGCAAGCGCAAGTGTCTCATTAAAAGGTATGTTTTTACACTCACAATAATTGTTTTATTTAAATGAGCAGTTGGATAGATAGAAAGACAAAGGGTTAAATATAAGTACACATTAAGGCGAATAATCACACACGAGAGAGGGGGTACTTTTCACCTGGAAACCAGCTCAAGGGGTACACTGGTCAAAAAAGGTTGGGAACCACTGATATAGATGTCAATGAGCAGGAGTTTACTTCTAAATTTCTATGTTCTCTGTGTCTTCTTCTGTGTTTTTGGCATATTTGGTGAGTCACAGCTTCCCTTCTTTTTGGGAGAATGCCGGGGAGAAACGTTTTGGCTCATGTGGATGAGTGACTCAACAATAAAACTACCAGGTCCCAGGAGAATATGGAGGGATGATACTCTGGAGGCAGCCATTGAGGCATCCACTCTGCATGTGCAGAACCTTTTAGTCCAACTGTAGTAAATAATAATGCAAAATTAATAATTATTATGTATTAATAATACATAAATAATTATGCAAATCATATCCAAATATACTGTTTGCGTATGGAGAATGAATTAGTCGTGATGGCATTTAAGAAGTACTCGTATCGGTACTCGCAAGTAGAGGTTAGTACTCATCTTTTAGACAAATGTGGTATCAGTGCATCATCAGTTCCAACTATGCATCATTCATTTTTCTTACATCCTTTGATGCACCAGTGTGAGAGATTTAAAAAAACAAAAAAACATCACGCAAACTTTTCTCTTTGCCGTTGAGTCACTTCCAGAAAAAGAAGAACCACGATAGCAAATACTGCCTGAAGCCACCACACAAACTGATGCATCATGGTCCTGAAGCTGATCCTGTTAATATGATGGATGTTATTACGTTCCTGCCATCACCTCCCTGTATGTCTGCTCAAAAACAGCTTCATTTTATTTCACCTCCTACTGGACGTTAAAAATATCAAATGCGCATAATGAAGCAGAACTGTCACCGGTCAACCATTAATAGCAGAGACATTTGATGGTCTTCCAAGGCAACACACACACACACACACACACACACACACACACACACACACACTTTAGTTGTGCCTCTGGTATGGAAAAGTACATTTTGACCCGTGGCTTGATAATACTTCTCTTTATGACATCAACTGAGAAGCAAACATGTACTCGGCAGGAAGTTAATTACTTGTTACAGTTAGGGTAATAAAATGAGGGACAGATATGGTGTGACACCTGAAGTCATTATCTCACTCTCTCACACTCACACACACACACACACACACACACACACACACACACACACACACACACACACACACGGCTGCATGAGTGGTTAAATGAAAATGTGTGTTTAGTCACTGTCCAGGAGGTCTCCGTCACCTCTGTAATAACACGGCCCAAGGGGTGTCAACTGACTTAATTAAAAAATGTAAACACACACACGCGCGCGCACACACACACACACACACACACACACACACACACACACACACACACACACACACACACACACACACACACACACACACACACACACACACACACACACACACACACACACACACACACACGCGTGTGCCTGATGCTGGGACATTTAATTAGGTTCACATACATGCACACAGAAGCAGACATTTGGGGCCAATAGATTTCATTTTCCATGATATTAAAAAGCTGAGTTCTTGTTAAAGGGAAGGCAGAGCATGGTTTGTTATTAACGTTCTGGAGAGCTGCGTGAAAGAATCCCCGAATGATCAGTCATCCAGTTATAAAATGTACAAAATTGGACTTTTTTTTTGCTGTATTACTCAAACTTTCCTTTTAAAACATCTATTTACTGAAACAAAGTGAACAGTCATTTAGAGGTTGTGGGGGGTGGGGGGTTAAAGAGTGGGTGGTATAACTGCAGCACGCGCTGCCAACTCTCACGCCACACGCACTAAGCCACTAGAGGGTGTCTTTTCTGCTGCCATGGTGTGCATTCGCAGTAGCAACGTTTCTTCCGCCTTTAAAGCGACGGGTTTGGAATGTTTTCAAAAAATTACATTTTCCCCGTTTACACAGAGATGGGGTCTAGCTATTTTCAAAAGGTTGAGTTTTCAGCGACTCTGAGCTCCACTGGCGTGTATGGCACCACAAAACACAACAAAACTTTTGCATTTCACTTAAACATGTTTGGTGGTTGGACAAAAGAATGACTTACTTCCTAAAAAAAAACTAAATATCTACATGACTCACCGCTCCATCTTGTGCCATAGGATGGTATTACAAAGCCTAATAGGCTTAGAGTTTCATATGGTGTCATTTTGTTGTCGAGCTGTCTTTTGTGGGTTTTTTTCCTTCTTGTGGGTTTATTCCTCATCATATTTGTATCCACTTGATGGCATATCTGGGTTTTACATCAAGACGTATTGTAATATCTTGCTCATGTTTAGCCAAGTTGTCTGTCTAGTTTTCATCCTGTCAAGTCAGGTTAATGTACCGGCATGTTTTCAGTTTGTTCTAATGTCTTGTTTACTTCCATTTACAGGTTCTGTGGTGTGCGATGCTGAATGTAGACTGGTCCATGTAAGCAATCTCTCCTCCATTTAAGTGTAATGTTGTTCTACTCTTAATGTCTTTCACTTGGTTGCTCTTTGGTAGTCGCAAGTTGTTTTCCTTCTATCTTTTTTTGTCTTTGCCCATCTTTATTTTTATTCCAGTTGGGTCATTGAAGTTATCCTACAACATAGTAACAGAACCATTAATTATTATCTGAAGCATGAACTCAATGCAAGAAAACTCAAGTCTTTCAACAAGTGTCAAGAGAAGCTCAGAGCAGAATAACCCCCCCCCCCCCCCCCCCAAAAAAAAAAAAAAATCAACAGTCAAATGAGTGTAAAAAAGAAAGGAGGAACCATCCTACTGCAGATATCATCAGCACACAGGCTCAAACGTTTTGAGAAACAGACAGAAAGACAGTTTACAGCTGGGCAGGGAGCCATAAATCAGCTGGACAATCTTTTTCCATCGTTTTATCTCCACATATCCCATAGTGCTGCATGGTGGAAGACAATCAAATCTCATTTGTGAAAACTGCCGGCTGGGCTGTAATGGGACACTCAGGAATCAATCTGCCTCTGGAAGAAAAACAGCAGTGTTGAAGAGGCAGCGTGAAGAGATGACTTTGGGAACGTGAAGCGATCGGTTAAGAAAGAATGTTGCATCTGTATGATTATGTAGAATGACTTATTTTTATTTTTGTTTTTTATATCAATTAGATTTAAAAAACCTGCTGGAGTTAAGTGTAGTGAAGAGGTTTAGATAAATACAATTCTGTGAGGAAATAAATCAACCACATATATTGAGGTTAGTACAATATAAAACGCATTAAAGGAAGACTGAATCTCCTTTTTGCCAGGAAGAAACATCTCGGCATCATCGAGATAGATCTAAACATCGAGATATCAAACATGAGGCCCGTTGGCCAAAACCGGCCAGTAAGAAGTTCCAATCCGGCCAAACCACCAAGAGAATTTTAAAAATGTCAAAGAAAACATTGACTTAAAATAATAATAATAATAATAATAATAATAATACATTCTTAAGTGTATCAAACATGACACAACACTGAGACCCAAGCTGCGATACCAGTGCTGCTGCCATGAAAGACAACAAACTAGTATTACTCTGAAAGCCATGTTGTTGGGGTGAGTTCTAAAAACAGCCATAATACAACAGCAATAGGAGAGGTTTTGGGGGCATTTCACTGTATTTTACACTCCAAGGTTTCCTTAAAATTGGCTTTATGTTGAGATTGTAGTCATTTTCTGTACCAATTGTTTGGTTTTGTTGAAATATCGCACCTTTGAGCTTTGAACTCATTTTTCGCCATTATCCTTAATTGAATCTGCATCTGGATGCACTCATCACATATTCAGAGGAGACTCCAACAGAAACATCTCGTCTCCCCTGATGTCCAGGCATCCTGTGGTCAAGTTCAGCAGGGATGGAGAAAGAAAAAGTGACATCTGTCAATGGAGGCACAACTAACCGTCCACCAGCCTGGGTTTAAATGAGAGTAAGGAAGCTGGTGCTGTGAATTGAAAGGAATAAGAAGAACGAGCGTGTGGGAGGAAGGTGGAGGGGCTGCCGTCAGACCGCCGCTGACCAAATGGACTGGATCAAATGAAGCAAAAAAAAAAAAGAAAGAAAAGACGGCTCAGTCGTGATCTCTGGAAGGTTACGTAAAATATGATCAGCGGGGCACGAGATAACAGGCCCCGTTCCCATCTTCTCAGTGGTAATTGCCTCAGACCAATCACTGAGGGGCAGGAGACGGTTATAATAGAGCCAACAAGCCTCTGCAGGTCTGAGAATAACTGCTTTAGAAGCCACATGGGGCTGTTCCGTGTGTATTTAAACTAAGATACAAACAGCAGAATCCCTTGATGTCAACGTCCGTACACTATTTACTGAAATAGGGCAAACATGGGCTCATAGTGACCCTGACTAATAGCCGATGAATCCTAATCTTTGTTGAGTATATGTTTATAAACGGAGAAATTACTACAAGCTGTTCTGGAAACATTGCAACATGAGGTCACCTTAACTTTTCAAGCTCCAACCAGGTCATCCTGATATTAGCATGAAGATGTCCTGTATGGGTTTTTTTTTTCTCTGTCTCTGATTGCATTGATAGTTTATCTTCTCTTATATCTCATCCATTTATCTGTGAAAACATTGTGCCACTTGAGAATGAGGCAGATGAAGGAATTAACGTCTATCTTCTACAATGGGCCTACATCTCAACATCCGCCGGCCTGTGGATGCAGGACTTTTTAACCCACCCACCAATCCTCCACCTGAGCACCTGAGCACCGGAGCACCACAGGGCTCTGTCATCAGCCCTTTGCTGTACTTCTTCCACCCAAAACAACCTCTCAGCAACTTTGCAGATGGCACTTCAGTTGAGGAGGAGATGACACGACGTGCAAAGCAGAGGTCCGGAGGTCGACAGGCTCGTGCACTATCAACGACCCAGCCAGTCCCTGGAAATTGATATATAGAGAGTGAGTGGGGAGGAGAGGGGTAGGGGTAGGGGTAGGGGTAGGGGTGTCTCCACTTTCTAATTCCTTGTCAATGCCAAGGACCTCATATGAACAAGAATGCGCCCTCTATTGGCCAACCACCATTAGTGTATTGTTCTCTGAATAGGTGTGAAGTTTCATTACAGAACAACCAACTCGCGGTCCAACATGCTAACGACATCATTTTTAAATGTTTCTGCCGTTGCGTAAACGGATGTTGTTTCCAAAATGTTGCAGTGTGAATGCAAACCTTGTTCGGAAACAAAAGCACAAAATCAATTCCCTTTCACTTGAAACTTGTTGTAAATGGGCCCACTTGAAGAAAACACAGCAGGAGCTACACTTCCCCCCCCTAATAGCTCCTCTGAAGGTTAACCGCTGCCTCGACACACGGGTGGGTGGTGTGACAGCAGATCTGCAGCAGACAAAACAGCTTTGTAAGAAGAAGAATAAGCAAAACAAACCTACCTGCATTGAAGGACATTTTCACATCCCGCTGCCTGGGGAACAGAGTGAACATTATGGAGGAGCCGTCACACGCTGCACATCGTCTGCCCTCGGGCAGGAGGTCAGACAATCAAAACACGAATCACCAGACGTTTGAACAGATTTTACCCCCGAGCCGCTTTTATATTGAAGACGACAGGGGGTGAAATAAATTAAACTTAACATTTGTGAGCGGGAGATTTTATGTACAATAACTCACTTCGTGTCAAAAGGTTTCTTTTATTTTCTTGTTTGGCATCACTGTGTGTATATATATATATGAGTGTTTTGGAGCATGAATTAAGTTTTTCTTTTTTGTTTGTTTTTTTTCCTACCAATTCTATCACGCTGACTGAATAAATTTGAATCTAAATCTGAATCTAATCCAAGGTACACTCTGTCTTCAGTTCATGACAGAGGGCTCATTTTACATAAGGTGATATTCTCATGAAAAGGTCAAATATCGTTTTTACACAATGTCCCGACCTGGTTGAAGTTTTAGGTGAAGCCTATCTTGAATTATGAGCTTTTGCAAGTATTAGAGTGCTTTTTAAAAAAATCCCATTTGAAAAGCTGTGTCACATACAAAAATGTGTCAAACACACTTTAGTTGAGCACTAAACAGTTCCATTAAATCTTGAGGGTGCCAGACCAATAAAATAGTGCCATAATCACCTTTAAGTTTAAACTTTAAAGTTTGTTGTGGTGGAAAAAGTATATGTTTGGCAAAATCAAACTATTAGTAGAGAAGATGACAACAATCTCAATGTGAAGCAGATTTGAAAGAAACATTCTGGTGCAAAATACAGTGAAATGTCCCAAAAAACACTGTTGCATTATGCATGTTTTTAAAAACTCACCTTGAGAGCAATGGCTTTGAGGCTAATGCTAATTTGCTGTATTTCGTGGCAGTGGCACCGATATCTCAGCTCATGTCTCAGTGCTGTGTTGTGTCCGCTATTCTTAAGAAATTATTATTATTTTTTTTAAATCAATGTTTTCATTGAATGTTTTACAATATACTTGGTAGTTTGGCCAAATTGGAACTTCTTGCGAGCCGGTAAAATCTTTTTTTACTTTCATTCTAAAAATTGGGATAAATGTCATTTTGAGTGTCATTTTTTTCAGGATAGTGGAAAACAAGATTTCATCTCACCCAGGTTGGATCACATTTCCTTTTCCAAAACTGTTTTACTTATTTATTTCCATTATTTGTATTCTGATTTGTTTCATTGTTTGTTTTGGGGTGTTTTTTTTGTTGGTTTTTTTACCCCTTTTACGGTTGAAAATATCAACAGCAGACACAAACATTGTTAACGCATATTTATTTAAACTGTTGACACATTCATCAGTGTTTTCAAACTCTTTAGACTTACCAGAGACTCTTCATGTTGTTGTTAATTTTTTTTTAAATGCATCCATCAGGAAGACTGGTCCATTTAGTGAGAAAATGCTTGAACTGGAAAAAAAAACAAAAAAAAAACTTCTTGCTATTTACACTGCGGATAAACTATAAAATATAGGTTTAAAACATCTCCACATTATATAAGGATTTTGCACGATTATGCATTTTATATAGAAATCCTTTTATCATACCTTAATTCCACCCATGTTTCATCATGAGAGAATTGTTTGTGTCTGTTTGCATGCATCTGTTGGAAGGTCTTGACCTTGTCAGAATATTCATAACAATGACCAGTGATTATATGCTTTTTTTTTTCTTTTTTTTAAATTTTTATACCTTTCATATCAAATCAAGCAGCCTGAAACGCTTTCTCCACCCCTAAACTTAAAACAGGCCAAAGGTCACACAAATGAATGACAACTTCAATCTGTTTGCAGAAAATTGTCCATAAGTGCTGCAAATACATCTGACAATGTGTTGCCCCAGTGAGCCTTTTGTGCATCAACTGAGGAGAATAAAAACCTGTGCTGACCACTTCTCTATGGTGCTTTCATTAATAATAGAAAATGAGTCACCTTCTTTTCACGTCTCGCCCGGTTGACGTGATTTACAGGCATCGTGCAGATTGCGAGGACAAACAAGTGAGTGCCCCCCCCCCAACCCCCCCATCGCCTTCTTTTCCCCTTCCGCTGAATTTGTACACTGTCTGATGTCTCCACATTTCTTCAATAAAATGTTCTGCCCTCAGTTTGAGTACATCTGGCTCATTGCTGCCATCTAGAGTTGAAGGTTTAAACTACAGCTGGGGTCATTGTAACCGTCAAAGTTGCTCACAAATTCACACAAATACTTTTGTTTTAATTTTCTTTTTTTTTATTATTATTATTTCGAATTTCAAAATCAAATAAACAGTTCACAGTAATAAACCAGGTCTGTTTTGTGTCAGTCCACTGCCAATAAATGATAATTGTTGGATGATGGTGGTAAGAGGCTTTTAGGAAGTCCCTGCAAATGATCCATGTGGAAGGTTTGTTATGATCTTTCTTTCTGTTTGATTATGGCCCTCTATTATTACATTTGTTACAGACACTTTTTAATAAAAACTAAAACTTTAAAACAGTTTAAAACAGTCTTAGTTTGAGTCTTTTGCTTTTCCCTGGGGCCATAAATGCTTCCAGCACAGTAGAAGTCTTCATCGGTGAGATTAATTTGTTTAAGACAGAAAGTCAAACACATTTTAGTTCAGCAGCCACAAACGCTTCAATTTTATCTTGAGTTAGAAAGCTTAAGTTTTTGTTGAAACTTTTACAAACTGCTTGGTGCTTTTGCTGTATTGGAGCCTCTTGTGGGCCTGTTTTGGCCCACGGGCCTTATATTTGACATCCCTTGTTTACGGTCATCAGAATAAATGGAGGCCTCTCTTTTACCAGCATTAACAATAATAATTTGTTCTCTCGAGGTTTGTTCTCTTTCTGATTTCATGTGATCACTCTTTCATAACAGCAGATGGAGCTACAGAGCAGTTAATTCCAGATCCATGCTCCAGACCTGGTTAATATCCAGTTAATATCACACCGAGTTGGAAGCCATCCCAGCCAACAGAGGGTGAAGGGGAGGCTAAAGCAATTATCTGTTCATGCACTTCTGGACATCCACTGAGAAGACAGCAGGAGGGCTTTCATCCTATTTCCACCAAGTAAGATGCCAGATGCATCTGAATCTCAATTCTGGAACTGAATGCATAGAGTGGGCAAATGTTTCCTGACTGGAAAACTGTATGTTGAAAGTTTTTTTAATCCACTGCCTTGTCCTGAAAATAAATGTATCATAGTTACTTCTGCAAGTGTAAAGCAAAATGTTATCATTTTTGCACACATTTACATATTACCCAGTGGAGATTCTTGATAACATATCAGACAATAACACATTTATGAATTGTCTACTTTTAGTATATGACACAGAATGACAGATCAGTCAAACATAAGGCCTGTGGGCCAAAACTGGCCTGCAAGAGGCTCCAATCTGAATTTCTTAAGAGTAGCAATAAAGTGAAATTTGCACCAAAGATTCCAAGTGAAAACAGAAAAGTTCTGTTGCATTCTGGGTGTCCATTTACATGACGACGGTGCTCAGAGTCACAAAAACGCAACTTTTTAAAACTGGAAATGGGGAGGAAACCAACTTTTCTGAAAGGCAGCTATTGCACGTGCGCACCACGGCCATAGTAAATACTTCTTCTGTACATGCATAGAGTAGATAGACAATAGTTACAATTTTTCATTACAAAACCAACGTCACCCGCTAGTAGCCAACATGAAAACATTGTTTTCAGTGTTTCTGATGTTTTTGTGTAAACTGTCATCATTTTCAAAACATTGCTGTGTAAATGCAAAACAATGCGTTTTCACTTGAAACGATGTGTTAGCAGGGCCTTAGTTACATGCGATTATATTTTTGTGATAGTGATATGATTTTAAATCAATACAAACAGTTAAGTAGATGAGGATTGTGTCTCTTGTGCTTCTGTTTTCACTTCAAATGTGTGTAAACGAGGCTTATAAAGAGTTTGATCTCTGCTGTATGTCACCGACTTGTCTCTTTTAAGAATAGAGCTTATTGCTTTATGACGCCTTTTAAAAGTCTCATTTTACAGTTTTGTTTGGGGGGGAGATCGATCAATATCAAATATTAAAATCAGAGTCAATCTCAAATTGTGAAATCTGCTTTCACAAAAGTTTAAGACACAATCAGCCTCTACTGAGAAACTCATTTCTATTTTCTTAAATTTTTTTTGAGAAAAGACATGATTCCTAGCATCACAGTTAACACTTTCCAAGGGTTCGTAGGCGTGGTCTCAAGATAAGACTTAAGTGTGGTAACCCCCACGGTTCAAGCAATAACCCTTAAAGTCATGTTACATATTAACTGTTGCAGAACATATCAGGAATTAATGGAATTCAAATGGAAATCACAGAGTCTTGTGTTTGCCGCAGCGTGTCGTCCCTACAGGAGGAAAAGAGCCTCTGGCAAATCTCCACAAACATGTTTGTGAGTTGGACTCAATCACAAAGCATAATGCAAAGGAAGTGCGAGCAGTTGGCTATTTAAAGTCTTCTGCACGGCGGTTAACAATGAGATCTGCTCGGGAGAGGTTGTTTGGGGCATTATGTTGATTTCAGTTGTGATGGGAGTCGATCTGACCCGTGTCACATGGAGCGACTGTGTGACTTCAGCAGGTTGCACACTGGACCCCACCTTGTTGTTACAAATGCCTGCGTGGACTTCAATAGCTCCACCATCTGTCGGTGGGGGAACAAATCCCTCCTGCTTATTCCCCGGAGCGCCGTTTCAGAAGGTCAAGGAACTCTGCATTTCCTTCGGGTTGAGAAAGGAAAAAAATCAAAACTGTATTTCATACATGGACCTCCACTAACTCTGCTTTTTTTTTCTAAACCAAACGATTTGAGGCAAAAAATACAGAATGCATCAACGTTTGATAGCACGGGGCTTCTCCCACCTCTGACATCATCTGATTAAAAGACGATTTGAAAGTCTGGAAAAAGAGTTCGGCACATGAAGGTGAGCAGCTCATGCCAGAAGATTAACAGAGTGTGATATCAGGTACAAATCATGTTTGTCAGGTTAATCTGACATGGAGAGCCGCAAACACATTTCATATCTGCTCCTATCAAGCCTTGTTTGATTCTCAACAATGTTTGGAATTCGGGAGGTCCGTTGACTTGTAAAGCAGCGTTTGTCACATTAAACTTAAACGAGGATCTTCTGAACGGTAACGAAGGTTTCTTCTTTCCTTTGCATGCGTGCTAAATCTGGAAAGTGTGCAGAATGTATTCATACTAAATATTGAGAGTGTTGATGTAATCCTTCATAGTCAGAGACATAGAAGTACTCAGAAACCAGTTCATACCACGTGTTTAGATGTTTATGAAACAGGCTGAGTCCTTTCTGAAGAGGTGAGTGCCACAACCAAAAAGAGACAACATAAATCATGTTCACCATTTTCTCTTCTGTACAACAGGATTTATTCATTTAGGCCTCGTTTACGCAACGGCTTTTTCAAGTGAAAATGGAAAACTCTTGTTGCTTTTCGAGTGTATGTTTACATGACAATGGTGCTCGGAGTCACTGAAAATGAAAATGCAACTTTTCGAGAAATAAAAAATGCTCCAACTCCGTATCCATGGAAACGGGGGAAAACACAGCTTTTTGGAAACGCTGCTACTGCGCATGCACACCATGACTATAGTAAACAGTACTACTGCACATTTGCGAGTAGATGGACAATAACAACAACGTTTGGCTCCAGAATGTCATGACTTCCAGTTTGTGATATGAATTGCTTATGGTGGAACACAAGTACAATACAATTACTGAAGTTTCAATTGGTATGTTGACCACTACTTTTGTAGAAATTGCAAATAGCTAGATATATATGATCTCTTTCATTGCACTGTCTGCAGTTCAGACCAGCAGGTTGTGCCGATACTATAAGAAGGTCATGTAAGGTGGTCATGTAGTGGTACCTTGAAAGGTGGGTAAAGTCTTTTTTTATTTTTATTTTAAAGCAGCCCAGAAACACAGTTGCATGTCAGACGACTCTATTTAGTGAAAATCCAACCACAGTATTTGCGCATTGTGACATCATTTCTGTATAATTAATCTGTGAGCAATATCTTCTTCATCGCCCTGCTTTGCCTCCGATTGGCTCGTCAACCCTCATGCTGTACGGTAAATATAGACATTAACCACTCGCCAGTTAGAGGCAGAGTATAGGGCCGGTCATGGCTTCATCATCCCCGGGGGAAGAAATACTGCTGTGTGGTGCATCATGGGGGATTTGGAAGTGGTTGTGTGCAATGCTGAGTGAAAAATAACTGGTTATATATACGCATATAACCTGGACCACACCAATAACTTCAACCACAGAAAGTATTGCTGAAGATTGCTGATTTCCAGCAACTTGCACAACACTGATAATATATGACATTAAATGCTGAAAAATATAACTTATGAACGCTCAGTCAAGGGCTTATAGATTTCCACCAAGTATTTCTCTTGGAAATGTGGATTCCATGTCATTATACGCCCGTCATCCTTTACTCCACGAGCAGAGATCTTGACAGTGTTCCACTTCATCATGCTGTTTCATAGTCCATTTGAAGGTGCAGTCTTGGCTGGAGAATCTCTCGTGTGTTCATTCTGCACATATTTTAGGATTTCAGTGAGACAATTTGTTTCTCACAGCTCACCTGAAGGAAGCAAGAACACCAATCATCCACCACTTGTTGCAGCTGCAGCCATGATGTGACTTTCCAAAACAGATCAGTAGCATAATAAAACTCACAAAAATTATGATATGAATTCCACCACACAGCACTGGATCAATATATATTTGGAAGCCAAGTAGAACTTCATTGTAAAATTCATATTAAACATCTGCAGCTTTCATCCAAGAATTGTTCACTTGTTACAACTGTTACTGGTTTGTCACAATTTCTACCTGAAACTCAATGTCCAGAAATTAGAACATTACTTCTCTATAAAGTAAAAATGCACAACCTCCATCCAACATTATACCATTCTATATAGGATAATTATTTTTACATTTGTTTGAAACAATAATTGGTATTTAAGAAAAGTTTTTTTAATCCAATACAATTTAGGAGCAGTCTTTGTTTTTTCAGGTTAGTCACCCTTGATATGTCCTGGAGCAACACGTTATAGGATTTATAATTGCTCCATATGGAGGTTGAACATGGCAGCTGTCACTACAGTGTGTAAATCAGTGAATGTGATCTTAAAAGTAAAGTGCTTTAGGACATATGAAGCAGTAAAACATGGAATTGAAATTGAAATTCAACATTTCTCTACTAGTATATAATTGAATTAAAATGAAATGCATGTGCTCAGTCTGAAAAAGGATTCACCTCAAAGTTTTAAGGTCCAGTACCCAGAGATGGCCACAGGGAAAATGAACAGAAACAAAAGTTTGGGTTGCAAGAATAAAAATACAACAGTCACATATAGCATTGACACCAAATATCATAAATCCTGTCTCACTATAATGTTGAAAGGGGGGCAATAATTGCACATGCCATTAAAAGCACAGTACAGAACAAGCAGTAAACAACATCATGATAATCAGCCATTCACTACTGCAGGAAATCCGTGTTATTCTTTATTAAATCGAATATCGACCAGAGTTTCTGCTTGGATGCGTCATCAAAGCTCATCAAGTATGGAACAGAAAGATAGATGTTATTTTCCAATTCTGTAATTCACCTGTTTAATGCTCCTTTTATTTCTATCTTCCTGCACTTTGACAAACTACAGAATTTCATTAATGTGCACCTAGTGGGTGGTCTCTTGTGAATGCAAGGTATGCCCCGGTACCGGCACAGATCAAGAGATCTCTATAAGGACCCCCTGACCTGGAAGACAACCTATACAGGCTTCTCTGAATGTCGTTAAACATTTGCAGGGTATATATTTACACTTAATGGCACTGCAGATCATTACAGCTGATACTGGGCCAGGAGGTGCACGGACATGTCAATGATCACAAGCATGTCTTTTCACTCTGACATGATCACAGGGGCTATTTTAAAGTCCTCTCTCTGTGTGTTCTCTGAGAATGGAGATCCTGTATTAGGCCGAGCACAGGGTATTTAAATCCTGATATTTAACGGTGGCATTTTCCCGTCCCGTCTTTCAATGGCAGGATACCGAGGTGAAGCAACACGAAGCCCATACCTTCCTTATTTTGAGTTCAGCCGAGTGTTGTCCTAATATTTGTACAAGTCTTCTATCAATAGTGATGTTTCCTGTCCTCCCATTTCACTTTCCCCAAATAATCAAATGTGAGATTTGTGGCTGAGCTGCAGCTGGGCTGTCATTTGTGCAGAGAAAGAGGGGTGTGGTCCCACCCACAGCATGTGAAGAGCTCTTGGTGTGTTCCTTGGGGTTAGATGGACAATAACTACATTTTCCTCCAGTGTCATGACTCCCGGTCCAGATTCCCCTGGGACTTGGTACTTGAAGGGTTGAGAGTCACCGTAATAATAATCCAACCTGGATGTTTGTTCATACGAATGTCCATGTACTCGCCATTGTTGATGTTCATAGCATATTTTTCTCTGGGAGCATGTGCATGTGGTTTCATTAGAAAAACAAACAGCTTCCACTAGTGATTCTACATGAAAATGTGACAGATGGATACCGCGACAAGGAGTTTCACATGACTCCCTCATTTTCCACAGTCTAAGATGTTTTAAACTAAACTGTTATCACAGTTTTCTATACCTTTCAGGCAATATTTCAAACTCTTATTTCAAGAAGTCGTTATAAGCCAATTCAGATTTCTTCCTAAAGTGGCTCGACCAGCAAATTATTTCGTAAAAAATGCCCACAGTGTCTTGACCCATGGTTGTGGTGTGTTTTCATGGGGAAACAGTAATATCTGATCTGGACGGATTGTTCGAGGTCTATTTTGCTTGGCCTGGTTCGACAGAGTTACATAACAAAACATGATAATGTTTTATCTGTCTCCTAGATACAAAAAGAATGAAATCAGTTCCACAAACGCCGTTGACGTGTGAAAGAATCTGTGAGTGGATTTCCGTCTTACCCAAGTTTGATTGTGGTTCAAAATGTCCACAAAGCTTTTGATAAATTTGGCGATATCACAAAATGTGGACATTTTTCTTGCAAAAATGGATGAAAACAAACAGTAGAGTGAGTTGAAAAATTTAATCTTATCTGTAAAATAAAAAAATAAAAAAAAACAACCAAAAACACAAGTGACAAATAAAGACGTGGCTGCCCAGAGGATACGACAAACATATCAGGCTTTCCAAAAGAAAACAAGGCGTCCAGTCCAGGGTGGAAGACGTGTTTTGGACTTGGCAAAGTGCGATCACAATGACTGGCCTAGTGCCCGATAAGTCAGGATTTATAGACCACATCTGCTGTTTCTGCCACTTCATCCTATTGTGCAGAATGCTCCTTGGAAAACACGACTTCTGTCTCGATAGCTAGTCCATTTGAGATTTATGAACGGCTCCACAGGCCTCACACCTCGATCCACGGGGCTCTGCAGGAAGAAAAGCTTTTGGGTAATTGACTGACCGGAACCAGGACTACTGTGAGCACACAACACCTAAGAATGAATCAGTCTGACTTCCTTGTGATGGTGATCAATTAAGCATGAATAGGCTAATGAGCAAATCCAACGTATAAACTTTTTAATCAATTTGAGGGGGGAAAAAATGATGTATTCGAGTTACATTAATTGGTGATGTAACATGCCTTCATCCTTTGTTTGCTGCAGCTGCAACACATCCTGACTCAAAATCCAACTCTAAAATCTTAAAACCTCATTGAGATAGCAGACAAAGGCCGCATTTACACAACTTTCAAGTGAAATTACATAATTTTTCTGCATTTTCATTCCAGTAAAGCTTCACATTCACATAGCGACAACTTGAAATCCATGTCAGTTTATCTGGAAACGGCAGAAACACTGGAAGTTTTCCTGTTGGGTCACTAGTGGGTGCTGTTTGTTTTTGTAATGAAAACACACACATACGTGCGTGCAGAAAAAAATATGCTATAAACATTAATAGTGCACAAACATTCATATGGACAGATGACACATGATGTAGGATTGCAATCACAAGAGACTCACAACTTAAATATTCTGATAATGACTCTGAATGTTCTAGTTTGAAGATAGGAAATAAATATTTTTGCAGGACACTAGATATGTGGATATGCTCTAACAGCTACAACTGAACCCTCTATCATCCGCTGTAGTACAAAATATGAAAAAGGAAGACGCTGAATTATTCTTAGGTAAATTCTTGTGTAAAATATTTTCTGTCTTTGCACAACTGTTGATTTTAAATGGCTCGTACGTCATGTTTTAGCTGTGCTGCAAGTATTGCCGCTCTGCAACTGTAATCTGGAAATAAATCACCAGAAGACAAATTTAGTGGGAGTTTTTTCAGCTCGGTTATAGGTGTTTATTCGCTGGATTTAGGTGTCCATGTTGCTCAGGGCTTTGGCAGTGGTCTCTCATTAGCATAGGTCTGAAACAACCTTCTGCACGGACATTTGATCTCATCCCAACCAAGGGGCCTTACAACCTAGTTTCCTCAATAGCTTTTCTTCCTCACTATGGGAGGGGGGGGGGGCTCTCCGTTGGTAAGAAATCGCATTAAAAAACGGTAGCAAAGCCTTTCACCGAGTAGCTCAAAGGAATGACAGCACATCCCAGCAGCTTTTTTTTTCCTTTGAAAAGAGGGGGAATGAGCCTTTAGATAAACTTTCCGGTTCTGCTTTGAGATATAAAGGCCAAGATGATATAAAATGAAATAGAATATAAAATGTTTCTACCAATTGTGAGATTTCATCCATTTTATTGAGTTTCTTGAAAAAAGAAACTTGTATGTAGCCTGTGAAATAAAATCTGTTTGACTTCAAATCCTTCAGACAACATGACTGTACTAAAGTAGTCAGGGTGACACATTTGAGCCCCCCTGCTGAAAGCAAGCAACTGATCTGTTGAGCACTAATAAAGAAGGCAAAAAGGAAATAGTGTAAAAAAATGTTTGCCTTCAAATATAATTTTGGTACTTTAAAACCTCTGACAAACATTTATGAGGTGACGGTTTCTGGTCTGAGCCTCCGATCATGTCAGCAGCGAGTAGATTTATGACAATCTGGTTGTTTGTTTTTGCTCTCAGTCCAAACTTTTTCTATCCTCTAACCTCTAACCAGAACAGTGTGACAGTCTCCTCCTCTGAGTCTGGTTCTGCAGATTTCTTCCTATTAAAAGAGAGTTTTTCCTTTCCACTGTCACATATGCTTGTTCAAGTGGAATAGTTGAGGATTTCCCCATAAAATTGCCCTGTGACTACTGTTGTTTCAAGCAAACGTGCATTTGGAACAAACTGTGAACATGAGCATGCGTGATCGTCTTTCCGAGTGGTGGACTGGTGAGGTGGTGAAGGTATGGTGGTCTTTGATTGTCGAGCTGAACCAATTTCTCAATGTTGACTAAAGTAGTTCAAATGGAAAAACAAGACTGTGAAGATATAAACAATGCCACACATCAAGGTGTCAGCACTGAAATAGAATTAAACGCCAGAGAGCATATATAGAATCAGAATCAGAAGGCACTTTAAGGTATTGAGAGACCCAGCGGTTCTAATTTGAACAGTGAAGCGTTTCCAAGTGGTATTCATGGATGGTCGTCAAAGGAAATAACATCTTCATTTAAATCAAAAATATCAATTCGTGAACAAGTTGGGCTTTTTTTTTTTACATTCTACACTGTCTCCCATCTTTTTTGAGGATTTCTGAAAAGTGTAAGATTGGGAGTCTGGCTCTTGACAGATCTCATAAACCGATTCCAATGTGAGCAGCCCTCTTTCAGAGCCCTGCGGCAGACGAATGGACTGTGAGCAAACTGTGGAGCACCGTGAAAGAAGTGTTGATCAGTTTACAGGCCTGTATTGTAGCAGGGCCTTGGCCTGAGCAGCTGAACAGCGGCCCAGGATGTCATTAAGCGGAGAACATTAACACAGCTTTCACCATTCAACCTTTTAACAGCTCGCCCATGATCTGCACAACAACCAGCACTCGGCTCCCAGCACCGCCGCGCGTGTTTGGGCACTGACTCATCCGCCTTGCCGTTAAAAATGGATGTGGTGGCGCAGCAGCGCCGCTATCCGTAAAAGCTACCCCGAGAGATAAGCGGTGTTAAAAGAGTTTGGTGTTATGATAACGCCGGAGCCCAATATTGCGCTGGGTCTGGGTGGACGGGGAGAGGACATCCTCTGCTCTTACCATTCTGGCATGGGCTGCTTTTGGCACCGCTCTTTGCCACTGAAAGTGAATGGACATGCCTCTTATTATGCAACCGCACCACTCAGCAGTTAAGATGGCTACTCGGCTAATTAAAGGGAGAAGACGACATCTGCTTATATTTCTTAACGATTTACAATCAAACCTCCCACGTTCTTCTGTTTTCATTTAAAATCGCTGGGATTCCTCGAGAGCACAAACAAACTCACCTAGAGCCACCCCTCTGTGTTATCTTTCACTGCTGACTAATGTGGCCTCCTCTCACTAGGGGAAACAATAACACACAATGTAGGGAAGCCGTCCCAGATTATTTCCTTCCCTCAATAAGGCCCTGGCTACTACAGAACAGGAGACAGGAGAGTCCTTTCTGCCCCTTCGGGGACCGGCACCGTGTGAGAAGATCCTGTGCCTCTGGAGCCAACATCTGCCCCAGCAGACACCCAGCAGCCCCTGCTCCGGTTCCCAGTCCACCTCCCACTCATTATCAGCTGCTGGCCCATTTCCACAGCTGTGCACACAATGATACACACCGCTGACACTCTGGCATCTCGGAAATGCTTGCAATGTGATATAATTGTCTGTCTGCGCTGGTGGGAGGAGTGTATCATTGCAATTATGTGTATTTTTGTTTTTTTTTATCTAATCAACAATTGTTATCCATTCATCGCCCGCACACAATTGAAAAAAAAAAAGGGGGGGTAAGAAAAACAGTGTAATTACCTGTTGTTGGTTTAAATGCAAACAAATGTATTTAGAGTTGCTAGTTTTCAGTCATTGAACTTTTTCATGGTTATAGAGTGAGCACTACCAAGCTCATATTGACATTCTCTGTATGTATTACTGGAAGGAATTAATACATTTTACCACTTGACTTTCTATAATTTTAGCAAATACTTGACCACCTAAACCGAAGACCAAGACCAGAGCATCCTAAGGCAAGACCAAGGCCTTGAAAATGTGGTCAATAATGTGATACTACAGTTTCATTAAATTCTATAATATATAAATAACACACTAAATTGGCTTAATTCATCCATTTTACAATTTCTATCACATTAAAAACCCTAAACATCAAGTCAAATGTATTTGGTAACAATCTTAAGTTTTAGGATGCAAGACTTTCAGGGAAACAATAGATTGGTACAAGAAAGTTGTGTAAGATGGGAGTGTGTGATTGGTTTTCCCTCGTTTTCTCCAAGGGGAAAACTGAAGGGATTGTTGCCAGTTCAACGACATAAATCTCGAAGTGAAAGGAGCTGCTTTGTGCTTTGTGGTAGCCTGAGGTCATTGAGATTTATTAGATAGAATGTATTGTTCAGTGAGTTTACCCCCATAAAATACTTATTTCAAACATTTTGTATAATAGCCTGCACTGGTCAACAGGTACGTCGAGCAGCGCTAGTAAACTATCCTCAATCTAATTTGCCATCAACTAACGCTCCTATCCTGTCCTTTCTGAGACAATTACACAGTTTATCATAAGAATTGCCCTGTAAATCTGTTTCCACAAGACTGAGTAAGGCAGGGTTCTCAAATATGAAGCCTGTGGGCCAACCCAGCCAAACATGGTTAAAATGGTTATAAATTTAAAATGATTTTTTAAAAATACATTTCTTACGAGTAGTGGATACAACAACACAGACATCAACGATGTTTCCACGAAAGCCAACTATCTCGTTGCTATTAAACTAGCTTTAAAGTCATGCTGTCAGGGTATGTTTGGATGATGTAACAGTTATACGAGAAGTTTTTGGTACATTTCACACACCAGCAGGTTTAATTAAAATTGGCCTCGCGTCGAGATTGTCGACATTTTCAACAGTACTTGAAAATACAGGTAGACCCTCTCGTGAGGGGACCCAGATAAGAGCAGACACAGTGTAATGAGTTGACCAATTTGTTTGCACGGACAGGTTTTTAACACCTAAATGAGCAGACAACATGTCAAATATGGACAACAGAAATTTCAAGACAAGAGGACACTAAAATGGCCATAATACAAATTTCAAAAACAATGTCCTCCCATCTTGGGAGGACATCCCATTCCACCTGCTGGTCCAAAACTATTACTTTATTAAAATAAATCAAAACACAAACCAAACACCAGACACTGCTGCCTCTTTCAGGCTTGCTTGCATGTCTGTCTGTTCAAAGCTGCCTGTCAGGGCGGCTGCTCCTCTATAGGCAGAGAGGTGAGGCAGCACACCTGATTCTCATCAGGGGCTTAATCACCTCCCTGCCAGTCCCAAAACCTAATCTATTGCTTTGTGTCCAGGCAGAAAGCCACATGCATGCCTGATAAACATGAGTGTTTGTTTCAGGCTAGCTCTTGAACAATTAATATTACTGTATAAATTGTATGTACATAAGATTTAATGTTGAATGTGATATAATTTTCCTATATTGTGAATATTTGCTGATATGTCTTGACAATGTTTCCCATTGTTGTCCAAATTCTTTGCATGTTTAGTTTTCTTTTGCAGGTTACTGTTTTACAATTTTTTTTTTCTTTTCAGCCTTATATTTGTACAATATTGTATATTGTAATGAGACAACAGTTTAAATGTCTCTTTACTTTTCCTTTTACTCTTGTTTTTCTTGTGTACATACTTGTATAATATGTACACACACACACACACACACACACACACACACACACACACATATAATTGCTTAAATATTTATCTAAAAAAATTTCCTTTTTGTGCATATTTTATTTTATATACATTTCTTTGTATTAGTTAAGTTATGTGATTTTAAATAAAAGTTTGTTTCTTCCACAACATATTTAGTGTTTGGTTCGTTCAATATCAACTGGTCCTACAATTTGTCCTCATGACCTCTGAAGAATGGACTTCAGGGGACACTTGCCCTTGATTTTTCACAGACACCCTGTACCACAAAAAACAAAAAAAACTGTAAAGTTTAAATGTAAAAGTTCTATTTTACTGGTCCGGCCCATCCAATTTGACATTGAAATGTGTAACCTCTGAGTCTAAATTAACACTTTTGAGGAAGTAGTGGTCAGGGCCATCGCTGGTCATAATATTATGCCTGATTCATTTATATCCACCTAAACACCAACATATCTACTTTTACATAATTATACAACAAAATTCCAACAGTTCCCTGAGTTGTTTTTTTTTTGGTTTTTTTGTAAAAAATGGACTTCAAAGGATATAGAACACCACATTTTACTCTAATTTAATGTAAAAATAGTGTACATCAATTAAAAAAAAAAATTGTGTTGGATTTGTTGCCCAAACAAACACAACCTGAGAGCGGACTTCATGACGCCAGAGAAAGTCTCGGCGAGCTCCCTGATTTCATCCCACCTCTAGTTATCAGTTGGTCTGTGACCTTGAGCCCTTCTGCCAGCGGTCGTGATCTTTGCCTGAAAGTATGAGATTGTGAACGCATGCAGATGAGTTGTTCATTCCTCGGCCTTTCGGGGAGATCTCGGAGTGGGGCTGCTACTCCTCTGCATTATGAGGAAAAATAGTTTTGGATAGGTTATATGTCGTAGGAGGTCTTTGGACGTGAGGAAATTTATTTTTTCGGGACTTTTATGCTCTATGTTTCTATTGCAATACTATGTTGGCCTAATAGGATAAGAAGATGAAAAGATTCAAATTGTCATGGTTCATGTTCGTCTCTGGTGTTTTTTGTGAGATTCTGACTCTGTCCTCTTTGAGTTTGACTGCTGTTCTCCACCCTGATGTCTTTCACCTGTGCCTGTGATTACCGTCGCCTGCTGGGGTTTTCTTGTGTTTTCAGGTGGTTGATCTGTCTCTGTACCCGTCTCTGTCCTCAGAGCTTCAGTGCATCATTATCTCTTTGCCTTTTTGGGGACTTTGCTCCGTTGAACTAGTGAATTTGGACCTTTTAGATTTTGTTTTGTTTTTTTTGTTTTGTTTTCCTCTTTGTAATAAAATGACGTCCCTGACTTCCCACCACAGATTC
This sequence comes from Blennius ocellaris, assembly GCF_963422515.1. Classification (NCBI taxonomy): domain Eukaryota; kingdom Metazoa; phylum Chordata; class Actinopteri; order Blenniiformes; family Blenniidae; genus Blennius; species Blennius ocellaris. Next base: position 8,388,558 of record NC_137659.1, read on the forward strand.
CGGCATCATGTGTCCACCTTTCTTGACTCAAACGTGACACAAACTCCAGTTGGTTAAACTTCCACTGCAAAATCTGGTGAAATATCATCCTGGGAGGTGTCTGATTGGCTCTTCAGTCCAATTTTGAAGTTGTCAATATGTGGATTCATTACAAAAAAAACAAACAACGAATGGCAAACACTTGTCGACCAACATGCTAACTACATGTTTCCGTGGAAACAGACTTCATTTTCAAAATCTTGTCATGTAAATGCAAAGGTTTTCTGAAAACCAATGCAATTTCATTTAATCAGCAACAAGTGGTCAGAAGGGGCATTCGTCATAAATACATTTCAGGTATTTATCAAATGTATTTGAATTACGATGAGCCATTTGGTCCAATTTAGACAGTGCTGGTCATGTGGGGATTGCATGTGTCCTATGTGTATCATGTAAATAAATCCCACATTAACACAATTAGAAAATATATATACATTTTAAAATGACCTCCTTTCACTCTGAAAAACTTTTCCCCAACTTCACATCATGTCTCTGCTACATACAGGTAAAGTACACATGTGACTGTGTATTTGGTGCGATGGACTCTTGAGCTTTTATCTGCTTTACAATCAAAACACAATGAGTCTCCAAACACAACAGCTCATTGGAGCACATGAGGCGCCTGATAACACGGATGCTTCGGCCATTATCCCAACACAGGCACTTCCTCACGGGGACCTGACACTCCGCTCTGACTCTCTTCCTCACCCAGGGGGCGACGGCTCAAAACCTCGCCATTGATCATTACCAAGGCACAACTAAGACAGCATGGGATAATGTCCAACCCTGCGGTTACCCAGCATTCCTCCACATTGTTCCTGCGTTTGATTTTTTTTTTTGCCACATCAAAGACCATGATGTTCATCACTGAGGCCTGGAGCACAGGATTTCTCTGAAAGGCTGGTGGGTCTGGGAAGGGAAAGAATGGTGCTTTCTCATTTCCAGAGCTACTTGTGTGCAGCTACAGTGAAATGACAAAGGTCAAACTGAGCCCAAATGTTTACCACAGATTTAATTATAAACATGCAAAATGCAAATTATGGCGCTTTCTATCGGAGAATGAAAACTACAGCCCACAGAGGTCAAGCTGTGGTCCGCTCCTCTATTTTCATGTGGTCAGTGCTCAACATGCAGGACTCTGAGTCATATTTGTCAGTCCAAAAGTAAAACGACAGCCCTGTTCAAAACATTTACGGTCTGTATTCTGAACCCTGGCTGACACTTTGACTATCAGTCCAAACCCTCCCTCCTCCAAGCATTCTTTTGTCTCCTCAGGCCCATTAGGGTGAGGTCTCCAAGTCACTTCGAGAAGGAAAGTACAACGTTGATGTCCTTTTGACCCCACGTCTGAACCTGTCACTCACCAGTGATCTCACTTTTATTTGAAAAGTTTTAGATGAACTCGGCTTTCAGAAATCTCTTAGAAATTCCGGCTGTTTTGAGGTATTTCTTCTTCTTTCAGTTAGAGTATCTGTTGACAGCTACAAATACTGGTACATTACCGCCTCCTGCTGAACTGGAGTGTGAATAAGTAAATTTTGACGTACCATTTTATTCAAACCTAAGACCAAGTGCGGAAAATTATAATTTACTCTTTACAAATTCAAAGTCACTGAGTATTTTCTCTCAGTATTGCCTATAAAACAATCATATTCTTCTACAAATAATGGATACAATAAATTATATAATCCTAATATTTGGATTTTTTAGAACGTAATATTCTCGCCACCAAAGAAGTATTTATGTGTTGTACGGGGAACCCGTAGAAGGCAAGCATGCTAAATGTCATCTAAATCCTATTTGCACGAGTTTAGCCCCGCAGATTAAAAATATTCATTGGCTTGGATTAAACCTTTTATACTTTTCCCTTGAAGGTGAAGCTACATTCATGAAGTGATTTGTGCCTCTAAACGACTGTGAATGGAGTGAAATGGCTCCGTGACATGTGAGAGGTATTGAACTTCTCTCTCCTCGAGCAGCTCCTCATTGGTTTGCCATGACTTCCTGCCCACGTTGCTCGGAGCTTCCTCTGTGTCTGCGGCCAGACTCTGAGTGACGTACCTTTTGTCCTCTCTTCTCAGAAGAGAAGGCACCTCCCGGCGGGCGACCACACACTCCCATACACTCTGTGCTCAGTGCTGTCGCACGCCTGGCGTGGCTCTGCTTTTTCTCCCCAGCTGGTATTTTCATGCACTTCTTGTGTGGTTGAAAGTGATTGTCGTCCAGCCACAGGTCATTCTGCTCGTTCTCAAGCTGCTGTTGGCACATGAATTCAAGATTATTAGCAGATATATGTTAAATCACAGTATTACTCACGGTGTTGTTTTGCTCAAACTTTTTCACAGGTGTAGATAGTTTAGTGTTTTAATACAATAGTAAAGTATCACATAAGTAGAGAGAATAACGTATTAGATAAACATATATTTGCATGTACACTGCTTAACAGTGAATACATACAATATATACATGGAGAAGCACAGTGACAGTAAAAAAACACAAATTACAGCTGTAATGTAGTAAATTATATAAATGAGGAAATTATATTCATATATTAATATGAAGTCACATTTCTTTGTCCAGTCTTTTTTCTTCTCTTCTCATTGGTCCCAATAAATGTCAGCAACATATTTGCATTGTTAGAATACAGGATCTGCTGGTGAAGCAACTTCCATTGCAGTGAAGGAAGGAAAAAGTTCAACAGCAGCTCTGATCGTATCGGTCTATGCTGGCCTGATGAAGGAAAGCCAGACGGGCACAAACAAGAGAGAAGTGAAACCCGCTCAGAGAAGAATGGGTGAAATTTTCCTACAGTCTGTTATGAAAGGCAACCAGACTGAAAATTTAAACAAATAGTTAGATCAGGGTTGTCAAACATAAGGCTCATGGGCCAAGGCCGCCACACAAGAGTCTCTAATTCAGCCACCAAACCACCAAGAAAAATGAAAAGAAAACACTCAGTATTTTTTAAACAAATTTCATGTTTACTCGGCATCACAACAAACGAAAACTTTAAAGTTTAAATTTAAATGTTTTTATGGCACGAGTTTATGTAGCCCCTGTACTAAAACGTGTTTGGCACTCCTGATGGATGAATGCAAAAAGTGAAGCCCTCTCAGTTATAGACAAAACCTGTTGATCTTGTATTGCATTCTTGTTTTTTGTGCCAAATTCAGATCTATATGCAATATACTATATGGAACAATGAAGTTTAATTCAATGGGAACACATTTGCTTTCATTTTTGCTCCATTCCACCTTTCTGTAGCAATCTCAAGCAAACAAGCACCTAAACAATCTAAACAAGAACTAATATGTGCAAAATTTTCATTGAATTTCTTGCAATAGCTGTTGCTTCTTTTGGTATTCTTAGTTGCAGAACAGAGGGAAACTGAGGGAATCCGTTTACTTGAGGGTGCAATTTATTTATCTATATACAGGATCGTAGTAAATTAGTTCCAAAATCTCCTTTAGGAAGTCTCATATGAAACAGAATTTGCTGCTGGGCTTGTGATGTTAAAGTGTATTTGTAAAGAATTGGCACTACTGCTTTAGTTTGATTCAAAATACAGTAATATGGTCTATTTTCTGATGTCTTTAAGTGAAGCCCTGAGATAGATTTGATCGCTTTTTGCATTGAAAAAATAATTCATCAGAAGTGGAGACATGTTGACAAGACCTGACAACACCTCTGCTCTGGTAAATATGGACAAGAGACACATTGTGTTTTTCAATGAGACAATAATTTATAGAGTTTGAGATTTCGAAATAGATCGTTTGGTAGATTTTTCTCATGTTTAAAACTCACCTTGTAATTTGCTGAAATAATACATATGTGAGGACACCTCCCAGTTTATTGCTCAACACTTCTGCAATAGACGTCTCCATCATCCTCGAGCTAGAAATCTCTGTTTGTACATGTGCACAGAGGCTGTACATCGAGTTATTTGTGCTCCGTCTGTATTACGTAAAGAGTTGCACACAATGTCTCGCCCACCAGCACGTGTGGTATATGGAGGCCCACTATATGATAAGGAAGTCGGTTTAATTGTCATTATTTCTGGGTCCCAGTGCAGTTGTCTCCTAGGACACAGTCTAATTTGGTTTCATTGTTTCCCCTCTCAGTATGAAAACAGATGGTCCCGCATCCCCATAAACACAACCCACACCTTTTTGTCCTGTGCATCCACACACTGCAGTGGACTGTAAAGTTGGACTTAGTGACCTCCCTTTAGTCTCTAATCTCGCTCCTTTAAACTGCGAGGGCTCCAAACTGTCATCTGACAGCTCAGTCATGTGTAAATACAATCATTTTGGGAGTCAGTCACAAACAATTTCTTGATTTTAGATTGAGGCGTTTGACAAACACACGAGTAACTTTCGACTAAGAAAGGCGAGATGAGTTTCAGGAAAGACACTGTTGATGACCGGCCAAGTCACTGTGAGCAGCATTACATTTATGAGGAATCTCCACCACAACGCCTGAAATGTCAGCCTCCCTTCTCTGATTATAAGAACTTCGTGTGGAGTCCCAAACTCCCACAAAACATCATCGTCACTGATACGCGGTGAATCAACGGCAAGTAAGAGAGAGACGTTTCAGTACAAGTACAAACTATTTGCTGAGCGTAACTATTGACCAGGGGTGTTAAACTTAAGGCCTGTGGGACAAAACCAGCCCGATAAAAGCTCTAATCCAGCTCAGGAAACTTTTAAAGAAAGCATTGATTTATTTTTAATAGTGAACTCAACACAACACTGAGACCCAAGCTGAGATATCGGTGATTCTGCCTTGAAAGATAGGTCGCTTATTGCTATTAAACTCAGCTCAAAGTCATGCCGTCAATGTGAGTTTGTAAAGACATCCATAATGTAACAGCGATGGGAGAAATGTCTGGGGACTTTTTACTGTATTTCGCACTATAAGGCTTCATTTCAATTGGCTTTATGTTGAGGGTCTAATTATTTTCCATGGGAATTGTTCGGTTTTTGCAACAATATAGACATTTTCATCACATATACTTGTTTCCAGCTCTCCAGGACACACTTGTAAAAGAGATAATTAATCTCAGTGTGGTTCTGCTGGCTACATAAAGGCTAAAAAGAAAAAGAAAAGGAAAATTGTGACTGTATGCAGCACCTGAACTAAAATGTGCCTGATGCCCCTGTTATGTAATATTCATCTGTTCATCCGTTCTCTAAGGTCCTGAAGGTCCTCAGTCTATCGCATCTAACACTGAGTGAAGTACAGTCTCTCTCTCATACGCAATTTCTACCGACAGAACTTACAAAGACATAGGGAGAACATGCAAACATACATGCTGAACATACAAATCTTGGCCCAAATCAATTTTTCTCACTGTAGTGTCAAAGTGCTGGCCAGTACTACAACATGCCACAGATCCATTTATCTTCCATAACCTCTTCATCTTAGACCCGATTCATACAATGTTGTCACAAATCTGAAACTTTCGTTGGGTTTTCGGTGTTCGTTTACACAACGTCCCTGCTGGGAGTACCCCACCTTGCGGTACAAAATGGTTTTTCAAGACAGGCTGTCACAGGAACAACTGGTTCGCTGCCGAAATTAAGTAGATGTCTGTTCAGCCATCCACCTTCTCCAGCTTTGTCCAACTCGCACAGTCAATGCAGTCCCAGCCTGCAATGAGAGGCACTGTCCACCAGGGGCCGGGTCACAGAGACAGACAACATCACATCAATCTATAATTAATTAAGAAACATCAATTCACCTCATACACAGGAAGATCATGCAAGTTCCACACAGAAATACCCTTGATTCAATCGTTCAAACTTGTGGGTTTGTTTTCATCTTGACTCACTCACTCCAGCGTTACAACCTGTTACTCCTTTTTCTTATCTTGAGCACTTGAGGGTTGCTGTCATGGATTAGATAAATAAACCGCAATGCTTTATATTAGTAGTACAATTTACTGCACATCTTATAAGGAAAATGCACGGTGGACTCGGGGAGGCCTCCCTACAATTTACAATGTAATAACTTCTATAAACAAATCAGTGCATATTTTGCCTCTTGGTGAACCATGCTGAACCCTCTCCCCATGGTTTAAAGGATTTCGTCACATCCTAATAAATAACGGTAAGTGCTGCTGTGTTTGGAGCAGAAGGACCATCCTGATTGCTTTTTCTTTTTTATTGCAATAAAATGAGTCATTCACTGATCGTAAAAGCAGCACTGACTCACATCACTGACATTTAAATACAAAGTATGAACTGCTTTCAAAAACAGTTCGCCACCAAATGTATATGATCAGACTAATCAAAATCACCAAAACACAAGGATGAAGAGGTTTTTTTTTTTTTTTTTTTTACTTTTTAAATTTTTGTGTTTTTCTTTGTAGTCATTGGAATTGCCCAATATATGATAGTTTTAATGATGAAGAGCAGAAATCTGTCTGACATCATCAGAAAAGCTGCTATCACTACGTAAAACAGCTCCAAAGGGTATAAAGTGTTCAATAAGAATCTCATAACTATTCCAACAGTTTGTTCTCACACTTACAGTTGTAAAAGTGTCCAGATACTTCTTAGATGTAACTGTGATAGTGGGAAACTCTCTGAGTCACTATGTAAGTCAGGCATGTCGAACATTTCAGTTGAGGAGCCAAATAGTACCATAATAACCTCTAAATTTAAACTTTAAGGTTTTTCTTTGTCATGATGTGATGGAAATCATATCCACGATGGAAATGTTGATAGAAAATGAATACAATCTCAACACAAAACACATTTTAATGAAATCTTTGGCTGTAAAATACAGTCAAATGTCCAAAAGAAACACATTTCTGTAGAACGCGAACAGTTCTAATGAGAAAAAGCTTTTTTTTAATATATATTTAAACAAACAAGATAATACTATAAAAACCCATGAACGTGAATACGTTTTCATTACTGTGAAACATGTTGGAAGAACCATCTTGCAGTTGCTTCACTGCCTCTGGTAAAAAAAACAAAAACAAAACCATAACGACATCAGACCACTAAGAACATTCTAGAAAGAATTTAAAGTCATAAAATGTGGCTTTTGTTGTTTGAACATCCGGCAACACAAAACTCTTTAGTGATCTTTGGTCATTTCACCAAATATTATGGTTCACCGTATTTTGCACACATCAGTCAGTACAAGCAGAACATTATGAGCAATGCTAATTAACTTTATGGGTGCTTTCCATTCCTGAAACGTCCATAATTACACACACCGATTGATGGGACATATGCTAACATGAAAATACTGTAAAAGTTGGCTTAACATTGGATCGTTGCAAACAGAATGCACCCTATTGGCTGGGACAAGACAAAAACCAACACCTCAACCACACACCAACACTGTGACAATTACTACTGATTTCTGAAGAAATTCTGAACTGAACTGCATGTTGTTGTTTTTTGTTAAAAAAAAAATTAAGAAGAAAGAAAAGCAAGCACAGGAAAGTCTACCGCCTCCCCATGACTGTGACTGGCTGCCGTGACGGTGGTACAGTCATGCCTGCCTGAACTGACACCAGCAAAGAGCATCCAAGGAAAGGGAAGGCCGAGCGGCGTGGGGATGGATGCAGGAAACAGAGGGAGCGAGAGAATCAAAAGGATTTCCTTTTAAACTCATAGTATTTGCAACGGATTCAAAAGGAATGCCCACAAGTGACGTAAAGAAACACAAATGCTCTCATCCAGAATCCTGGAGAAAGTACCGCTCTGACGCCGAGACGCGCAAAGTGGAAAATGGAAAGAACCGAGATTGGAGCCAGAGATGATCCTGTTGACAGAGCGAAGTCCGTCTTTTTAAGGCGGCACTTCACATTTTATGATATTATAAAGTCCTTTTCACACCAGACGAGCTGCAGCCGGGTATCCAGGATGGGTTTGAACCATAAAGACCTCGTAAAGGACAATGTTATCTGAAGGTAGAAGAAGGTTTAACTGGGAACGAGACTCAGTCAAGAGGACAGTGTTGTTCTACCGCGTGTGAAGTCCTTGTAAATTCTCCCACAAAATAAGCTTTTAGATGTGCTGTCTGGCTTTTTTTTTTTTTTTTTTTTTTTTGCAAATCTTAAGATTCATCCAATGCAGCTCATCTACTGTGAGGCAGGAAGGTCTCCTTGGTGATCCAACCGCAAAGATGCGTAAAACATGACCCAGTGTCTGGAGCGGGGAAGAGGTCTATGATGTAGGAGCTGTTGCCATGGCGTCACAGACCCCCGACCATGCCTTTCAGACACGTTTTTTGTGTAGGTTTTCTCAATAAGGGGCGCATAGGCGAGGTTTGTACAAAAGTAATAAATAGGCCACGATTAACAATTGAGGGGAGCCCATCCGCCTAATAAAAGCCTCCCCGCGTCTTTGCAAATCCCCCCCCCCCCCCAGAGGGAGAGTGCACATAGAAAAGATGATTCATCGTACCCCAACATGCAGACGGGAATACATATCGTAGAGAGTCTTGTTTCCAAAAAACCTTGGTAGAAGGCCGATTAGTTAATGCTTCAACTTTTATGAAGCTCTGCTGCAGATAAGATACTTAGATGCTTTTGCAACTGTTGTAAAACAATCTCAGGGTGCAAGAAAAGTAGTTTAGATACCATTCCTTGAGAAAAATATTACAAAAAGGAGCATTCAGTCTTTCCATTCTTGCAAAATATCCACAAATTCAGAGGAGTTACAAAGACTGAAAAAAGTTAGAACGGGACACTCGTCAGCTTTACTGAGAAAGTGATGGTCTTTGGTATCTTGAGCTTTCTTCCAAACTAATGATTATACAATGATGAGAGTCAGATAATAAACGATTCAACTGTTGTGTAAAACACTGAGATAAGTGGTGCTCTAATACTTTGCACTTGTTGCTATTGTGAAGCCTTTTCTTCCCCCCAGTCAGTTAATTTAACTTGAAAACTGGTTCAGGAAAGAATTCTACATAAAACGTTTTGCAAGATTTTAATCATATGACTGAGATAGTCATTATAAAGTTCTTATTAATATGTGGCCAAATGTTCATAGACAGTTAATGTAGATTGTGTCCAATTTAGAGACTTTTTACCCACAAAAAGGTTAAATAAGTGTGATTGTTCAGTTTATTGCTTTTTCAATGTTTTAACAATTGAAAAAGACAAATAAAGATGTTTTTCATTGACTTTAATGCATTGAATGGACATCCTTTAAAGGGATAGAGTACCACGGATAACATTTGAGAACCAGGGTTACAAACATTTTTAAAGTATTTTAACGCACTGAAGAAAGTCAGTTCCTGTTGTTTGGTATTTGTCCTCAGAAGCTCAGCAGTAGGATCATTTCTGAAAAAACTGCTGTGCAGATGTGAGGAGGCAGAGTGGAGGACGACATGCAAAATACATGCAAAAATATAAAGTTAGTTCATGTGTAGTAAGAGCAAGTTGTGTAGCAATAGCAGTAGCGTGTGGTGGTGTTTCAGTCAGGGCCAGCAGTAACAAAATTATGTTGTTGTTTTTTTTCCACACCACTGCAATGGTTTTTCACATCAAAGTCTAATGGAGTCGGTGTGAATGAATCCTAATCTGTAATAACTAAACTTTAAAACCATGAACCCCTCTGCACGGCGGTGCTGACGAGCGCAGAGCACTGAAACGATGCCAAAACGATAAATGACGCAGGGGGGCGCAAAAAGCGGCTCCTGTCCTTCTGCAATGAGACACGTGTAGAATTAGAGGATATCCTACGATGGCTGTGGCAAAAATAAACAGTTTCTCCTTATAACTCGCTAATTAAACCTCCACTGGGGAAGTCAGATAAGCCAAAAACCATTAAAGTCCCATCACATCTCCTAATGCTTCTATTCCTGAGCAACCACACCAAACATTACACCTTGGATATCTTATAAACAAATAAAAGTGACGCACAGGAAGGAGGAAATGTCTGGAATGTCATAATTCATCTGTCCTCTCGAACAATATCGGGGCATTTGGGGACTTTTTTTTGTGTGGCAATAGTTGAAAGACGTCGTGAAATCAGAATGAGGAGGAACTTAATTATGCGAGCTAAGCATCCCTGGATTGTTTTGATGCTTAATACAGCAACTTTGTGTTTACTTGTCTCTAACTGAGCGCTGAACTGTCGGTGCCGCGCAGCAGCTGCCCTCACATGATTCAGATTTTAATGTTTTTGTTGAATGGATTCTATATAGAGGTCTCTGAAAGAAGCCGCTCGTCACGATGAGTTGTAATTTTAGGAAAACGTTTCTATTTTACTGGTGTTATTGAACCTTTGTGCCTTTTTTTGGGGGGGGGGGACCATAGCACAAGAGTGTTGTGCTTGTTTTCCTCTTCGCACTCTTTCCTTTTGATGAAAAATACCTTGTGACCAAGCCGTAATTAGATAAGTTTGAGCAATTAGTAAAATGAGTTCCTATCTGTCACAAGCGGTTTTGCGGGTCGCTGGATTTCTCTGTTGTCTCCGCTCCCCAACCTTTGACCCCCCCGGTCTGTTTGTTCAACCACCAGCATGCCTTCTTCCTCACAAACTCTCAGAGAATGTTCCTGGTCTCTCTCTCTCTCTCATCGCCTGATATGTGTGAAAACTTCCTGCAGTTTTTCATCGATCGGGTTCTTGTCACTCGGGCCCCGATTCCAGTTCCTCTGATCCCTCTGGTCTGGTTACTCTTGATGAGTTTGAGCCTGTGACTCTCCCACTTCTAGAGGATGTGGTTTCCCTCATTAAGCTTTCAGGTTCCCCTCTGGGAGGCTATCCCTCCTCATGAGTCAAAAGAAATCTTCCCCAGCGTACAGCTGCTCGTCCTCACGATTATTAACTGCAGGTTCTCCTCCGGTGTCAATACTGTACATTTTAAACATGTCGTAGTGCAACCCCTTCTCGTGAAACACGGCCTAATCTGAGGCCCATCTCCAAGCTGATTTTCATTTTAAAAAATCTTAGAGAAGGTTGTTTACGTGCAGCTAAAGAGTCACCGAGAGCAGTGGTGGACATTTTTGGTCCTCGAGGGCCACAGTCCTGCATGTTTTCAATGTTTCCCTGCTCAAACACACAAGAGTTCTCATGATGAGCCTCTGCAGAAAGCTTGATAATGAGCCAATAGTTGCTGTCAGCTGTGTTGATGTGAGGACACATTGAAACTGTGCAGGATTGTGCCCGTCGAGGATCAGGAGTGCCCACCCCTGATCTAGAGGAAGTTAACGTTTTAGAAGTTTTCCTGTCTGGTTTTAAACCACTGTACAGCACCAAGTCAGCATTGCTCAAGGTTTTTAATGAAGTCCTCCTGGCAAGCGATTGCGGTGATCACCTGGTTCTTGTTGTGCTGCATTTTACACAGTAGCTCATGATATTTTGATATCCCGGCTGCAGCTCCTAGTGGGCATGGGCGGTATTGCTCTTGCTCTGTTAAGGTCCTATCTGTCAGATAGAACCATGCGTATTAGACCTCCCTGGTTCTGAATCCTCCTCTGCTCTTTAATGAGGAGTCCCACAGGGCTCAATTTTAGGGCCCCTGCTCTTTTTCTCTTTACTTACTGCCACTGTTTTTTTTTTTCTTTCAAGGCATCTTATTTCACTGCTGCACAGACGACAGACAGGTTTATGTCCCGCTGGAAAAGAAAGATGCAACATTAAAGCCTGGACGGTATATTGTGCTTTTCAGTTAAACGTAAAGTTAAATTTGATCAACACAAATGACCGTGCAGCAACCGGGGGAACATCGTGTTCCTACCACTTAGTGAGCCGTGGCCGTGGCCTTGCCTTGAGCACTTACAAGTACCTTATGAGGCTCAGTGAAGCACAGAAATACTTTTCTTCCCTGTTGCTTCATGTTTCATGAAGCGCATTGCAAACTGTGGTGAACTCCACAAACGTTTGTGGCTCATTACTCCCAGCTGGTGCAGAAAAAAGTCAAAATTCTCTGTGCCTGATTCTACAAAGGTATAATCTGAAATGTGAAATGTCACCTCGTGAGATTGTAGGATTTTTTTCTCTGTGAAAGTACCATTAATATAAATAGGTGGATTGCTATTAGATTGTGCCTTCAGGAAAGTTTTGGAAGAAAAAAATGTGAATGTCAAATCCACAACGACTCTGCAGCAGTGTCCAACGTCGAGCCAAAAACAATGACTAGGGGGAAATTGTTTTGCTTTGGTATTTTCATTCATCCATCTTCAACACCACTTCACCTGTTTCACATGGTGCTGGAAACAATCCCAGCAAACAACGAGCGAAGGCATGTACTTCCTGGACCGGTCGCAATCCACCACTGAGCAAACATGTTTTTAATGTGGTACAATGTCCATTCATTTGTCCTATTTTCATTTTAAAGAAGCCAATAGTGACGAAGTACATGGAGAAATGTAAAAAGACAAAAGGTCAAACCAGAAAACTGTTTTCAAAACAATTGAGGAGATTGTCATATTAGATTATTATCCTGCTTCTATTGCACAGCAGAGCACATGAACACCCCGTCCCCACATCATTTATCATTTAGAACTTCTGTTTCTCAACCTCGTCCTCAGACCACACCCGTTATAGGACTGATTGCTCATGCATGCAATAAAAAAGCCGTTAATATTCAATATATGGTACATTTTGAATGTGGCCTGGAACAAAGTGTTCCCTCAGACAAATCTAGCTTTAAGACTTCATTCGAGGTAATCAAGTTACATTAGTTAGTGCAAAAGATGGTCAAAGTGCAAAGAACTCATTAGCCATGGTCCTCAGCGACTGAAAGCGCAACTTTTTGAAAACGGCTTACAACGGCTTACACGCACACACGCACACACGCACACACACACACACACACACACACACACACACACACACACACACACACACACACACACACACACACACACACACACACACACACACACACACACACACACACACACACACACACACACACACACACACACACACACACAACTTTTCTGAAATGCTGCAACGCTGAAGGGACAAAAAATCTGAACTGAAGTTACATTGTTCTGAAAGGTTCTTGCACTTCTATAATATTCACTGATTGTGAAGGTGCAATTATCACTTCCTGTCTATTATCATAACTGTATCATCAAACATTTCCAGCAATAACTGAACTAAATCAAATCAAATGTTTGCAAACACTTTTTTCCAAATGAGCACAAGGAAAGTCTTTGTGATGAAAATCGTTGGGTGTCCGTTTATCCAGCCAATGGTGCTTGCAGCCACTGAAAACTTGACTTTTTGAAAACGGCTCCCAAGGAGGAACTTTGTGAAAACACTCCCGACTCAGTCTTTATGTAAACAGGGGAAACACTACGACTGCTCATGCGCACCACGACAGGTCTGCTGTTTCTGTGTAAACGGCCATTGTTTTCAAAATGTTGCCAACCAAACCAAAATGCAAAAGCGATATGTAATGTAAAATACACTGCTGTAGGATTATATATTAATATTGGATAATGGGGGTCACAAGATATTGTTAAACCAAAAATAACAAGTTTAGATAATTCATTTTTTTTGCCAATCGTTCCCATTGAGATAAATCCACGATAGAGCAAAATGCTAAGGTAACTTTTTAGTTGATGCATAAGAATAAAGCCTTGAGTTGCATTAGTAGACCTACTGGTATCCAGAGCTTATGATGTAAAGGAGGCTCTGTATGAAAAACTTCTTTCATCATGCATAGAGACATAAATATAGGCGTATGCCTGCCACTACAATATATCTTCATCCATCCAAGTCAAACAGTAAGGGACTCCAAGGGATGTGGCATCATTTATTGCTGACAAATGCCTCTTATCTGCATCCTGTTCTTTTGTTATTCGGCAGCAAAGCCCACTGAAGGGACGTAGGTACAAAAATCTGAACTTAAGGTACACAGTGACGAATTTCTTTCCATTGGCCAGTGACGTTTTTATGAAAAGTGAACGTACTTCTCTGATATTCAGTTGTAGTGCATGTGCGATCACCAGTTCCTGTCTAATGTCACAACTGAATCATAGGATGAAATGTTATGAAATATTTCCAGCAAAAACAGAAGTGACAAAACGAAATCAAACTGAGCAAGGCAGATTTTCAGACAGACTGTTGTTTTTGTTCACTTTTGTACGTCATTAGTTTCCTCACTTTTTCTAAATAAGCGTGAAGAAAGCCTTCGGGAGAGCCGGCACATCCACTGAGTAAAACTAATATTGTTACAAATTCTCAGACTGGACTCATGTTGGCATCAACAGCAGACTGTGTGGTAAAACCCATTAATCATATAGTCAACCTATCGCTGACCACAGTCACAATTCACAACAAGATTTAAACATCCTGATATTTAAAGTCAGTTATTGTCACATCCTTGTTTCTGGACAACTTTCAAAAATACTGGGGAAAACATTCAATACACGATTCAGAACAAGCAGGTTAGCTTCATAAGTATCAATTGATTTCAAATGAACAATTTCCATGAAAATAAACAACAACAAACAAAGCTTTTGACACAGTTGACTATGAGTTACTGTTAGAAAAAGTACAATCATATCGCATAAAAGGAATTTCTTTGCTTGGTAGTTTAAAAAAACAAAACAAAACTCAATATGTATATATAATGACACGAGTATCAATAATGTAAAATCAAAGATCCTGGATTTGGGTGTGGGTTTCCACATTGCTCTATTTTGGGACCGTTGTTATTCAACCCCTATATTAGTAATGTTTGTAAATTCTCAAAAACATTGAAAACTGTCCAGATGAAACAATTATAATCTGGTGATTGGATAATGTTTTGGCTCCTGTGTGTAATGAACATATATAGACGAAACTAAGTTCATTTTCATCTCATTAAAATATAAATTCATTATAACCAATTTTGAATTAAATGACCACCAAATGTTAAATATTAATCCCCCCAAAAATTCCAAATCCTTTTTTATATTGAAAAAAGGTTAATACATCCTCAACCAAACCTCATTATACACAATGTGCCACTCCTTTATCCTCCCATCACGTAAAACACTTACAGATCAAACGCACGCTCATTAGAAATGTACTTTGCGCATGGACTTAAAAAAAGCTGTAATTCAGGACAACAATAAAACTGTGTATCAATAAAAGCAGATCATCTGTCAAACATTATCAAAGTACAACAGAATCTATACAAAACAACATCATAAAATGATTTGAGTCGGATGAGTTGGAACATTAGTCAGACAGTTGATTTGGTTGTTTCTCGGGTATTTAAATATGAAATGTACATTATAATAGTGTAGGAGTGGAGAAATGTGTGTGGAGTACGTCAGCGTAACATTTGCTGGAGTGTTTTAGTGTAATTTGACCATTTGTGGATTTGTCTACTAGCTGTCGTTTGGTTCCTTCTGCATATTTCACAATAACGTGAGCCCATTGTAAAATAGTCCAGGTGTTGGATTGATGCGTCTGCCGGAGCATTTCAAACCAATGTTAGAAAAGTTACGACGTACACATTTCAGACCAAATCCCCCCCCCCAAAAAAAATATATTTTACTTTTACAAAACTCTACAATTGACATTATTATTTGAGCTGATAAATGTAAAATGCAATAAAGACATTCTCAATTTCTCCATGTGGTGTGTTGCATTATTTCATTTAGATTTCAGCTTTAACTGATAAAATGGTTTTATTAAGTTTGTTTACACATGATCCGAACTTTTTCTCAATTCAGAGACGACATTTTTTTTGAAGTCTCAACAAGGATTTAGTATTAGGCCCCATGTAAACGACAACACTTCAAGTGAAAGCACATTGTTTTTTCATTTTTCCTTCAGAAAATGTTCATCAATGTGACATCATGTGAAATTATTGAGGGTTTTATTAATTTATTAAATAAGAATATGAGATTTGTGTGTTTCCATAAAGGAAGCTGAAGCAAAAATGAGGGGACTTATCGACACATATTTCAGCTCATTCGTTTCATGTTGTTTTTATGTGCGTTAAAATAAAGTGGCCATATGTTTGCTCTTTACAAAAAGTACGTATTCACTTTGCCAACCAACTGATCGATTAGAGAAGTCTACTCTTATTGTGAAGAGATTCAAATAAGTCTGCATTTATTTTGTGCGGCCTCCGAGTTTTTAAAGCCTCCTCGTTTAATGATCTGGAGTTTTCAGAAGCTGCGTGTCCCTGATTCCAGGACCAGGTGCAGCCGGCAGCGCAGTTCACAGAGTTGATGTTTCACTCAACAGCATATCTAATAATAGTCACGAGGGCATGCTTTCAGTTAATGAATTACACTTTTCCTTCACTTTCATGCTAATTTCTTTCATTACTACCGTTATAACCTTCATTTATGTAACAAAAGTCAACAACTGTCGTTCATACAGTTATTTTTTTTCTAATTTGAAGGTGTTTTTTGGGGGGGGGTTTGTCTCTTTTCATTGGCTCGCCTCATAGCTGGCATGTGAGAAGTGTTTGGGGTGGTCTTGTAAAAGATTGAAAAGCTGGTCTGGTGGGGGGGGGGGGATCTGAAATCATTAATGGAGAGTCGGCTGGATTCTCCTCGTACATGACCAAGGATTTGGCATTTCACAGCATTAACACGTGATAAATCTGTATTTTATTTTTATTTATTTATTTATTTTTTAAAGCTTAGAAATCACCAGGGTTTTATTTTAAACAGAGATGTTATGTGGTTGTGTGTGTGGGGAAATATACCGTTGAATACAGTTTTTCAGCACCCTGCTCTGTTACTCGCCAAAGTCCAAAGAGCAGAAAGTGGGAGGCAATAGGAGAGAGGCTGGAGCCCGAGAGGAGGAGGAGGAGGAGGAGGGGGAGGAGGAGGGGGGTGGGGGTGAGAGACCAGTCCTTGGGATTTCTCATTAATTCAGTGTGGCCCTCTCTCTTTCAGTTCTTCTCTTAAGCCCGCCCACTGACCATTATCAGCCAGGGCCTTATATATGCAGCCTGTTGCTGTTGTTTTTGAGAGTACGCACACACATACACACACACACAAAGATACACACTGAGGCAGGCTTTCTGCTGAGGAATCGGCTCAGACCCACGGCACCGTTCACTCCGCGCAGACAGAGAACCAGAAAACGTCACCATGAGGGAGTTCAAGAGCAAAGACTTCTGGAGGGCCGTGCTGGCCGAGCTGGTGGGAATGACCCTCTTCATCTTCCTCAGCATCTCCTCGGCCATCGGGAACCCCAACAACACCAAGCCGGACCAGGAGGTGAAGGTGTCTCTGGCCTTCGGACTGGCCATCGCCACGCTGGCTCAGAGCTTGGGCCACATCAGCGGGGCCCACCTGAACCCGGCCGTCACCCTGGGGATGCTGGCCAGCTGCCAGATCAGCCTCTTCAAGGCCGTCATGTACATCGTGGCCCAGATGCTGGGCTCGGCGCTGGCCAGCGGCATCATTTACGGCACGCGGCCGGGGGCCACCGACGCGCTGGGGCTCAACGCTGTGAGTAAAACTCCGCCGTGCTGTTTGACCGTGAGCGTGAGAGGAAAGCTTCACTGGGACGTGACGCAACAGGTTGTTTAAAGTGGGAGAGCGAGAGCCGCCCTGCCTCGCTCGCTCCCTGGACATTCTGTCACTGGTTATGATTAAATGGTGATGAAATGTGATCGAAGCATTCTGCTGCAGGAGTATGGAGGGAAAAAAATGCATGCATCGGCATCTGCTTGTTGTAAAGTGTTTTGCAGTAGTTTTCTTGAACGCATCCCCGGGTGACCCCGGCTATCTGCCGGAGGGTCACACACTGGTAGGACCTGATAACTGTCCACGGCTGAATAACTGCAAGGGCTTCCACAGACCAAAATTTAAAAAAAAAAAAAAAATGAACAGGCAAACAGTTGTGGCCCTTCTTATCTCAGCCAAATTGCTTGTCAACACTTCCAGGGGCCGTGCCTCCACAGGGAAGTGGCCGCGGAGAGGGAAGCTCTCCGTCTTCACTTTTTTCTTGTTGTTGTTGTTGTTTTCTTGGATTCAGCTCAACGGTGTCACTCCCAGCCAAGGCGTGGGCATCGAGCTGCTGGCCACCTTCCAGCTGGTGCTGTGTGTCATTGCAGTCACTGATAAAAGGCGACGTGATGTCACCGGCTCGGCGCCATTGGCGATTGGCTTGTCGGTCTGCCTGGGACATTTAGCAGCTGTAAGTCGCGCATGCACACCAGCGTGTATGTTTATCGAGACTTAAACAAGATTTTTTTTTTAAAGGGATTACACATCTGCAGCTGAAGATAATCTCTTGCTTTGGCTCCATAGATCAGCTACACGGGCTGCGGCATCAATCCCGCCCGCTCCTTCGGCCCCGCTTTGATCCTGGTGAATTTTACGAACCACTGGGTAAGTCATACGGAGCAGCACTCTACACATACCTCACATTGCCTGCACCCCCCCCCCCCCCCCACTCATATCATATGTCAAGCCTAAATAATTCAATAACTCCTCAAAATGCCTCCCCTCCTCCTGTAGTTAATCAGTGATCGCATTCCTCTCTTTGTGGATTGATTGACCCTCCGCAGGTTTACTGGGTCGGTCCCATGTGCGGCGGCGTGGCGGCGGCCCTCGTGTACGACTTCCTGCTCTCCCCAAAGTTTGACGACTTCCCCGAGCGCATGAAGGTGCTGGTGAGCGGCCCGGTGGGCGACTACGAGGTCAACGGAGGCAACGAGGCCGCGACTGTGGAGATGACATCGAAATAGAGCCTCTGCCTCAACGCCATTGTATATATCAATACTCTGTAAAAAAAAGAAAAAGAAAAAAGAAAAAATACGACTCAAGATTAAAGAAATATATGAAGCTCTTATGTTTGTTCTAGGTCGTTAGCATTTCTTGTGCTGCTTTTTTTTTTAAGGATGATGGTCGTCAGGGGCACTTTAGTCGTATTTCATTCTGATCCACTCCAGGGACAAACTTTTCTTTTTCAAAAAGCTGATCAAGTGTTTCGGTTGAGTGAAAGACTTGACAGAACAGTGAGCTGAAATGTTTTTTTTCCCTTCCTTATCAGTATTCTATGTTGAGCCATTTTGTTTTGTATACAAATGTCTATGTACCTCTATCACTTTATATTTCAGAAGGATAATGTATTGTGTGCACACTCTTTTTTTAAATAAAATAAAACACTTGGTGTTAAATCAAGTTGCTTTGTACTGCCTCGTGTTTTTACAGTTGTATTGTTAATGTTTGTGACGTAAATAATCATGACTTTTTTTCTCTTTTTTTTTAAAGTATATTTTGGATCTCATAAATTAATAACCTGTTTGCGGCTTTATATTCAGGTGTGCTCAATCGTCCAGAAATTACAGCATTGTGAAAGCCATTTCTAAGACCGACTTTTCAAGAGGTCACTGAGCGAACCGCAGACACAGACACAGATTTTGCAGGAAAATCTCCCACTGACCTCCTCAGTTCCTGTAAATATTGTTCAGCATTAATCAGCTCATATGACAACTGCACCTATGTACATAGAAAGAATTCCACATGAGCTTTCATACCGCAGGATTCTACCTCCAGTCCATCTTACATGAGATAAGAGGAGGCAGCAGCATCACATTGACTTATGTACAGAATTTCTAAATTTTGCATTTCACAGTGCCAATGGATAGTGAGTTTAAACCCTGTCAAAAGTCTCACTTGTTATATTTTACAAGCTGCCACACCTCTGCAAAAAAAGGGCCGGGCTTCCTTGTGTGTGTTTTTTTTCCCCCCCGAAAGCCACAGTCACGTAGGAAGCACCCTGTTTTTCTATTCACCGATTCTCCTGTCAGTCCACATCCTGTCACTCCCTCTGACCCTGCACTCACCTCGGCCCTTCCCGCCACTTCCATTCACACGACCTCGCTCCTGCCCGACTCCTACGCACCTGATTTCACTCTTCCGTGAGTCGGACTGATGCTTCAGTCTCCGGGATTTCACAAGCGATCACAAACGCCATCAACAATTTCAGGAAAAACAATGTTTGGAGTTCCTGACAATGTGCTGCCTGTTGTGGTATCAGTCTCCTCTGAGCTGTTAGGGGAGGCCACTCAGGAGTATGACTGATGCTCCACAGCCAACCTTCTCTGAATTTATAGTGATTGTCATTATCAATGGGGGAAAAAAACCTCTAGTCTTGAAGATTAACTCATTCCGACTGATAGGAAGTGCAAAATTATTCAGATTTTTAAGGTTTGTGTGTTGTTGTTTTCATTCGCTTTTGTTAAAAATTAAAGAATGTATCTTTTACAAACGCTTTGACAGTATATTTGTTGATCATTCTGTAAAAAAATTACCCAAAATGATCAAATCATCTAATGCGACATCTGGCAAAAACATAATATTGTAATATTCTGCAATTATTTGTTATGATAATCAATGAATGATACATAAATAAGAAGTTGACTTTCCCTATGACTCTATTAAACATCTTTAGACTGTTTTGTCATAATAAACATGAAGATATTTGGAGAAAAAAAGGTTCCAAACTTAAGGATGTCATTCTTGCCATGCAAAATTATGCAAATGCATAGAAAAGATATGATTCAAGAAATATTACAATACCATCTTAATCTTTTAAAATGAAGATTGTTTATTCCCTTGCTTGAATATTTTTCTATTTCTTCATAAAGAAATTCTTTCAGTCACACCCACAAATATACGAACAAAATTGAAGAGACTAATTTGACCATTTAATTACTACTGATTATATTTCATATCTCTTTAAGTAAAGTTTTAACAATATACCCTTCTCCAATTAAAATGCAACTTTTCTATTCATTTAGACATCCACAAAGCAATACAAGCCAGTTTACAACCAAATTATATTATATTCAGTTTGTTTTATTCAGCGTGAATTGAATCACGTGGTAGCAGTAATTATATCAGATTTTATTTTTGCTATAGTCTTTTCTCTTGAAAGCATTTTTCTTAGTTGCTGTTTACACACCCTGGCATTATTTCATGTTTTCACCTGTTTTAATCTGCTGCAGTCAAAAGTCTTTGATGTCTGAAAGCGGCACTTAATTCCACTGAACATCCATTATATACGTGACTTGTTTCTATTTCCGCCCGATTAAATAGTTTGTGTTCATCCTTTAATCTCCCAGATCGGTTGAGGTCCGTCTCGCCCGTCGGTCAGCAGAGTAAAAATCACTCTGGAAGTTCTTTTTTTACACTATTTATATCTTAACGCAGTGAGGCGGAAGTTCATGAGCAGAACGGAGGATCCTCACATGACAAGGCGCCCCACACACACACACACACACACACACACATACACACACAGCAGGGAGTTGAATCAACTATTCTTTTGAGGATAACTTTTTTTTAACTTGTGTTTTGAGCGAAAACGCATTGTTGTTGAAGGAAAGTTTCCAGAAAAATTTCACATATACATAGCAGCGTTTGGAAAACGATGTCTGAGTCTGCAACTGTGTTGAAGCATTTTCAAAATGTCGCATTTTTATTCCGTTTCTATGGAGACGGAGTTGGAGTGTTTTCAAAAAGCTGCGTTCTCCTCCGTCTGCATGGAGTGGGAGCATTTTCAAAAAGTTGCTGTTTCCACATTTCCATGGAGACTGCGTTGAAGCATTTTCAAAGAGTTCCACGTTGGGAACTGTTTTCAAAAAGTTGCATTTCCAGTGGCTCCAAGCACAGTTGTCATGGTGATGGACACCAAAAACGCAACAAACGTTTGGTTTTTTTCATCTGAAATCGTTGCAGTGTAAATGGAGCCTGACTCTTATCCGCCTGGTATCATGAAAATTTATATTTTCATTTGATGTGCACATAGCTGCTCCTTCCATTCTGATGTGGTTACATAAGCACATGGGAGGAAAACATCTAAAATCTGGATGTTTTATAAAGAAAGAAATTTATTAATGAATAAGAAAGAGAAGACGGTGCAATGAAGCAGCTGCTATAAACTGTCAACATACAGACAGAAGCAGACGGCTCTTAAAAAAGGAAGTATAAACTTTCCATTTCACAAACTTGACTTTTTCAGTATTTATGCTCTGAAACTCCCCGCAAGACAACCTCAACATCCTGAGGTGCAGTTTGTGAAGTTGGAAGTACGGTCTGAGATATGTGTGTGCCAAAAGATTAAAAAGTGATCTGGACAAATGAAATATGAGCGGCAGTCTGACAGCTGGCAGACTCTTGCTGGCCTCTGTCCCTCCTATCAGCTGTTATTTCTACACTTTTCCTTCACATTTCTCATTATCTTCCACTCATTACATCCTGTTGGCATGAAATAGATCCTTCAATTTATGTTGCGATCTCTATCCTGGGGATAGACTCTAAATCCTTTAATTGCATTATTTCAATATCTACCGAGCTTACCTTTAAAAAAGTGTTCAATTTGCCATTTTTACATTAGTAACAGCTCGTAGATAGACGAGTAGGAACAATAACAGTACAGACAAAACTCTTTCACTTTAAAACTTCCAAAGATAATTCTAGGTTTGGTCCACTGGCGTCATATATACAGCCAGTGGACCAAAACCAGCAGTGGATAACAAATGGAAAAATTACATAAATTAACCTTAAAAAAAGGATGGTTTATCAACATTTGTTGCATTTTTTTATTTTTATTTTTTATTTTAAGTAGACATTCTACATTTTTCTGTCGTGTATAAATGTATAAAAAAAAATTTTTTATGGACCCATATGTTTGTTTAAATATGATTTATAGATTATTATTATTAGTCCTGCAAACTCGAGGCTCCTAACTTGAAGGTTCGACACACCTGATGTAGTTCTGGCAAAAAAAAGAAGAAACAACACGGCAAATCATCGGTGGTTATGAAAGTACAAAATTAATTTTAACTACTTTGTAAAATACAAACTGCACAAAATGCGAATTCGAGTAAATTTTAAACTAAGTAGAGTAGATCATAGTTTCGAGAAGCAATGTAAATGCGAAGCTTTTGGTAGCCTCTTACTAAAATGCACGAACCCTAAGATCTAGTTCTGCTGACACGGCAACATTTCAAGTAAAAACCTATCGGGTTTTTTTCCCAGAAAATTTGAGTTGGCACTGTTGTTTTTGTAACGAAACCACACACACACACAAAACAATGTGCTATAAACAAAACAAAAAGGCATGGATGTGGAGGGGTACTGGCAGTTTTTTTTTCATCCTTACATTTAAAAGAAGTGGAGAAGCAGCGCGACCTTTTCAACCTCTCAGACACTCAGAAAGGGAGGCTGGTTTCCTTTTCGTGGATTCAAAGGGTCTCGTTTCCTCAACAGTGACAAACTGGCTGATGTTATTTTCAATCCCGCCGGCCCCCCCGCGGCACTGAAAGACAGGAAAACCATTTGTGGTGACCTTAGTGTAAGGTCAGGCCTCCGGACAGGCACAATTAGTGAAAGAGGGTCTCAACTCTACACAATACCGAAAATCACGAGTATAACCATCAAAAGAGTTGTTCGGGTTGGGCAGGGCTGTATATTTTCTCTTCTCTGCCGTGTGTAACATCTGGAATGAAATGGAGGACACTTCCTTCAACATGTAAAGCTCCAAACAACCGGGCTCTCTCATATCATAATAAGAGGACAAAGCTCGGATTCTTTTCATTCTGGTACATTATTATAGGGAGGCCATTGTTATAGTACACTGATGTGTGTATTATTGTTGTCCCAAGTACCTTTGTCCAGCTCAGTACATTTAGTGGTGACGGTCTTGTGGATGGATTTATTTTCACACTATGACAATCGCTGGTAACTGGTGTGACAGTCACAAGAAAAATACTCATTACTTTTTCAGAAAGTACTAAAATCAACACTTTTTGACTGTAAATAATAATAACAACGTCAATAGCGGATATTTGAATCATTTTACCTGCCGACAAATTCTATGTTCGAAACACTTTTCTAATGAATGCCCCGTTTAGGCGACTCTTCAAGTGCATTTCCATTTCAGAAAACATTTGCATTTACCCGGAAATACCAGAAACAGTGAAAACAATGTAGTTTGCATGCCAGGCCATGAGTTGGCGCTGTTGGTTGTTTTTGTCACGAAACTACTCCCTACAGAGTGTACAGTAGAAACAAAAACAATGGCAAAACTACACGGACATTCTGTATGGACAAATTTCCGGAGTGGAATGGATTCCCGGAGTACCAAAGTAGATTCCATTGTGCAAATTGAACTTTAGAAACAGATACTTGAAAGCTATTCAAAATTCTACTGAATTAATTAAATGTATTTGAAATTTTTTATTTCCACTTTATAGCTCACGCCCTGTTTCCAACTAACGCAGAAGCACAATACAGGAAAAATCCCCCTCGTCACCTGAGATTCAAGGCGAGCGGAAGTCTTTTCTCCTCTGGCAGTGGATTTGGATTGCCGCCCCAGGTAGTGAGAATGTCGGTAGCTGACAAGCACCTCGCCCGAGAGAATCCACCAAAAGTTTCCTCTCTTTCCCCAATCATTAATTTACCAGATGGTTTCTCCATCTCGGCCTGATACAATGGATTCAGGAGAAATGAGCAACAAATCAACATTAGTATTGTAGAATGCCGACGTGCAGCCAGAAAGGTGAGGCGGATCTTCCTTTCATATGGTGAGCAACACAGGATGGGCTAAGAATCCTGCTCCATCCCTCTGGCGTGCGGTTTCATCAAATTATTATGATAGAGATTAGATTAGAAATCGATTAGGAGTTTATTTTAGGGTTTGAACCACATTGCCCTACATTCTCGTGAGAAATGATGTTTTTAATTCAAATGCTCGACTTTGTAATCACGTATTACTGCGAATGAGATTCAAACACAACAAGTATAATCCTTAGAGGAGCTCGAGAGAAGTCCTGCTAATCTTTACAATTACAATTAGTCAGCAACTGTCATACCTGTTCTCCTGGAGGGTTTAAAGTGAATAGATTATTAAATATTACTCTGGCAATTCACTTACAATAAATTCGGCTCAATAATTTTGTGCTCAAATGGAAAAAATGTGAAGTTTCACCCTCCACTGGCTTTTTTTTTTAATTGAAGTTTCTAATCAGAAAGTTCAGAGATATTTGAGTGTACAAAGGCTGGATAATCTGGCTTTTATATAATCCCAGAATATATGGTGGCGGTGAGCCAGAAATTTATCGGTTGAAAAAAATGTCCCTGGAGTTTTCCTGCTACTGTGCTCACAGCTGGTCCTCACAGTGTGTGTACACACACACACACACACACACACACATTATATAAGTGTTTTAGATCTTGATGATAAAATTGTACATTGTGATTATGTAGAGTTTTCCACTCAGAGTCCAGAGAGGCTAAAGTCCTTCGTGTTCCATGTCCAGGTTGTAAGAAATGCTTCTGAATGCAGTCGAAAATGAAAAACCCTTCTGGAAAGTGCAAGTTAAAGTTTATAAAGGTTTTTTTGCTTTGTTTTGGGTTAAAAAAAAAAAAAAAAGGCAGAAACAGACTTGCTGTTTGCAACGATAAAGACTTTAAAGGATCTCTTCCACAGAGTCAAAGCGTTTATGAAACGTTCCACATTGAGAGCCGTTGTCAAAAAGTTGTGTTTTCAGTGGCTCCGCACACATCAAACTCCTCCACTGGTAAAGCTTCAGTCACAGTCGTCATGTTTATCTTTCCCACACGCTGCTCTACCAGAACAGTCCTAACCTTCGTTACCTTCAGTGTTCCCTCTGCACGTTCTTTGACTCTCCTCCAGGAACTAAAAGAGGGAAGCTGCCCACCTTGATCCCGCGAGGAGATTCTAAACTCCTTCTGAAGGTTTTGGAGGAAGTTTATCTAGTTTGTTCCTGTTTTTACTCCCTGAGTTAGGGTAGAGGTTTTTTTATTTATTTATTTTTATTTGTATTTTACTGTATTTTATTTGTATATGCCACAGTTAAAAGTTGGATAACTGAGAGTGAATGAACTTTTCCCATTCATTTGTGTTTTCATCCCATAAGGTCACTGTGGGGTCACCATATCCTTGTTTATGTCCTCCATTCTGCAGAATATGGTATATTTAAACCTACCTGACCTTGACTTCACTTTTTTTTTTCCTGATATACGCTGAACTGTATACATTATTCTTCCCGAGTTCTTTGGCCACAGTCCCAAAGTTCTCTTTGTACTGCGGTGAAAATAACACAAGGATGCGGATCAGGTAATTGCATGAAGTTGCTTTAAATTCTCCGTCAGGGGGGGGACGTAGCTGGAGTGGAGATTTCCTGTTTGGCCATTTCACAAGAATGTTCTTTTCTCAATCTACGCTTGGGACCGTCTCACATTTTTACGGCACGTAAATATGTGACACCTCGGGCTAATCATTGAATAACCATCAAATGAAGCATCGCTCCTTTCTGCTCAGGCGCCAGCTGATCATTAACCAGATGTCCCAAATAATTTTACATTGTCAGGCAATGAAGATGAACTTTTTGTTCATAACCAGGTCCCGTGGAAAGTTACTGAAGGGTGGCAGTGATTTGGAGTGCAGATCGAACGTGAGGAAAACTAAGAAAGATATTGCGTTGTGTTTGGTTCAATGGAAATAAAATAGAAGCACTGATGTTGCATGAGAGGACCTCGGTCTCACAGGTTCTGTTCTGGCTCATTGGGACGGTGTTGGAGGATTCAGAGCAGGTCAGTGAAGTTCTCTCACACCAGAACTCAAACAGTCATTCCTTCACCGAAGAAGGGTCCTCCCTCAACATAAACACTCCAAACAAGCACATAACTGTTCAGTAGTAAAGAAACAAGTCTCAGAAAACAAGCTCATACTAACACGCCATCGGGCAGGTGACATGACCCGACTAAAGTTCATGATTAAAATTTCCATGATTTTCAGTTTATGAGTCACCCTGTAGATTTCATCAGTTTCTACCCAGACGTCGGCGCCACCTTCTTTCCAGCCTGCGCAAAGATTCTTCCACATCCACTGTGTTTGACCGGTTCAACATCCCACCACTCAGAGGCTCAGTGGATCGACCTCATCAATTGTTGGGAGCTATAATTTGGTGACAAAAGAGCCATCGGGAATAAACTCAGATTACATATTGTGACACTCAGCCAGTGAGGCCCTGTTTTCACGTGAAACTGTGTCGTGCAAGTGGCGCATAAATAGTTGAGGTGAGGTAAGAAGGTGGCCAGCGTCGCCCAGTTGGTATCCTCTCATCTTCGGAGTGATCCTGCCGTATGGATTCCTGGTTTTCATTGTGTTCCAGCTTTTTTTTCTCCATTCCATTACCATTTCCGTCACTCGATTGTAATGGAAAGACCCCAAACTGACGAGAGGAGATTAATGCTAAGGCTGCGTAATAGAAACGTTTTAGGGTCTTGCACAAGGACAGATAGGGGATTCAACCTGCAACCTTCCAACTGAGAAACCAGCTGCTTTACCAACCGAGCGACTACCGCCCAGATCGACAAGAGTGAGGGTCTATCAGATGTTTGCTGTTGTACTTGCTGCTACTTGGCCATGGCAACACATTTTTGAATCAAAATCCACAGAACGGATCTGCTGACATCTTCATACCAGATACCAACGTACCGGGAGGTCTCCAAAAGTCAGTTGAAGGTATAGCTCCTGAGAGGTCACTGCTGCGTTTTTCTTCACACTGGAAGTTAAAAAAAAAAAAAAAAAAAAGGTCCTAAACTGTTCCCTTAAATCTGGAAGCAGTCCAAGATGTTTTAGTAACTACAGCAGTGAGATTTCCTTCCAATCGAACTTGGATGCCGACGCCAGGAAACCGAGTTATTACCAACATCCCTCCTCTCTCTGACCTTACGGTTGGTACAATCAAGCCGCTAGCGTCCTCCTGGTATTCACCAAGCCCCGATCAGTCCAGAAAGCCAA
Source organism: Blennius ocellaris (assembly GCF_963422515.1). Classification (NCBI taxonomy): domain Eukaryota; kingdom Metazoa; phylum Chordata; class Actinopteri; order Blenniiformes; family Blenniidae; genus Blennius; species Blennius ocellaris. The sequence goes on from NC_137659.1 coordinate 8,416,337, forward strand.
ACGTGATTGCTCGCCCCACAGCCTCAGCGCTCCACAACAATGTGTTTTTTAACCTGGATTTGTTTGGATGGCATACATATGTTGGGCCATTAAAACAAACGAGGCCTTAAAGCTTGTTTTGTCAGTTTTACTGCTGATGTCTATGCGAGAGGTTTCACCTCTGCAGTTGCCGACTCAGCAGGACACAATCTGCACCCCACCACTGATACTTGGCTGTCACTTTATGTTTCCTGGTATTTTAGCTGTGGTTCCATAACATTTTTGCAATATTATCACAGACAGTAGATGGTGGGAGATCTCAAAGGGAAGTTGTAAAATAAAAACATGTGAATCACAACGTATCTTTTGGAAAGAGACCTTGCAAGTTGGAACTCCTATTTACTTCCAAAAAAACATGTCGCTTTGAATCTGGAGTGTTTCACAATAAAATCCTCCATTCCAATCTTCCAAAACCATGAATCTAAAAACTGCTGCTCAGTGTGAAAAAAAAGCCTGTGTGGTGTTCAAGAGTTTAGAGTCAAATGAGAGTTTAGGCCCCGTTTACACAACAACAATTACGACCATATCCACAAAACTTTCTTCACTTTTAGGGGGTCCGTTTACACGGCACCAGTGTCCGGATTCACTGTATCCGCGAAGTTTTTAATCCGGCTCCCAAGGTGGAAAGTTTCTTTCAAAGCCGCTAATCCCTCCTGCAGAGACTGCTCGGGGCTACAGAGCTAGTTACTGCGCATGCGCAACCTCCCTTTCCCTTCCATCCACTTGTAAACAAACATGGCGACCCGCGGTGGTATTAATCAGGGTAGGTATTTTAGTTTTATCGTCCATATCAGTCGTTTTATAGTTGACACTCACCTCTGATAGCATCCGATGCGTCATCAGTCCATGCGGAGGTCGGGTGCTCTCCAGTTTCTTTACATTTATAGCGTATTCTTCTCTGCACAAGCCTGTGTTGTTTCATTACAAAATCAACCAACAGCGCCCTCGCGAGCCTCGGCATACTAACTACATCGTTCTCTCTGTGCCTGCTGCTGCAGTATAAACACACTCCCTTTTTTTTAATGGGTTAGGTGTTGTCACGTGAACCGTTGTCGTGTAAACAAGACCGCGTTCACACGACAATGTTTTCAAGTGAAAATACAAACCCTTTGTTGCGTTTTGGATGCCTGCTTACACATTCACTGAAAATGTGAGTTTCACATTGACAATGAATGGGAAATGGGAAATACGTATCTGTAATGTTTTGTTTTAAAAGCCTCAGAATATTGGCACATATCCAAACGTGCATCCCGAAAGATAAAGAAATAAATTAAGAAAATGTCTCTTTTTAAGGCTTTATTCAAGATGAAAACTGTAAGTCAGTTTATTCACTTGGATACCAGCACTTTCCTGGAGTTTTGCTGAATACATGTGACAGTTAGACACAAGTGTTACCAAATAAATGGTGGTTAAAGGAAAATTACAAACAATTACAAATGCATCTATTGGTTGAAACTGAGATTGGTGCTTCTGAATTACATTTGGGAATTACGTTTTCCATTGTATATGATCAGCCTGTGAAAAAAATCATCAGTGAATTTAAACATATTTGCATATATAAATAATGAAAAGCACATTCCATGTATTAAATTCCCATGTTTCTAAAGCTACAGTGTGTGTAAACCCACTCACCCCACACGAATAATTAAAAAAGAAGGAGCTCATTCATGTTATTGTTCTAAATACAGTATCGAAAAGGTTGAATGAGGTTTTCTCCCTTGAAGAGTACTCCATCTCTCCAGTGTGCCACCACACCTCTGCCCGTGAGTTCAATCATAAAACATTTGGGCACTTTGAAATTAAGAAGGAGGATGATGGATTTACGCTTCTTCTTTAATGGTGAGATCTTGCAGGGCGGTCATCTGAGCACTCCTTCCTTTGTGTGTTTAACCTCCAGGGTCACCGCATTGTGTTGGGCCTCATGTTTTGGACTCGGTTCCCTTCCACACAGACAATGCTCTTTTTGTTGCCCCTCGGCCGTCTTTTTGTCGGAGCGTTCATCAAATTATTTTGGCTCCCGTCTTGTGCTCGCCAGTTTCCAGAAGCTGGCACCGGGGGAGTGTTTGGGCAGAATAAATCAATGGGAAGTGAGACTCCGACCCAGTTTTATTTAATTTCAATGGGATAAATATAACCTATCGGGCCCCCCAAAAATCCCTCCGCGTTACCAGCTTTACACCACTTTCTCACTGGAAATATGTCAACGAACAGATAGGATGAAACTAGCACGACATTGAAAAAAAGACTTGCCGTCTCATAAATGTATGAATAGATAATATTTTAGTGGTTCCACACGTGTACATGGCATAAAATGAGCCATCTTGATTCTTTCAATGAATAATGGACCGTAGCATTGTCCAGTAAAATTCATATCCATAATCCATGGAGCGCAACACGTACAGGTTAATACTCCAGGAATATAGAATGCAATTTTTCTTTTAGTTTAAGTTTCAGGAGTATTTACTTGTTTGGAATTTAAGCCTATAAGTCAAGGGTGTCAAACATAAGGGGTTTGGACAAAACAGGCCCACAAGAGTCTCTCAGTCCAAATCACCAAGCAAATTGTAAAAATGTCACACAAAATATTGATATTTTTTCACCTTTAAGTTGGATTCATGTTTTGGATATTAATTTCTTGTCACAGTTCATGTGAGGTCATTTATGCCAATTTACGTGGATCAAAGATTCCAAATAAATACAATTTCAGAAGTGGAGAACAAATTTAAGACAAGTTCTTGCATCGTTCTAAGAAGAATTTTGATTCTATGAGTTTTACATCAATTCTAACAAAGCAAAGCCTCTTCCAGAGAGGTTTTCGTTGCTACTATAATACACTATGAGTATATTCACAACTCAGCAATAGCAATAGAAATATCGGATCAGGAAAGTACCAGAATAAGCCAATACTCAAATCTGGAAAATCTCATCAGTATCTGGCGCAAAGGTGTGATCAGGACATGTGATAATAAGATGTTTCATGATAAACATCGTGAAATATCTTATATACTGTATTTTGTGTTTTCATGACTTATTGGTAAATTGTAAAAACAATTAAGGATTAAACAAAAGTTTGTGAAATAGATCTACATGAATTTTATTCATATTTTCTGAGACGTCAAACTATTTTGACGTCCAGTTATATTGTGATTCAGATTGTTTTTGTTTTTTGTAAAAGAATTTCCCCGCAGGAATAAATAAAGTGATTCTGTGTGTGAAACAGAAAAGTTCACGAAATCCTCATCATAATGTTTTCTTACGGTGCTTCTTTGTGCTGCGGTTACATGACAATCACATGATTTAGACTCACCTCTGACTGAGCTGCAGTTTTTTAGTTTTTTTGTATTTTTTGGTGGAAAAGGATTCATGTATTTGACACTTTCCTAAAAGGTCACGTGTCTTTAACCTAAACGTTAACCTTCCCCGGCTCGCTGACAGACGCTCACGTCTTATCTACCACTCAAGTGTTTCTCACTCCCTTCTCTGCTTCTCGTCGGTTCCTGGCAAACCTCCAGCCGGCGATGCGTCGGAGGAAGACGTGTGTGTATGTGTGTGTGTGTGTGGCGGGGGGGAGGTGATGTCTGTGAGGTCGGCACAATGTGCACGCGACGACTCGAGGAGTCATTTCAAAAAGTGCGCAGCCAGACACTTCTGACTTCCCGTGTTTAACGGCGGCGGTGGAAATGCCCCCCACCCCCACCCCCGGCTCTTTCTGAGCGATGCCACTGGCCCAGTTCGTCTTCGCCACCAACATCAGCGGCCTCACGCTTCACAGACAGAGGGGGGGGCCGTAAATGACGGGTGACCCAGGTCACCGCTCAGAGTGCTTCAGCGGTCACGACCTGCACGTAAACACACTCCGAGGCGAGCCGCGGTATGCACGTGAACCCCGTAAAAGTTGAGGACGAATTCCTCGCGTCAGCCTGCGATCACTCGGAGATATACGGGCAATTATTCAAAAGTCCAGCTTGTCATCGCTCTGGCTTTGGCAGCGACTCCCCTGAATTCAAGCTTTTCCTTATACTTGGGTTATTTAATGTGTTTGCAGGGATGTGTTGCGCTGCACTGGTTAGACATTTCTATATTTGTTGCCATTTTCCAAACTAATCTAAAAAACACTATATCTTGATTTAATATTTCATAGTACATGCTACAGTTAAATGCTGACCCCCTACACAACCGTGTGGTACAATGTGGTATTACAAGACTCCACTATGAAATATTAGCTTATTTTTAATGCGTAAAGCTGTTTAAAGTGTCTCGTCACACCATCATGAGCTACAATGTAGTAAAACAAGACTCTGCTAATAAATATTTCTGTTTTCTAATACGTAAAGCTGCTCAAGTTTGTCTTGTGGTACTAAGTCTCATATCAAGATCACGCTAATTTCAGGGGCTACAGCACTTGATAGTGTGTTTTGTTTGAAAAAGAAAAACACTTTAAAATAATTGACTTGTTATACCATTTTGTGGTACAATTTGGTTTTAAAAGATTCTAATAATAAATGTCTATTTTTCAATACATAAAAGAAGTGTTTATAGCTTTTGTATCAAAATCTTCTAAAGAGTATCATTACACCATCTTGTGGTACGAAATATATCAAGTATTCTTTTCATTTCAAGCGCTGGTGTTTTTGATGTTTGTTATTTTTACTTTAACACTAGTAATCGTTTGGACCAGTAATGTAATATATACTAAAAGAAATTACAACTGTGATAGAAAAACTGCTGCATTGTAATAAACATGAAGACTGTCATCCACTATCATTTTTCTTATTTAACATTCAGGAGGCAGGCTGATTCTAAAATGTGATTGTTGAATATTGAAGAAGAGGCAGCCTAAATTAAAGTTTACTTCTTTTGTTACTTCTTCCTAACACTTTTCAGACATGTTGAAATAGATATATGTATTATATGTGTATGTATATACACATGTATGTATGTCTTGTGTTTGCATATAATAGACATGGATTTATTTATTTAGTGTCTATTATTGATATTTTTTCCTTTTCTTTTTTGTATGCATCTGTATTTTGTTTTGACATGTCTGGAGCAAAAAACAAAACAAAACATTGGAAGGCTCACATATCCTGAATAAAAACTGGAAATAAAATCTTTGATATTTGACCATTAAACTGAAAGTCTTACACTGTTGTCGGGGTTTGTTTGTTTTTTTACTTAAAAACTTGTTTGATATCTTCACTAAGAATGTGCGTGATCATGTTATGTCTAATATTTGCTGGTTTCCGCCTTTAGTGATTGCTGTCAGGTTGCAACTGGTTCTAATGTGACATTGTTGAACAGGAGATCCTATCAAAGAAAAAATCTAGTGGCTGTAGCTTCAATTGTATCATGACAACACACGGAAATGTGTGCGCACACACACACACACACACACACACACACACACACACACACACACACACACACACACACACACACACACACACACACACACACACACACACACACACACACACACACACACACACACACACACACACACATACACACACTCTCTCTCTCTCTCTGCTGTGACCTCTGTGAGGTCCACTCATAAACAAGGAGAGCGACCTTAGCCCGGCTCGTTCCTAACCAGAGCAAGGACACAAGAAACAAACATCAGCAGGTTAATTAATGTTTGAAATATAAACAAAGCAGGCACTATTTTAAGTCCAATCTTGACAATGAATCTACAGAATGAGAACGATTGAATAGTTTGAAGTGTGTCAGGCAGATATAAAAATACTTTCGGATGATCACAAGGAAAAGGTGGATTTCAAGCCAGGTGGAGCCAAAACCAACCTGCAAGAGACTCCAATCCAGCCAAACTACCAAGTAAATTGTAAAAATCTATAGTAATTGTTTGGTTTTTGTGAAAATATCAACACTTTCATCGTATATACTCTGTCACAACAAAGAAAAACATTAAAGTTTCAACTTACCAGCTTTTATGTCACAATTTTAGGGCTCTAGCCCACTCAAGATGAAGTTCGGTTGCAAATGGCCCCTGAATTCAAATGTGCAATGAGTTACTTTTCACGATAAAACAAGAAACATGGATTAGAACCAAGAGCAAATACAAAATCAATGTTGTGACACAGCAAATGTGCAGGAAGTATTATAATAAGTGTAATACTGTATTTCATTGATTTTTATGAGGGATAAGCTGTGTAACTTTAGTGAGAAAAGTAAAATAAAATCTAAGAAAACAAAGTCTGAAGTCTTGAATATCCTTCAGGATTATTTGGAATTTTAGCAAAAGTATTTTAATTGTTTTTTTTTTTTTATTATTATTATCCATTCCCAAGTTACACCTTTAACTATTAGAAAATAAAACCGCATCTTTTGTGGGCAGAACATCCACAGCTGCATGTCGGGAACTTAAAAAGTGCTGCACTGCCACTCTCTGGTTGTTTAGATTCTCAAAGCTCACAATTTGCTACAATAATATTGATCTCATTTGTGGAAAAACATGTTAGATACCACTTGTTTTAACTTGCGTCCTGCCACTGGACACTGTAACACACACACGCACACGCACACACACAAATGGAAGCATTTAGATTTGTGGGTATTCAAAGGTTTTTAAGCTTTTTTTTTATCGGTCCGGCCCACCTGAGGACAGATTGTGTTCTGGGTGGCCTCAGATTGTGGCGTTATCTTTATTCTCCTGCAGAATCTGTTATCTCCAGCAGCAGACCTCACCAGTCCCGAGAAGCTCCTTTAACCCCATGACTGCTGTACGTGACTGAACTCTCAGTTTAACAACTGTTGACCAAAGGAGACCAAAAATAATTTGTGTGCACAAGACAAGAGTACAACAGTAATAGGTATTTTGACTTAATTTATATTTTCTAATCTGTGGATGTCCTTGTTTGTTTTCAGCCAGGTCCCGAGGTGAAATCAAATATCAAATATATATACCGGTATATAAAATCTTTTTTAATGTAAACAATTTAACAGCATAGAATAGATAAACTGGAACATATTCAGACTAAGTTGTAACTCGAGTTTTGAATATTTAACATAATTATATATGTAAAGGGGAAAAAAACAAACACATTTTAAACAAATTGGGATTACCTGCAGCGGGGATATATTTGTGTGACGGACCAGTGCGATCCTGAATACGGTCCCCCTTGTGAGAGCTTAAAGATGTCGTTGTCTTTATTTGATTTTATTGACGCTAAAGATAAATTTACGGTAAGAAAATACATTCGTATTCATTTATCTGAATGGCATTTGTTAGTATGCATGTAGTTTTAGTCCCGATGGTTAAAAGCAGGTTTGCCGGTGGAAGTTAGAGCTCGTTGTGTTTGTGAATCATGTGTAGCGGTTAACGAACGATGCTAAGCTAACAAGCTAACACAACAGTTTCTTTATTTTCTCTTTCTCTTCTTCTCTTCTTCAGGCTTCTGCCAAACATGCCTTCTCCTCTAAAAACAGCAGACCTCTCATCGATGCTTTCAACGAGATCCCTGGGAAGTAAGTCAGCTGCGCGTGAGAGTGTAGTTGTATAGTTGTGTTTAAACGTGTGTAATAAAAGTGTAGTGCTGTGTGGATGTGCGTAGTAAAGTATAGTGGTATTTAGTTAAGTGTAATAATGCGTACATTTGTGTAGCTTGTAGTGAGACGTAGTGGTGGGTTGTAATGTGTAGTGGGTTGCAGTGGAGTGTAGTAAAGTGCATTAATGTGTATTGGGTGTATATTAGTTTGTAGGTGTGTGTTTGTAGTGAAGTGTAGAGGTCTGTATTTGTGTGTGGTAATGTGCTGTGAATGTGTAGCAGTGTGTATTGAGTGATTAGTGTTTTGTAGTTGTGTAGTGAGAGCACAGCGTTATTTAGTGTTGAGTGAATGCGTGGTGAATATGTAGCAGTGTGGAATGAATGTGTTGTCGTGTGTAGTGAACACGTAGAGGTGTGTAGTGATGTCCTGTGTGTTTCCGCAGTGAGCAGGAGAAGAAGGGTACACTGGATCAGGCCCTGAGAGGATTCCTCGGCGATCAGATCGTAAGGAATCTCAGCTTCAGTCCATCATGAAGTTTTTTTTTTTTTAACCCGAGTCTGCGACACTGACTTGAACCGTGTGTGCAGGTGGTGCAGAGAGCCAGCTGTGATGACTTCCTGTCTCTCATCTACCTGAGCATCGACGCAGTCACAGACGGTGTGTGTCTCCACCTGAGGAACAGTTCCTTGTGTTTTTAGTTATAAAATAGTAATAAAGTGTGTTTCCTTCACTCTGCCTGTAAATTCACCCAGTTTACAGCCTGAATGTGACCCCTCTCACCTGTTGCAGGTATCTGCTCGCCCACCATCCCCTTCGTGCTGCTGGGAGACGTCCTGGACTGTCTCCCTCTCGACCAATGCGACAAAATCTTCTCTTTTGTGGAGGAAAATGTTTCCACCTGGAAATCGGTAAATTGGCTTTTAGTTGTTAGTGAATCTTTCAGTTTCTAACAGTTTCATCACAGTGCACTCTTTTTTTTCTTTTTTGCTCCAGAGCTCCTTTTACACTGCGGGCAAGAACTACTTGCTGAGGATGTGTAATGGTAAATTCCCCCCCCCCGTTCTCGTTCTCGCGCAGGAGCCGTTTCAGTCACAGTTTGTGGTTTATTTATTCTTCTGTCTGCAGATCTCCTGAGGAGACTTTCCAAATCTCAGAACACGGTCTTCTGTGGCAGAATCCAGCTTTTCCTGGCACGCCTCTTCCCTCTGTCTGAAAAATCAGGTGGGTTTTTATCTTCTTTGTAGTCGTTTGTAGTCTGACGGAGTGTTTCTCTGCAGGTTTTTGATTTGTGGCTTCTTCTTCTTTTTTTGTTTTTTCTTTGTCCAGGTCTTAATCTACAGAGCCAGTTTAATCTGGAAAACATAACGGTGTTCAACAAAAATGAACAGGAGAGCACGCTGGGACAGAAGGTAAAACACACAGATCCTGATGAGAGTCCTCTTCCACCTTCGGTTTGGAACGTTGAGTTAACTGTTGTGTTCATAGCACTCTGAAGAGAAGGAGGATGGGATGGAGGTGGAGGAGGGAGAGATGGGGGAGGAGGAAGCTCCCGCACCGTGGTAAGTTCCACAGTTACTACAGTTTGATTTAAAGCGTGCAGAAGATAAATGAGAAAGGATGTGACTCATCTGATTTGCTTTCAGTTCCATTCCCATCGACTACAACCTGTACAGAAAGTTCTGGACCCTGCAGGACTACTTCAGAAACCCGGTGCAGTGTTACGACAAGTTCTCCTGGATGACGTTCCTCAAGGTGCGTGCTGTCCAAATAACACGAAGGAGAGTTTTTAGGATCGGTTTTAAACTTCCTCCTATTCTCTCTCTCTCTCCCTCAGTACTCAGATGAGACCCTGGCAGTGTTCAAGAGCTTCAAGCTGGATGACATGCAGGCCTCCAAGAGGAAGCTGGAGGAGCTGCGAGCGTCCTCCGGAGAACATGTTTACTTTGCAAAGTTCCTCACCAGCGAAAAGGTGTTGTTTTTGTCATACAAGACTCATAAGCAGTTTGGAATTTTTGGCTTTTGGGGGAAATTTATGGAAAATGGATTTATTTTATATCATGAAAGTATAAGCACAGTGGAGGATAAACCACAACAAACAATGTCAGTGTCTCCATGACAACCTCACATGCTGTTGACAAGTGGACTTATTGTCTGTTGGGCCGTGACCCTCGGAGTTACGAGCCTCTTACACGGCGACTTGGCTGATCCCAGAGGTTTTTTTTTGTTTTGTTTTTTAATAGATTCAGGCGCTGGAGAAAGTGCAGGCCTCATGTCAAAATGTGAAGGACTGTTTAACTACCTATTCTCATTGAACCAGGACATTTATTGATCCATTCATGGATCAAAGATCGGTTGTGAATTGTCTCCTTGTTCGAGAAGTTGTTCAAAAAGTACTGAAACCTTGAACGGCTGGACGTTCAAAAGTTTAGAGAAGGTCACAAGTGTACGAGCGGTGGAGCTCGTGTTGTGACCTCTCTTCTTCTCTTCTCTCCATCCAGCTCATGGACCTGCAGCTCAGCGACAGTAACTTCAGGCGGCACATCCTGCTGCAGTACCTCATCCTCTTCCAGTACCTGAAGGGCCAGGTCAAGTTCAAAAGGTGAGGGGGGGGCATAGAGTCGTCAGGGAAACGTCTGACATTGAGAGACGCTCACTGTGTCTCCTGTTTCAGCTCCAGCAGCCTCCTGAACGACGACCAGACCACCTGGATCGAAGAGACCACCAAACTGGTGTATCAGGTCGGTGGAAAAAAACACTTTGTCAGTGGTGTTTCTCAGTGCAGAATGTGGTTTAGAAACATGGCAGTGAAGCGTTCCCGTCGTAACTTCACTCTCCTCTCACAGCTGCTGAGGGAAACTCCGCCTGACGGGGACAAGTTTGCCACCATGGTGGAGGTGAGTCCTGGACTGTTCTTCATTGATCCTCGAGTTGGCGTTCTCTCTCTAATAACTCCTGACTCGTCGATTCTGGTTGGCAGCACATCCTCACCACAGAAGAGAACTGGAATTCCTGGAAAAACGAGGGCTGTCCGAGCTTCGTGAAAGAGCGGTAGAGTTCTGGTTACGACTGTCACTTTTCACAGCAGCGGTGTGAGACCTCGTGTGTTTTAAGTTCTTCTTCTTCAAACAAGGATGGTGGACGACAAACCGAAAAGACCCTCCAGGAAAAGACAGGCTCCAGAGGACTTCCTGGGAAAAGGACCGGACCGCAAGATCTTTATGGGAAAGTAGGTGGTGGAGAAGGAACTTTTATCTGCACACATCAGCCATTACATTATGACCACTGATAATCGGTGGGATACGTGAAGCATTTTGTTGCAAGCAGACGATGATTGTCTTACAGCGGCTGCCCACAAGTTTCACACCGGGTTTGTTAGAAGCAGAAAAACAAAAGGGTTTGATTTGATCAGGACCAAATTGAGCTGTTTGGAAGAGTCAGAGTATCTCCAAGTCTGCAGCTCCTGTGACGTGTTCAAGGTCTGCACAAAAATAATATCTCTGATTTAATCTGTGCAGTTATGACAATGACGCACTTCTACAGGAGACGGTGTTTCTTCATCCTACTGCATCTCGGAAGCATCAAGGCTGTTTATAATTTCCTATAACTGAAGGTTTTTCCTCTTCTGTCAGTGACGAGTTGACTCGCCTGTGGAACCTGAACCAGGACAACATGGAGGCCTGCAAGTCCGAGAGCCGGTCAGTGGAGCCCAAACACACCAAAGATCCACACCCTCAGACAGAGCACAGCCGCTTTCAAGCTTAGTTTATACGAAAAGATATTGGGTTTTCTTCAAGGCCCCATTTACGTCATATTTTCAAATGGAAAACTGAAAACTTTCGTTGTATTTTGGGCGTCCGTTTACGCAACAACGGTGCTCCATCTCCGGGGAAATGCAACTTTTCTGAAACGATGATACGGTAGCAAATTGTTCTGCACACACGGGTAAAAGATTCATTCATGACAATGAATGCAGTGGGTGCTGCTCACTCTTGAATTTCTCTGATAAAGTGTCTCGTTATGAAATCATCTGAATCACATGTGGAGACGCAGGCAATTCAATTTTCTCAAAATGTCTCAGGGTAAATGCAAATTTCTTTCTGAAACGAAAACTCAAACGGTGCGTTTTCACTTGAAATATATAAACGGCGCCTGAAGCATCACGTCAAAAGGAGATCTTGTGAAAACACTCACACTGGGAATTCATTTAGTTTTCTCATTAATCTGAATCAAACCAATCGATCCAGATTTAAAAAAATCACCCGAATGCTCACATTTCATATTTACTCACTTTTCCAGGGAGTTCATGCCGTCGCTGGACGAGTTCTTCGCCGAGGCCATCGAGCAGGCCGACCCCGCCAACATGGTGGAGGACGAGTACAAGTGAGAAAACAAATACACACACGGCAGCGTTTCGATCAGCGGCTCTCCTCCCGGCGTGTGTCTGAAATTCCCGGTGGAACGTCTGCAGGGTGGTGCGGAACCCGAACTATGGCTGGCGGGCGCTGAGGCTGCTCTCCAGGAGGAGTCCGCACTTCTTCCAGCCCACCAACCAGAAGTTCAAGAGCCTGGCCGACTACCTGGACACCATGGTCAGCAAGCTGGCCAAGGAGCTGCCGGTGAGCGAATCATTCACCGCTTAACCAACGTGGTTGGAATAAATATAGAGTACAAAGTGACTGTGTATGTGTGTGTGTGTGTGCAGAAGGACATCCCGTCTGAGGAGATCAAGACCGGGGAGGAAGACGACGACGATAACGGAGACAATCTGCTCAAAGACGGCAACGACAGTGAGTCCACCGTCCTCCAGTCACACGACACCGATGTAGAATTGTGACGACTTAAAAGATCTTTTCAAGATTTCAACGAGTTACTCCGATCACAGGAACTAACCTGCTTTATTTTTAGAGTTCAGCTACATGTGACCTAAAGTGTTGCCTTTGAAGGGACCACTGGACTATTGTTACACGGTTTGTAAGTTATCAAAGGACAGGATGAACTGAGGCAGAATTCTGTTGAAATTGCAGTTTTATTAATATTTCAGGCTTGTTGTGTGTTGTAAAACAATAGTTGATTTTGAGGTATTGATATAATCACCGACTGGCCCACTTAAGATGCCAGATGAAGTCAAACACACAGTGGTAATGAGGAAAGAGTCTCAGGGTTCAGTCGAGGGTTGAAGTACCAGGAACTCTCCACAGGGGGTCACCATCGAGTTCAAAATCAACCAACAATGGATAAAACACCATCTTCATTTGTCATTTGAAAGGTGACGAAGACAATATCTGTCTGTCATAAAATATTTGAACAGATAGATCTTTGTGACAATTTAAACAAGATATTTTATCATTTAGAAATGCTTTAAGTTATGCATTATTGGCTGCAGTTTCTACATTTGTATCTTAAGTAGCTGTAGTGGCGAGATATTTCGCTGCACTTAAGTATGGTTAGTTTATTTTTGTTACTTTATTGGTTGCCAAGACGAGCTCATGCAGTTTTATCGTATCGTTTCCCCCCCAGGTCCGAGCATCCAGAGCAAACCGGTCACCAACCAGCAGATGGACGACGTGGCATCCAAGCTGGGCGCGCAGTGGAAGGCGCTGGCGTCCCACCTGGAGATGAAGGCGGCAGAGGTCCGGGAGATCGAGACGGACAGCGAGGACCCCGACATGCAGGCCAAGCTGCTGCTGGTGGCCTGGCAGGACCGCGAGGCCTCGCAGGCCACCGTGGAGAGCCTGGTCACCGTGCTCAACGCCGCCGGCTTCTCGCACATCGCGGACGGCCTCAGCGAGGCGTAACAACCCCACCTCCTCCGTTTACACACCGTGAACATGGACAGACTGTGTTTTTGTAGTTTAGATTTCACTTTTTCACTGTAGACGTTCCAATAAATGTTTGTTTGGATACAAAATAAAAGCAGGAGGTCTTTATTTTATTATTTTTTATTCTGGTCTCGGTTGAATCTCAAGTCTTTAACACATGTCCCCCCCCCCCCACCCGGGAAGAAGAACGTTAAGTGAAGGATCCTCGTCGAAAAGCACTTCAAAGACCTGAGAGTGAGCCCCTCCCCTCCCCCCTTTAACTTTTGGTGATGTCATTTTGGGGGAAACAGCGGTTTAATGGTGATGATATGAGCACCTCAGAAGGATTTTAAAAATATACAATGTGTAGAAAGCTCTCAAGAGGGTCCGGTCCAGTCCGGTGACGCGCCCCACCCCCGGACTTAACACCATTTTACAAAAAACGAAAACAAATGAACAAATCTTTAAAGACACCGGTTATATTGCACGTGTATGCAGACAGTGCTTGGAAATGGCCGTTTGTACATGTGTGTTGGATGCCGTTGCCCCTCCCCCGCCCGGAGTTACTGGTCCTCTTGGAGGATTTCCAGCCGCCGGGGGCCGTACAGCAGGACGTACGCTATGTGCCAGTCTCCTCCTCCGGACAGCCGCAGGATGTCCTCCGGGGACACCAGGCTCACCTTGTCGTCGTCAAACTTCACCCACTCGTCTGGAGGAGAAGAGAGGCGACACGGTTTCAACATAAAGCTCGCCGGACGGTCCGCTCCACTTGAAATCATTTGAATCTTTGATGGGTTTTTTTTTCATTTCACTATCTTATAACAAGAGACGTCATACAAAAAAAAAAAAAGATCCTTTTTACTTTTCTTGCTAAAATATAAGGAACCGTGATTGTTCCTATATTACTGAAGATCAAAGCGGTCTGAAAAGCTCTTAAGTCATTTATTTAATCAGACTGATCTTGAGAGACATTTATAGTTGCAGGACCAACCGGTTTTTGTGAACTTACTAGTTTTATGTTTACATCAAAGCAAGTGAGCAAAAAAAAAAGATTCATATAAAAATAAGTAAAAGCCTGAGCAGATAATATTAAAAATGTTTAAGTCCTGATTTAAAGGAAGCGCCGACACTCAGCAGAAAGATTCTTCAACAGGTGAGGAGCGTAGGAACTAAAAACTGCTTCACCTCGTTTCTCCCGACTCCAGGCACACTTGGTAAACCTCTTCCTGAGAACTTCAGATGGACGTTTCAGATTCTACTTGTAATCCGAGATGTAGTTAGGCCCGAGACCATTTAGCACTTTATAGACGAGTGGTCAGATTTTGAAGTGGATCCTTTGAAACTCTGGATGAGCTGCAGCTGTTTTTTTTTTGTTTTTTTTTTACAAAGACCTGCAACACTTTGACTCACTATATTCTTCAGATGACATGGATTTAAGAAGAGCCCTGAACTTTAGTGAATAATAAGTATTGAACAAAATAATTCCTCATGGTGACGTCACATTTTAACTGGATTTACATCTGCAAAGAAATCAAACCACAGATGTCCATCGGCTCTGCGCCATAATGCACCTTTTAGGACTAATTTCTCGGGAGGAAAACAGCATTATTTCACCAACATGTCAACTCAAGTGCTGTTCTTGGTATGGTAACGTGAACGAGGAGGATTTTCTGCCTGACCTTCTTTCCTCTTGACCCAGCCCACGTAGTGGCCGGATGAGCTGGAGCGGCCCTGGTGTGTGAGCACGGCCTGCAGCTCGTAGTAACCGCTGTTGTTGGAGCCGAGGTCTGAGGAGAGAGAAGAGAAGAGAAGAGTCTTAAAGAGTTCCCCTCTCAGCTTGCACGTCATCCTGTAAAGTCACTTTTATCTCTATGGAGGACTTGAATTACTAAATCATTTTGCACTTCAAAAAAAAAACATTTAACCACATGATTGTTTTAAAAAAAACTTACAAATATATTGTAGAGTAGTTTCTTTTACAGTTAATTAAAATTAGTAAAGACGCATTATAAACCCTGGTTTAAATGATTAGTTTTAGTACAACACGTTTCCTGTGAAAGTACAGAAAAAAACCATCACACTACTGCATTATTGACCTTTTCTAAAGTTATCTTTCTATTGTTTTTAATTGAACACAACATTTCAAGTACCGGTATTTAAATCTCGATTGTCGTAAACTATACAATTCTTTCCTAAAACGTGCCTCTTAATAAAGGAATAAACAGTTTTATGGGGATTTCGCCTCGTAAATACAAGTAAAAGAACAAACAGCGGGAGAAAGCAAATCCAGTACTCTTAGATTTTAAAGTTATGATAAATGGAGAAGCACAGTTCTGCTGGTTAAACTGAATCTTTCTTCAGATATTTGAGATCGTACCATCTGGGAATGAGAAGGGCTCATAGTTCACTTCTTTAGCGGCGTCTGGCTTCTTCACCAACTGAAACAGGGAAAAAAAAAACAAAGCTCAAGAGGAAGCCGGAATAAAAAAAATAAGTCATGTGCGAGTAACAGATCTGAAGTGTTGGAACCTTCTGCTGCTGCTTCTCCAGCTTCTTGTCCTCCATCTCTTTGAACTTGGACCTGACGGAGAGCATCTTCTCCTGCACCTCGGCCGTGCAAAGCTCGTACACGTCCAGCATGAGCGGGAACTTCACGTCCTGCCAAGGGGAAAAAAAAACAACAACAAAAAAAACTGAGTGGAGCCGAGATGAAGAATCAGTCTGCGGTGAATCCGGCCTGAGTTCGGACCTTTAGGACTTTGGCATTGACGGACTCTTTCTCCTTGTAGAAGAATCGCACCATCTGAACGGTCAGGTAGGCGGGGAGCCGGCTCAGCTTCGACTGCAGGGAGGAGAAGGTTTAGTCAGGACCAACATGTTAAAAAAAAAAAAAAAAAAAAAAAAAAACGGGGAGGAGGGTTACTCACAGATTTGATGTAGAGCGCGTTTCTCTCCAGCGTCGGAGACATTTTTGTGATTTCTTCTTGCAGTCTCTGCGGAGCAAGAAGCCGTCAGGTCGGCAACTCCTTCGTTTCATTGTGCACTTGTGGTAGAAATGAGCCGTACGTACCAGCCTCAGGCCCGTCGCCAGGTATTTCACCTCCTGGCTGATGAAGCAGCTGAGCTGCAGCTGGCTCTCCTTGCCTTTGATTGGCTCCTCTTCCTCGGACTCTGAGCATTTCATGCTGGACACGGCGACGTTAAGGAAAACACACAGATCTGCTGAGTCGGCATGCAGAGGCCAGCTTGTAATACCAGTGTGGACCACAGGGTGGTGGAATGGTTTAAAAAAAAAAAAAAATGTAAATGATGTGATCAACAAATACCTTTTGTCATCCCTGAAAAACAAACAGACTTCCGAAGCCATAACCACCTTAAATACACACACTGATCCGACACAAATGATTCAATTATCTACCGAGAAACAACCGTGTACCGAACGCCACGTTGCACATTTGTTTTACATTTGTTTTACATTTTGTTTATTTGAATGGTGAGAGGAGCAGCTCTCCAATGGAGTTGAATTTTGTAAATTAATAAATGAGTTCTACTTCCAAAAATAAGCTACAGAGCAGAATTCAAAGTAAAAAATAATTAAATGTGCAGTAAGAGACAAAGAGTTCAGACTGTGAGAAACTGAAGTCCAGATATATCAATGTTATTTTTCCTATTTATGACTCATGTTTCCACATGTGAATTACTCAGGTGAGACTTATAGTCTGGTAAATACGGTAAATTAATCAGACTTTCAGAATTAAATTTCAATGGTTTTGAATTTGCAGAGAATGAATGAACAGCAATGGAAACAAAACACAAAAAGTAAGACCGTGTCCTCGAAGGCAAGGTGCAAAGGATACGAAGTCTCAAATTCTACACCGAAATACTGATCGATGAAGTTCTTCTTAGAGGCGGCGGAGGCGCCACCTTCAGAGCCGGTCTGTAAATAGAAACAAAACACACACACAAACACACACAGACACTGTTAACCAACTGGGTTTCAGTCTCAAGCTCCTAAAGGAAAGCGGTGCGTTACCCGTTACCTCCATGGCCGCCTCCGGCTCTAAAGGCTCCAGCTTCTGCTGAAGAACTCTCATCATCTGCAGCCAGCACTCGTTGGCATCCTGAGAGGAGAAACAGGTTAAAGGAGATGCTTCCTCTGGCGATGATGAGGAGGAGGAGGAGGAGGAAGATGTCTGACCTGCTGCAGGTACTGGCCCTGCTCCCCCTTCTCGGCAAACTGTGGGAAGGCCATGTGGAGGAACTGCAGCAGGATGATGGGAGGCAGGCTGGACGACGTCTTGTCCATCGTCTCGTATAAATCCCTCAGAGCTGATTTATTCAGACGAAAACAGATTATTGAACACTGAGGGGGTCATCATCGACAGCACTGACAATTGCGAGGAGAGTTGACCGCTTCTGACCTGCTGTGATGTACTGAGACGGAGCGTTCGCTCCTGAAGAGCGCAGAGCACCTGAATACCTGCAGAGGGAGACACGGGGTCAGTGGACGGGGCTGGGACCAGTGGTCAGAGAGAAGTAACCTCGAGGTGTTGTTCACGGTGACTCTCCAGGTACGAACTGACCTTCTGAGAGCCGTCTTGAGCTCGGGTACGGAGCGTAGACACTGCACGGTGGCGTTCATGTAGCACGTGTTCCCCAAGTTCGCCAAACCGCATGGCAGCTCCATCTGAGAGGAGGGGAAGGGGTTAAAATCCTCTGCGCACATCAGCAGCAGGCTAACAAGTAGCAGCGAGCTAATGCTCACTGCATTTCATGATTATTTCATGATCCATTCACCTATAATCAGTTTGAAGAGAAAAATGCTCTTTGTTGTCAATTAAAATGTTGGATTCAGTCAGTAACCAGTATTTTTAAGAGAAATATTTCACTTTTTTCTTTCTGTGTCACATGTGGGATGTCTTATGAAATTTATTAGCATTTTTGAGCAGACTCCTCTCAAGCAAAATCAAAATTTTAACCATATTAGTTTTAGAAAAGACAGTAACTGCACAAAAACGCAGCGAGAGTAAATTGGAACACAAGCCCTTTATATTTTTACAATAGTGAGATAAATGGAGGGAAGTCAAATGTTTCTGCAGTCTTTAAAAGCGCCTCCAACAGTTTGAGGTTTCTCACCGCCGAGGCCAGCTGCTCCTCCGTCATGTCCTCCACAAACATGGGCCGCACGGCCGGCTCCTCGGGCAGAGCCTCCGCAGAGCCCATCATCAGCAGGGTCATCCCCTACGAGGAAGAGGAGGAGGAGATGAAGAGCTAACTTCAAGTTCTGGATCCTTGATCACTGACCAGTCACTGCAGCTCGCCATCTGTTTCTTACTCACGTTCTTCAGCTTGATGTTTCCCCACTCGTCATCCTGGAAAGAGAGCAAACACTCATCAAGTTCTCAAACACTTGAAAAAGTGGAGGAGGAAATGTTGTGGCCGTTATTTTCTTCTGCTTTCTTCAGTTTGGGAATCACTCAAAGCCTCTAACAACAACTTTATTTCTAGAGCACTTTAAAAACAACCACAGCTGAACCAAAGTGCTGGACATGAATCGGGATAAAAACACGAGGTGTCATCTGCAGATGATCACAAGCCAAGTGAAAAGTCAAGGAATCAAAATGATTTAAGCTTCTTTTATAAAATGTGACTGAGGCTCATACAAAACACGAATTTCTACAGATGTTGCAACCTGGGCTGGTCTTTACATTGTGTTTGTACTGGAAAAAGTCAGTCAGCTCTCGCAATCCTGGCACCGACTTGTGCTGCATCCGTATGTACTGCATTAAACAGTGTACTCTGTGCGCCTTCTTCTGCTCATGCGCGTTAGGTTGGAGTCACATAACGTTCACACTGCAGTCTGATGGAGGTCGTGTGAACGATCACAGAAAGAAAACGGATCTCAAACAGATATCTGAGTTGAGCATCAGACCTGCAGTGTGAACATAACTGAAGAGTGGTCACTCCTCAATTCTCCATCAGCGGGATCTTTTCCAAAACTGCATCAATCAGTGAAACCTCCTATGTCGGGGTGCCAAACAAAATCCAGGGACCAAAAGCAGGCAAACAGGCCCCAGCTCTATGCTTATCCTGACTATACATGTGTGTGTTTATCCATCTTCTATATGAATTTATCCATCAGGGACACTCCCTTGTCAACGGGCCATCACAGTAAAGTCATTTGAACTCACATTCGCCTCAGGTGAAATATTCTAACACTGTGGAACCTGGAGAAAAACCAACACGGACATAAGTAACAGATGATGTGTGTTTACCTTGAGAGTGCCCCCCTTCACCATGACCTTCTGTCTGTCCGGCTGCACTCCAGTCAGGGCGAACAGCTGAGCCTTGAACACCATGGGAGGCTCCTCAGTGTTCAGCTCCACTGCATCAAACTTCTCTTTGCCCCATTTCACGTTGACTGGAACAGACACAGCAGCTTTAGACCCCCCCATGTTTCTTCTCTACAACCCCCACCCGGACCCCTGCTCCCAGTGTGGATGACACAGCATCTCGTTAGCAGGAGAAGGAGCTCAACTACTACGAGCTCACACATTAAAAGTTCCTCTAATGGAAAACTGAAGAGATTATGTATGTGCCCTGACTGAGAATACTCTGAACGATTACTGCAGAGTTTACATCATCCAGTTGTTTAGATTTACTGAGAACATGTGGAAACATTCGATCTGGATAGCTGTGTTAGCAATGCTACCTGAGCTGGAAAAAGAAAGTATGCCAATATGATTGAATAATTAAAAATAAATAAATTTGTAGATATGTAACTGAACAGCAGAAAGTATGACGGGATTCGTTCTACATTTAACTGAAACCTTACCAACTCATAACATTGCTGACCAAGCTCCTAGCTTGCTGCTGTTAGCATAGCCGGCTTCGACCAACACTTCCTGTAAACACCTCTGACAAACAGTGACACTCTTACAGCACAATAACCAATGCCTGTTTTACTGGTATATATTTTCTCTTGCTTACAAAAGCTGCTGCATCAACCCAAATATAAAGCAGTCTAACTTCCACTGTGATGGAGCTAACAGCATGTCACGGCAATGCAGCTAAGCTAACAAGCTAAAAGAATGTTTCCTGCAGCACTAAAACACAGTTATATCATTTCTCCTGAACACGAGCGGATCTGGTGTGCTATAATTAGACATTACCTGTAAACACCGGCATGTTTGGAGACCGTTTGGCTTCTCAACTCCGTGTTTCGTCCAGTTTTCAGAGTTAGCTTCTTCAGTTAGCTTCAGGCTAAACTTCATTCAAACAGAATGACGCTGCAACAACACGAGCTCTCTGACATCCAGCAGCCGGCCTGAAGTCATAGAGCTACACACATAGAACTCAATAATAGAACTACACACATAGAACTATTACATAGAGCTAATTCTAGAAGTACACAGAGGGAACTTTAGACATAGAGCTGGGACCTCCTCACCTAGATTACACACACAAGTTTAGACAAAACTATACACATATAATTTCAACATAGACGTACACACACATAACTTTGCAAATAGTGACACACCACACATAGACGTACAGACAGAGAACATGCATACAGCCACTCACACCGAATCAAAGATATACAGCCTTAGAACCGGAAGGCAGACACAGAACCACAAACACGTAAATTACCAAACATACACATTTGGTAATAGACATACAAACGAGAATCAATTATACACACAAAGAACCAGACATACACACATAGAATCCCACATACACTAAAAATCAAACCTAAACAAACATAGAATCAAGTTTGAACAAATAGAAACAGACATATACACACATAGCGTCTTAGATATACACATATAAAATCGAACATACAAAGAGAACCATACACACACATAATTAGAAACAGAAAAAGAAATGTAAATATCAGAGATGTACACACATAATACAAGTTACAGAAGGCACCCATATACATTATAAAAACAAAGCACCTACACACATGGACACAGAGATCTACACACATAGAACCTAATCATCTGGCCGTTTCCTGCAGCCAGACATACACACATAGACCAACGAATCAGACTGACAAAATCATAGATGAACATGAATGGAATTTTTATATACACACACACATATATGTATATACATACATACATACACATATGTATCTACATACATACACACGCACATATATTTACATACACACACACACACACACATATATATATATTGTGGTTCTACTCATAAAAAGTTGATATATTATTTAGATTTATTGTACACACAGAGGGGCAATCGCAGATTGTGACAAAGTCCAGAGACAGTCAGAAGCTTGTTACCTGATCTCAGGAGAGAAAATACTGGACTGGTGCTCAGTGGTCCAAAGCCCTCTTTTCAGACGAGAGTAAATCCTGCTCCCAGAATCCAAACTATGCGAAGTCTCCACGGTCAATGATGGTTTGGGAGGCCAGAGGATCAGCTGGTGTTGGTCCAAAGTCAATAGAACTATCAGGACTTGCTTTAGCTACCATTGCAAGTGTTCTGATCAGAACTCCACTGACAATTCCAAGAAGAGACACCAGCCTCAAACTTTCTTATAGTTCTTAAAATGCAAAATTAAACAGTTTGGTGGAACTTGGACAAAAGTCTATAAGCTACGTTTTCTCTACATTATCTTGATATGTTTTGCTGCTCTGGAAGTTTTATGTGGGTTTATTTTGGCTAGCAGTTTGGCATAAATGGCCATATGACCATCGTGATCAACATGTCGATCAGAGTTGTCAAACACATTTTAGTTCAGGGGTCACATACAACCCAATTTCATCTCGAGTACACAACCGGTAAATAATGGCATAACAACATATGAAATTCAAACTTCAAAAGTTTTTGTTTGTTGTGGCGCAGAGTATATGTGATGAAAGTGTGGATATTTTCCACAAAAAAACAAACTATTACGACAGAAAATGACTACTATGTCAACATAAAGCCAATTTGAATGATACATGGTGCAAAATACAATGGAATGTCCAAATAAAACTGTCTATAGTATATGCATGTTTCTCCAAAGTTACCCTGACAGCCTGGCTTTGAAGCTAGTTTGACAGCAAGGTCTCCGTGTTGTTTGCTACTCCATTGTGATGCAGATGATGCATACATTTTTTTTTTTTAAAACAACCTTTGCCGAATTCTAATGATCAGATTCAAACGAGACAAGAAACTGATTTAGATTCCAGTGGAGGGATAACAAGTCTGCTTTACTGTTGAGGATGAAACCACAGAGGCATTAAGGACACGCTTCACCGGGCGTACGATGAATGATAAAGATATGTTTATTGACATATCCATCAGTGCGGACTCCAATGCAATTTTTACCATGCAAATTATCCAAGACAAGAGTAGATCGTAGTTCCAGTGCTTTTTTTCTCTTTTTTGTTTTTAACTGAACAAAAAAACAAAAGTCACAAATTAAAAAAAAAAAAATAATAATAATAATAAAGACTGTGGAGGTAATCCATAATCCTCGTGTCTCTCTCTTTATGTACACTGCGAGGAGGGCTTTGCTTCAACGGGACAATACGATATGAAGCAAAGTGTTGGGAGGGGGCCACTTTCATTTTGACACACTCTCCATTGCAATGTGTCCGTAAAGAGGTAATCTAATATATATTTTATATACTCAAACCAGAGAATAATTCAGATAAAACCATGACAGGTGGCGATGTCTTTTTAAAAGAGCGAGAGAGAGCGAGAGCGAGAGCGAGAGAGAGAGAGAGAGAGAGAGAGCAAATGGAAGAGTTAAGATTTGTCTGGTTTCTGGAAGGAAAAGAGAAGAAGAAGCAGATATGGCAGTAAAATCAAGATCCAAACGTTAAGGCACTAGGTGGGCCAAATGCTACACCTGTTTAGTCTTCTAACAAATAATTTACAGTCAAGTCAAACAGTGCAGTTTTACAAATGTTAACTTAATGTTTTCCTTTTTGAAACCATTTCTCTATGAATCAATGTAAGGCAATACATTACAAAAAAAAACAACAACAATACAATACAGAGACAATGTACCAAATAAACAGAAAACAAAATGATCCATTAGAACTCCTATATGCCAATACAATGGAACCTTTCTCCTTATGGCTTGGAGCAATAAAAATAATTAGAATAAAAATAATGCATAGATTTAAATGATGATCCTGCATGCTCCTCGCTCGATAACTCGAGGAAGAAAAAAAAAAACTAAACAAAACGCGGTAATACTTTAATCCCGAAACCTGATAAGTGACCCGCAGAGTGAGAAGAACGAAGGCAAACAGGCCGGAGGATATGACACGAAGGCATCAGGTTGTCTTTGTCCACTTTCACCCCCCTCGCCCCTTCATCAGCCCTCCTCTTCCTCGGCCGTCTGTCGAGCTGCGAAGTCCGCCCGGGTTTAAGGACGATGGGGCGAGATGAGGGAACGTCATGCTGTTTTTGTTTTGATATAGATATGTCCATGATACCTGTAATTGTCTCATCTGGTTCAATGTGTACATCTTTCATTTTTATTTGCAATACAGGCTTTCCGTTTTATCTCATTTTTTTTTGAGGTTGAAGAAGGAGTAAAGAATACAAAATACATAAAAAAAATAAAATAATAATAATCCCCATTGGTTCAGATGGTTAGCTGAAAGAAAGAACAGAAGACAGTTTCCAGTGAAAAGAGACATCTTTACCTGGTTAGTAACACAGGAGAGCGGCTGCACGGCTTCGTGGCCGGTGGGGGGGGGGCCTCAACGTGACGTTCTTTAAAGTCTCCAATTAGTCACAACAAATTAGTGCCGATTAGGGGAGGAAAACAAAAAAAACAACCAAAAAAAACCCAGCTGGAGAGAAGAAAACCAAGAACCAACGACCAAGCCGACAGGAAATGTCTCCGTGTTAGAAACACCCGGTTACACATCAATAAATAGACAAGGAGAGAAAACTCTGAAGACGTTCCTGTCAACAAGTGCTGGATGTTGTGTCTGCTGCCTGGAGGCTGGACTGCGCTCGGCTACAACAACAATGAGACAGGAGACAGACAGCAGGTCATGTGACGGGCTGGGAATCAAACCGCCTCACTCAGCCTGGACGACACTACACTGCACCACGCCACACCGGGGAGGGGAGGGGAGGGGAGGGGGAAGTCCTGATTGACTTTGGATTGACAAAAGGACTGTCGAGAAAGTAACAAGTTGTATTTTCATTAAATAAACATTTTAAAATATAATAATGAAGAAAAACAAAATCCTCTGTAATAATTACAGAATTTATATTAACGAATACATATTTTCTCTGGAGAAAACTGTTTTGTTTAGATTTTTCTTTTTTTTTTTTTTATTGAGATACATTTTCTCTTTTTTTATTAAAAAAACTCCCTTTTTCCAAATAAGTGGACATGCAAAACATTTGCAAATTTTTCCAAACTAAATGGGTATGGTTCTCAGGAAAGGAGATACAGTTTTAGAAGAAACAATGGATGATTTTCCACTGAACAAAATGGCACAATTTTATTATTATGCAGCTGTTCTCCATGGTAAGAGCTTCCTCTAGGGGGCGCCAGAGAGCTTCAAATAGAGTGTAACGGGCAAAATGTTTAAAAATAAAATAAAAAATGAAATAAGCTTGAACTCAGAACAACAGAAGACAAACAACAAAATGTCAAATGGCATGAAAACATCCTTGCTTTATAATGTGAACAAGATGAGAAGATGCGTCATGAAACCGGACGGTGAAATGTTCCTACAAGAATGGAGTCGACCTGCATGTCATCGGGGTTTGAGAAGCGTCGTTACCTCAGCTTTCCCGTGTTGCTTTTGGGGTTTTTCCGGAAGGACTGGTTGGGACCGGAGCGGGTGGACATGGAGCGAGGCGAGGCTCTGGAGAACGTCGATGGCGGGGTCTTGGGGATCTTCTTCCCGAGGTGTCCGATCCACTTCTTCTGCTCGTCCTGGGTGAGGGCCAGCAGGAGCATGTCGCGGGCGGAGGTCACGTCGTAGTTTACTGCGGGAGGAAGAGGACGACGAGGGGTTTTATTTTTTTTTTTCCCTCCATTTTATTATACATGAGCCGTATGTACTAAACAAATGATTATATCCCGTCTTTTAGAAATGCACATATTTCTAGTTTTGCTTCCCTATTTTATGAATTTTGATTCATTAAACTGTACTCATCATTACTCGTGATGCTTTTTTTTCTCACGGATGTGGTTCAGCCGCATCCCAGTGAGTTCGGGGGCCAGTTTAACACGACAACGTTTTCAAATGAAAACACAAAACTTTGGTTGTGTTTAGACGACAACTGTGCCAAGAGCCACTGAAAACGTGACTCTGACTCCATGCAGACGGCGGAAAATTGAACCGTTCGGAAACCCTGCTACTGTGCATGTGCACCACGGTCCTAGTAAATAGTTCTTCAGCACAATTTGTGGGTGAGAACAATGTTTGCATCCAGAGTGTCATGACTCCCGGTGTCATATTCTCCTGGCTCTTGGTCGTTTTATCGCCCACGATCTTCCATAATATACCCGATATGATACAATGCAGTGTGCATCCTCACTTTTGCAAGGAGTGATAAATTCCTCCTTCTTGTCGAGGTGGTCCTTGTGGCACTTGAAGTGGCAGCGGCGGCACTCGAGGGCCGGAGGCGGCTTGAAGACGTGCCACAGCGGCTTGGAGCAGGCCTCGCAGTTGGAGGGGAAGTGGTAGAGCGTGGGGATGAACTCGTGGCCTTTGTGCGGGAGGCAGTTGGTCTTGTCGCCCTGCGGGACGCTCTCCATGTCGACCTCCTTCCTGCACTCTCCCTCGTTGGCATACAGAATCTAGACGAGAGATGAAAGATGAAAGGAATTCTCCACTGAGACTCCAGACCAAAAAAAAAACCCAAAAGCCCAAAGAACACTCAAGGAGAGAGGAGAACGTCCTACCTGGAATATCCGAGGAATCTCCTCCGTCTCGGCTCGGTACACGTCTCCCTGCGTGACTGGTCTCACGTGAAACAGTTTACTGCAACACGACGACAAGCATCAGCTCAGCTTCCTGTTCGCCACATAAGCAGGAGGAGATCTCAGGAGGTAGAGAGGATACTTACTCGATATCTAGTACCATTGACGGGTTTGATTGCTCCTTATCCTGCTCGTCGTTGTAGAAGAGAATCTTCTTACTGCTCACCACCACATACTGGACAAGGGAGGACAAGGAGGCGGAATGTCAGTGCTTTAGCTTACCCAGAGTAGGACATATGGTCCTTTTCCACAAGAACCTACTTGGCCTGAATCAACACGCCTCTACTTGACTCAATTTCGTGTGATGAAAACACGCTTGAAAATGCTGCTACTGTGCCTCCCCACCACGGCCATGTTCATCAGTTCTTCTGCACACGTGCGAGTGGATGGACAATAACAACAACGTTTGCCTCCAGAGTGTCATGACTCCCAGTTCATATGGTCCTGGGACTTGGTGGTGTCCGTGTACTGTCGTTGTTAATGTTTATAGTGTGTGGTTCCATTCCAAAAACAACCAACAGCAACACCTCATGGTCTGGGATACTAACTATGACCTTATCAACATTTTTTTTGCCAATGCAGAGCAAATGGACATCACTTTCAAAATAATATAATTATTGTACTTACTGAGCTAATATATTTCAATCGAGCCCCAATAATAGTTGAAATCATTATTATACTTTATCTCATTGCAGTATTTTCACGTTTTGCTGAGAATGAGTCTCACCTGCTTCTTCCATCCGTATCTCTTGATATTGGCACGATTAGGAATAGAGAGCCATCCCTCCAATCGAGACTCTGAAATGCAAAAATGTGGGGGGGGGGGGGGGGGGGGTAAAATCCAGTTAAGATGTGTACGGGACTTTTATGTCACTTGGAAAAGGCCATGCAGCATTTAAAACTCAACTCGGGCAGGGAAAAAAACCAAACCAAAACACCTAAATAGTGAAACAGATTCCAAACGCCAGATGACCTCCTTCAGAGATCAACCAGTGTTGGGTAAGTGTCGTGGAGTAGGTGACTGTGAGGATCCCATGCGCCAGGAAACATTGAGGCATGGGAAACTCATTCTTGCAGGATATTTCTAAGAGAGCCCGTGGAGCTGTATGTGCGTTTGTGTTTACCTTTGCAGCAGTGGATCAATTAGTTAGATCACTCACTCCTTCCACAGAAACAAAACATGTGAATTGCAGGGTAGCTTTGGTCATTAGGTTGTCACAATTCTCAATGCAAATGCATGCAGCTGCAACAACACAAGCTAATGAGGGTCGGTGAGCTAAAAAAAACAACAACAAACAAACTGAGGGGGGAGGGGGCTAACGGGGTCAGTGTGAGGAAGGGTCTCCGTGTCCAAGCAGTACAACTTCTGGTGAACATGCCAACAAAGACACTAAAATATTGAGTGTGGGGGAGTCGGTGGTCCGCTTGAAGGGTCGGGGGGGTCAGTTACATGTGAACGTGTCACATTTTGAGGTGTTGAGAGTGACAGTGTTTGTCACGGAGGCCCAGAGGAGTCACGCACGGCAACAATCATGTCGTGGCACTCGTGTTCATGTCAACATTTTGGAAAAATGTTGGTCGTTTGTGTCAGTATTGTATGTGCGCCGTCTTGTAATCGTGTTGGAATTTCTCTACTTGCATTGTAACTTTTGTATTTATGCAGTAGCTTGTGCTTCCGTGTAGTAGCCTTCATATTCACATTAGATTGTTTGCATTTGTGTAGTAGCTTGTATATTCATATTGTAGCATTTGTATTCAAATTGTAAATTTTTTGGACTCAATTGAATAGTTTTTGTCGTCATATTGTGACCTGTGTATTCACGTTGTGGCTTTTGTGTTTGTGTAGGACCTTTTGCATTTGTGTGATACCTTCTGCATTCAAATTGAAATTTTTTTTGTATTCACATTGTAGCTTTTGTATTTGCTTAGCATCCTCGATATGCACGTTGTAGTTTTTTGGTATTCACGTTGTATTATTTGTTTTTACTCAATATGCAAGTTGCCGCGTTTGCATTTCTGTTATCATTTTCTGTATTTTGCATTCGTGAATATATCTCTTGGCTTCATGTGGATGTTGTAGTGACCCTTCTGGCCTTCTGTATTCAAATCTGCTTCGGTGTGGTCATTGTTTTTTGTGCGACATTCTGTTAATTCACTAACTGTACTGTCATTATGGTGAGTCATTTTCGTTGTTTTGACCGGTTTCAAAGTGCATTTTAAAACGCTGCAAACCCAGATGGCTGTCACACAACTGGCTAAAGGGACGAAATCAGAGGGTCAAATAACAAGAAAAACCCAAATCCCACAAACACACAACAGCTGCAGCAGCGCAGGCCGGGCAAGAGAGAGAGAGAGAGGGGGGTGGGGGGGTGCTGGGCTGCTCAGTTACTCACAGAGGAAAGGGAATGGAAGTTACAAAGATAAGAAGGGCAGCTGGACATGAGGGAGATAGAGAAACAACCTTTTAACCATGGACACATGAAAAACACTCCCAGAACAAGAACCAGAAAATCAAACAGGCGACCTGAACTGAACCATCAAATCTATTCCAGTTTCAGGACTTCTTAGATCGTAATGGAAAATGTTCCAAAAAACACAGATTATGTTCCAAATATACACAGATGCATCCATTTTTCCAGGGATAACGGAATATTTAAACTTGTTTGAAGTTTAAAAGAATGAGAAAAATATTGGGGTTTTTTTAACACTTTTGAGCCAGTTTGTTTTGTCAGCAGGACTTTTATCCCTACATTAGTGCTACATTTTTTTGAAAACACACTGACTCCATCTCCACAGATACAGGAGAAAACCCAACGTTTCCCAAGTGCTCCGACTCTGTCTCTGTGGAAATGGGGAAACAACTTTCTGAAGATGGTCCATTGTTGACATTCTTTTGAAAAGTCTAAATGCAAAACTTTTCTGAAACAAAATTTTCACATGAAATGTTGAGTAAAAGGGCCCCAATTCCTCCACCTGTAGTAATCGTTATTAAACATGTTAACAACACAAGAGCTTCTCTCAGTGACATCATTGGCAATAGTGACAAGCAACAAATCTATCTTTAGGTTTTTACTGGAAATACATAAATCTTTGTTTATTCAATATTTTTGGCTGTGATCACTTGGACTACATCAGATTATATAGAATTTTAGACATAGGTCTTATTTTATCTACATTATGTTGTATTTCCTAACTTTTTGGGGGCGTATTGAACATAATATTGTACCTGATTATGTGGATGTATCTAGAGTTGTGTTTTTTTATTACCTGTGGATTCCAGTAGTCTTTACAAGGTAAAGAAACACATCTGAGTAAGAGAATTCAACAATTGCAGCCGAGATCTAAATGTGGCTGTTTGTTCGGGAATTCCTGGGTTTTCTGGAGACCCGAACCGCAGCCCAAACCAGCAGGACTGTTCTTTTCCTGTTCTTTCTGCACGACTCCAGTCGTTGTGCAGCAGCTTTAACACGTGGGTGAACCACACTTGTGCTGTTTGGGGTTCATAGTGAAAGGCACCAAAACACAGAAGAAGGAACAACAAAGTTTTTTTTTGAATCAGGAACTCTACAGGCGGCCGCCAGCTGTTTCCAGCTGCGCACGTACCTGCGATGTTGCTGTCCGTCTCGTCCGTCTGTAAGCTGGTCAGACTGGAGTTGTCCATGCGCTGCTGCAGGTCGTTCAGCTTCTCCCGCAGCTGCTCGATGTCGCTCTCTTTGCTGTCCAGCTGCATCTGCAGCTCGTTGCGGTACGTGCACTCCTCGGCCAGTTGCTGTGAGGTGGGAAAGGTTCTGGGCGTTAACACCCGATACATGACGGGACTTCACGCCGAAACCTGAGAAAACCCCTGACAAACACTCCCATCAAACCCACCGCCTGCATCTCGCTCAGCTGGTTCTGGTACTTGATGGCCATGTGGTTGAACTTGTCCTTCTCCTGGTTGAGCTCCAGCTGGAGCTTGCGGTTCTCCTTCTCCTTCTTGCGCAGGTCGGCCGTGCTGCCTTTCTTCTTCTGATCCAGCTTCATATCTTTGCGATTCATGATCTCCGCCAGCTTGTTCACCGCCTGACGGGAGTGAGATCGGAAGATGGTTTTTTTTTGTTTTTTTTAATTCATCCACGCGGCGAGGCGCGGCGTGATGGGATGGTCTCGGCCTTTACCTGAGTCTTTAACGTGCGCTCTGTGTTGAGGACCTTCTCGTAGTTGGCTTTGATTGTATTCGCAATCTCCTCCTTCTGAGCTGCGTACTCTGAAAGACAAACCCGTCTCAGTGTGCTCCTTTAAAAAAAAAAAACATCTGAGTGGCGTCAAGGTGAGGAAAAGGAGCATACCTTCCTCCTGAGTTTGGAGCTTCTCATTTAACTCGGTGTGCTCTTTGCTGAAGGTCTCCACGTCTTTGGTCAAAGTTTTATTGGATTCCTCGAGCTGGAGAGAAATGACAAGACTGAGCCCGAGGATTTTCTTCACCATTATTGCTTTAGATCAGGATGTTTCTCATATTTTGTTCTTAAAGCAATCTGAATACGATTGAGAGTGAAATATGTGAGCGACCCCTCTGCTTTACTCTCCAACAAAAATACAGACAAGGCTGTGTAAAACTAAGTTTGTTCGACTGCCCCAGGTGGAGAAGGATATTTTGGGTTGTACTCACTCGTGCAATAATGGCCTCCTTTTCTCCCATCTCCTGCTTGTGTCTGGTCACCGCCTTCTTGTTCTCCTGGCTGAGCTCGAAGTACTGCTCCTCCTGAAGCGCCCGAGCGAGCTGCTCTGACTCAGCCTTGGTTACAGTGAGATCCAGCTGGGCAGACAGCGAGTCCCTTCGGACAGGAGGAAACAAAGTGTTATGGTTTTTCTCCACTTAAATGTTGAGAAGGGGAAAAACCTTCACGTACAAACATGTACAAACAAAGAACTAATGCCACTTGGGATTTGCCTTCATGTTATTTTAGCCTTAAAAACAGGTTCATACATTGATCATCATGTTTAAACCAGTATTGTCCTTTTCACTCTACTGCTTCAATTTCTTTCCTAGTTGTGATTCTTGGATTCTTTTGTTGGTTTTGCTTCCTCGCCCCAATTTCTTCTGATTGCTTTCTTGCTTCTGACTCACAACACTATGATCAGATAACTGTCATTCTCTGAGACAAATTCTTCAAGGATTTTAAAAAGACATGGCACCAAACAGCTCCTGGAGAGTTAAAATCCAAATGTTCCTCTTAATTCGTCACTAACACGCCCCACCTAAAACAATGTTATTTCCAAATCAAACAAGAGAGAGATTCACATCAAACTGTCCGAGGTTTAGAGACTGTGGAACAGTTGAAGCAGATCACTCGCATATATTTTGGAAATGTTGTAAAATAAAATGATTGTGGGGAAAACATACATGACGGCATGCAAAAGCTGACAGGCTATGACATACCCATGAGTTATACGGTGCTATATCCATTTACTTTCAATACGATCAAAGAGAATGTACAGAAAATTGATATTTGTCGACAAATACTGTTGCTAGCTGAAAAAATGGGGTGGACCCACTGTGTCAGGATCATTGGATAGAGATTGTAGTAGAAATATATATGAAGAACAATTTAAAGAGAAATTAAAGAAAAAGACTTAACTCAGAACCTAATAAAGCGACAAAAGCTACAATAAAAGACGTAACTACCAGACCGAATGAGGTTGTTCATTTTGTGTATCCTGAATAATTGTAGACATCTCATTTTTGTGTGTAATTTTTAGAAAAAGTTGAATGCATACATCGCATAATTTTATTTTTGGAGTAATAAAGAAACGAACCAGGTTCTTCCAGGAGAATTCTTGAGTGATGTGTTTCCCACGTATTTGATCAATAGTCATCTGCAATTTCTACTTGAAGTTTTATATAGAGGTGATACTATTCTTCTATTTTTTTTTATCGGTATATGCACTACTTATCATTTAATTCACATTTAACTGGGGGGGCGATTAAGTTATAATTATGAGCAACAATGGTTCAAGCTCACACAGAAATAAAAAAAACAATTTCTCACCTTTCACTGCACAAATCCTGCACCTTTTTATGAGCTTCTTGGTGCTGCCGGTTCTTTTCCTCAATCTCCTCTTTTAGCTCCTTGACCTGAGTTTTGTAAAGCGTCTGAGGAAGCAGGAACAAATGGATCAGCAGGTGATTTTCACAGCATTCAGCTTTGCAGAACACATACTTACAGAAAAATACTGTTCGGCCTCAAGCTGGTCTTGAAGTTCCCTCATCTGTCCCTCATTGCCTCTGTATTGTCTGTGAACACAACAAGGAGGCATTGGATCCTTTGATTTTCTTCCTTCAAATCCAGCAAACTTTACACCGCACTTCGCTGAAGTACTTAAACACAACAAGCAAAACAACGGGCGTGCGTCTGAGTCAGCTCCCGGACTGAGCCGGCTGCAGGATTAGCGCATTCAAGTGGCTGGCGCTGGACTGAGAATAAATCCTAATCCTGTGGTGTAAACACTGTCTCAGAGCAGATTTGGAGAAGTAACACTAATCTGGAATAATGTTGGGGAAAAAACAGCCTATTAAAGTGCGATTCATGTCTTGACTTTTTAAAGAGAGTTAACAGCCAGGGAAATATTAACAGAGTTAGTGCGAGTTGAGAACGAGTACAAATAAAAAGTGACCAAACGTAGGACGAAACATCCGTTGTGTTGGTGAAGTGATGCTGTATGACCATGAGACTGATCCATCCCACAGTAGCAGGGGGTGTTAGTACGTCTCATTTCTTCACCCGATTGAAAAGAGACACTCAGTTCTACTGATTCAGCCTATAAATGCACTTCTTTAGGGAGGTACCGGTTTTCCAATGGTATGAGACAAAGGTGTCGAACTCATTTTAGTTTAGCAGTGACATACGGCCCAGTTTCATCTTCAGTGAGCCTGGCCAGTAAAATAGTGTTTTTTTTGTTAGCGCTCCGATCACGGGCCACTTTTAGGTCATGGGTCGTTTGTTTGACACTGCTGGTATACGATTTATATCCAAAAGCATAATCACAAAGAAACAATTTACACAACTTCACAAACTTTTTGTGTTATAGTATTTACCTCCCACCGGTTTATTTAAAAAAAAAAAAAATACCCCAAACTTACAAATATCTCCCACTTTGTTTTCCCCACATTTCGACCTTGTGAAGTACTTACTTGGTCAGTTGTGCCAACTGGAACTCCAGCGAGCGTTTACTCTCCAGCGCCGTGTTGATCTCCTGCTTGAGCTGCTTCTCCGAACACCTGAGGCGGTCCACTTCCTGCGAGCGGCTCTTCAGGTCGTTCTGAGCCAGGACGCGCTTGCTGGACTCCTGTTCGATCTGTATCCGCAGATTCTTCACCTGCGGATGGACGGCACGTGACTTTCAGGAGCTGGGAGACTCAAATTAGGGGAGGGGGGTGTTGAAATTCTGTGCACGTACCTCATCCTCCAGCCGCTCCTTCTGCTTCATCAGCTGCTCCATTTTCTGCACCGACTGCTTGAGGTCAAACTCCAACATGGAGCACTGCTTCTCCACTTCCACCACCCGGCTCTCCGCTCTCATCCTCGCTCCGTTCTCTTCGGACATCTTCTGCTGGACCGCTGCAGGAACAAAACGTCAGTCAAGGGGAGGAAGGACTATGATGCGCTCGTCGAACACCACGCTGTTACGCAGACTTGAAGCAAAAGTATAAACACTATCAATCACATCAATATGGAAAATGATGTCTTGAAAATGTCTCGTCTTTTCTTAAAATAGACACCTTTAAAAGGAAACTAACTCATTCTGCCTGAGAGGCTGTTGGAGGTAAGATATCACCTGGACAGTCAATCACTCTGAAAGAATCTGCCACACAGTGCAGCTTTGATATGCAAAAGAGGTAATGTCCCGACACGCTGGCTGGCTCTCACACTCTCTGAATTCCTCGCAACACCTG
The DNA here is from genome assembly GCF_963422515.1 of Blennius ocellaris. Lineage (NCBI taxonomy): Eukaryota > Metazoa > Chordata > Actinopteri > Blenniiformes > Blenniidae > Blennius > Blennius ocellaris. Next base: position 8,450,595 of record NC_137659.1, read on the forward strand.
GAGGTGACTACTAATAAGATATCAAAAAAGCGTCAGGAAGAATGATTAATGTGAAAGAAACTGAAGCAAATGACGTCACTTTTGCATTCGCAATGAAGTCGGTTTGAAAAATGTGCCTTGATAAAACAATGCGGAGGAGGAAAGACTCTGACCATGGCCCCCAGATTTCTTCTGAAGTGCTCCCCGCGAGGCTCCTGGCATGAGAAGCCCTACACACACACACACACACTTTGCAAAGCACTGATATTGCGATTTGTGGGCAGGGCGTGCTCCGACACGGCGCAGACATACCAGTCATGGCAGCCGACTTGGCTTCTTCGATGGACTCGTATTTGTCGGTGAGCTGCGCCCGCGTCACCCTGTGCTCGGTCTGTTCCTGCTCAAGACGCTGCTGCAGCGTCTTCAGCTTGTAGTTCAGGTCGATCTCCTGGTTGTTCTTCTCCTGTGAAAATCGCACCAAGAGGAAGCGTGAATTTATGCAACTCGAACAGGCAAAACAAGCTAATTTTTTGCACTCATGGAAATGTAAATTCTGTGAATGTGACTGGACCTTCTCCAGGTTGTTGCTCCTCTCCTGCGACTGCTTTCGCTCCGCCTCCACCTTGGAGACGCTGAGCTTCATGTTTTTGTTGTCCTCTTGTAGCCCGGCCATTCTCGCTGAGAAGAAAAGGAAAGCCATCAGAATCACTCTTATTAGGATCGTTTTAATACGGATTAACAAGTGAAGTCACGGTTTTTCTACTGTGCGACTGATCAGACATTGGAGGTGGGCAATCTGATGAGGCGTTCCCAGGAAATCTGCATTTTCAGATTTCACTGCATTTCGCACGAGAAAGTATCTTTAGACGTGGCTTTATGTTGAAACTGTAGTAATTTTTGGTAGCAATTGTGAAACGTTTTGCAAAAATGTCAACTTTTTCAAAACCTACACTCGGGACGTCACAACAAAGAAAAAAAACTTTCAAGTTTCAATTTAAAAGGTGATTATGGCACTATTCTACCAGTCTGACCCGCTCAAGATGAAAGTGGGCCGTGTGTGACCCTTGACCGAAGGAAAACAAAATGACAAAGATGTAACGCGTCTCAATTCCTCAACGAGACGCGCTCCACCTCGGTCGTCCTTTGCGCCTCTCACCTTGCAGCTCCCTGATCTCCTCCGAGCCCTGGCTGTAGTTCCGGCGCTCCGAGTCCAGGCTGCTCTGCAGATGCACCAGCTCCTTCTCCAGCTGCGCCTTCTCTGCATCCGCCGCCCGGCTCCTCTCCTGCAGCTCGCGGTTCAGGCTCTCCAGCTGGCTCATGGACTTGGACATCTCCGTGTGGCTCTTGCGCAGCCTGGCGGCCGTGTCCGACTCGGCCCGCAGCAGGTCGTTGGCCTCCTCCAGCTGTTGACGGATAGAAGGGAGGCAGAGGGAGGGTCAGGTCGCGGTCCCCCCACCTGTCTGGGAGGATTAGACGGGGATGTACCTGATTCTGCAGCTGGGTGATCTTATCATTGGAAGCCTGCGAATTCTGGCTGATTTTCTTCATATCTTCATGCTGCTCCTTCAAAGTTGACACTAAACACACACAAAAAGGTATCAGTGGGTCAATTTCTCACATTTTCGATTCAAGGAATTAGGTTTGCGTCATCTCAAAGACAAATATTTAAAAACCAGAGGGAATAATACTGTGCAAAATCCTCAGTTTGAGTGGATTGGCGAGATGAATCCAGGGAGAATTATGAGAACTTGGCTTTTGCAGTCATGTTGGGACTTTTATTTATTTACTTGTTTGTTTGTATTACTGTGACCATTTAGACCAGCGATTCCCAACCAAAGATCCACGAGGGAGTTGCAAAGCACTCCTGATTATAAGGGGGAACAGCATTTTTGATGTTTTAATAATAATTGAGTCAGCATTTAACTAATTTATAACATAAAACTACGAAGCTTGAGCATTTACACGAAAAAGTGTCTATAACATACATAAAAATAAGCTTGCAAAGTAATCAGTGAGACAAAAAAATGGTGGCACATCAAAGATGAATCAGTCAAAAAGAGAGAGAGTTAGACAGAATATGGCTTCATTGGACAAAAATTAAGAGCTGAATATGTTTTTTGTGGTGGAAAAACTAGCGATCAGACCACCAAACACCCCAAGACGACGTGTAAACCCAAAAAGAGAAAAAGAAGCACACAGAATATGACAAAGAAACATATCGTGTGTTTATGAGGTTCCTTCAACCTTTTTGTTTGTGTTTTTTTCTATAAATGTACAGGGCGTGGTTACGGGTCGCCTAAGTTTACGATGGTACAAAGTTGAGTTCCCCAAGCGAAGGGTTGGGAATCACTGATTTGGAGCACCATGCTGAAGTCATGTGCAGCCGAATCCTGCAGGAAGCCATTAAAAAACGTTAAAGAGACAGTGTGTGACTGTCATGGTGAACTCAAGAGTGGTGGAAGCTGAAGCTCCCACCAGGACAGCGAGTAATCCAGTTGGAAAGCACATGACCCGAACCAGATCTAATGAAACCGAGAGGAGGAGCACGCTGCCGTGCCTCTCCGCTGCGCTCATCTGCTGGCCGCATCTGCAACCTCACTCCCGCGATCGCGATTTAATTGCCAAGTGTCTAAATCGAACGTCGGCGGCACTTCATTACCCTCGTTCTCCAGATTGCGCCTCTTCTCCGCCTCCTGGTCGGCTTTTCTTTGGTACTCGGTGAATCTGTGCTGCAGCATGATCTTGTCTTTCTCCAGCAGGGACGTGCTGGCCTCGGCAGTTTTCCTTAGGTTCGCCTGTGGCGAGAAGCAAACAGAGCAGCTGTGATGTGGGACAAACTTCGCCACAATGCAACCGCTTACGTTCAACGCTCATTCATTTGACTTTCTTTCTGCCTCTCGCCCCCAAAAACCGTAACGCTGCTGAAAGAACGAGAAGCAGCAAAATGACTCAAACCTCTTCATCCAGTTCTTTCAGAATCTTTTCGATTTTGGTGTTGGACGTCCTGGAGAAAACAGAAACACAGGGGTACTCATTAGATTGTTGGGAAGTTAGCTCGGCCGCTTCAGTCTCAAATCATCAGAGGTTGGGTCGGTTGCAAGTGGGTTGATGTGTCATGTCGGTGTTTGTGTATTTATTACACAGTTGGTTTTTTTATGTGTTAGTTTGCCCTTTTAAATTTTCAACCTCATATATGTATTATGTGGCAAAAGCACAGAGGGCACTTTGAATGTTGTTATTTTAAACAATGACAATACGGGAGCTCTGTGAGTGGGTTTCAGTGCCTTAGTGGTCAGGGTTGATTTAGTGACTGGGCAGGCTGTGTCCTGGTTTGTTTTGGGGTTGGTTTTTTTTACATTTGGATCGTGGCTATTTAGTCTGACTGACCATGGCTTGCCTCCTCAGAAGTGTCCGATACCATACCTGCATTTCTGTTCCAACTCGTCCTTCAGCTGCATTTCGCTGTGGAGCTGCTCCTCCAGCTGGTAGATTCGTTTCTGCATGTTCTCCAGCTGAGCACATATGTGATTTAATCAGATGAGGTGGAAGCTTGGCAGACGCTGTCCAATCGCAAAGATTTCTACTTACATGACTCTTGTCTTCTTTAGTGGAGCTGCTGCGCTTGTCGCTGGTCTTTGTGGAAGAGGAGCCGCGCAAGAGGCTGTAAAAAAACAACAACATTTCCACTCTGAGCCACAGCAGTAAAAACTGCGTTACAAAACTGATAGAAACGTGGTCTTTATCAACTGATCTGGTATCAGCTGGTGTGAATTAAGTGTGTATCAAGAGTGTGGCAGGCTTACTGCTGGTTGCTGTAATAAGTGAATCCCACAAAGGGAAGCTGGTTCCCCACAAAGGCCTTTGGGATGGGGAAGGTCTCCTCCTCTCCCCGGTCTTCTTCGATGTCGTCAAAGTTGCTCGTGTCGACGTCGCTGCTCAGCTCGGGCACGACGGGGGCAGCCGCTGCACGAGGCACAGAGACGCACTATATTATATCATACCGCAGATGTCACTTTCTGTATGTTGTGGGAATATGGGATCATTGTATGCACACACTGTGCACACAAAAAGTATGTGCCTTGACCGATTCATGATTTCTTCATATTAGAAATACTGCAAAGCTCAGGTGTGCTGCGCTGCATACTGAAAGGGAAATAAGTATAATCACGTCTCTGTGTCATCACGGACGGATTTTTGTAATTCCCTTTCACATTTCTGAACAAAACATCCCTGGATCGCCTCCAGTTGGTACAGAATGTCTTTGCCAGGCAGTTAAAAACCAGCAAACGTTGTCACATTGCCCCGTTCCAGCTTCTTTACACTTTCTTATTAAGAAGTGATAAACAGAGTGCCTGTCGTACCGACACCATGAATACATGCCAGATATGACACTAGAATAGCAGAAGAAATAGCTAGGAAAAAACAACTAAGATAGCTATTGTACCGCAGACTGTGGGACTGAAGTGAGAAATGTGACATGCAAATAACAAAATGCTTCATTAGTCGATGTGTGTTACATCCAAGCGTGTCACCTGATGGCTGCTTTTCGCTGCAGCTGAAGAATTCTGCCACACCTCTACGTACACTTAAAACAGACTACTTCAAATAAACAACTGCTTCAGAGATAAGTTATACAGCGAGAGTTAACGTGAACAAACTCATTCACCTTCATTATTAACTATACCTTCTTATTTGTATTTTTTTCCCTAAATAGAACATTGTGAATGACTAAACAGCTATGAATATTAATAAAATGCAAGGGGGTTACTTCTTACAATTGAACAAATGCAATAGAAACAACGGTTTTGGAGAAAGTGGCTAAACTCCAAAAGGTTTATCATGTTTTATTGAGTGGAAGAGGTTCAAAAATGTCTATGGTTGGAAAAGTTGACAGATCAACATGAATCCTTCACATGTTACATTTCCAATCCGACATTTAATTTTCAGCATTGAGAGATTATGACATTAACTGCAATCCATGTATTTGACCACAAGGGGCACACTTTAGTCCGTATCAGTTCAGGATTAAGTGAAGTGTCAGCATTAAAGATAATTTCGAGAATTTGAAGTTATTCTGACTATAATATAAACTAACCTGCGATATTTTTTCATTCCAGCTACATGTGGACAAATATTTTCTACCTCTGAAGATGTGAACAGTTTGATAAAAACCACTGTGATCTGTCAGTGATAAATCACACAATGAACTGAGGCAGAATATTGTTCAAATTGCAGTTCTTTTCTTCAAATTTCAGGTGTGTCATGTGTTGTTAAAAGGATAGTTGATTAAATGTGAACTTTGCCACAGTAGCACATTGAGATGTAGTTATTTGTATCTTGTGGCCCCTTGTAGTTTTTTAAGCACTCTTTAAGCATGTTTTGAACATTTCATTTCATCTGTCCGGGCAGTATTTGGAGGAAGATAACTGTACGATAGGTCTCGCACTGAGGACTCGGGAGTTGATCTGGATGGCGGCTCTATTTTAAAAGGAGGGAAAGCAGCCAGCTTGCTCGAGTTGATCCGCCTGTGAAACCACGCCAGGCGGCCAACACAGAAGCGCTGACTCGGGCCTGGTGGAGCATTAAAGAGGAGAGACACCGGAGCCCCGACTGGAGCGACTGGATTCCTCCACACATTTCTAAATCTCCGTCTCGGGTGCATTAGCACTGGAACTACATCCCATTGTTGGCCCGGGTATTACTCCGGGGGCAGGAATCACGTTCAGTCTTGGGAGAGGATGCCGAATGAATGGCTCGTCTACAAGAATTTCCTGCAACTGTCCGCAGTAGGTCAAATGGAAAACACGGTCAGTGGCTGCGCGGTCGCAGCAGCAGCGAGCAGACGGGACGAGCGAGAAGCTTCTTACTCTCTCTGATGTTCTCCCAGGTCCACTGGTCGTTCTTGAAGAAAGGGTGCCTCTTGATTTCATCCACGCCGTTACGGCCGAGTCGAACTTCCCTGCAGAAGGCAGGAGGACGATACTTTACATCCGGTTGTTTCAAGAAGACAAACTAAATTTTTCTCTGGAGAGGCACCATGAACAATTTGGACTACAATTCAATTTCTGGATGAACTGTGTCTTATCTAAAGAAATAAATACAACATAATGATGCCAATTCTATTCAATCCAGGCAGATTTATTTACGGATTTTGCCTCTGGGATTAATCAAGTTTTTCTTTTTTTTAACTCTTAATTTTCAATTACACCTTTTTGACATGATATAGAACACACATTCTTATATTAAAACCTATTAAATGTCTGCAGTTGTGCAGCCTCAGGGAGGCAGCATCCTTTTCCTCTGAAGTAAAAGCAATCCATTTTTTCGAAAAGGTCAATTTCATTTTTTAACGAGATATAATGCACAAAAGGCCATCAACACTCATTAACCGTTTAAATACAAACCACACCTTTTGACTTCTCTGGATTAACAAGTCAGTAACTCAACGTACAACTCAACTGGTTCATACAACCGAAAACAACTTCAATTACAGCCAGAAGCAGCTCATTGTGCAATTTCCACTTTTTAATATTTCCTCCACTAATAGACAGTGACTGGTTGAGTAACCGCAGTTTCCGTTATCACTTGTAAACATTATCTTTTAAACTGGACCTTACTTAATTTTTTTTTTTTTTTTTATTTAAAAAAAGAAAGAAAACTCCTCAATTGAACCGGCAACCTTTCCATTGTGAGGCAACCACACTACCACCCGAGCTACAGCCACCATAAGCTGTTGCTGGAGCACTTTTCTCTCTTTACAACTAAATAAATAAACTCGGAAATAACTGACTGTCGCTTTATGTCTAATAAAATTGAAATTATAGCTAAAAGCAGTTAATGGGAGCATTTTAGACTCTTGAGTTAAAAAAACAACAACAAAAAAAAAGAATAAGCAAGGAACAAGATGCAGTCAAGCTACCAGCTTAAGGCCATCTGAAACAAGTAAAATAATAAAAAAGTATTTTTATGGTGTTGTTGCCGTTTGTTGTAGATGATTTGGGTTCATTGACCCCCCCCCCCCCCGCCCCGGTTTTCCGCTCACCTGTCCGTCAGGAAAGCACAGATGAGATTCTTGGCGTCGTTGGAGATGTCGCTGTCGTCGGGGAACATCAGGGCGTTCTTGTGGTTCATGATCTTGCTGTAGGTTCCCACAAGTGAGTCTGCATAGAAAGGAGTGTCGCCTGCGCGCGGGACAAGGAAGAAAAAATAGAAGAAAAAAAAAAATTGATGTGCGAGATGTACAACCTGCGGCAGTGAAACTTTCTGGAAATGTTGGAATGGACACTCACCGACGAGCATTTCGTACAGGAACACTCCCACCGACCACCAGTCGCACTCTCTGCCGTAATAGCCATCTCCTCCTTGAGATTTCAGTACCTCGGGCGAAATGTAGTCCGGAGTTCCTACAGCTGTGTCGCATCGTACCATGCCGTCCTGGAAATGGTCCACAGACGTCACTCGCGCGCACATATCTCAATCGCCGTGGCGACAACGCATGAACACTGACGCAAGGTGGATGTGATACCTTATTCATTTTCATGCAGGTCCCAAAATCCGCCAGTTTTAGGTGGCCTGCTTTGTCAAGCAACATGTTATCAGGCTTCACGTCCCTGAGGAAATGACATGTCGGCGTTAGCACAAATATATGCAAATGAAGCACACGGCAGGGAGGATATCAGGGGAAGGACAGAAGAGTGGAAATGAGTCGAATGCCAGATGAGAACTGTTGACAAATAAGATTCATTTTGCAAACATTTCCAGCTAAATAAAGGGAAATTATCGATTTATTTAACTGTAGGCTTGTGTAAAAGTTAGAATTCTTCAAAAATAATGAATAGGTTGAAAGGAGTTGGAGCAAAAACCTCCACCTTTCAGTGGCTCCGAGCATCGTTGTCATGTAAACGGCCCAAAATGATGAATGAAGGTTTCCCTTTTCACTTGGAAATGTTGTCGTGTAAATTTTGAGAGCAGAATTCATGATGAGTAGAATTGCGCCTACTCAAACCCAAACATCCCTTTTTTTTTTTACTTTTTTAAATTCTTTATAACTTTAGCATGAAAATCAAAGTATTTAAAATGCACTGCAATGCACTTAAGTCTTTTTTTTTTTTTAATTAGGGGAGTCCAGTTGTTCAGAGGAAATCAAGACCGACAGGAGGTAAGCTTAAAAAAATATTGTTTTACGTGTCAACAGATCGTGTTTCACTTCATTCATTAAACATGACGTGGCTGCAACAGAACAGATGTCAGAGGAACAAAAGCACCGTCTGACCGTGGTTATATGATAGAGAAGTCATGTCATGTTTGAGAAACGCACAGTCAATGCTCAACAGTCAGGAAAATAAATGTTGACATCAATAATTAACGTCAAATGGGCAGGCGCGCACAATACATAGTGTAAAGTACTCATGGTTGGTACTTGCAGTCTCACTCCGTCTTTAATGAAGTGGTGTCGGGTCATACAAACTGCTAAAATGAATAAAAACTATTAAAAATGGTTAACTCAGCCGAATCAGCTTCAAAATAGGAAATAAAAAAACCCTGACCTGAGACAAAATGTGCATAACTGTAAAGAATGGAGCAAAAACTAATAAAATGGCTCACATGAGCAGAACGCCTTAAACAAATATCTGAAACACATCAACTAGCTGAAGCAGTTAAAGTACGCTATAAGAAAATAAAAAAGATTAAAATGGCTAAAAGTGACTGCAAAAACTTAAGCAGCTAAATTATTTAAAAATTGTAGTCCTGTATATAAATAATGTATAAGCTGTAAGATCAATATATAAATGCGTTTAAAATGTATTTGGTGGAATGCCATTATTGCCATTGCTAAAAAAATTAAATTAATTGCCATGCTATTAATTCGATGTTGTGAACTTCTGCTTCACACAGACTATGATTTAACTAAATATTTACGAGAGAAAAGTGTTTTAAGGTGTAAACATTAAGCCAGGGAACATTTCTGCTGAATATCAGCCACTTAAGAACCAAAAAAGTACAATAATGATCAGACAAAGAAATCATCCCCACTATCGTCTTATGATTCATGGTGGTGAACTGTAAAGAGAAGAGAAGTCACCTGTGAATAAATCCCATGGAGTGGATGCCGTCCAGAGCCAGCACCACCTCCGCTGTGTAAAACCGGGCCCACTTCTCTGGGACGTCGTAGTTGCTCATCAAGTTCACCAAGTCACCGCCTGGCATGTACTCCATCACCATGTAGAGGTAGCGGTCGTCTTGGAAAGCAAAAAAAAGCTGCAGAAGAGAGAGGGGGGGGATTATTTGAATATTATACCAAGTCGGGTGAGTGGGTCGGGCTTGAAGATGAGTCGCAGTACCTGCACCACCCACGAGCTGTTGGCAAACGCCATGATGTCCCTCTCCTCCCAGAAGAACGCAGAGTCCGACCTCTTGATCATCTCGAACTTGCTCAGCAGCTTCATGGCGTATACTTTGCATGTGGCTCTGTGCCTCACCTGGAACAAGATGGCGCCGGCTTACTGGCACAGTCTCGACCGCGGCCTTTTTTTTTTTTTTTTAATTGTCAAGCATTTTGCTACAAACTTGAAGAACTCTGTGCCGTTCAATACACAGAAATCACAACGCTTACCAACTGCACCTCTCCGAACGCTCCCCTCCCAATGACTTTGACCACCTCATAGTCCTCCGCTTTCATCCGCAGGTCACGGATTTTGCTGATTGTTTCTTTATCTGGAGAGGAAAGGAAGGCGCGCGTTAACAGCCAACAGCTACACAACAATTGCAACCTGCAGTCTGAACGCCTTGAGCCCTCTGGGTCCCTTTTTTTCACGGAGACTTTTACAAAATGAACCCCAAAAAACAAACATTTCCATTCGATAACTTGGAAATGATAATACTTCTTCTGCACATGTGCGAGTGGATGGACAATAACAATCTGCCGTTTCTGTGTAAAGTAGTGGAGTAGTCACTGTAGCTGGGACCTCAGAACACTGCTGCTTGAATCCTTAAAAGAAAAAGAAAAAACACCCTGAAAGTCAACCACATCATTCCAGTTTGTATGTGTTTGCACTTCCTGTCATTCAGAAAATCAACTTCAAAACACGACAACTGGCCTAGAAAGTTCTGAATGGTTTCAGGACGCTTCTGATCTTCTGTTATGTTACTGAACCATCCAGACGACTCAGGTCATCTGGATCAAAAGCTGCTTTTAGTCATTAAATATCTGAAACAATCCAAGAAACCCGCAGGAACCGAGCTTTTTTAAAAAGTTCCATTTTAATTTTTCTATAATAAAGTCTGTGTTTTCTTTGTTTCATTAACCTTTTCCTGTTCTCGCTGCTTATTCTGAATTTGTCACCATGTTCATGTTTGTTCATGTAAAAGGCCCCTTGATGAAACGTGCTGAACAAATACAGTTGTGTTGCCTTTGTGTGTCAGTTTGAAAGGTGCGCTGCTTTGAAGACTCGGGTTTTCTTTTCATTAAGTAGGTGTGAGTTCAGTCGGATCTCCACACAAGTTTGTCATTTTCTTCAATTCTGCAATACGTTTTTTTGTGCAAGAAGACATTGTCATGTTGACACTATATTAAATATCTGTTATTTATGAGAACATCCAGATCTGGAAAAAAGTATCTATCACGCCTTAAATAACACATTTTATGTTAAACACAGTCTATTATATTAGAAATCCCCGATGTTATGTTCTACGTGACGTGGTTTCCTATACTTTTCACATTTTTGCAAATAAAGGAATTTAGGTATTTAATTTATATTCGCACCATCTATTGAAAACTGTTTTGTTGCAGCTGATCTGTGCAAGTTATATGTATTAAAAACAATTCCTTGGCTTGTACTTGTCCTTTTTACACTGCAGTGAAAGATGTGCGCTATAACCATTAACAAGTGATTCTCAACTACAAACCTACCAAGTCCCAGGAGAATGCTGTTATAATCCATCTACTCGCACATCGTTGTGGTGCAAACGGACAAAACACAAAGAAAGTTTTCCGTGATCACTTGAAAACGTCGCGTAAACTGGACCTGAGTAGTGGGGGGGGATAGACTGAGAGGAAACTTGGTTGCTTACTGAGAAAAGTCCTCCTGCTGATGTAATAAGTGTAACTGCCCTTGGGGGAAACAATCCCACTATTCAGCCACATTTGTTCATATTTGCACTACTGGGGGAGATTACTTTTAAATCACATGGGTCACAAAAGGCAGGGCGCATCCGAGTTCAAGTATTTACAAGTTTATAAAAAAAAAACTAAACCAAAAAAAACAAGCTCTATCTAAAATATTAAAAAGTTCATGAGTGACTCATCCACACTGTGAGCATGGGATCGTGCTCACGGCTCCACATAAAGACATAACATGATTTTGTGTCGCTCTTACAGAGGCCGTGCTGTGCGAGTGCGTCTGGGCGTGTTTGGAGGACTGTTTCCCTATTGGGTGCCGCCATACATGTCGCACGGCGATCAGCTGATTCGATGGTGATGCAAAGCGCAAAATGCAAAGGAGTGAATTGTGAGTAAAGAACGCCGAAGGCAGAGCACGCCACCGAGGACCGGAGTCTCGGTAGATAGCAGGTCCATTAGTCCATGTCGGTCAGTGTTTCACACAAAAGTCCAGCACCAAGAGTAATTGAGGAGATGCCTAATGGCAGTTTTGGCCTGAGGGCTCGTAGTAGCTTGAGCTCATATTCAAAAAGGAAACACTGGATTTTTGTTGTGCCTTTAAATAATGTATAGCTTTTGCCTCCTGTCGAGAATGTAAGACGAGTCAGTTTGAGACTTTTACAATCGATACGTGTGCATCGGCTCACGCTAAACTGCCGTCATTAGATCATTAAGTCAGCTTTGTGGAAATCCAGTTTGTGTTCTTCCAAGTAATTAAATCATACTGACGTCACCCTGTCATAAACTGGCATTCATGAAGAAGAAATGTTTTTTTTTTTTTATTTAACTCTGGGGTGAAACTAAAGATGGACTAGATTATATTAAAAGATGTTTGCAATATATTATCCAAACCATTAACTCGTGAATTAGAGCTCATCTCTGTATGCATGAGTTTATGAATAGTCTATACACAATGCTCCAGCCTTGTGTAAAAAAAAAAAAAAAAAAAAAAAAAAAAAAAACTAGAAGTCTACATGATCCTTTTTGTTCAATACTTCCTATCATGCTGTGAGCAAAAGGTTAAGTCAATGAACTATTTAGTTCAAAGTTTTCACGAACAACATGAAGTCAAACATTGTGGCTCACCCTGCTGACTGGAGGCTATCAAAGTCTTTTTTTTTTTTTTTACATTTTCTAATACATGTTAAAATGAATACTGTTAGCGGACCATAGAAATAGTTTCACCTCTTTTGCAATGTTTTGACAACTAACCTTTGCGCATCAAAGTGTAATCAGTAAAGTTGAATCCAATCTGTTAGAAGCGGTGCTTTCAAAAGTTGTGTTTTCAGTGGCTTGGAGCACCGTTGTCGTGTAAATGGACACCCAAAATGCAATGAAGGTCTCGGTTTAAACTTTGTTGTTTTAACCAGGCCCTAATTCAGAGTTTCGAGTTTGCCCGTAGGGATTCAGAGTCCAATGTCAGTAAATTTCTCTGACTCAACTCAAAGGTCTTTACCCGATTTTGTTCTCAAAATACAGCAAATTCATGCCTTTCACTTTAAAGAAGCCTGCTTTTGGCTCTGCCTTGAGGGTCTGAGCAAAGCATAAATTTGTGAGTGTGTGTATGCATGTGTGTAACTGTATCTCAAGTCCAAAATGCCATAACGATCCTTCAAAATCTGCTCCAGGCTACTACTTAAACCCTGAAACTTGAAAAATTCAATGTTTCATGCTACATCTGGAGCAGTGCAAACAATTCACGTCAGGAGAAAAGGCACTTTTAAACCAAAACTCGAAAATCTCAATTAACTGTTGTGATCCAAGTCATGCAACAGAGGGTGCGTACGACTTCAGATTATATAACAGGTTTAAATCCTAAATCCTGATTTAAAAAAAAATTATCTCATCAGGTCCTGTTACAGGTCATATCATCTAAAAAACTGCTCAATAAAGTATGGTTGCTATTTATTAGGGTTATTCCAGTCATTTTTGTAACCTCTCATTTTGTAACCTCCATTTTCACAATTTTCGACCAATGAACAATATAATATGAGTTGGTATTATCCAGAAAATGTCCTTGCACAGAATCGGATGTTTACACTCGGATCTGTTGAAGAGGAGATGGATTCACTCTCAATATGAGGATTGGATTGATACTTCTTTGTTATGCCTGATGTATGTTGTGGGGGTTGCACAGTCTGGTGAAAAAAAAAAAAGAAGAAGAGAGAAAAGCCAACCCTGATAAGCATCATGTGGGTCACCAGCCATTTATGAAAGCCCCTTTGTTGGGGACACTGAGCAGCAGACACCTATTGTGTGTCCGGGCCCACATCGAGGCGCTGACCCAAAAACAACCCTCTCTTCTGAGCCGGGGCTCATCGTGCCAACACTGAGCGGGGTTCTGCAAATGCTTCACGTGAAAGACACCGGGCAGGCGCTGCTGAAGGAGAGCATCCAGGAGACGGGGGGTACTTACATCTGTTCAAAAAGTTGTCGATGCTCTTGTTTTTCCTCAGGGCAGGAAAGTCAAGGTCGTACACCAGGGCATCCAAGCCGTCCTGGAGGGAGAGGAGAAAGATTGTCAAGAAGGAAGCAAAACGACGGGTACACGAGAGAAGCACAGTGTAATATTGGGACTTTAATACATTAATTACTGGACAAATATTAACTAACTTAATCATGCTACATTCTCATACTCAAGTGGTTCATTTCCCAGTGCACCTGAGAAAATCCCTTTCACTTCCGACCCTATAATATCCCATACATTCAACGTTATACCCTCTTATTAGTTCAAATGAATGCTTGAATGTTGTTCCCGGTATCTGTGCTGGGCCAAAACAATGATTCGGTGGAGGGGTTGTGTTTGTGTTTGAGCCGAGTGGAGCGAGAAAGTGGATCTGGAGAACGTGCTGCGAGTTACGGCCCCTGCAGACTCCCATAAGCACAAGAAGAAAAGATCGGCTGTGACGTCAGCCGGCTGCCAAAATAAAAAAAAAAATGCTCGTTTGGCAGGAGTGTTCATACTCCGAGAAGAAGCTGTCAAAGCCGCTGGCCACGCCCCCTCACAGTAGCCACACATCTGAAAAGCAGCGTTTCACCTTTACAACTTCACAGCTTACTTCTCGCTTCAAATGTTTCCAGAAATACATTTCGCTCAACTGTTTCAGTAATAAAAGGGAAAGTTTGTGTTCGGGCCAGGATGTTCCGGATATAACCCCAGGTTTCAACTCCAGTCGTTGGCAGCCCCTGGGTGATGCGTTCAGGTGCATCACGTAACACCGAGATGTTCTATGTTCTATGTGCTATATGCTAACATGCTTCAGGGCTAATACAGTAGCGAGGCTACATGCTAAACATGCTTAAAATATGACTGATACAGTCATTAGCGTAGTCATAAGCTAAGAACAGCTCATTATTTTTGACATGGCACATAATTCAACATGTTGGTATCACTTTAACACTAAACATGAAGCCATGAGCACAAACTAACCATAAGATTATTCCTCATGTTCATTCTGATATTCATCTATCAAAATCTGCATAAAAATAGGTTTTTGAGATGCAACTGAAATGTGATTAACTGTGGTAAACCTGTCACAAAGTCCTGAATTATTAGTTTGAGGGTTTTTTTTTTTTAAATCACATTTTGCCAACAACAGCAAATAAAGAACTGCACCGCTTTCTCTGGATCATCAACTTTTTCGCCAGCACATGAGAATCAGAACAAGTTACCGTCAGTGCAATTATAAAAAGGACTTTACACTCTAAACTGAAACTTTCTGAGTGGTTGGTTCGTGCTTAAAGGTTTGAGTCTGGGTCGTTCTGCGCCTGGTTGAAAAAAAAAACTAAACTAGAACCAACTAACTAAGGAAGCTTGTGGTTGGAGGTTCACATGTTTAAATCCCACTGTCGACATGTTACGGAAGGGTCACTGCAGGCCATCAACAAAGTATGTCATTCAATGTATGAAAAAAACAAAAACAAAACAACAACTTTACATTTAATGAAATATTGCCTTGACAGTTTTCATGGCAAACAAGTTCAGCAACATACACAACATAGATCTGAAACAACTGTGACCACTTCCCATGTCAGAAATGCCACTACTTACTAGTGAACGTCAGTCACATGATTTTTAACTTGCACATCTACATTTAGAAAACCCAATGCAGGTCAACGAGAAACTGGTGAGTGTCAGAATACTTTATTTTGTAAATGTAGAAATCTACAATACGGTCCACATTAAATTCCACATGTAAGGTTGGTATCACATAAATAATGCTACAGACCGCCCCACTTTCATAGAAAAGTAGAAGTTTGCAATTCAATCAATTAAACTTTTGGAGCAGGTCTTAGAAAAAAACCTATAAAAACAATATGAAGACACAGAAACGCAGGAAGCAACGGGAAGTAACACTTTCTTTGTGGTGAAACTAATGAAGGGCACAGGTTTAACTTCAAATATCTGACAGTGTTGGCAAGAAGCGTAGAAGATACATGGTTTATATTGTGCTATTTAGTTACGACGATGGCTTTTATTTGAAAGAAGCTAATCCACGTGTACGCAAAAGGGAGGCGCACGACGAGTCCGCTAAGTGATTAAACATCCACACCCTCAGTCGTTGGAACCAAAATATACATAAGAGTTTAAATACAGAGATGCAAAAGCCTATCCTTCAAAGTACTGTACTCCAGCAGATAGGGGTTAATAAAGGCTTTAAATGGCTCTTGATGCACACAAAAGACTTAAAGGAAAATGTTTATGGTTGATTACAAATTGTGCTTAAATATCACCATTGTCTGAGCAATTCCTTTCAGAGGATGGTTGACTAATAGGTACTGTCCCTCTGCACCAGGGGTGGCCGACCAAGAGCCACAAAAATGGCTGTGGTACAACAAAGAGCCACATCATATACATGCGGACTTGCAAACTCCCTCTTTCAGACATGGACAGATTTATTTATCACACACACAAATTAATACCCAGTCATACACTATATACTTCCCACAAATGGTATCACTTCTGTACAGAACATCTAACATGGCAGCTCAAGCAAAAGTATCAACATTCGATTGGGACTGAAAAAAAAAAAAACTTTTTCAAAGAAAGTATTAAAGCCAAGAAATGTTGTAAAAAATAAATAAATAAATGTATGGTTTTTCCATTGCGAATCAAGATTGAGTGAGATTTGTCCTCAAGCGCAAGTCTGTGTGGTTTCATTACAAACTCTCATTGCCAAGTAAGTTAACAAAACAATTTTCAGCAGGTCCGCCGTTTCCATGTCAACGGACATCGTTTTCAAAACATTGCCGAGCAAGCGTGAAACGGAGCCTTTCGTTAAAGTCAACAGTGAAATTTCAAGTAACACCAACCGTAACCCTTTTTTTGACAGTTTTACGACTTTTCTGCTCGAAGGTTAAATAACTTGAACTGCTGTTGTGAAAACAAGGCTTTTCTAAGAAGCTTAAGGAATCGTGATCCTTTTAAAATTCAGCTCCAGTAGTGGAATTACAGGAGCTGCAGTGTGTACAGTAGCCATGCTGCTTCGAGCTGGCCTTGAGCAGAAGTGCCACTGCCCAGCTTTAATCTAATCTTCCATAATCCAGACGGTCTGAAACGAGCTGGGCACACAAACACTTGAACAGTCTTGTTGGTTGCGCAGCCCCTTTTGGCAGGTGTGACCCAGATGTTAAATGTGAGATGTGCATCTCAAGCTGCTGTTTTTGAAAAGAAACCAACTCTCCAATTCACTACTCAAAAAGGTCCAAAAAGAAAAAAAAAAAAAAAAAAAGCATTGCTCGTTTGTATCAGCCAAGTGATGTAAGAAATGACAATATTAATCCCATCTCTTTGGTATCACGAGTGATGTGCTACAAAGTTCTTTTTTGCATCTCCAAGGTAAGCAGTGATGACACACAGTGAATCAGCGGTTCAGACAAGAGGCGACGAATCCTCTTAAGTTACTCTTCTGCTTCAGTGGAGGTCAGGCCATTACTCCTCCATGAGACTGAAACCAAGAAGGATGGGGGGGGGGGGGGGGGGTCAAAGAGAGGGAGGGATCGAGGTGGAGGACACTCAGTAGGAAGACCAAGCTGTTCGCCGGCAGAACATTGGAAATGATTGCAGGGAGGGCCAGGGATTGAAACGTAGAGCCGTCATTGGAAAAGGTTGAAAAACTGCATGAGGGAATATTTACAGAAGTCTGACTTTGAGAGGCTGTGAGAAAAAAGGGGGCCTTGTTGGCCAACGAGTATCCAGCCCCAGCCTACAGTGGAAAAAAAAAAAAAAAAGGGGAAAAAAAAAAAAAAAGCCAAAGAACCGAGTCCTTCAGGACCCTAATCACAAGGCTCTGTGCTCTGCAATGCACGTTTGCATAACTTCCTGCCACAGAGAGCTCTGGACAGCCACAGTAACATTCCTTAACAGGACTGTACACGTCAGAGAGCTATTTTAGGTATGTGGCCAAACAAGTTCTCAACAAAAAGTGAAGGAAGGGAGGGGGGGGGGGGGGTGCAGGGTTCGAGAAAAAAAAAAAAAAATCTATCCCTGAGTGGAGAGTCACAGAGTAAGCTTTATTTTCAATCAGCACTCAGCGGTTGGAGCCGGCGTGTTGCAAGGCTGGGCCATCCAATAAGGAGAACAAATAGAGGAAAAAACAAAAAGCAAGGCCAGAGTGCATGTCAGCCTGTGTGCGGAGACATAACAAAACGAGGCAGGTACGAGAAGGGAACAATCCCAAGATGACACAAACCTAATTGCTAAATGAATCAGAACTGATTTCAGCAAAATAATGAACGAGTGAATGAGTGAACTTGTCAGACGAGAATCAAACATGTCCATTATGATCTTGGGGGTCAGATAGCGGCCAGACACATAACAAGATAGCTTGATAACAAATAAAGAACCTTGAAGCAAGTATTTCCTGAGGAAAAAAAAAAGTGTAATTTCCACTTCATCATTGCAATACAGCCTCCTGGTGTAACATGACAGTCGTCTCTGCTATTTGTGAGAAAAAAAACATGTCCAAAAATGTTTACATGCAGTAAAGTAAACTTGAAGTGAGTCTTGTTTATTGACATAACGGAAATTTTGTTTGGCTCAAACACAATGACAGCTGATGAGAAATCTGTGGTGAAGCAGATGGTGAGTCATGATAAAAACCGGATCAGGCAGAAGCACCACAGTGGATCATTGAAGAGCCAGACTGTGCTCACACAAATTATGGCTGATGAAACAAGACCACTGACAAAGCCTTTTCTTAGCTCCTAATTCACAGCCATTGCCTCGATTAGCCTTTTTCACCACATGTCCCAAAGCGCTGACATTTCTAAAGAGTTCAACAGTTTCAAGTCGGAGGACTTTCTAGAAAAGCTGAAACATTCCTGTCAATAGAAAAGGCATCCATACCACCTCATACGACGTAGGCATCTTGAAAGCTATAAGCATTTGAATTTCAGTCAGGAAAGACATTTGAAAGTCACATCACGTTGTGTGTGTTGTTGGGTGGGGGGGGGGGACAGCTGCCAGGATATCTGACATCGTCTGGGGTTAACCAACAGATCAGAAGTATGAATGAGAATAAAAAAGAGCTTCAGCAAGGCAGACTGACATTTTCAAAAGTATTATATTGCAACAAGATTTTGCAGGCCAACACTGCAACAATGGTTCTTAATTCAAAAGCAGTAAAGTGTTATTATGTGCTAAAAATTAGGATGAATCTCTGAACATAAAGTGACACATTTTTTGATAACTTTTTGGAAATGTGCTGATTCGCTGCTACTGTGCATGCGCACAACAGGCATAATAAGTAGTTCTTCTGCACATGCATGAGTAGATGGACAACAACGTTGGTTCTCTGAAGTGTCCTGACTCCCAGTCCATGTTCTCCTGGGACTTGGTAGCTTTTTTTAGTTGGGTGTCACCTGGAATAGCAAACCAACTTGATCATCTGCCCATACGAATGTCAGCATTCTCACCACTGCTGATGTTTATAGCTTTTTTTCTTCATGTGTGTGTGTGTGGTTAACAAAAATAACCAGCAGTGCAAACTCCTGGCCTGGCATGCTCACAGCATCGTTTTCAGCACATTGCTGCGGAAACACGAAACTTTTCTGAAATGAACAGGCAAATAAAATGCGTTTTCACAAGAAACCTTGTGTAAATGGAGTCTCAGATTGTCGTGGCCGCAGGCAGCACAGGACTGAACACAGTTATTTTCACTTCTGAAAGCTACTGTTGACACATTAAACCCTTGAATCCCCAAATCCCTGAATTAAACATGGACTGAAGTAAAGTAGACAAATACCTTATGAACTTATGGATCAACGTGTTAAATTCTTTGTGCAAATTATAAATGTGTTTTCTAAGAGGACAGTTGACAACTATGACAGTATGAAGGGACATCAGTGTGCTGAGTGACCTGCACGTGAAGGTTCCTTAATTATGATTTACAGGTGTTGGGGCAACATAGATCAAGAAAGCTCTTGTTTATGTCAGAAAGATGATGACAAACCACATTCTGCACACATTTCCAACAGCAGGGAGAATCAATAGGTGTGAGACTGACTGTCCACAACTTCTTGATAGAGGGATATAGTGAGAAAGAGAAGAAGAGAGACAAAGCAAAGCTCACAGAGCTCCCTGTTATCCCATTTCTGCTGATACTGCTCTAGCCAGAGGGCGACACATCCCTGTGATTATGAAATATTACCATTAAAAAAAAAAAAAAAAGAACATCTGATCACCGTATTAATGAAAAGAAATGTGGCACAAGACGCAGAAGACGCACAAAGCTGGTGGTTGACATTACATACGGCAATTATTTCTCCCCTTTCCTCTGAATTACGCTTCGGGGGAGAGAAATCCGCACACGGTGCAAGCTCTTTTCCAGACATTAAAAGCCTGAGTTACAATTTCCATGAGAGACTCGGCCACATCATCCCCCTTCTGCATGCCGGCGCAGGACATGCGGACTAACTTCACTTCTCCCTTGCTTTTTTTTTTTTTTGCCCTCTGCCACCTCGTCGACTCAAGTATGCTTTGCACATGTGAGCAGCTGCTTGGCGGATGGCAAATAAAGGCAGGTCCCACTGCAGGCCGCCAACACAGCATGTGATCGGACAAAGCTTCTTCAAAGAAACAAATCTCCCAAGCGTTTACCCTTCTCAAAGTCGGCGCAGAGACTTTTACTCAAGTTTTTTTTTTTTTTTTTGTTGCCTCACATTAATATCCGCTGACAGGAGATGCCACTTACCTAGAAAGTGTGCAGGTCGAACTGCACTGCTGGCTAAACTGCAGTGACAGTGAGCCCAGAAGGTGGGAAAACAGGGGCAGGACACTTTCTTACCAGGTCCCAGTGAGTGGAAATCACTGTCACAAACGCTTTCATGTGAAAATATAATTGGGTTACTCCCAACAGAGGAGAGCGCTCACATGCTTCCACAGGATTCTCAAGCAGAAGAACCTCGACATTTAAGATTTTCCCCCTTTGTAAAAGCGTTTCATTCTCATCCTGTCACTGCTGCCAGGATTGGCCATGCCTACTTCTCATAGCCGTGACTTGTTTACAATATCTAGATGATTTTAAACTACTATGAGGGAGAGCAATGGAGCTTGACTGGTAACACTATTCATTACAGTTTCAACTACTACTTCCACAGCAGGGCCGTCCAATCAGAGAGGATTCAACGACACGTCACACATTTCTAAAATGAGACTCACCACCATCAAAAATCACACAGTAATAGGGAAGAACAGACCAATATAATGGGACGCTATGACTTCCTACATGCATAAAACGGTAGACTGAGTCATTATATTTACCCATAAACAACATGTTTTGACCGTTTGATTCTCTGAATTAGGGCTGCATGATAACAGCATGCAATAACATTAAGTATTGCATGGCAACATCATGGATTGCAGTTGCTGTCGATTGTCGCACATGTTGATATTGTGTGAGCGATACATTTGCCTTACATTGTACAGTCCTACTGTAGGGGTGCCTCATATCAAAAGTAGATTGCAAAGGTATCGTTGGTAAGCCATATCCTGTTTGAAAGAAGAACAGGTTAAGGCGCCATTTACACAATTCTTTCAAGTGAAAACACTTAATTTTTGTGTGTATTGTGTCTCTTACATCCCCCCCGTCACCATTAGTTGTTTCCTCAGTTTCTTTATTGGTATTTTTGGTTGGTTGTTTTTTTTTTGGTCAATATTCAGCTTGAAACTTCTTTTTTTTTGTTTGTTTAGTTTGAATAAAAGAAAATAAAGGTGATGGTAATCCTGTAGAAGGAGGTGAGGAGAAATTAAAATTAAAATTAATTAAAAGGTGGGATCATTTCAGTATGCGTTGCATTCCTGCACATAGTCAGCCGGTGGAGGGAATGCGGGGGCTACAAACAGCCCGGGCCGACTGTTGTTCCCTTAATTGAATAGCTGAGGGGAGCAGTTTACTACTGACAGGCCTGAACCCTGCTGATGTTCATGACGGATCAGATGCTGACCAGAACCTTTGCCCCTGATACCATGTTTCTAGAAGTTTACGTATTTTATGTTATGAGCCATAAACACCTAAAGAATGGAATTTTAAAGGGTTGCAGCTTTTACAGAAACACTTACTATGCTTGGACTTTTATTTGGCTTGATGACTGTAATGACGTTTTCACAGGTCTGAGGCAAATATCTACTCCTGACCAACACCAAGAGCACAACACAAGTGTTTTAGTCTCTGTCTTCACTTCCTGGATATTTAAAGCTTCTTACTTATCTACATCCTTCTTACTTATCTATCTAGCACTCAATCAGGGGTGTCAAACATACAGCCCACGGGCCAAAACCAGACCTGAGTGTCCAGTCACGATGACAATGTGAAGCCTACATAAACCAAATAAGACAGTAAATGGAAGATGATGATGATGATTTTGCTGCCAGCTCATGAGCTTTAGCATCCAAACCACACTGTGAGGCTGAAGAGCCTATTGAAATTAAAGAAATTGAATAGAACCACTTGGAGTCGTCATTAATAAACACTAACATTTTAATAATGCACAGTGCTCAAGATCTAATTGGGCTCTATGTGGCCCCTGAATTATGATGAGTATGACAGTGCAGAATTAAAACGACCTTGAGCCAAAACACATCTCCAACTTACTCGTTATGTTATGAAGCCCCTCGTCTTGTCAGACTACTGGGACCAGAATACCCAAGGTTTCGCAACATATAAGCTCATTTAATGCTTTCTATTGGTTCAGAATTTTTTATCTTCAAATGGGTTCATTTTCAAGGGGAAAGGGGCCAGATCTTTTATTAAAACACCATATTATGCATAAAGAAGATATGCTACTTTATCAGGTTGCATAAAACATAATGCGCTTTGGCTCACCGAAGGGAGCAGCTGAAACGAACCATCATATGTACTGTCGCTGTTCCATTTTGATTTGTCTGTTAGTGCTTTGTTTGATTTTTAAATTGACATTCTGGTACTTCAACTATTTATCGTCTTGTGAATGTGTCTTGTGAATCACATATATTAACAATACCACAGCTGTGTGCCAGGACGGCATTACGAGTTAACACTACTGTGTAGGTGAGACCTATCTGACGAAATGAAGACGACACCCTAATCAGATGCCCAAACCACCAAACCGTTTCCTCTCAAAGTGAAACCTGATGGTTGTGTTCCTCATTTGATCACAAAGACTTAGATCCTCCCCGCTGCAGGGAAAACCTGGGAACAATATACTCCTAGTAGGGTCATCAAAGAAGGACAGGTCTGGATTCAAGACCCAGGCAGACATGTCCACAAACCCCAACAGTAATGCAAAAAGTCCTGCGCAGGCCAAGGTCACCAGGTCATATTCCTGAGCCAAGCCTGTTAGCATGATAGCTCTCATATACCAGTCAGACTAAGCCTGAACAATCTACATGGGAGGCTTATTAGTTGAGTGTTAGATATCAACTTTATATCTAGTAGCCGCCAAGTTTCAACTGTTGTGTTTTTCCACCGCTGATCAGCATTAGTTACAATGACAGCAATTTCACTAATTTGCTTGACCAATAAGACCATAAATAACAATGTTTGTGCTTCAGAATAGCCTGTCATGATATAGTGATACAACCACATTTAAATGCTCAATATAATCGACCTTGACCAGAATCTTCTACCTCTTCTTTTTGTTGGATTGAGGATAGCCTCGATGCTACATTGACATTGTGAGACTCCACTTTGTGTAACATGGATTTGTGTATCCTGACTGAAAATGCTCGGGCAAGCTATTTAGCTTGACTTAATTTTAAAAGATGTCTGCGGCACTGAATACAAAATGACAGCACGACAAGTACCTTTCAATTGTGTAAGTATTATTGGTTCTGAAAAGCTTATGTTTGTCACATGTTTAACTTTGTTTCAGTTGAGCAAGGAGTTTCATGACATACCTAAATGAAGGTTAGTTGACTAGAATAATCTGAAAACACGATGACATAAAAATGCCTCAATAGTTGTGACTATTTGCAAATTCTACAAGGTACCACACATTGTTTAACCTGTTGTATCAGCCAATAGTATTGACGATATCTTGAGTGAATAAGCCTTGGGTAAATAATTAGCAATCATAACCAAAGTCATGAAACTGCAAATTCGTCAAGATGTGTCGACAAATGGACAAAGAGAAACCGCTTTATCAGCAAAGACACCACCTCGCAGGTAATGTTTGTCCACTGAAGGCAAAGGTCACTGAGTTGAGAGCAGGCACTCAACACAGACAAAGACAGCTCAGTCAACTTCTTGAAACAGGGCCGAAGTTTATCAGCTATGTAATGGAATAGGAAATAATTCATCTTTTGTGCTCTTCAATGTCTTATAAAGTGAAATATTGTGATATAAACCTGCACAGAACATCCATTTTAGGTGATTATATTTCATTTTGAGCTTATATATTCAATTTCAACCATTACTTGATATTTTACAACATTCAATTAAAAAAATGTTAGTCATGCTAATATGTTTTCTAGTCTAATCTATTACAATCCATTCTAAAGCTTTCTATTCTATGGTATTGTTTCAAATTATTCAAAACTTTTTAATCTCTTAAAATATTCAATTTAACAGTGAAGACAAACACTGGAGTCCAAAATTAAACCAATGGGTAGTTTCTCATGTATACTGTTGATTCTAGAAACAGATCCAATTTGGTCGGAAGCCTCAGTTCACCTTTTTTTATATCGGACTTCCCCTCCATAGTGGGTCTTGGACCGCAGGTTGAAACAAACTGTTACTAATGACTTAAGAAAGATCCATCCAAACGTGTACCAGCAGCGCCTTTAATTACTCTTATTACAGTCCAAACAACAGATGAAAGAGATGGAAGAACAAAGACTGGTCATGGAAGCCTTCACACATCTCGGATAGAGGCGCAGCTCGCAAAACAACAAGTCCCAACCTACGGATCAAAGAATCGTCATTCACCAGGAGATGAAGAGACTCAAGCGCTTTAAAGTCAGAGGACTTTAGAGGCGGTCAATGTGCACCGATGACTTGATCCCTGGTTGCCAGCAGACGTACCCATGATGGCAATTCTCAAAGCTTTAACGGCACCGAGCGTCTGCTGGGCCATGTCAGGAATCCTGTGTGGGGACGAGGGGGACGGTCCATTCTGATAAGGCCCTCTTTACACAGAGCGGGGTTTATTTCGAGGGGTGAAGATAAGGTTGGGAAAACCGTGAGTAGATATGTAGGTCGAGGTCTGGAGCTGAAGGCCAAGTGTCACAGTCACAAAAAAAAAAAAAAAAAAGAGTAGGACCCCGACAGAGAGCAGCTCCAGGTACAGAAAGGCTGGCATTGTGCATTCTGATGGAAGCCATTAGTCATAGCCAAGCGTGCTGGCGGCTGCTTTATGAGTTAAATGTCCTGATTCACCGCGCTCAGAAACATGAGTCTCCAGTTCACATAATTTTGGTTTATGGGTAGAGAGCGGGAGCCCACACCCAGCTCCCTCAGTGCCGCCAGGCTGCCCCTGCGCAGCGCTCCCTCCTCGCTCCGGGCAGGACGCGATCCCACGACACGGCGAGCCGGCCCAAACACAAGAGGTTATTTGATTAGCGCGGAATTTATTAAGCTGTGGGTGGAGTTGCATTGGTGTGCGCAGAAAGTCCCGGCAAAAAAAGCCTCCATTCATTGATCCAAGGGGGGAAAAAAATTTGCAGGAGAGAGAGAGCGAGAGAAGGGGGGGAGAAGGGGAAAAAAAAAAATAAGAACAACACCCTTGTGTGTTACTGCTCGCTGCCAGGAGGAACGATTCCCGCAGCTTTCTGCCATTAACATGCAAAGTGCGTGCACCTTTTCTTGTTTTTAGGTAGGTTTAATAGGCTCTTTCTGTGATACTGGTTGAGGTCATCCAGAGCAATGTCACTTTATTGTTTTTTTTTACTTCTTTACAGGACAAAGTTCTTCACACATCCTGAATACTGTGAGAGCACAGCATATCAAAACTTTATCAATTCACAAGAAATCATCTAAACATTTTCAAGTGATTTACAGTCCTGAATTATTTAATACCCCATGGCCACATAGCAGAAGTCAGAATGTGGCTGATACTTCCTACAGATAAGATGTTTAAATCTTGTACTTTTACCAAACAATGTCATTATAGTTGGCTGCCATTACAACCAAGATATAGAGCTTTCCATTCGGCCTCTCTCAAACAGCCCCCTCAGACAAACAGGTCAGGTGAAGACTCATGTGAAAAGACGAATATACCAATAAGTCTGAAGCTATTTCCGAGATCACAACACCAGGATGAGCTAGCATGTAGATCGGCAGTTCTGTCAAATTAATTAATTATTCGGTTGAATGCCACATGACTGGGCAATAAATCCCACAACCCTCCAACCACTGCTGGGTTTCTGGATGCAGGTCAAATGAGTGCAATCTCTCTCTGATCACCAACACTGAGGGTTTTTCAGGGACTTCAATTTGCTTCCAATACTCAAAATATGATGGGTTCTAGACCAATTGGCA
Organism: Blennius ocellaris; assembly: GCF_963422515.1. NCBI lineage: Eukaryota > Metazoa > Chordata > Actinopteri > Blenniiformes > Blenniidae > Blennius > Blennius ocellaris. The sequence continues at coordinate 8,476,689 of NC_137659.1, forward strand.
ATTGCTTGAAATCCACACCGCTCTCAGAGCGTTCTGTCCTCACAGCAGAATGACTGGTTTCAGATTTCTGAGAAATGTTTGAAAATCTCTCACACAAGTCAAAAAGAACCACCACAGTTCTTCTCGTCAGCTGCAAGATGATATGGAACAGAAAAAGACTGACGACCTCAGGCTCATATATAAACATTAGGCGAATATATGGAATTGAACAGCTACACAGTGGTTTTAAACACAAAATGATAATTTTATGCTCCGACTGTTTGTTGACACACAGCACCAGAGATCTGTATGGTTTGATGCCCGGCAATATGTAACAAATTCCTCAGGGTTTGGAGATTACACGAAAAAGATCCACTCTTTTCTCAATGACGACCCAAACCACAATCACCAAGGTGTGCTCCTGGAATAATCCTGGGTACGTTCTCCTGCATGGTTGCCTCTTCCAATACCGCATCCATGCCATAACGATCCACAATGTCCTTCTCAGTGGTGCCTGTCAATGTTCCAGATGTCAACAAACCATGTGACGCCACAACAACAGCAACAGCACCATCCCTGCTGGCACGGTGAGTCAGTTCCTGGGACTGCTGCTGTGTAATAAATCCCCCCCAGCGAAGGTGTTGCTGGTTGAGCACGTGGCAGCAGCAGTCGCGTTCTCCCTTTTCCGTCAGACAGGGGAGTCATATCGCCACTCGCCCCCCATCCGGGGAGCAGCGGCTTGGGCGAGTTATGGCAACAGGTGTAGGGATGCAGCCGGAGGCCTGCAGGTTACAGCAGGCTGGGGGGAGGAGGAGGAGTGTAGCTTCGAGACAAAACAGCAGAGCTACACTTCCCAATGCTCGGACAAGAGCAGCGATAGTGCAGTGGATGTAGCAATGCGTCTTATAAACTGATCAGACTTCAGTTATTACACATGAATCGATCATGTGTGACTGTGAGGTGCACAGTGGCTGCCGTCAGACAATCTTAAATTCTGCAGCAGAATTTACTTGAACTTGTGCTGAAACTTTCCCACCATGCAGTTTCATTGTTTTGGAGTGAAGGTTCGCCCTTAGTGCGAAACAAGTTTCACAGTGCAGTTTAAAAAAAACTTTTGGTGAAAGTGGCTTGACTGCAGCCAGTCTTCAGTGTGATCTGTGCCCAAAGAGCGTGAAAACTTCCAGGTCCAAGGAGGAGCAGAAAGAGCCCGAATGGCTGCCTCTCGCTGCGTTAGTTCAACTAGCATTAGCATGCTAATAAAAAGAAAGAACGAAAACTTACCAGGAGGCAATCCGTGTTTACTTCCGACTTCGGATCCTTGAGCATGGCATCGATTTTCTCAAATCGAGCCTCCATACTTTCCCTGGCGGACATTTTTTTGGCTGTCAAACTCAGTCCGGAGGTTGTTTTTAAATGAACAAAAACAGCTAGCTAGCCGATAGCCGCTAGCTAGCCAGCTAGCTGAACGGTCCTTTTTTCTTCTGGCGAAACTTTCCGCCGCTTCAGACCAAACTCATCCTTCTCCCGGAGCTCCCGCGGGCCACGGAGGGGTTCGAACTGCAGCCAACACCGCACAGCCGCATGCTCGGGGGCTCGTTTCACCCCCGCGGGCGAGCGGAGGACAAGTTGCGGGGCAGAGACAGACGCGGCGGACAGATTAAAGAGAGCCTCCGTGGGATGCCGCCGAGGATCAGGGCTTAAAACTGTGTCTGCATCCGAACAAAAGACACGTTAAAGACGACAACGGCTCGGTTCTAAAAGCGCGGATGGCGGTCCGGATGGACTTAGTCCAGGCCCGCTCCCATGTCCGTGCCGGAGGACGACAAAACGAATCTGACAGCTCGAAGAACAGAAAAAAAAAGTAGAAGTGGCGAGGAGGGGGGAAAAAACTTCTGCTTCTTCCAAATTACGGTGCGTCTGACCGCGGAGGGTGTGCAGCGTAAAAAACGGCGGTCCACCCGCTGCGTCCTGGCCGCTGTCATTCACTGTGGACGGTCCGCCCGCTCCGCTGCCGCTGCGGCTGCCGGCCTGGGTGCGTTCAGCTCGGGGTTCGTCGACGCGGGGTTCAGTTTTCGGAAAACAATCGCAGACGGTGCCTAGTTTTCTCCCACAGCCTGGCCAACATGTCCGCCTTCCTGTTCAAACACCCCGGAGAGGCTGCTCGGCACTGCGCATGCGCCAACGCGGCGCAAGCAGCCTGTAGAGGAGGAGGCCTCATGTCAGAGAAGGAGCGCGTTACTGAAGCTGCACGTTACTGAGGCCGCACGTTACTGATGGACAGTGTTGCCACGGTTACTTTAAAAAACGAACTTAGTTACTTCACAGCTTGTTTTAAAAAGTAACTAAGTTAGATTACAAGTTGCTTTTTTAGTTATCATCAGAAGTTTCAGATAACAGGCTCCCCCATCATCTGAACATAACAATTACAACCGGTTTTGCCAAAAACTCTGCTGATCCCTGCCTCCTGCACCTGGTGATGCATATTTAACCTTTAACTTTCATTCTTTGTTGTGGTTATATCTGACTCACTCATTACTGGTATTTATTCACCCAGTGATGTAGTTGTAGTCTGTTGCTGCACTATTTCTTTATTTAATTGCACTGCCCACGCTATGCGACTTTATTTTCCCCCCTCCCCAACAAATAAAGTATTTGATTGATTGATTGATTGATTGATTGATTGATTGATTGATTGATTGATTTTAAAAGGGTGGGGATTTATTGTAATGTTGAGGTTTACTGATGACAAGGGTTTGTTCCAATTCTTTTCTGTTACCTGAACGCACCGTTAGAGCGAGTTGGCCTGTGATTGGCTGAGAGTGGAGAAGGGGGCGGGTCAAATTACTGTATACTAAACACTGTCTGTGACTGTGTCCGCAGAGAACAGAAGAGCGGCAGGTTCTGTTTAATGATAAAGCGGCTTTGCAGACAAGAAACTCTTGTCTTATTAGACGCTACAATAGTGACGCACTTTGAATTGGATAATTAACTTTAATCTGATTACTGGTTTGGAAATAGTAACGCCTTAGATTACTTGTTACTGCAAAAAGTGGTCATAAGAGAGTAATGCGCTACCAGCATCATTGCTGATGGAGTACGTAACGTTACTGGAGGAGCATAATACTCAAGCTCGACGTAACTCTCCTGCACATTACTGAAACTGCATATTCAGCAGCCCATTACTGAAGCTGCAACAAGTTACTGCTGCCGAAAGTTCCTTTTTGAACACTTTACTTCTGAAACATGTCACCAAAGTGGCATGTTACTCCGTTACAAGTTAATGAGGCCGTACGTTACTGAAGCAGCATATTACTAAAGCGTTACCGAGGATGCATTTTAATTTTACTACATGTTATTGAAGCGGCATGTTACTACGACAACACATTACTGAGTCCGTATATTACTTTTGCCGCACATTCCTTTGGAATCACTGCTGCAGCATGTCACTGACGCCTGATGTTACTGAGGCCGCACGCTACTTCAGCAAGACTTTACTGAAGCTGCATGTTACTGAAGAAACACATTACTGAAGTGGCAGATTACTTCTGAATACTGAAGCAACAAAATATTTCAGCACCAGTACCGGCTGGTGATACATTTCTTAGGTGGGGCTCTTCATTATTATTCGATTTCAGCCAATGTTAACTTTATTTAAATACAGTGAGTTTATAAACCACTATACAACAATCTTGCCTTTATTAGATTGAGAGAGGCCCCAGTGATGAAAATGATTGTACTTTTAAACATATAGTGAATAGAGAGCACTTGTAAAGATGACTATTTTATTAATATACTTATAAACAAATGCAAGCAGATGCTTAATTGGTCTCTTTAAAAAAAAAAAGTGTTTCTGGTTTACTTGAAATGATAGTTAGACTGAGTGAAGCGAAAACTAAAGGTAGATTTTCACCAACACATTAATCCATCTTTCAAACATTCTTGAATTTATTCTATTCTACTGTACTCCATTCTACTACACTATAAGATATTATATATTTTTTCATTGTCATTGCTCCATGTTGGTTATTATAATTATTATATCCCTTATTGATAGCTGAAAATATTACAACTGAAAAACTTTTTTTTTTTTTTTTTTGGTGTTCTTCAATTCTGGGGGAAAAAGATAAATGAATATTCCCTGCCCATGCCGTTACTTATGTTTTTGGTTGTTTTTCGCTGGACAATAAAAAACACAACAGAACTAAAATGAAGTGGCGATCTTTTTCCAATAGAGGACGCTGCTTCACAACTTATTGCGAGAGTTTTCAGGGAATGAGCCTGGAAAGTTTAGAGTTTAATTCCTGAACAAGTTGAGATGCACTGCAGTGAAATAAGACAAATTCCATCAAAAATCAAGAATTTAAAAACCTACAGAAATATCGCAGAACAAATTCTTGTGTTTGTGCCATTTTGCATGTTTCTCCTAACTCAACCTTAAATGAGTTGTTCCACTTTCATTCGGGTTTAGAGATAGATTTTTTTCCAGGTGTAGATGGTTTGAACATGTGCTGAAGAGAGGGAGTGGATATGTCAGATTGTAGAAGGAGGAGAAGAGTAGAACATTTTTAGAGATATGCACCTTTCCTTTAATTTGGTCCTAAATCTTGCTTTTATGAAGATCTCTGTTCCTTTCAAGTTATAGTCACTTTCTCTTTTTGCAAATCGGTTTACAGCTTTCTTGAGTGTAGCGAACACAACACAACACTGAGAATGGAGTTGATGCTGACGCTGCCAGGAAAGATAGCAAAGTAATACGAGCCTCAAAGGCATACTGTCAGGGTGAGTTTGTAAAAACATTTATAATCCAACTGGTTGTTGTTGGGTTTTTTTTGTTTCTTTGGGGGGGATTTAACTGTATTCACTGTTTGAAGGTTTCATTAAAATTGACTGAATGTTGATACTGTCATCATTTTTAATAGTAGTTGTGAGTTTTTTGTGAAAATATAGACATTTTCATCACATATCGGCTCTGCCACAACAAGAAATGTTTATATTTAAAGCTCATTATAACACAAATCTCATTACCACACACGCAAATAGTATTAAACATAAACAAGACTTTGCAGGACTTTTATTGTTGCCTCATAATCATCAGTTGAGTAGAAATAGATATACACATATAGTTCAAATAGTGTGTCACTGAAGAAAAATAACGTATTGAAACTTGAACAATGAAACTTATAACATATAGTAGGTGATGTTCTTTTATATACAAATTACTAAAAAAGGTGTGTGTTTGAGTTGCGTTGGTGGTAAGATTACACTTCTCTGACTGAATTCAAGTGCCTCAGTGTGATTTTGGAGTTTAGATTACTTTATGGGATTTATAAATGCACCGGATACGGGGCCTTTCTGTATGGGGATTGCATGTTCCCCCTGTGTATGTGTGTGTGTGGACTTTCTCAAGGTACTTTGTCCATTGTCGATCCAGTTGTTGGGAACTTGGAAAGTTTCCAGTTTCCCAGTTGGAAGGCTTCACATTACCCCGTCTCACATGAAATGATGCTCACTGAGTCAATATGAACAATAGCTGTCAGTGCTGCCATCTCTCATGTCCAAATCCGAGCCGTAATAAAAGAGCAGCTTCCTTTTGGCCGGTTGGGAGCAGCTTCCACTACCCCGAGCTCAGCCGTCAACATGGATGTGAACAAATGTCTACCTAAACTGTGTTTTTCTGTTGTTTGTGAAGAAATTAGAGGTTCGAGGCCCGTTTTAATGGCTTGTACATCCAGCTGGACTGCAGTTCGGCCTGTTGCCATATCCACACGGATTATCTGACTTACAATGTCGTTTTACCGCTGCCTTCCATCTGGGAATTCTCCAGTTTTCTCTAGAGTGGAAGTCCTAAAAGAAACTTTAGGTCACATTCCAACTGTGGGTTTCACAAGTCTGTGTGTGTGTGTGTGTGTGTGTGTGTGTGTGTGTGTGTGTGTGTGTGTGTGTGTGTGTGTGTGTGTGTGTGTGTGTGTGTGTGTGTGTGTGTGTGTGTGTGTGTGTGTGTGTGTGTGCGTGTTGTGAACTTCTGCCCAACAAACGGGCCGCGGCGTCACCGTGTGACGTCACGGCCTCATCAGCTGGAGCGGCATCACCGGAGGAGGAAGAGGAGGAGGAGGAGGAGGGGGAAGAGGAGGAAGAGGAGGAGGAAGGGAGTCCAGCTCCACATTCAAAGTGTCGCTCGCGGACGTCGTGGCCATGTCTGATCACCTCGCCTCCTCGTGCGTCTCGGTGTCCGTCACGTGCCGGTGCTGATCAAAGCGAGGGAGCCGGCTGACGTTTCACCGGCGAACTGCGCGGCTGACGCGCTCGACGCGCCGCCCGGACTCGCGTCACTTCGGCTCAGTTCGGTTGAGTTCGGCTCTGTTCGGTTCCGGCTACAGGGGTCATGCACAGCCGGCTGTCAGGACGCCACAACTGCTGCGGCTCCGCTCCACAGGTGAGTAAAACCTCCAAATATCCTGATCAAACCACCTCCGGAGTGAGGCAGAAAAGCACAAGGCTCAGAAATAGGACTGACTGGTGAATAACAACGTCCAAAGAGTTGTTTGCATCATAATTTATGCAGTATTTAACGGGCCTGGTCTCAGGATACTGTTTGGGCACCTTCTGCAACTGGAATAATCTTTTAAGTCATCTGTTTTGCAGTTACTTGTTTCAACCAGAATGAGGGTTGACAGATATCTTTTAAATAAGCTGTAATTATAACTACCACCTGTGCTTTGCCTTCTTCACACTGAGGTTTTCAGCTGTCCCAGACGAAAGATAACAATCGTGAGAGAATCCTGGCGAGGTTTATGATCTTTGTTATTAATCGATGATCCTTCACGGTGAGGCTGGTTGAAGGATGGCTGTTGTCCACAGCTGTATGGCGTGAATCTAATCAACTTTGGGCACGACATGAAATTTGCTGTGTGCAGATTGTACGATTAAAACACAAGCTGGATTACAGCCTATGATGTGTGCAAGTCAACATGATTGTGCAAGAATAAAACAAAGTAAGTGTGTCATCCATCCACAAAACAAACTAGTGAAGCATGAACAAACCCTTCAACGTTGTGGCATTTATGTGTTTGGACAGAAATCCTCAAAAAGTTCTTTTTTAACATCCCACATACTTTTGTTGACACGTGTTGCCATTGGAGCTGCAAAGCATCTATTTGGGTTTCGCGCTGATCAGTACCTCATTTCATCCTGCATTTATTTCCATTGGCTCGTTAGTTGCTGTCGCTTGCAGAATCAGTCACGATCATCCCAAATGACTAAGACTGTCTGAATTTTCTTGCAGGTTGTCTTTGGTCACATCACCATGACAACCGGCATCCTTGAAATGGTGAGACAGTGCCAGGTTGGACCACCGACTTACAGCCAAGAACAAAGATTTCACGATTGTCATCTTTCGTCTGTGACGGCTGAACAGGGTACAGTGTGTGGCTGGAATATCAGTGTTCCAACTTCTGGGTGAGCGGACTGTTGCTGTGACCTACGTCAACTAACCAACCAATAGAAATGCAGTTTGAATGATGAGCAGGTCAACACTGGCACGAAACACAAATAGGTGCTTTGTGGCTACATCGGCAAAACAGGTGAAAAAAAGTACGTGCAATATAAACAAATGCGGACAATTTCTTTTCAAACGCATAAATGCCTCAAGATCTCAGTTTCGGTTTTGCTAGTTCCTTTTTGTCATGGATGCATGGTATTTTTAGTTTTCTTCCTTCATATTATTGAATTTGAGGTTCCCACATGCCACGTTTCATCTCCAAAATGTGGGATCTTTTCTCACTCCAAAAAAATACCCTGGGTGAGCATAATACAATTATTTTAAATATTTCCACCAACTTGAAATGAGTAGTTTTGTAGCATGGCCTAAATGTGAATATGTCATGTCAACATGATTCATTAGTGTCACTGTCACCTCACGAGAAGAGTCCAAAGTCATTTATAAAGGTTCACTTAACATCTTTCCCCCTGGGAGGATCTGACTTCAGTTTATTGGCTCACTTCAACTTGTCTGATAGAAATATGTTCAACTTTATTTATTCGTATAAACACACGCATTGTGGCAAGAGCTCATTCGAGAAACTTTGAGTTTGTTGCATGTCATGCTACAGCAATGTGATTTGAAAACTGTTCATAATCATAAGACATGAATTTATTTGACAGAAGCTACACGTTACAATGAAGTTAATGTGAAAAACACTATTTTTGGCTTATTTCAGTGTAGTTTCCAGGTATGAAATAATTTAAACTGCACAGTTCTCGTGAATTACTTGTAATAATCATCAAAGTTCTCTCAAATTACAAGCCATTTTGAGTTTGCAGGGCATGGAAACATTATTTATTGAATTAATTGCAAAATGTATCTTGAACATGCTGATATTGTGATACAAAATTGGCCATATATTATGTAGCCTGAATCAGAATAATCACATGAATTCATGTAAACCTGATTTATAAAGATGGAATATCTTTTTACGTCATTGTTTTGAGCTATTCTGATTATTTTCTTCAAGTTGTGCCTGTCAAACATGATGATAGGTTGTAGTTACTGTTAATCCCGACATTCATAATATTAAGCATTTTAAAGATTTATGGTCTATTATCACACGCCATGAAGATAATTCAGCTTTTGACTTTTTGACTCAAAATACCCTGATACAAAAAAATTGAAATCACATTAAACACATGTTTTTTGTTCTTTTTTTAAACATACTTAATGGATCTTTCTGGAAGAAATAATTTATCCGCATCGTATTCATACTAAATGGGGGGGAAAAAAACCTCAATCACAAACACAATCACAGTACGTGTCATTATCTCATGTATAGCTAGTATAGTGTGACTATATTTGTGGAAAAACAATCCGTCCAAAAAAGAACCAGTACCCAGAAATTATATTTTATCAGTTATTTAACCGTGTGTATTTTTTTTTTTTACTTTCACTTTTGCTGTTTTTCAAGTTTTACTGATTCTCTGTGTGTGTATATGTGTGTGTGTATGTAGTCTACCAGTTTCCCTGTCAAAGGCTCCACAGCTGCCGCCTCAGGCCTGCTGCTGTCCAAACAGGCTACGGCAGCCCAGATAGAGTCGTATCAGATAAGAGAGAGCAGGAGATGTATTTGTTGGTTTGTCATCGTATAATTACAAACCAGCCCGTCTGGAATACCTGACCCAACTAACCCTTTCCTCTTGATCCACGCCCCAAAGGTTGCATTCCTCGTGTCTCCGCTAACACTTTCCTGTACTTCCAAAAAATGCCATTAGTGCTGATGAGGATTGCATGCACATCGCAAAATCCCCGAGCATTTTAACAGATGCTTAGCAGTGCTCTTCATGGTGGTCTCGCATGTTTAATTTTGGAGTAAATTCAATCATTTGTGGGCTCCGAATTAAACATTTTGTGTCTTTCAGTGCTGTCATATTGAAAGTGTTGTTGTGCACAGCCGAAGTAAAAAAATCTTAAAAAGGTTGAATGCGTTCGGATTTTTCAAGAGAAAACTGTAAATCAAGAAAAGAAATGTATTGCCACTATTTAAATGATCCACCTTCAGACAGTATAAAGGAGAAATGACTAAACATGTGGTTGACACAAGTGAGTTGTCAAGGTGAAGTTTGCTTCACTCCTAATATAGAAAACCGATTTCTAATTTCATTGGGTAAAACAAAAATTATAGTAAATTTTATGAGGAAAAAATACTTTCAAAACTTATTAAGAACTATTATTAGGAAAGAATTATAATGAATTTTATCAGGAGTTTTCAAAATAATAATTTTTAGGAATTTAGTTTTCAAATATAGAATACATTTCAAGAATTTAATCATTTTAAAAACAGCTTAATATTATATATACACAATACCATAAAGTCACATACCTTTAATTTCTCTTGAGTGAATTCAAGTAATAAACAGAAGTCTCTTGTTTCACCAAACAAACAAACAAACCCACTCAGTTTACACTCTAAAACATATAGTCATCTGAAACGGAAGTAAAAGTGAATACATAACTCCATGTCAGTGAAGACGACTCCCACATCGGTGTCTCAAACATGAGGGCAGGTTTCATGTGACTATGGTAGATTGTGTATTGGCTGGGTGGCCTCTGCTCTCGCCTACAGACATGCACAGCCCTGTCGGAGAGGTTGAGGGCTGGAGGGGTCGGGGTAGGGGGTGGTGGTGGTGGCGGTAGTGGTGGTGGTGGTGGTGGTGGTGGTAGTGGTAGGACGGGGTGGGGGGGGCGTCACTGCTCGCTGACCATCTGGCCTGTGGAGGAGGTGGTGGGGCTGGTTTCCTCACTGTCTGCCTTTGTTCCTGGTGAACAATTGGGAGCTAATCTGGGAGGAGATAAGTAAAGACCCCGTCAGGCTGCCCTTAGCACCCTCGGACAGGTTTGCTCCCTGTAGCCTTGAAGGTGACGTCTCTCTCTTACCCACCAGCCCACCCACCCCCCCGCCGAGATCCCCCAAACCTGTTTCACTTCTGTTAAACAAATCCTGCAAGTGGCTTTAATGTAGTTGTGAAAACTCGAATGTTATACTGAAGATGATTTAGTTTATTCACTACCCCTCCTTGCAACCCGTTTTTTTTTTCTTTTCCTATTGAAGCTGGCATTGAAAACAAACTTGCTCGTTCAGTTTTATATTTCACATATATTAGAATCAAAGCGAGTCTCATGTAGGTTACTGGGTTTTAGGGACGAAAATTTGCTTTGTGCTTTTTAGACGTTATCATACATATCGTCGTTTATGTTGCGCAGTTGTTAATCAATACATCCAGGAGAGGGCACTGGATGATGTTGGCTTTGAATCATTACATTGAAGAAACAAGTTAAAAATCTTAAGTCACCATGTCTATAATACTCATTAAAGTTGGTCTGGGAGAACTTGTCTTAAAGTCTTGGTCTGAACTCGATGTCGGGTTATGTGGTCTTGACCTCGACACTTATATCCACAGCAGTCATACAGTCTTTTTTTGAAGGGGGTCATTATTTCTGTTGTCGTCTTTGCGCCTTTTCCTGGTCGGACATGAGCTATACTGCTCAACACTGCCACCGCAGGTCATCAGTAGTATTACTCCATGTCAAAAGCTTCTTGGAATCGTACCAAATTACACGTATATTGACGGCAGAAGACGGAACAAACTCGCATGCATTCCCGCCTGCGTATTTAGCGTTGAGCATATTTGCGATGGGTTTAGGCCTATCTGAATACTTTTTAGTTGTTTAATCAAACAGATGTTCAGTCCACATGTAGACAGGTTTTCAGACAGCACGTTTAATTTTTCAAGCTGACTCTGAGAGTAGATCAATTTCTGTCTTGCGCTGAAAATGTTTAAACACCGATGTCCTTGCACCAATGTTTTGGCTTATGGTTTTATTTTAATGTTATCTCATAATTTGTTGGATTTATAATCCAGTTCGGTACGTCAATAGTTTCCATTGTATGCGTTTTGAACTTTGTGCATGTTTTATTGTCTTGTTCTGTTTGTGGTGTATTACTGCTGTGGCATTACAGCACCACTACAGGTCGCATATAATACGGCAGGGTTTTTTGTCTCAACATCAATATTTCACAGAATAGTATTCAGGCTGGGTCTCTTTCAATGTCAAAAAACACACACCATGTTTTTCTTCGGTTTCTTTGGAGTGATACGGAGTCTGCAATTTGTTCCATGACAGCAAAGGAGAGATTCATGCATTTGCTCTCCGTCTGCAATGTTTCCTTAGATTTTTTTTTCCCCACACAGCCGAGCAAAGACCTAACTCCCCCTCCCCAGGGTCTTTTAACGTCTTCCATTTGGCTACATAATACAGGTGACACCAGTACACTGGAGGCCTCAGCTTGTGCTCACATTTAGCATCAGTGTGTTGAGTTGCGTTGTTTTTCCAACACAGAAATGCCCATTTCAGCTCTTCCTGGTGTGAAACTTGGTTAGCTGAGGTACATTTCCCCCTCACCCTCAAAAGATGACCCAATTACAGTAATAATCTGCTTTTTTGGGGACTATTTTGTCAACCTCTCATCTTGTTATCGTTACAGCTCCCTCTCCTGCCTCTCTGCTTTTTTTTATTTTTTTTTATTTTTGATTATTGTGTCGAAGGCCTGCTGGGAGGTAGAGAGGTCCTCTAAAAATGCAGCATGACATTTGAGTCATGGAAAAGCTTGGCTGGGCTGTGACTGGATGACTGTTTTCCATCCCGCTTGAGGCAATTTTCACCAGGCAGATTTATTTTCTCGGCTTGTTTTCTGGCTGTAATTTGGAGCACATGAGGACCCTGCTGTTGCTGCTCTATGTGTGTGTGTTTTTTATTTTCTTTAGGGAAAGCTAGTACGGTGGCTACCAACCATTTGACCAATTTTAGAAAGGTTGAACACCCGATCTCAGATTTCTAGAACTTCCAGACACACCCAGTCACTCTGAGCTTGGACAGTTCACCGGCTCGGTTCTAGATCTCGAAGTCTTATATTGTGGATTTCACTGACGAGGCAAAATCTTAATCCAGGGGCGGAGCTTCAATGGCTGTATGAGGAGAATCATGGCCTCTGCAAATTAATTGGCTACTTTTTCATGTTCCACAAAATGCAGAGGTTTCGTAGAGCAATTTTTTTTATTTCAAGCAGTTCCCCAATTGGATGAATCTGACAATTCTCTTTCAGCATTTCTGTCTTCACGGCAAAAACACAAAATGCTAACATCTGAGCGCTTCCTTTCCCTTAACTTGCATGCGGTCGCCATGCCAACCTAAAACACAATGAAGAGTCGCTGTCAGGTTGGTTCTACCGAAGCTGATGAGTTCCTTATGGCTTCTATAATCCAACACAAGCTTCTACTTCATCTTTAGGTGAAGCAACAAAGACTGCAAGGTCTGTGATTGGTCCGCTCTTCCACCTCATTTGCAGTAATCCGTTTTTCTGGTTTGTTCCATAACGTTTGCTGGTTGCTACTGAAAATGGACCACGATCAGGAGTTTCTAAAAGAAAAGGTCATAACGTACGACCACCTCGCCGTGTTAAACATGCGATTTCATGACAGATCTTCCAGGAACTCGACGCTCCCAAGCGTAATGGCGTTGAGTTGCCTCGGGGCACATACAACCTTGACCTAGAACCTTAATGTCATCGAGGCAGCCGACTGCCCTTTGCATTGTGTCAACAGAGAAGCATGTGGGCGGCATTAACGCACAAAAATTACTGTTTTGCTCTCTCGTACGACCGTTGTTACCATTGTGTTTTGACTTTCACAAGCCGTCTTCTCTGTTTTTAGCCCACCGGCATATCGGCAAAGATGGTGCGATACCTCAAAAATGGTCTGCTAACTTTTTTTTCTTATTTGCCAAGGGAATATAATGTGTGCCATTGACATTTTTACCATCCAAATTTTGGTGGTTTCAAGTGGACCAGTACATTCTTTGATGTTGTTTTGGATGTACGGAAGACTTTATTGAAAGGTTTTCACCAACGGTGTCTAAACTTGTGTTCGATATTGATGTCAATCTATCGAAGAAACGTCAAAATGCATGGATGGATTAATACTAGGCTGACTGATATGGATGTCATTTACCTTCATCTTGGATGCATAAAACGTCAAATTTACTTACTATCTGCTTGATTTTCTTTTGAAGTGCAACTGTTTTTGACAGTGAAAACACTGAAATAAATATTATGTGAGAACTGACTAGAATGAAAAACAAAAAGCGACGTGGTTGACTAAACTTTACCTAACTTTAACTACTTGGATAGTAAGTATAACTCCACCGAAGAATCACATTTTCAAGGAGTGACATAACCGAGTGGACTTCTTTTTGAGGACAGTTGAAAAAACGTAGACGTTTTTACGCTCTCTTTTTGCAAAGAGAATTAACTTAAAGTATCCGTACCATCTAGATCTAAAGACAAATGGAACTCTTGGGGGGGGGTCAAAGGTGGAAGAGACTGAATTGTTTTGAACCAGTGAGGTAGTTGATCTTTGTCTTTGTTGTCCTCTGTAGGGGTAAACCGGGGTGTGCGAAGATCACCGAGATGTGTATTTGGTGTCATAACAAAAAGGCACACGTAGCGATTGATTGCCGATGGAGTCGGGTTCAGTTTGTGTTTTGTCTTCAACCAGCTGGAAAGGTGATATTTACGTATTGATCGGCCAAAGCCGGCCAGAGGGTGCATTGTGGCATGCAGGTTGGCCTTGTAAAATATTGAATGATTGTTATAACTTCCTCTCATTTGCTGGACAGAACACTGAGATTGCGGCATTGGGGGAGTGGGGGGGGGGGGGGGGGTTGTAATAAGGAACATGCTGGAAGCCTCAGGAATCAGGACTCCTCAAGAGAAACAGTGGCGCTTTTATGATCTCACAACTCTCGGCAGATTTCTGGATGCAGTCATTTTTAATTTTTTTTACATTTGGCTGTATTTTGTATCAGGAAGCATCAGTTGAGCTGTTATATTAGAATTACATTTCAGTTTTTTGCAAAAATACATTAAACTTTTTCAGAATTTGCTGGTATTTCTTTGAATAACATGACTTTAATTTATCTTTTTGTTAGAGGTTATCACTCGTCTTTTACTAGTCTGAGCAGCAAAATATTATCATACATTTTTTAATTCTTCGATGCATTCAGATGTATATTCTTTCAGTATGGAAATTTAAAAGATTTTTTTAATGAATGGAGTTTTTTTATTTTATACTTAAACATTTATAACATGACATATAATGAGTATTCTGCACATGCTAATTCAGTTATGTAATTCAAATGAAAAATAATTTACTGATAGACAACTTTCCTGAAATCACTTTAAGTATTCAGAATAATTGCAGTTTCAACCCCTTTTCCATGGAGTTGAAGCACCAAAAAGCTCCACCTTGGAAGCCATTTTCAAAAGGTTGCATTTCCAGTGGCGTTTTCACTGGAAAACGTTGTCGTGTGAACATGGCCTGTGTTTCTGTCTGCGTTCAAAGAATCACAGCCCCAACTAGTGGCCCGGCATGCCAACTATCTGTGATTGCAACCAAAATGTTGCTGTCTGCATTTGGAACTCTTGTAGAAAAATAACACTGAAAAATGCTACAGTTTCCAGTAGATCACTCTCATGTAAACAGGATATAAAAAGGACTGCGAGAGGCTTTCACTCTGAATATGTTTTTATATGAGCCCTCAGTTGAACCCGGTACACTCTGTGCTCAAGCTCGTTTCATCATTTCAACTGGTTTTCATTGCTTACTGACTGATGAGATTTGGTTCTAAATAATGTGCTCTGATGTGCATCATTTTTATTCACTTTGGAAAAGTTCTCCTGTCTGGTTTCGCCTTGTCTGGTTAATTATGAAGATGACTTTGAGAACCAGAAGTATTCAGCCTTAAGCTGTTGGATCTGTTTTTCACTAAAGTGGGGAACATTTTATAATCTTTCTCCCTGATTATTGTATATCAGCCAAAACGTCCCGGCTCAGAAACTTTAAACCTGCCTTTCTTTTCACCGAGGGGTCAGAAAGGCCAGAACGCAGTGTTCACCGGGAGTAACTGAATGTAAAATGAAAGAAAATATTCAGTGTGTGTGTGTGTGTGTGTGTGTGTGTGTGTGTGTGTGTGTGTGTGTGTGTGTGTGTGTGTGTGTGTGTGTGTGTGTGTGTGTGTGTGTGTGTGTGTGTGTGTGTGTGTGTGTGTGTGTGTGTGTGTGTGTGTGTGTGTGTGTGTGTGTGTGTGTGTGTGTGTGTGTGTGTGTGTGTGTGAGCAATCACCAGACATGCTGATCTGACGGTCTCTTATCTCCCGTCTCGCTGCTTTGCTGTTACAGTTTCCATGTGGAAGATATCCACCTTTTTTCCCTCTAATGACTGAATCTCTGTGTGCTAGAAAATGTTGCATTAAAATAAGAGGGAGGGAATTCCCAGATAAGGTCTGAGGAGGAGGAGGAGGAAGGTGGGCTACAGAAGGGGAAGCGATGGGAGAGAAGGGTTTACACACATGTGGGAGTGACGAAGAGCAAGACGAGGCAGCTCCATGCAGACGGCGAGAGAGATGCTGGTCACTGATCCCCATCTTCATTTTAAAAAGTCCAAACTCGAGCGTGCTGGGATTAGTGGATGGACGCCGAGGTCGGAGCAAGCGCCGCTCGAGGAGAAGTGTTTTGCTAAACTGTAAGTACTGTATGAAGGCGTATGGCACGCTCAACAATGGGATCATTAAAGGCAATCTCACAAAGGGCCGTGCCCCTCCCCCGGCTGAAAGGAGATGTCAAAGGTCCGTGACCTCTTCCATTTATGAGCATTGATCCCTTCGCTGGAGGAGGGGCTTCCTCCTCAAAGCCCCCAACCATCAGCTGTTATGTCTTAGTTTCACCTGCAGCTAAGAGAGCCGTTATTGTATTTATGTGGATTTCATTTGGTTGCATCGCTGCATCTGTTTTAGTGAATGATGTCAAGACTAGAAGTCTTAAAATGAGCAATGTGTCACAGTTTATTTTGTTGTATTGATGTTAATTTGAATCCTGAGTTTAAGGGCCCGGACATACGGCAACGATTTCAAGTTAAAATGCATGTTTTCCATTTACACGACAACTGTGCTGGGGGCCACTGAAAATGCAACTTTTTTGAAAATGCCTTTTCCGAAATGCGCAGTCTCCATGGAAACAGGGAGGGAAAAGCAACTTTTCTGAAACATGACTCCCCGGTCTATATTCTCCTGAGACTTGGTAGTTGTATAGCAAACGTCTATCCATTGTTCATGTTTATAGTGTGTTGTTCTCTGCACAATATTTGAGCGTTCATTACAAAAACAACCATCAGCGCCAACTTGGGGTCTGAGATGCTAACGGCATCATTTTCAGCGTTTGTGTCATTGCTATGTAAATATAAATATGTAAATATGTAATATGCAAATAAAACATATGTAATATGTAAATAAAAAATAAAATATTTTCTGAAACATAAAAGCAAAACCAATGCGTTTTGAAATTGTCACGTAAACAAGGTCCAAATCTAAACGTTTTTCACATCTCCACAGATGCATTGTAAGAAAAGGTAAAGGGTTACTGCAAGAAACATATGGTATTAAAGTGAATGATATTTTAAATAACTGAAAGACAGTGTGAAATCTTCTTTAAACTGGTGAAGTTTGATTGCTACTTATGAATTGGACTACCTACACAAATAAGGATTCAAGTATTTTGTGTATTTGATGGATGCATAGTAATGTGTTTTCAGCATATGGAGTTGTTTTTTCCAACAGTGCCTTCTTATTCTCGTCTAACTTGTAAAACCACAGTATTGTCTTTATGCAGTCCGAGATAATTAGGTTAATTAAATAACAGTGTGAACAATTCGGTAACTTCTTGCTTATGAGAGCGAATGCTTTCTAAGTTTATCAAAATCGGTGTTGCTCAGTTGAATTATTTCTGCAACTTAAAGACGTTAAAATGAAAGAAAAATAAATGTACTTTTTCTCTTTGCCACTTGGTGACAGTGTTGGAATCCACCATCAACCATTTCTTCCAGAGAAGAAGTATATTGACAAACGGCCATTGTCTTTAGGAGTGGATATGCAATCACCAAATATTGCAATAGTTGTGTCGGTCAGCACCACAAGCAATTGAAGTTATTGTTTAAAGTGAAAGGAGCCAAAGTTTCCAGGCTCCAGTTCATTAAATATTCGTTTAATTATTGGGTTTTATGGCATCTCTTGACTAGCTAGGCAGCTCACTCGCTAATCCTAGCTCGTTTAACTAAAAATGGGAAACAAAAAAAAAAAAATCTACTTTATATTGTAAATTTTTTCAAAACATAGATCTCCACCTCTAAAAGAAGGAGTTGCTACATTTTCTACTGAACGAAAATCTTGTTGCCTCAGTTTTTCTCCTCAACACAAAGCACTTCGGTTTCTTCGCTGCAGTCTGTTTAAAATGTTGAGTCGTTTGAGGTTGACCAAGTTTCTTCAAGACGTCCGAGGTGATTCATTCCATCACTTGGTTGTTAGGCATCAAATATGTTTTGTTTTGTTGAGATCGTGTGCTTCAACTGTCGGCCTCTGTGCTTTGCTCGGGAGTGAGGGGAGAAGTTGAAGCCTTGAGGATGGGAGTCCTTCAAGCCAAGGAATGCTGTTTCTTTCGCTCGGTCCTAGAATGTGGTGTTTTTGTGATGGATGAAAGGAACTTGCCGTCAGGAAGGTCGGACTTGCAGCTCGTAGGAGTACAGCCAAGAAGACAGCTCTGAACATCCTGCTCTTTGTTACGATGCAGGCTTGAGATGCTAATTTTGTTTGTGTCTGTGTGTGTGTGTGTATGTGTATGAAAGGTACTCCCACTCAGTCGATGGCACTTCCTCGTGTCTTGTTATCTGCGATTCTGACTCGCAGGTCCATGCTCCTTATCTTTGACCGCTGGATCGCTAACCAAACAAATCTCTGAACCAGGTCCCTCTGTCTCAATGGCACTGTGAGGACATATTTTGTTCTCTAGGGATGTCGGTGATAAGAAGGTACGTTTCGGATCTCCGCTGCGTCCCACCGCCTCCGACCTCCACCACCACCAGATCAAAGTTGGAAAAAGCTCCCTGACAGAAACGGATTGAAGTTATCTGGCGAAGCCCTCAAGTCGTTCGTCAGGAAGCGTGTCCAGCGCAGAGTTAAAGGGTCGTGGTGGGACTCTCTGCGGGGGAGTGACGACATGTCAAGGTGAAGGAGGCGTTTCAGCCTTCCACTTCCCCCGAGGTGAACTCGAGGTAAACAAATGAGGTCACATCTGGAGCCTTATCACAACGGGATGGTGGCATGATGTGTACGCTACACCATGCCTTTTTCTTCTTTTTTTTCTACCCAAATCAATCCATTGGATTTTTATGGAGTCCATTACAGTGATATGAGCTCGTAAAGGGTAAAGTGTGTACGTGGCTCCTTGGAGAGCACTTAGTCATGATATATCCTCATTCTTGCCATTGAAACCTGGAGACGATCCAGCTGAGATTCTCATCGTGCGCAGCACTGTTATGGAACAGTGTGTTCTCACAGGGTGTACCGCTGTACCCCCCCCCCCCCCCCCCCCCCCCCGCACAGATGCCAATTCCAGTGGAACAGTACCTGCAGCCAGAAATGTCTGTCTGCAGCTTAACGTGTGCTTTTTAAAGAGGACAGTGTGTGCTGTGATACAGGCTGCACAATGCTAATAACTGTCTGGAGGCAACTTGATGGTCTTGCATGTTGCATGAATTGAGTGTTATTGTTTTTGTTTTGTTTTTCTTAGTTGCTATGACTTTTGATTACCCTGCTCATGGAAACACGTGTGTGTGTGTGTGTGCGTGTGTGCGTGTGTGTTAGTAATCACCAGACATGCTGATCTGACGGTCTCTTATCTCCTGTCTCGCTGCTTTGCTGTTACAGTTTCCATGTGGAAGATATCCACCTTTTTTCCCTCCAATGACTGAATCTCTGTGTGCTAGAAAATGTTGCATTAAAATAAGAGGGAGGGAATTCCCAGATAAGGTCTGAGGAGGAGGAGGAGGAGGAGGAGGAGGAGGAGGAGGAGGAGGAGGAGGAGGAAGGTGGGCTACAGAAGGGGAAGCGATGGGAGAGAAGGGTTTACACACATGTGGGAGTGA
This sequence comes from Blennius ocellaris, assembly GCF_963422515.1. Taxonomy (NCBI): domain Eukaryota; kingdom Metazoa; phylum Chordata; class Actinopteri; order Blenniiformes; family Blenniidae; genus Blennius; species Blennius ocellaris. Next base: position 8,496,243 of record NC_137659.1, read on the forward strand.
TGAAGAGCAAGACGAGGCAGCTCCATGCAGATGGCGAGAGAGATGCTGGTCACTGATCCCCATCTTCATTTTAAAAAATCCAAACTTGAGCGTGCTGGGATTAGTGGATGGACGCCGAGGTCGGAGCGAGCGCCGCTCGAGGACAAGTGTTTTGTTTGTTTGTGTGTGTGTGTGCCTACATAGTGTGCATGTCCGTAGTATATACATTGTATGTGTGCATGTAGTGATTGTTTGTATGTAGTATATGTGTATTCTGTATATGTGTGCACTACATATATTTACTGGTGAGGGAAACATCATAGACCTGAATGTGTGTATATGGTGGCATGAAGATTGTAGAGGTAGTCTTGGGATCAGCGGATCAGGTCGCCACTATCGGTCCCTGAGCAAGACCTTGACCGCCACCATCAATCCCCTGGGCATAGTTAAGGAAAATTATGAAAAGCATGGGTTAAATACAGAGAAAGAAGAGATAATAAAGGAAGCTTTAACTCGTGACTCGGTGTACTGTCTGGTGGATCCCTCCAGCAGCGTAACACACCGGTTCACAAACATGACGATGAGTTCACTGCACTCCAATAACCTCCACAATCACCAGATCTCAATCCAATAGACCGCAACAGCAGAAACTGTGATGTTATCATGTCAACATGGACCACAATCTCTGAGCATGCTTTCCTAGCACCTTGTTGAATCTTTGAAGTATTGAGAAGTATTAAGACAGTTTTGACTGCAGAAGAGGGTCCGACCTTATACTAGCAAGGTGTAATAATAAAGTAGCCACCAATAAACATGTCTGCACAGTAGCATTTCCTTGTATCTAGAGATCCCACCCCCTGGAAAAGACAATCTTCCTAAACTCAGATGAACCTCCAGAAACCTGACATGACGTGAGACTTTGGATTGTGCAGTAGTTTTATGGAATCAGATGCTTGACACGGGAGTCGAGTCAGCCTGCTGTGTCAGTGGCAGAGTGATAATGCCCTGCTTTCAGTGTTTGTACCTTTTACCCAGAGCAAGGAGGAACGCAGCGTTCCCACCTTGAACAAACCGTGTAAACGTTGTATAAAATGTTTCTTTGATACCAATCCGTGGCAAACGTAATTAACCGGTTAATAAGTAATCAACCACTGTGAGTCATGATATGATAAAATGTAGTTGTTCCTTCCATCCCCCCCCCCCCCCCCCCCCCCCCCCCATAATTTCAGCAACTGTTCATGTCAGGAATAACAGTTTTTGATCCTTCGCTGACTTCTAGGACAGTTTAATGAATAAAAGAAGAGATTTTCCGGTATTTGTGCAGACCTTTTGTAGTAATCAGCCATCAAAAGGATCCTCCTCCCCCTCTCGCGTGCGCTCAGATGCACAAACAGGACATTCGCTCTCTTTTTCTCTGTATTGAGACACAAGGTCAGAGTGCTTGGACGCTGCCAGGACTGTGGGGGAAGAGGGTCGAAGGTAGCCTGAGCCTCTTCCATAGGCTGTCACGGCTCGTCCAAGGCTACGGTGACCAAAACCCGAGTCTGCACTCAGAGGACTTGGCGTTCCTTTGTGGCAGGAGAGGTCAATCTCTTTTTTTCTGTCTCCCTTTCTCTCTCTCTCACTCCCTCTCTCTTTGTGCTCTATCTTCTTTGTCCATTCACAATTCAAGTACTGTCAGAAATAAAATGGGGAATCAGTAAATGGAAACGCTATCACAGAAAGTTTTGATCACTGTTCTCACAACGAGATATAGGTCATTACTTTACAAGCAGCATTTTTTTTTTTTTTTTTTTTTTTTTTTTACCATCAGTATTATCAGATCAAACAAGACAGTATCTGATTCAGTTTCCTTTCTGCAAATCATAAAACCTTCACTGTCAGACTGTCAGACACAATAAAGTCATTGGCATGCAACAGTGTGTTATGGACATACAGTATATATATAGAGGAGAGGAGCTCACGGTCTGAAACGAGCTCTCCCACCGGTCTGTCTGAGCTCTGAACATATTAAACAGGAACATTTAAACCTGATCGTAAATTGTATCCCTCCTTTTTAAGAGTCATTAAATCGACTCTGTCCTCTGGAGTATTTGTGGTCCAGCACTTTTCGTTTCGTCTGTCAGGAGAGTCTCTGCGTTGTGTTTCAATTACAAAATAACTGCAGCCATTTCCTCCCCGCTCTCTGTAATATTTCATCTATACTCTGATATAGTAATAGTTGTATTTCCTTTCTCTAAATCTCTTCAAATAGCTGTCTTTTCAGTCTATCACCACAATTCTTAAGGACTGAAGGCATGTTCACATTCCCCTGTTTGGTCCAGATCACAGTTCTCTTCAGGGAGAAACTGTTTCGTTTGGGTGACGAGAACACACCCATGACCTCTGAACCGGAACAAACAAGAGAACCCTGGTCCCCTTGAAAACCTCGGTCTCACTTCCTTTACAACTGATTTTTAATAAATAGTTCCTCTCCATATGAGTGAGTAACGACCATGTTTGCCTCCAGACTCTCATTACTCCCAGTCCAGATTCCCCTTGGACCTGGTAGTTTTATAGTGGAGTCACTGTAATAACAATCCAACTTGGTCATCTGTCCATGCTAATGTCCATATTCTCACAATGTTATTGTTCTCTCTGTAACCAACAGCGCCCACTAGTGGCCTGGCATGCTAACGACATCATTTTCAGCATATCTGCTTTTTCTGTGTAATCGGACTTCGTTTTCAAAGTGTTTCCCTGTAAACATGAAACTTTCCTGAAACAGAAATGCAAAAAACTATGCATTTTCACTTGTGCCTTCGACCACCGATTTGTACGTCAGAACCGATGTCAAATGTAACATTTTTACCTCGACCCCTGAGAAAAATGGATGGTGCATGGTGAATTGAGGCTAAACTTATTCCTACTGCTTTTATTTTAGTCAAAGTTAAATGGGCGCACGTCTCACAAAATCCATATCGCGATCAACCAATTTATCTTTTCTTGCCTGGGGTAAGATCTCGTTCTGGGTTGAAAGATGTCAAATTGTTGGGAGAGTGGCTAACACAGCTGGCAGCCAGCTTTCTGCACAGGTTAATATCTAAAGCCTTGAGTTGAATGTGGTGGCACATTTTAGAGTTTGGCATTGTTTTGTCAGGTTTGTGACCTTTTATCATTGGCAACTATTTCAACTGTATGTTTGGCGTTTTTCCAGTTTCAGTGTATAATATCTTGTCTTTCACCAGTTTTTCTACTGATTACACTGCATCATGGCTTTTATGGGATAATTTCTTCAGTGTTAACTCTCCCGATGCCCCCCGATTGGCTTCTCTCTGTCGCCCGGCGCTCATCATTGTCCGATGGCTCCTCAAGGCGCCACATCTGTTACTCAGTGGAGTGTTTCATTGCTGGCCAGGATCAGTGTAGGATGAAGTGGTGACAACCCTGAATAGGTTTACTGTCACTTGTTCTCCTCGGTGAGGTTTGTGTGTGGGGTCAAGCCCCGAACAAAGCCTGCCTCTGCATCCCCTTTGTCCAGTTAAGACAAAAAGAGTCCTGCTGATGCCGCTGCTGTAAGGACGACTGATGGGATTTAAGTGTGGGCCCTGTCACCGAGGGCAACCCGCCGCTTAATAATAATCTGGAGGGTGGGGGGTAATCGAGGAGATCCTGCAGCACGAACGGGGAGGGAGGGGGGTTGTATTGCCGATGCAGCAGCGCCGCCTGAGGTCAGGAAGAGGGGCATGATGGATACAGCTGATCGCCCGGCGAGGAAGTTTGGAGGGGAAAGAGGAGGAGGCCCCTTCGTCAGAACATTAAGAAGCCTCTTTGTCACGCTGTCACTCAAATGGATTCAAGGTGGCTGAGGTCTTTTTCAGGGAGGAAAAGAAAGGAGAGGGCCCCATTGTGGAAGGTGGATCTCTCTGCGGACACCCGATAAACACAACAGGGCCCTTTGTCAGCTCCTCTCCATGAGTGCTCGGGACCCTCGCGTGGCAGAAATTAAGCCAGCATGGACTTTTTCAGTGAGGGAAAACTGAGCAGATTGCTTCTCTCTTTATAGTTTAAAGCTGCCTAACCTCAGCTACGATCCTTCTCAATGAAACTTTCAGTTCTCTTGAGAACATTTTCCACAAAAAAGGTTAAATAGCCCACTGTATCGGACAAATGGCGAAAAGCAGAATCATGTCACGTACCGCTCTTGAGGTTTCAGAGAAAGGAAACGTTAACTATAATAGCTGAAGATTGATGTGCTGCTGGTTAATGGGTGACTTCTGTTTCAGTTGTAGAGCTACTCATTGTGTGTCTTGGAATCACCTCGGCAAGATTAACTGAGGTTAAATAGAAAAACCTGGTGTTAAATGACTGGTCCGAATCAATTCAGCACAGTGACAAGACTCTTACAATTTATCATATAGCTGGGCAAAGGTTTAGTTAGTATAAATATGTTTTGTGGTACTTTAACTAAAGATTAAGCTAAAATGTTTAATTTGACTAGGCTCAGAAGACCATTAGAACGTAATAGTCGGACTTGATGTCGTCTTAACATCCTGAAGCCTTTTCCTTTAACTGAGGCTCCATTTCTACAACAAAGTTTTCAAGTGAGAACAGAAAACACCAAAATGATAGATTTTCACTTTAAATGTTGTTGTGTAAATGGGACCTTATTGTCTCCATCGAATTGCTGATTAAACTGATTTAAAAAAAGTTCTGTTTTTATGACGGGATGTGTCAAACTTGTATGATGTTCTAAAACTGCAGTCTAGAGACTTTATAATCAAAACTAATTAAACAAAGTAAGACATTTTATACATAAATAAAACAATAATTTGTTCAATGTGCTACAAATGCCTGTGCCGACTAGCAAAGTGGTGTATATTCACTAATTTAATAGTTTTGTCTATTTCTTTGATCCAATTATGTATGAAATCTTGAGGTCTACAAATCTGATCTTGTGGAACTCAGAAGAAAACATCAATATTCATCTAATAAATAAGAGTTTTTACTTTTTCCAGACACTAGCTGGCAGTGTTTTCCTTCACCAACAGCAAATCCCTCCAGAGAAGAAGTTTGTGGCTTCTTATATTGGCACATATAGATAACAGCTGGTGGATAAATCCGAAGGCTACTCCTCCGATATAAAGAGTGCTTTTACTAAATTTAACATGACTTTTATTCAAAAGAATTCTTATTAAGTAAAAAAAAAACAAAACAAAACATGTAATTCAAATTAAATGCCTGAATACACACACTATTTCTCCAGATACATGAAGATGCTTCCTTAAAAAGCATTCACAAATACTCTGAGAAATTTGCTTAGAAAATCTTAATAAGCTTCCCCTCATATCGATAATTAAGTCTGAACTGCCTCTCCTGTTCCTGCCCCTCAACTTAGCCCAATCCAAAGGCTTTTTGGAGAATGAAGATGGTTTATTCAGTGTAATGAGCATGCAAATGAAAAGCGTGTTTACTTGGCGCCTCGAATGTTTCTGCTGCACACACACTGTTCAGGTCAGCGTGACCCGGCAGCGGGAACGGATGCTACAGTGTCAAAACATCACATTTAGACCAACGGCTTCATTCACTGCTGCACGTTCTCAAACCATGAATCCACCTTTTCAGTGGGATTCGGATTGATGAAATAACCAGACAACAAATGTAAAAAAATGTATTATGTAAGGTGTTTTGGATAAATGTAAAGATTTTTTTTCCCCCTCACCGATTAACATAATATAAGCGAATAATTAGGGAATCTCTGGAGATTCCCAGTAGCGTCCCATCTTCAGCCTGACGTGGAGCGGAGGGGCCAGCTCCTGGGACTGGAACCTGACCCCCTTTTGCTGGCTTTGTCATCTGATAAGAGCAAATGTTTTGATAGCGCTGGCCCTTTCAGCATGATCCATGGCTCTCCTTTTACACCCCATAACAAATAGGGCTGTCTAAACAACAGTTTATGGCCGGGACAAGGCCTGGTCAAGCAGCATCAAAGATCTGCTCGGGGATGAGCCATTAGGTGTGGACCAGATGTTGAGAGGAGAGCTGTGACGGAGGGTGGAGGCGCCATCAGCGTAGGATCTCTTGAGTATTTATGAATGACTTGCACCATTTTGGGCAGAAATCCTCACTTCCAGAGAAACGTTTGACCTTTTTAAAGTTCTTGCGCCCCTCCTCTCGCCCTTTAGCATTGACCGAGGTTTGACCAGCGTCGATGACAGCTTTACAGTGTGAAATAGAACTCATTGTTGTCTCATTCAATATGGCTCCGCTTCAATACGTCCATAAATGTATTAAAGTCCGCAGTCTCTCCCACCGTTGTCCCGGTTCGGGTGAACTGGCGTTCAACCCAGGCGGCGTTGTAAAATGCAGATGGGGTTCACTGACAGGCCCCCGGCTTTATGACACAGCCATGAACGGCATTGTAAAGTGTCAGTTGTCCTTCACTTTCATTTATTCATCCTGTCAGTTGGTAGCACTGTGTGTGTGTGGGTTTTTTTTTAATCCTGGTGGTGTGGTTAAAGTTAGGTCATCATCTATAATGAGACATTCAGATTTGGGCTTGTGTTGAAATGAATACAGTACTAACAGGCACTGATACTGGCTGTGATCATGTTATTAATATTTGGACATTATTTTTGTTCCCGTAACCTAAAAAAAAATAGGTATAACATCACACACATATAAACACCTTATGAATAAAGACAACTGAAGAAGCATGAAAACAGCCACTGAAAACACAGCATTTTGAAATACGGCTCCCAAGGTGGAAATCTTTGGAAACACACCAACTCAGTCGCCATGGAAACGGGGTGTGGGGTGCGGGTGAAGCTTTTTGAAAATACTTTGACTCAGCTTCCATGGCCTTGCCATGACTACATCATTTTCAGCATTTCTGCTGAAAACCATGGAAATAAACATCACTTTTAAAATATGTAAATGCAAAATTCTTCTCAAGTGAAAATGCACAGGGCCTAACTAAACAAAATACCTGATCGTAAAGAAAGTGTTATATTTAAAAATTAAAAAAAAATCTGTTTCTCTTTCTTCAGCATCACAATCAAATATTATCAGATTTTTTTTTGCACCAGCATTATTACAATTTTTAATCCTCGTTTTTTTTAATTGCATAAAAAACATTTTGACTTAGATGAAGCCAATTAGTAAAACTGGTGAATTAAGTGTTGCCTGCAATTGAAATATCAACTTGGATCATTATCAATTAAATGAACATTTCCAACTGCATTTTCAAATTTCCAGTTCAGTTCTGAGTATTTGCAGAGGATTTCCTCTTTTATTGATGCATTGAGTGAATGATTAACATGAATAATTAACAGCCACCATATTTGAGATATTTCCCTTTTTGCCCACAGCAGCAGCAGCAGCTGTTGTGGTGAAGCGGCTCCTTTTAACCGAGCTTGTTTTCCATTTGTGCCGCATCACCTCTCTGTCCGGCCGGCCCTTTGCCGCTAAACGACGCCGGCCTTTGTCCGTGGCTCGGATCCAGTTTAAGGTTAAATGCCTTGCCCTTAAACTCATCCTCCGGGCTGCAGTGTGTGGGCAAGGTCACCGCTCCAATCAAACCAGCGTTAACACAAAGGCCCCTTGCCTCCCCCCCTTTCCTCCTCCGTCCTTAATGAATTAGCTCCTCAGTTCCTCGCAGGGTTCCTCCATCTCCCCTGAAACCCTTCGCAGGCCTTTCACCCCCCCCCCCCCCTTGCTCTCTCACCCCTAATTTTGAAATGAGTTTTATAACTGGACAGTAAACCTCCAGTGGCTTAATGATGATGACTTCTTCATCTGCCCAAATGCCCCTTTTGTCCACCTCTCCTCAGAGCCCAGACCCTGCCCCCGTCCCCTCTGGTCACACCAGGTTTTAAACCCTGCTTCACCCCAGTTTATAGTTCTGCAGATAATCTTCTGCAGTGCGCGCACACACACACACACACACACACACACACACACACACACACACATACACACACACATACACACACACACACACACACACACACACACACACACACACACACACACACACACACACACGGAGCTACCTTGGGGCTATTATCTCCACTGAGCTCCGCTCTGTCTCTTTCTCTCTGTTGCTGCTGACTTCAGCAATGGCATTCAACTGGAATGTTTGCCTTTGTTTGTTTGGCTCACTGGAAAGCCACGACTGACCTTAGCTCATCTGCTATCCTCACTAGCAACGATTTGCACTTCAGGGCCCAGCAGGTAGTCCCTCCCCCGGGCCGCGGGAGGAGGGGACTCAGGAGAAGGCTGACAGGGGCTTTAATAAGGAAATTAGAGCTGACGGTGAACGACGGTGAACGGCAGCGCCGATCGGCGTCATATCACCCACGTGTTGCAAGCATGAAATACGGGAATTTTCACATTGGGGGGGCGATTTTTGTGTTTTTGTTTTTGTTTTTGTTTTTGTTTTTGACAATTGACCTGCTGGAAAGTTGTTGTTTTTGTGTGTGTGGTTTTAATACAATGTGCTGATTCGTACCTCAGTCGCACAATCAAAATTCAATCAAAACGAGCAAGAAAGGTATTAAAAAGCCTTATACTGGATAGCTTTTCAACCTTCAGGCAGCATGTACTTATGTAGGTCTGAGGTGTCACACAATAAGGCCCGTAGGTCAAAACCAGCCTGCAAGAGGCTCCAATCTGGACAAAACGCCAAGAAAATGTGAAACATTTCAAAGAAGACATGGATTTTTTTAAACAAATATATTCAGAGCAATGGACACAACACAACACTGAGAAATGAGCTGAGATGCGAGCAAAAAATCATCGAGCAGCATTTTCTTGGTCCTTTTCAGGCTACATTCTCTGAAAAACTGTGTCATTTTCAGTTTTTATCCACAAAAGTTGCAGATGGTGATATTTTGATAATGATCGCCTTATAAAATACTATAGTTTGCATACTAGGCCACAGGTTTGGTGCTGTAATTCTTTATAATTCAACCCCATATGCATGCCCACAGAGTTGTATTTTAGCTTTCTCTCTTTTAACATAAAGAAAAAGTTCTCCCTTTATGTAGACGATGGTGTAGTAAACTTTACACTCCCGAATCTTCCCTTGTCATTGTTTGTTAACACAGATGTGCAGAAAGACTGTTCACTGCCACCATAGTAAGCTTATACTTTGCGTTCAATCGAAGAATTGAACGGGGCCACCTCTCTGCTTTCAGAAATTGAGTTGGGTTTTTTTATACTCAAACGGCTAAAACGCAGCAAGCGTTGACTTTTTTCACATTGCCTTAATGATCTGAATTTAAATCCTTGCTACGGTGTTACCTAATCCTGTTCTTGTGGAAGAAATGCACAAAGCCACCTTATCGAGATGCAACTGACTTCCAACATAGCGTTAAACTGGATGCTTCAACCTGTTTTCTCTGGGGAAGTGCCGTCATTTTAATGTTAGAGCCAAACGAGAAGCGACGCGAGCGCCGTTGGTTGACCGGTGGAAAGATCGAGGCAGGTTCAGGTCACTCAAAAGCGGCTCTGAAAGAAAACCATCATGTGGTCGTCAGCTGCTGAGTCAGCTAAGACAAAGCTGTGGCTCTCCTCTGGGACTCCTGAAGAACTTCCCCCACCCAGGCCACCCTTCAAGCCCAAGATCTTCCCCCTCCCTCCCGTCCCCCCGCCTGGTCACGTGACCCCGTCTTTCCTCAGGTGGCAGTGGCAGGGATACTTCCCCTTTGTCCCCACTCCAGCTCAATGCAGCGGTGAAGGATGGGCCGAGGGACGGGCGAGTATTCAATCCCCGCTCCTTTTGTTTTTCTGCTTAGTGTCTTTCGGGGGCCTAAGAAAATCCCGGGTTTACTCATTATCTGCATTTCTTTAAACGGGCTATTTAAGACAGGCCTCGTCAAAGTCGGGGGAGCCGACACATAAATCGTGTATTTATTTATTATTTATTCCCTCCAGTTGAACTTGTGGCTATCAAACAGCTCGTTGTAAAGGTTTAGCCAGACCTAATCTTCGGAGCCATCGGATAATATTCACAACTTGTGGGCTCAGACTGGGAACGGCTTCACAGTCAAACTCAAAGCCCAATGTTTAGACAAATGCCCCTGATGGAGAGAAACGACCGCCCAGCAGCTCCATGAGGGCCCCGATTGGCCCGATTGTGTTTTTTTTTTTTTTTTTTACTGCAGCAGCGGCGCTGATTGTGCTGCCATATAACCATTGGAGAGGAGGTGCGAAGGAGCTGCACACAGCCCGATTAAAACAACTGTCTGTGGTAATGAACTGGAACGCCAGTCACACGGCTCGCCGGAGCAACACGCTCCGCCACAGGTTTAGACGGTTAGACCTCTCTGGGAAACCTCACTTTGTGCCGCTGTTTGACTTTTGTGAAAAACAAAACATCATCCTCAATATGCTGTCTCTTATGTGACAAAGTTCATCATATCTTCTGCAAACCCTGTATTTTTCTCCCTGTGAAAAGTTGTTTTCTCACCCTGCTCCACATATCAAGGTCTACTTCATCGGATTTTCCCTTATATGACTTGAAATTTGTTTGAATTGCACCCCGACTACAAGCTATACTGCTTTAACAGGGGGATTGTTTGATTACTCCTGATTTAGGAAAACAAATGTAACTGTTTTTAAGGAATACTTACAGCTTTTTTTTTTGTTACATAATGTTGCCTCTGGATAGTGAGACACATTACAAAGACGACACATCCTCACAAGTATAGGAAGGGAACTTTGGGAATAAATCCAGAGCCGTTAGAAACTGGTGGCAAACATGGAGCGTCTCTTCTCTCTTTGTTTGCTCGGAGCTGGTGTTTGCTTGACAAATTCTTGGTAGCGTTTCCTCACTTTAATGAGTTTGCAGGAAAACAGACGTAAAAGTCCTAATGGGGCATCGGAATATATAACCAGTGGGAGGTCAAAGGTAATTAATTACCGGTGGGCAGGCAGTTGTGTTCAGAGCGAGTCGGTCACCATGTAAAAAAAAAAAAAAGAAAAACCCTTAAATTATAACCGATTACACTGATATATAATATATTTATTGAGCATATTCTTCTTTATTATCATATTATAAATTAAAACTTTCAACACATGAATTGTGATTCGTACCGCTTTTACAATGTTATTTTTTCTAAACATTTTAGCGACACTATTGGAAAACATTAGAATTTTTAACCTTGCCTTCTTGTTGGTCGCCAGTTAAAATGTCTCACTTTATGTAAAACCGTGACCATGTAGTATCTGTGGAACTTAACCATGATATGATGTTGTGATGTATTGTTTCTGAAAGCTCTGACGTGTTTTATTGTGAAGTCTTAGGACAAATCTGGAGTGTCTGGGAGGTGCATTTAAAAACAAACAAACTAACTAAGTGGAAGTTGAACTGTGCAAATATGTAAATAATTGTAATGTTGATGGAAAGAAATATGATAGAATGAGATAAACAAATTGTAAATGGAACACTTATGATGGACGATGTATAATAACAGATGATTTCTTCTTGTTGGCTGGACCCTGAAAGCGCTTAAAATATGTTTTAATCGAAAATATAAAAAAGAAGGAACTTTGATTCATATGTAAAAGTTGTAAACGTCACATATGACTGCATCTTTAAGTGGAATATCATGGAAAATTATGATTATTTTTTTTAGCCATAATTTAATTCAAGCTTATTAAGATGTATTATTTAAGAATGTGTTTTTTTTGTTTTATTCTTTATCATTGACTTTGAAAGTTAAAAAGAGGAAAAAAAAATCCTTATCAGTATTTAAAAACCTGAATTGTTTTTAACATGAAACATTTAGGTGCACAAAGATCAACCTTTTTTTGTGTCGGGGTTTAGAAACTGTGGCTCAAAAGGGAGTTGATTTGTCTTCTATGGCCTCCGTTATCTCCATTATTGTCCATTCATCCTCCGTCCTGCAGTGAAAACCTTGGACGAGGTGCCGGCACTGATCACCGGCCCATCATGACACATAATCCCCAACATCTGTCAGCTCCTGTTGATTTGCGGTACATTTCCGTTTATTTATTTTGACCAGATGAGCCCCTGGTATTTATAGCGGGAGTTAAAAAAAAAAAAAAAAGAAGAAGAAGAAGAAGCAGAAGCAGAGAGCGGGGTCAACCCTGGGTAAAGCTACTAAGACAAAATGCTGGAGCTGACCTGACATTCTTGTCCCCATTTCGCCTGATTCTCTGAATTGGCCCCCCAATAAAAAGTTGGGTGTGGCCAAGAGAAAGAGAGAGAAAGTTTAAATTCCTCCTCCTCCTGCTGCTGCTCCTGGTCATTCTTCCTCCTCTGATTTGGTAGAAATGGAAAACTTCCATGCGGCACTGTGCCCTCAGCGGGGCGTCTTTGACGTGCCATCGAAGGTCACGCGTGGCAGCAGGGGAAGATGTGGGCTCTTCTTCTTCACCCCCCCCCCCCCCCCCTCCTCCTCCTCCTCCTCCTCCTCCTCCTCACAGCTATGCAGGCCTCCAAGAGCATCTGTCACCACAGGGGGTCAGCAGGGCCGAGATGAATGAGCCCCCGGTGGATTCCCTCCCTCCTCCTCCTCCTCCTCCTCGGCAAATGGTACAGGGGGAGGGGTCTGGGTGTGTGTTTGTTTGCATGTGAGTGAGAGAGAGAGAGAGAGAGAGAGAGAGAGAGGGAGAGAGAGAGGGAGGGTTTCTGCTGAGCTGAGGGTGCAAACAGTGGGATTCCCACTCCTTCTCTGTGGAGGATCATGACTACCAGTGAGGATTGAAACCACGTACGCTCCAGCCTGGATAACCAGCCTCCGTGTGAAAGGATTTAAACTTTTTTTTTTTTCCAAACATGGGCTCTGTGTGAGAACTGGGATTTATTTGGATTATTTAAATTTTCTGTTTTTGGGGGGGATTTGAAGGTTCCCATCAGCTGCTGGAGGCGTCATGAAGGTAGAGGAGAACGTCACTATGCCCCCCCCCCCCCCCCCCCCCCCCACCCCACCCACCCACTTCTCCACTGTAGCTTTAATGATACAGGCTTTTAGCACCTCATTTACAGAGATGTTTGTCTGCATTTCCTTCATTTACCACCCCCCCCTCTCTCTCTCTCTCTCTCTCTCCACCACCTCTTTTTCTTTCCCTTGCATGTGTGATGAGGCAGTATGTTTCCTAATGTTGAGGAGTGTGCCCGGCCTTCCTGCATCTTCAGGCTCTGATATTGACCTTTAAGACACTGAAAATGACCATTTTCAAGCACTTTCGGACAATTCAGGCACTCTGTCAATACGAAAAGTGCTGATTCAGCACATGACCTGTTACCCGATCCCCTTAAAAAAAAAAAAAGTTCAAATGCTTCACACATGATCTTTGAATGTTGGCAGTTGAGCTGGATTGATTGATGATATATCCTTTAAAATCATCTGAAAGTGAGGATTTATTGTAATGCTGAGCAAAATAAGGGCTGTGTTTTCGTCTTATGTGTATTAAACTAATCATCCCGCCAGTCTTCTGTGTGATTAATACTATAATCCATTAAAATAGTTGCATTTAAGTTCACCAGTCTGATACTAATCAGAAAAAAAGACAAAGTAGTCTATTGCTCCTGCTTTCATTTTTGTCCTAAAATTATATTTTAATTACATTTAAATAGTTTAAATCATAATCAAGGATTATCAAAAAGTACCAAAATACTCAGATGTTTTGCATTATTTGGCTCCGCAGCTACATTAATGGTGTATTTAAGTTCAATAAACTTGGATTAATAAAGGATTGGCTTTATTTCCAGTTGACCGTTTCCTCTGTTCTGACCTGATTAATCATTTAAACAGTGATAGGAGTTTGAAATATTTGCCTAAAGAAGTTTGCATTCGTGTCATTTTGGTTTCTTTCCAGGTTCAAATGTATTTTTTACTGGCACTAGTTGAACCAACACAAAAAAAAGGTTTCAGATTAACTGTTTATAGGTCATTCATTAAAGCTATTCCAATACTTTCAGGTGTTTGGAAATATTTTTTGTTTTTTATTGTAAAAAGTCTAAATGTAAATGTGATTTCTTCACTGGAGTTCCCTAAAATCACACTTTTTTTAAATTGTAAAAATGCTCACAATGTAAAGATTTTCTCACTGGATTCGACTAAAATCACACAGATTTTTCTAAATTTAAAGTTTTTTTTTACCAAACATTAATTCTTTTTGAGGCCATTTAGCACCACTGTCTTCCTATGCAATATAGAATTGTTCTTAAATGCCCCATTTATTGTTTTCTAACTGCATATTTGAAAATGTGCTACTTTTATGTACACTGAGGCCTGGATATTTCTAGTTTGATATATAGTCATGTTAAAGTAATGAAGGAACGTGTACTTTAGTCGAGCAAGAGAAGGGAAACGAGCAACAGTACCTTTTTCTGTGTTTGATAAAAAATGGTTTAATTACGTTTGAAAAACAGAAATACAGAAGTTGCAATGGAAAAGCAATATATAAATAAACAGACACTTTGATTTACCTGTTTGCCTTTTTCACAAGTGCGCACGTTTAATGTTATTTGTTTTTTTGGTCAAAATTGCAAATTGAGCTGAAAAGCTGCTGGGTTAAGTTGGATTGCTTCATAGCAAACATGACAGGTTTATCCAGAAGTCAAAAGAACTCCACTTTTTCTGGCTGATTTGACTTTGATATGAAGCATCTGCTGAATGACAATGTGACCAAGCCTCAGGTGGCAGATTAGCCCAAAATCCTGCCTCTGCCCCTCTATTGTAAAACCTGTAATGTAATTACGCAGAAACAAAGGGAGGCCTGCTCCAAATCTCTCATTATCTCACTCAAAGAAGGAAATATGCAGCAAACGCAAGGCTGCTGCAGATCTGATCAATACATCAACACCCAAAAGCATTTAAATTAGACTTGATTAAACATTTTTGGGAACTAACAAATTCATTTCTCTTCCAGGTTTATTTCCTTCGAGAAAATGAGTGTTTGAAAGATCCGAAATATAAAACCAAAGCTGATTTTGGTGCAGGTTTTCATTTACTGCTCAACTCAAGCTTGTCATTTTTAGCTCATTTATTTACCAATAAATTCATGTGTTTTCAACGTCTACAAGTTTCTTTTTGTTTTAATGTAAAGAGGAAACGGGTACATTTTGAAACAAATGAAGATTGTCAAGAAAAATGATTCCAGTCCAAGTTAAAAAAGACCATTTTAACAATATTTCCTGGTGGAAAATACAGGGAATCTGCTCTGTAGTTTAGTATTTTTCTATCTAACAGAGTGCATTGTGCTTTAAAACGTTAAATCTTCAGTTAACTATTGCAAACAGCAGATTTATTCACTGGACACTTAAAATGTTCACACTTTGTGAGGAAATGGACCCTCCTGATAGTGAGTTTAGTCCCGCCTGCCTCATGTTAGAAACCCCTGGTTAATTCAATCATTATCACAGATGGCACAGATGTTAATTTGGGGTAAATCTGATTTAATGTAAAATACTTTCTTGCTGAATTGAACAGCTTATAGCACAAATTAATATGTATGGTCACTTTTATAAGGTTATAACGGTGAGAGAAAATATAAATTCTTATTCTTTTTCAAGACATATTTTAGACTATTTCGAGATATTTTCTTATTTGAGGTTGAGAAATGTGGTGATTTTAATCAGTTCTGGACCTTCAGACAGTTTTTTTTTTTTATTGCATCTACAGTAAATAACTTTTTTTTTTTTTAATTGATAACACAACTCGGCGTGTTCTTCACTCAGAATCTTTTCATTTTTTTTCTATTGAATCGGTGAGATCATGCAGTATTCAGTGAAATTGCAGCACTTGCATGACTTGTCTTTAATCTTCACCTCCAATGAGGTGAAGTTCCCATTCAGAGCCAAACCAAACTACCCCCCCCCAATTGCTGGAAAAACAGGACCTCATTAAGCACCTCGGGCTCGGCTTGCATTGCCGTCTAGATTTATGGCTCCTTCATCTTCATCTCCAGAGCCATCTGCCTCTCCTTCTGTGTCGTCTCCCCTCCGCCACCAGATAACCATCAAAATATTTCAGGCCTCTTGCTCTCTGGCTAATTAGCGGCCTGGAAGAGCCTCGCTCCAGATATTGGAGGAGGAAAAGCGGCTGTGAGGGGGGAGAGTGGTGGTCAGAACTCAATATAATGAAGTATTGTGTATAGGCTGAAGTAGTATCCACACAACCTAATTTATTTAAGTCCAGCTGAAATAATTGTTGGATTTAACCCCCCCCAGCATTGGTTTTTTTTAGCTCTCTGCTAATGATTCACAGTGCGAGTCTCCTCTGATCAGGGAGGGTTGAACTGTTCTTATGTACACTGGCTGTCCGGAGGACTTGGACCCCAGATCAGCCGCGCGGTGCAGACAGAGCGACGGGATGGTTTGGCCCTCTGTGTGTTTTCCAGGCGAGGGGGACTTTGCTTCTGTTTTATCACAACTTCAACGGTTCAGTGAAGCAGCCTTGAGCTGCGTGTCACATGAAGAGATGTTTGGATATGAGCGAATATCCTTGCAAATTCCAACAGCAGATTAAAGCTCCCAACCAACATAAATACCCACTAATGTAAACATTACTGTCAGGGCCTGGAGCCTTTATTTCCCCAAGGAAACTTTTTTTTTTTGTTAACTTTCCATACCATAAAATTTGTCTCGGGTCAAAACATTTAAACTGAAGATCACAAAGTTGTGTGTGCTTATGTACAAAAACTGCATCTTAGATTGCAGTCATAGTTTCACAACTCCAATTTGGACTTGTAGACATTTTACTGATGTTTGAGTTCAGTTAAAAAAAACTTTTGCCATTTTTAGTGGCTTTTGCAAATACAACCATTTAAATTGTAACTAATTTACAGATTTTGAGGCGCTATGCATTTTTCCCCATAAAGTGTAGAAACAATTTTAGACATTTCACATATTTATTCTTATTTTATTTTATTTGTTTATAAATACCATAGGTGGCAGTACAACAGAGAGTCGTTCATTATTTGTACATTAGGGGTTGAATTGTTTCAGTAAAGGAAGGAAAACAATAAAAGTCTAAAGACGAAGACGGTTCTCAATATTAACAGCATGTTGGTCATTATAGTTTGAAAATCAGATCTGATAGTTTTGGCACAGAAAGATCTCAAAATTGGGTTATTCCAATAATTATGGTGGCTAAGCAAATAGCCAGAATCTAACTTGAAAGTTATTAATCATATCAAGTGATTTGGTAACTTATCCGAACCAAGTAAATCCAAGCAGGTATTCCCGAATCGGTTCAGGGAACCGAATTTCATAGAAAACGACTGCCTGGACCGGGAGGGTACTTCGATAAACTCGTGACAGATTCATCCTGCTCACACTGATGCGCGCGAAGCTAACGAGAGGTTTTTTTTTTTTTTCTGTCCCCGTCTTCCCAGGTGTTGAAGCCACAGAGTGACATGTCTTGGCTCAAAGTTTCCGCCGCGTGGTAGCGACCCAGTATGTAGCAGTGGTCAACAAGTCCCTTCACGCCTGGGAACGGTTCAACAATGTAAGTCGCCAAATTGTAACCGGAGCACTGACGTGTCTTGTCAAGAATTGAGATCCAGCCGCTGTGCTTCTCATATCTTTCTAGCCACCAGCTTATTCTGACCCGGTGGGGGGGGGTCACATTCATGCAATCTGTTGATGCCACCCAGGAGCTAACAGACCGACACAAACACCCCCCCTCCTTTTTTTTTTTTTTTTAAACCTCACTCGTGTTTGAAGGCTAAACTGTTTCTTCCTCGCGGTGTCATTTCATTACATTCAACCATTTGTCACGCTGGCCTGAAACGCTTCGCCCGACCTCACCTGAGCCACACCTGAGAAACATCCGTTAGCTGACCTCTAGCCACGGCCGCGCTTTGTTTTTAGTTGCGCGGGTGATAAGAGGTCACCGTCTGCCTGATGACGGATGCGTTGCGCCCTGTCGGAGGCCTCCGGAGCCTCTTTTTTCCTCCACCCACAGGAACGGGCAGCCGCGCCATACAGATGCCCCGGGGCGCTCTTTGTTTCCCTCCGCAGCCACTTTTCCTCCCATTAGTTAACCGAGAAATACTGTAGCTTGGTTCTCCTAAGCTGCTTATCTCTGTGACAGCAAAGTCAGGCGCTGTTAATCTTGTCTTTTGTCTGCGTTGGTCAGATTCTTCATCCAGGAAGGTTGTTAAGTAAACACGGGGGGGGGGGGGGGGGGCCTGGAACCTGTCCAGGCAGGGGGGGGGGGGCAAACGGAGCCCTGTGAGGCAGAAAAGCAGCAGCTTCAGCAGCTTCAGCAGCTTCAGCAGCGATCTAGTACAAAATTAAAGATTAAAACTGTCTGTCTGGGAAATCCGTGATCCAGAAAAGAGTACTTTGCTAGCAAAAACATGATGCAACAGTATTGCGATGATATGATTGGGGCTTTGAATTGTTCGCGTCTTTGTTTTTACTCTGAAATTCTATCATTTTGAATTGGCAAAGCACAAACCCGCTAATTGGGATTAGAAAAAAATAACCTGAAAATTTTGCTCGAATAGCTAAAATTGCTTTAACCATGAGGAAATATGCAGCTACATTTCACACCAATTCGGTGAGAAATCGTTGGATCGGCTCTTTTTGTCCTGGCGTTGCAGATCCATGTGCTTGTTGGTTTGGCTTCTTCCTAAATTATTTTCTAAAAGGCTAAATCTAAAGTTATAAATTAAATATTCCATCCATAATATGGTTTAACTTTAACTTTGCCATTTGTCTCAATGGATTTGCTTTCTTCAACATTTGCGGAAATAGCCTTATTTATTAATTTTTTTCCCTCCGTGTTTTTATCAGTGAACTCTAATGTTGGCGTGTGGAGTTGCGTAAAGAAAAGGCGAGCGTGCAGTCGGTTGAATCATTCTAAAACTTCACTTCATGTCACTTACATAAGGTTAACTGTGGAGAAGACATGCGGTCGCCGCATATCTGACACGTCACGTTGGCAGCTGTGAGCCGGGGCGGTTCCCACACAGCTGAGGCCTTTAACCCGGCTGCAGTCGCGTTGACAACAACACCGGTCAGCAAGTCGTCCAAGGACAAATGGCGGAGCGGCGTTTGAGGCCAAGCCGGCGTCGGGAGAGAGCGGCCCGCTCTCCGCCTTTGTTTTCGCCAGCGCCGGCTGGGCTTTGAACACAGATGTGGCGTCCAGGCTGATGGAAAGGGAGTGGAAGTGTGTCTCTTCTCTGAGGAATGAATGTAGACATCAGCCGTCAAACAGAGATGCTTTTTTTTTTTTTTTTTTTTTTAACTCTTCATTGAGACCACATGCTTTAACCCTCAACCACTGACCCCCCCCCCCCCCCCCAATCTAGCTGCCACCTGCCACCAGAGCGCAGGCCGACATCAGCAGTTGTCCCAGAATGAACGGCGGGGGTGCTGAGGGGGTGATGGAGAGAGAGGAAGGGGTGATGGAGATGGGGGCGATCAAGAGAGAGGAAGTGATTGGGGCAATAGAGAGAGGAAAGTAATAGAGAGAGGAGGGAGGGAGAGAGGGAGGTGTTGAAAGAGTGACTGGCCTTGGCCCTTATGTTATGACTGACTTAGACAAAGTGTGTGTGTGTGTGTGTGTGTGTGTGTGTGTGTGTGTGTGTGTGTGTGTGTGTGTGTGTGTGTGTGTGTGTGTGTGTGTGTGTGTGTGTGTGTGTGTGTGTGTGTGTGTGTGTGTGTGTGTGTGTGTGTGTGTGTGTGTGTGTGTGTGTGTGTGTGTGTGTGTAAACCAAACATTTGTATGATTATATTAACGCAACAGACGTTTACCAAAGTCAACATGTGTGTTTACTGCTCTCACATTTTTTCGCTATCAGCAAATGTGGGGATTTCCCTCCTCTGGGGGGCGTTACCGAGCATCAAGTGGAGAAAAAAAAAATTAACTGGGGGTCTTTGGGTCTTTTTCAAGCATGAATGTTTTTTTTCTTGAAATTTAATAGAAAGAAAAAGAATAGAATTTATTTGAACGTTTCAGAAATAAGTTTGTATATATACACATATTTTATTATGAAAATGTGTACCAAGCAAAAATGAATTCAGCTTTTTATTTCCAACCTTTTTACAAAACATTGTGGGTTTATTGTTATTTCACATTGTACATTCAATTTATTGCGATTTAAGTCTATTATATAATTATTATAATTAAATAACCCAGCATACAGCTGTTTAACAGAAGAACAAAAATCAAGGAAAGCAACAAATCGGTGTAAATTAGGGACAAGAGAAAGACCACTGTTAAAGAGAGGAGCAAATCTGAAAACATAGACTTAATATCACACATCTCATTGACTATCAGGCTGCTCCAACAGCCATCAGCAACAATCTAAAAACATTTGCATTACAGCGTTTACCTGGAGGAATTAGTTGATATGAGAGAAAATATACGCCGCTTTAAAAACAGATTTAATCTGATAATCTTAATGTTCTCCAACATGTTGTGTTAACTGTCACAAAAAGTTCTGCTCATCATTTTTTTATATCAGTCCATTCAAAGCGGGCATAACTCGCCATGCAACATTAAGGTTCCTTTTATACACTATTTGAAAACGAAAAACCTTCGTAGCATTTTGGGTGTTTTAAAAATATAAACAAATTTCTTAAAGGAAAACACTGAAAAACACATGTTTTTATGAAAAACGTCGTGTAAATAGAGCCGAGAAAAAAAATCTCTTACATTTGTTGTTTTATTTTGACAAGTCGGAAACATTTTAAAACGATTAAACTGTGTGTTGAATTTCCACACGTTGATTATTGCACCAACTTTCGTACTAAAACCAAACATTAAAATGAGCCTTATATTAATATTACTTCAATTCACTGACGCAGTGTCTGGAAAAACATTTGCTATTCTGCAAAAAGTGGCACTGAAAGAATACCTCACCTGTATTAAATATGTACGGTCACAGCTCATTTTGTTAGAAATGGGTCAAATTACTCTCGTGTAATTGTATCTACAGATTGAGAAGTTGTAACAAGCTTCTCTGTGAAAAGATGGGGTGAAAAAAACTGATAAAATGGTTTAAATGTTAACTATAATGTGTGTTTACTCAGTAGCAATGACAGACTCAAGTCTTCTCTTCAGATGATTAAAAATCTACTTGGGATGTGGCAGCAAATCAGCTTTGGAATTTATTTTATGAGCTTATAAATCTATGAACAGTCCCACTGACTTTGTTTTATCAGCAGTCTGTGAACCTGAGGCTTCCTTCAGTTACCTCTCAAACAACCACATGATCTGAGGGCAGCACAACACTTCAGTTTTAATCACACTTTATTTACACAATATTAATATCTTACACGTTTTTGTATATTAATGAGATTCACATAGATTTCAATATGTTTCATGTATATAGTTTTATTCCATCCAACACTCCTTGTTCTGATATTTTTGTAGTTATTTGTATTTTCATTTATATATTTGTCTTTTAGTATTTCACTCCTTAATTTGTTTTTTTATTCCATTCTAATCTGTATGTTTTTCTTTTGTCTTCTGATGTTACTTTTTACTGTCATACAGTTTTATTGGGTAAAGCATTCGTACGGAAAGTGCTATAAGAATAACCTTCGTTGCGTCTTGGCTGTCTGTTTCCACGACATGGAAAACACAACTTTTTCAAAACTCCGTCTCCATGCAAACGTGGGAAATGCAACTTTTAAATTCAAACGTAATGGCAGTCCAACTTCATAGTGTTTGGTTATAGCGCGTGTGTGTGGTTTCATCACAAATACAAACAACATGGCCGACCATGTTTTCACTTGAAACATGAGGCCTGGATCCGTCCTGAAGTAGGAATAAACCACTTTACTGCATGTTTATACCCCGGTAAAACACACCCATGTCACCACGAGGACGGTCTGTTCACGTTATCGCAGTGTGACTCAGTGTTTGGTCATAAATCTGAATCCAGTATAGTAATGTTTCGTCGGCTGCTCCCTTTTTATATCAGCACATTACATTACATCCAGTAAACTAAAACAACCCGCACTGTTACGTCGGATGGCTTTTCTTCCGGAAAACTGGGAATCTTGGAATCGAACCAGGGTCCCAGACTAAACCAGACGCATCAAGCCAATGTAAACAGATTAACATTTTTAATGGGTAATTCCAGGAATGGTATCGTATGAAACCAAATCTATTAGGCACAGCCTGTCCACTTTAATATATGAAGATAATGAAGGATAATAATAAATCTGCTTCTTCGTGACACTGAGTTGTTTTCCTTTTCTTTTCTTCCCTCCAGCAGAAAATGGGGAATTCCTACGCCGGTCAGCTGAAGTCTGCTCGATTCGAGGAGGCTCTCCATAACTCCATTGAGGCGTCGCTGCGCTCCACCAGCGGAGACCCTCAGCCCATCTTCACCCAGCTCTACCTGGAGCCCGACTCCTACCCCGGCAACATGGAAGGTGGGTCAACTACAACTCCGGGTTTATGCTTAGACTCGAGACAGGTTGAGATCAAACTAGTAAAGTTAAATACTGAGGAAAGAAGTGGACAAGTAAGACAAATAACCTTGTGTTAGTATTTTCTATTATCAACCATCTTAATGGGAACATGAAACTTCAAACTTGTCGAAAAGATTCGTCACCTGGCTGATTTTGATCTCAAAGCCCTCCGGCTGTGTGGCGGCAGTGCTAACCACTGTGCCACCATGCCGTCTCTTGAAAACGCTAGTGTTTGAAATCCAATTAAAACTTAACGCCGGGTTTGAACTCTGGTTAACTCATTTGCGATGGTTTCTGGCAGACGTGAAGCCGAAGACTGAGGTGGCGCTCCACGGCGCCGAGCACCCGGGACACGAGCTCACCAACGGCCACCCCTCCAACGACGTGGAGGAGCTGGAGGAGGAGGACGACCTGGACAGCAGCAGCCCGCCGCTCCCCTACCTGCAGGCGCCCGCCCCGGACGGCTGCTGCACGCTGGATGGTACGACGACCGATCCTCCGGGAAACGTTCTGCATTCAAATGTTATGTTCCATATTAATTTTTTCTCCCGTATTACGACTGCTATGTTTATTATTATTATTATTAAAAAAAAATTCTTTCTCCAGTTGCTTTTTTAAAATTTGATTATATTTTTTGCATCACTGGTGTCTGGGGTAGCCGGACGGGTTTTTAAGGGATAGGCTCAAATAAGCCTTGGCTTCAGTCTATACCCATTTCGGTTACATGTATATATGCAAATATACAAGTATATTGTGGAAACAGTGAACAATCACAGGTGTGTGAACTTGTACCATGAACTGCACAAAAATTCATCAACTGCACTTATACTGAAACTGTAACCGAAATAAATCATTCATTCATTCATTCATTCATTCATTCAAACGCATCAGTCTGACACACTGAGTGGGAGATGGTTTATCAGAGGATTCCCGAGGTTACAAACTCATTGAAAAGTTTTTTTGTTTTGTTTTTTGTTCTTCATTGGTTCGTAATCCACAACAATATTGAGAGAGAATATATCTGCTTCTATTCTGTCCACAAAATGCTGCTTGATTGGAGGGAAAAAAAATCTCATTTACTGATTAAAATGTAAATATTTTTGAAGTTTGTTAAACTGGTGTTTATTACTGTTTGAATCCTTTTTTTTTCTTTCCTCTTCCGCCTTCGTCTTCGCCCAGGGTTTTGTCAGGCCGGAAAGGACCTGCGTCTGGTCTCCATAGCAACAGAGAGCCTCGAGGTCCCTGCGGGCTTCGAGCTGGTCGGTGCCAAGTCCCCGAGCGTCCCCGAGCACATCCTGGTGTGCGCCGTGGACCGCCGCTTTTTGCCTGACGACAACGGGAAGAATGCACTTTTAGGTCAGTGTGTTCCGGCGGAGGGCGGCAGCTGCTCGCCGTCCCTTCCCTCCTCTAAAGATCCCCGCCGTTTGAACAGAGCTCTGCTTATTCTGGCGCAGGTTTTTCAGGAAACTGTGTGGGCTGCGGTGAGAAGGGTTTCAGATACTTCACCGAGTTCTCCAACCACATCAACCTGAAGTTATCCACCCAGCCCAAGAAGCAGAAGCACTTAAAATACTACCTGGTGAAGAATCCTCAGGGTGCTCTGTGCAAAGGACCCCTCATCTGCTGGAAAGGTGAGGCTGAGAACTTCCCTCGTTTCCTCTCCCGTGTGCTGGCGTGTCGAGTTTACCTTGCTCTCTCTCTCTCTCTCTCGTCTGTCGGCGTCGCCAGACGGTAAAACCCGGCCGTTCTCCAGCAGCGCGTCCACCTCCAAACCCAGCTCCTTCTCCTCCCTGAACAGCAAGGAGAACGGAGGCGCCAGCGGACACAGCTCCTCACCCTTCTCCCTCTCAGGTGACTCCCCCTCGCACACTCTCACCTGCCTCTTTCAATACACCCAGTGAAAGTCAGCCCATATTTATGTTCCTGCCGCTCACAGCCGACCAGTCCCGCCTGCAATGCTTTCAAAGTTATTTTTGCGATTTTTTTAAAATTTATTTCCTGAAGCGGTTTGCCGAATGGTTAATAAAAGCCACAGCACACTATTCCTGAATTTTACACACATTCTGATGTGCTTTTTCTGGACATATTTCCCCTTCTTTTTTTTTTTTTACCAAAACCCCATCCGCTTTGACTGAGAAATTTTTCTTCTGTTTTTTTTTTTTGGGGGGGCGGGGGGATTTTTGCATACAACAAAAGTCACAGCACACTATTGCCAAATTTTACACACAAATTGATATGGTTTTTGACTACACACATTGACAATCCGGCAGAAGAAAATGACTATAATAAGAAAAATAAATACATTTGTATTTAGACAAAAAAAGGTAATTATGGAGTTATTTATAGTTCATTCTGGTGCCATTAGTCTGACCTGACCTATTTAAGATGCTATCTCATTTAATGTCATTTCAGATGCTATCTCTCCCTCAGAGGAAAGAAGTTTGTTCCCAAACTCTTCTTTTTGAATGTCAGATGGATTGTACAGCTGCAGTAAATCTAGCTAGAGGAAAACACTTTATTTATCCCACCGCAGAGGGCTCAGCTCATGTCTTATGCTGTTGCCATAGCGACTGGTTGTCTCTCTCGGTGATGTATGAGTATGGACCGATACTTGAGCCGCGACCGTTCAGCTGTTTTTGCACAGATTCATGATGAGAAGAGACGTGAATATTGGATTTATTAAAGTCGATACAAACCAATTAACCGGAATCAGATGAAACAGATTGTTTCTCTCTTATGAGAAGTTTTTCTGTCAAATCTTTCTCTGATTAAAAAAAAAAAAAAAAGACCAATAAACCATTAAAATTTCCCCAGAAAAACACAGTCCAATCCTTGTGCTACTGACCTCACATTGTTTATTGGGCCGTGGATGTCAAACATAAGGCCTGGGGGCCAAAACTAGCCTATAGGACAAAATTCAACTTTTTAAAAACCCACCAATAACTTATTTTTTCAATAAAACTCACTGCTGAGAATAACCATGCTACGACTCATTACCTTTCAAACTAACTGTGTGAAAACAAATCCTGCAGAATGAAAAGAAAAGCTTTTAACACTTCAACAGACAGGATTTAAGAAAGCTAAAATAGTTTTTTTTTGTGGGGGGGGGGGGAATTTTCCCACCTTTCAGATTCTCCACCCACCAGGTCGACGCAGGCGTCCGGCGTCTTCTTCGGGAGTCAGGACCTCAGCAGAGACTCCAGCTTCCTCAAACCTCTGGCCTCCAACCCCGGAAACAAGACTCTACCAATAGGTGAAGGGCTTTTTTTTTTGTTTTTGTTTTTTTTCGACAACAACGTGGCTCCGAGGCACTGAGATTGTCGCTTTTTGAAACCGGCTCCCGGCAGAAGAGAAATGAGCTGCAACTCCGCAGTTTCACAAGTGACACTTAAACGGCCTTGACCCAATGCTGGATGAGGTTGCTTAGCTACCGTTGATTTTTTTGTGTGCGCATGATTCTGATGGAGGCAGCTGACCATGCAGCTAAGATTACCCTCTGATACCATACACACGCATGCACGCACGCACACACACACACACACACACACACGGAGCGATCAATACCCGAAGAAGAATGGCTGTAATGACTTTTTAAGGCCTCGCCATCCATTAGCTTCTTTACAAGGTTGCCATATTGACAAACAGAGGCTACGCGTAACAGTCGATAGTTTAGTGTATTGCAGACGCTCCGAGTTAGGAAAATATTCAATCACATGCAGCGCGGGATCGATCGGCCGTAGTAGAGACACGCCGTCATTTATCGTGGAAATGGTTTTATTCATCCCTAATCTGATCAGTCGGTAAGGAATGACACAGCAGCCGGCCGAGCAACAGCGGTGGTAATTTGTTGAGAGAAACTGAAGTATCTGAGTCGAATCAAGCGATTGTTTGCATGTCGTTCCACGTAATGTGGGAAATTTGAATGCAAACTCAATTGAATATACCTTTTAAAGCCACGTGTGGTTTTATGTGTAAAATGAATGCTCATTTTTGAAAATGTAGGCCAACGTCATACTGGAAATACTGGATTTTCATGTAGGGCCACTAGTGGGTGTGGTTTTTATGTATTAAAACCAAACATAGAGAACAGCTTTGAACCCTAAGAATGGTTATTAGACAGACATTCACATGCGAGAGATGACAAATCTGAATTGCGATCACCTGTAAAATGTAACCGTGTGTGTGTGTGTGTGTTTCAGTGCCCATGGCTCTCAGAGTGAACGGACCAGCGAACGGCCTGGTTGTTGACGGCTGTCCTCCGTTACTGAGCCCGTCTCACATGGCCTTAGGACCTCAGGCTCCGGGGTTTCGCTCTGCAGAGTTGGGAGACAGCCCGGGTAAGAGTGTCCTCCGACAGGCAGCACACGCTTTTCTTATCTTTTCTTGTCCTCCCATCGTGATGGTGTATTATGTGTGTGTGTGTGTGTCGTCATCAGTGTCCTCAGTGATGAACTCGGGGCCTCCGAAGAAGCGTCACCGGAGCTGGCACCCCAGCTCTCTGGTGCCCGTCCCCCCCACCGCCGTCCCCGTGCCCGCCATCCGTCCCATCGTGTGCTCGCCAGGTTTGTGTCTTGGTGTGGGTTTCCTCCATCGCCACACATTGTTTACCCCCCCCCCCCCCCCCCCCCCCCCCCCCCGCCTCCATGCCTGATGGTTGTTAGGGATGATTCACCCGGCATCTCCATGGAGACGGACACAGCAGTGCACAAATGTTGTTGTTTTTTTGTCTTGTTTGCTTTTTAATTGGATGGCAGAAGACAAATACCTTATCCCTTCTGTTTACATGTTTACATTACTGACTGACTGATCCCTGCAGGGTCCGTGTTGGTGTCGTCTCCTCAGCCACCAGCGGGGGGCGTCATCCAGCCTCAGCCCGTCACCCCCGGGGAGACGGTCATCGTCCCCGACAACCTGCTCGCCTCCGCTGGCATCCGTCCCGTCATCCTCATCGGTACGATCGCCTCACTCTCTTCTTTTACAATCTTGGACATTCACAAGTTTTGTCGGCTCCCTTCACTGTATTGTTATTTAACAGTTTATTGTGGAAGGCAGCTCACTTGTAGCGTTAGAAAGTAGCTTACTTTGCACACGATAGCAGAAATAAGCATTCAAGTTTCACATAACGCAACAATAAGTTTCACATTATGTTGAGATTGTGGTTATTATATCGACATTTACGTCATGTAGGCTTCGCCACAATAAAGAAAAAAGTGTCCATTCAAAAGTGAACGTAATACTAACCTCTCCCTCTGTCCTTTTTAGGGCATGGCACTTTACCGTATTTCTACGGAAACGTGGGCGACATCGTGGTGAGCCCTCTGCTGGTCAGCTGCTACAAGAGCGGCCAGCTGACCGACAAGACTCTGGAGAGTTTAGGCCTGAGCGGCACCCAGCTACTGAGCGTGGAGACCATGATCCTGCTCACGCTGCAGTATCTCGCACGTCTGGGTGAGCGGGCCGCCGCGCCACCGCTTGTGTTTCCATGGAGATGTCGCGTGTTGTTATCGTAATAGTGGGGGTGGATGACCGTGAGGCAGTTCAAACACAGAGCCCTCCCTGGAAAAGAAACAAAAAAAAACAACTAAACAAACATGTGTATGGTCTCCGTGACAAGAGCGGAACTTATCTGCTCTGTTTATTTGGAAGAGCGTTTGAGGTTTTGGTGTCTCCTGCAGGTTCGGAGCAGATACCCTTGAGGGAGGAGCTGGAGCAGATAGTTCTGAAGGCCATGCTGTGCTGCCCCGGCGGTCCTGCCATCACCCCCTCCCAGCTGCCCTGGCTGGCCCGCCTGGAGGCCAGCGTCTCCGGGGGCAGCGTGCAAGTGGTGGTCACCCACAACACGCTGGGCGAGGGCATCTTCGACTCGCTGCGCTCTCTCAGCGAGGGTCTTCAGCACCAGCAGTGCCTGCCCACCTACGTGCTCATCATATGTGCCTCCAAAATGAGCGGCAACGAGTTCTGTGTGCTGGTTTTGGGTGGGTGGTGCACTCTGATGAACGTATCTCTGGTCAAAGTGTGCCAAATATGTGCCGCGTTGAGAGTAATGATCTGAACCTCCCTGTCCGATGCAGGAAAATACCAAGCTCGGGCTTTAGCTGAAGGCATGCTGACAACCAACGAGTTCCTGAAGGAGATCAGCTACGAGCTGATCACAGGGAAAGTCACTGTTTTGGCATCTCACTTCAAAACCACCTCTCTGGGTAGGTACACTGTGTTTTTCTGCTCTTCTGAAGGGAATGACGTACTGGAGCTAAACTGGCATCAACACACACAGTGACTGTGCTTCAAAAGGGATCTGAATGCTGCTATGGAGGGATAATCCAGCGTGCTGAAACAACAAACATCAGTGACTCAATTTGAACCATGAAATAAACTGAAAAGCTTCGGCTCCAACAACCCGTCAGCTATAAAATCAAGATTGGTGAAGTGCCACCAATGCGCATCATAGGTTCCTGTGAGACGACGCATAATATCAGATTAAGTACGACTTCCTATCAGCATTGCCCCGTAAACGAGTCCAGGTGCAAATCCACTTAAAATATATAAAAATAAACCAATTTCAACCCAAAAGACTCGGATCAGCTTCAATCAAATATGTGACCGGGCTGTGGTCAAGTCTGTGATGGTATTAATGTGCATTAATACACCAGATTATGATTGACTTTTGCATCTGAAAAGGATCCATGAATGTTGAAAAAAAGCTTGTTTATTTAAGCTTGATAATTTCAGGGATATATTCTGCCAGTATATACCAGAATGGCTTCGTAATAACAGTCTGGGTTCTAAACTGCTGCTATTGGAACTACTTGAAGCAGGCGAGTCAAACACGTATCAGTTTAAGTCCACATTCAGTGCAATGTCATCTTGAGTTGGTTGCACCGGTAAAATGGTGACGTAATAACCTTTAAATTTGAACTTTAAAGTTTTTCTCTGTTGCGACCCAAAGTATACATGATAAAATATCTACATTCTCACAAAAGAAAATAAACAAATGACTACAGTCTCATCATGAATCCAATTGTAATGATACAGAAATAGAGTGAAATGGAATACTATGCTGGCAGGTAGTCACTCTGCTGGAACAAAACACTGCCTGGGGCCAATGTGGCCTCATTCACCCAGAGACGCTGTGATCTCGCTCCGAGTACATGGCAGATCATGATATGATTCCATTTAACTTTGAAAATGTAAAGCGTCAGGATGTGAATAGACTACAATGTCTGAACACATTGTGCTATATTATTTCTTTAAAAGAAGAGCTGAGGCACCGCAGGAGTGGACTGCTGCCATCTCAAACTTTGTTCACATACGAATGAAATCCGAACGTTACGTTCAATTTGAACATTACTTTTCATCTCGCCAAGATCGAATCCCACTCCGACACAGATCTGAAGTGTAATAACCAAGTTTGAGATTTAAAGCGAGGCACGTTGAGATCCGCTCCGTGCTCAGCTGCTGCCACTGCTTGTCTCTGTGTCTCTGCCTGACGACGGCGGCCCGGTGATTTTTCCAGGGGACAATCTGGACAAGCAGCTGATGCGGTACCAGCGCAGGCGGAAAGGACAGGTCATCCAGCCCTTCCAGGTCGATGTCACTGACCACATCCACTCGCAGGAGGCTGCCAGCATGTCACAACCCTCAGACACAGGTTAGACTGCCCCCCCCCCCCCCTCCGCCGAGCCGGCTCGCTGGACCCCCTGACTCCTCTGTTCGTTTGCAGAACGGACTTTGTTTTTTCAGGTGAAAGGCCTCTCAAACAGACTGACGTGGATATTCCTTCAGAGTAAACCCAATTAAACTCTTATTTCTGAAGACATTTCAAAAAAGGAGATGTAGAATTTTATTGCTTCAATTTGTTACGACTTTAAAACTCAGTATAGACTTTTTTTTTTTTTTTTTTTTAATTAACATTTTGGGCTCAGGACTTTTGTTCTATTATCAACCAGTTATTACGTTTCTGGTTTTATTACGTTTTACTTTATAACAATTTGGGTCGTTGTTACATATCGAGCTCTATCAGACCTCGTTTATACAAAAATGTTTGCAGCTTTCGTCGTGTTTTGAGTGTCTGTTTACACAACAACGGTGGTCAGAACCACTGAAAACGCTCCCATCTCTGTGTAAATGGAGGAAAAACCACACCTATTTGGAAACGTGCCACGGCTGTCGGAAATTGTTCTTCTGCACACGCGTGAATTGATGGACAATTATTATTATATTGTTATTATCATTTTCAAAGCATTGCTGTGTAAACATGGAACTTTTCCAACACACGAGCATAAAAACGATGTATCATATAAACGGGGCTTCAGTCACTGTTACAGATTTTATACGCCGCATTTTTTTCCTGTACATTGAGAGTGGTATGGTCCGTGTTTTCCACTGCAGAGGTCCTCGCTAAGGTCTTCCAGATCCACCCGGCCCAGCTCAACGTGGCTCGAAGCCTCCTCTCTCAGGTGTGCTCCATCGCCGACTCGGGGACCCAGAACCTGGACCTGGGGCGCTTCTGCAAGGTGGACTTCCTGGTTCTGGTCCCGCCCTCTCACGTGCTGGTGCACCAGACGGCTCAACGCATCCGACAATCAGGTAGACGGACGTACACACACACACACACACACACACAGACGCCGCGGCGTCCCTGTCCTACCTCCGCTCACCGCCATGCCCTCTCTTCAGGGGTCCTCCTGGATCTGGGGAACGAGGACGCCGCCACGGCCCATCAGAAGTCGGATAAGTACGTGGCGCGTCTGGACACGGACATCCACGCCAAGATGGAGGCCTTCATGAGGAAAGTCAAGCAGAACCCCTACACGCTGTTCGTGCTCATCCATGACAACTCGCACGTCGACCTCACGAGGTGAGCGGCGAGGGAGTCCGGCCCGTAATCGCCACCAGGTGTTGTTGTGTTAGAAGACGTCGTGTTTAGGCTCTGTGTTCACAACAGCTGCCAGATAATCTCAAACCTTGACTGAAGTAATGGCTGAATTTAGACCAGACGACACAAGTCTGTTTTTCGCTATTCTTGGGTCAAAGCGATAAGAGGCCCCATCCCCCGGTTACATAAAGACAAATTGTTGTTCACGCTGCTGAAAGCGTTAATTAGAAGCCTTCCCTGTTTTTCACATTTTCGAGATTTGAGCTGCTGCAAATATCTTTAAACTCTTTGCCCTCCTCAGTGCGCTGTCGGGCTCTGTGTGCCACGGGGAGCTGCAAGGTCTGGCTGACCGGGTGGTGAACTGCCAGGAGGTCCTGGAGGCCATGAACCTGCTGGTGCTGCAGGTCAGCTGCTTCCCGTACACGCTGCAGAGCCGCCAGTCGCGCATCAGTGTGCACAACGAAGTCCACTGGCCGCCCAGCGAGAGCCTGGTGAGTGCGCCTCCAGCCCCACGAGCAATCCTGACAACATCTCCTGACTGTCGGCTGCGGCAGACCTGCGAAGACCTGCAACTATCATAAAGTTCTATAGAAATAAAGCGTTTGATCATGATTTAATTTGGTTTCACAGCATTTCACTTGTATCTCACGGTGATGAATAAATCCTAAAAAAGCATAGAACCTATTTGCTTGATAGGTGGAGAGAAACTGGCAACTCAAATGGCAAATTATTTTATTGGATGAAAATGTCTAAAATAGGGGTCTAAACGTGGTTTAAAATTTTAAAGTTAGTTTGGCACTATTTTATATTAAATTGTGCTGAACTTCAACACCCTGATCGAAACAGCAACGACTACAAAAATGGCTAAAAACGCAACTGAAACAATGCAGGCCTAATGGATAAAAATGGTGTACATTCCTAAATATCTTTGAATAGAAACACAACTAAAAATGGCTAAACAGTGAATTATTCACGATGAACTTTCAACAGTTCTGGTAAAAACAAGACATTCTCCTATTTTTAGGTTTAATGTGTTTTGTGGCTCAAGAAAAAAAGCCGGTCTGAACTTTCAACACTGCTCAGTTATTATCTTCCTTCATTGTTTATTTAAAGATTTACATGGTTAGACTGTTTTTTAGTAAATACTACCTTGATCAAATCCCATTTGTTTCTCTCTTGTAATACAACGATTATAAGTTTTTCTAGAGATAGGATAAAGAGATTTGTAATGACAGTCATGAGATTCAGACGAAGAAGACAAAGACCATTTCAGATCATTTCTGGACATCATCAAACCAAATAGCGCCTTCAGGAGTCTAAAGAAGACAAAACATTGCGGAGAAGCATTTTCTATTTTGGTTCAGAATGACTCTACTGCGGCACGCAGTGTGTGGTGGAGCTGCTCCACCTACTGGACTCACACTGACATTACACCTCAGAAAACCTGCTTTTTGGTCCTCAGAAACATCAAAAGTATATTTACACTCGCGTAGATCTTTGCATTATGTGAACATGGAATATAATTCTAAAATATTTCTTCTATCTAGCTTAAGATTGCATCATATGTGAATGATAACCGCCATTATTAATTATATAATCCTGTGTATTGAGACAAAGATGAGGAGAACCAGCTGAGAGGCACAAATCACAGCCAATAATATAATATCTACCAATGACGTAATAATTTGAGCAATTTTAGATTGAATAAAACCGATAATGTTGTAGCTTGCGGTCAGTGTATTAATATTGTAAAATTTTGTTTTTCTATATTTTCTATACATAAAACTATACTGCTATTGAGGTAGCATTTAACATCCCTTGACAGTGTAAAAACTAGAGCCAATAATCTTATAATAATCAAAGCATTTAGTCTTTTTTGACAATAACTTGGTTTATTGCAGTTTCTGTGCAGTAACATGATCCAAAATGAGCATAGTTGATGGCAAAGTTGTCATAATGATAATAGACAATATGTATTGTTGTTACAATGCTACATAAATCGCTTTATTACTGTTTTTCTGATCTTACTGCTTGCTACATGGTCCAGGCGATGCAAGCAGAGGTTCACACTGCAGTGATGCAGCTTTAAGTTGCCTCGTTCCAGTCGTGCACCTGGAGTGTAAAGTCCCGTCTGTTGTGCGTGTTCTCCAGCAGGGGGAGCAGTCTCCTCAGGAGCTGGTGTACTTCGGGCTGAGGGACTACAGCAGCTCCCTGCAGTGGGGCGTGGCCAGCCCCATCCTGCGCTGTGACGACGCCTTCGAGAAGATGGTGCACACTCTGCTGGAGAGGTGAGCACCGAGTTCAAACGGGGTCTGCGGGGTTGTTTAAAGTCCAGACACAAACATGTATCCCCACCCCCCCTCCTCCAGGCACCCCCACCTGCACAGCATGGTGATCCGCAGCTACCTGCTGATCCAGCAGTACACCGAGGCCATGATGGCCCTGACCTCGTCCCCGTCCCTGAGGGACCACATCACCCCGGAGACCCTGGCCATGGTGGAGGATCTGATCAACGCGCCCGGCCGGGAGGGCTCGCAGGGCCGCGGGCACATGCTGCTGGTGCGCGTCCCCTCGCTGCAGCTGGCCATGCTGGCCCGCGAGCGGCTGGAGGATGTCCGAGACAAACTGGGCCTGCAGCTGTGCTTCGCCGTGCTGCTGGGAAGCCCCGCCTCCGAGCTCAGCCTGCCCAAGAACTTCACCAGCCTCCTCAGGGTGAGCGGCACACAAAAAAACCACAGGAGGCCCTTTGCTTCCACGGGGTGGTTGAATATTCATGTGAAGAAGCACCATCCTTCCCTTAAAAGAAATATAGTACACAGTAACTGTGGCATTGACAAGACTGACCCAAAGAGAAGACAGACTGGACGTTAGGAATAAAATCATCTTGACTACTGTCGGTCACTCTGAGTCAGAAAGTATTTCTTTACTTTTGGACGAGAGTAGAAACAGATTAGAGGCTGAGATCCTACAATCACCCTTCTATAAGGCCACTTTGAGTGGCCACCATAGTGAATGAACAAACTGTTGTGCTGGTTAAATACTACTGTGTTTAAATCATTTAAATGGTGCTCTCTGTTTCCCTCAAGAAACTAAAAGGAAACATGCTTGTTCGTGACACCCTCCTGACCCCGATCTTACCTTCTTTCACACTTTAAAACTCACTGGATCAGATTGAAGAATAAATAGAATAATTAAAACATGATATATGATTAATTATGCAGTAGACTGACTAGTGCTTGAGAGAAAGAAGTTGCAACATCACGCTTTACTATACTGCACCATGCTGCGCAACACTGCAACATACTACACCATACTGCACCATACTACACCATACTGCACCGTACTGCACCATACTACACCATACTGCACCATACTGCACAATACTACACCATACTGCACCATACTGCACCGTACTGCACCATACTGCACCGTACTGCACCGTACTGCACCATACTGCACCATACTACACCATACTGCACCGTACTGCACCGTACTGCACCATACTGCACAATACTACACCATACTGCACCGTACTGCACCGTACTGCACCGTACTGCACCATACTGCACCATACTGCACCATACTGCACCATACTACACCATACTGCACCATACTACACCATGCTGCATACTGTTTCTTGGTTAAAAATTTAAAAATAACACTGAAACAAATAAAAATAACTCAAAACATAATCGGTAAAGTTTTTAAAAAAAAGACGTTTTTATTTAGTTTCTTGTTAATGTCTTGGTCCAACGTGAGTATGATGTGATCTCTGTGCTGCAGGCCTGGAGAGGCTGTGAGAACGAAGACTGGGTTCCTCACACGTACGAGGATCTGGAGGGGCTCTCCTGCATCGTCATCCTCACGGGGAAAGACCCCCTCGGAGAGACTTTCCCCAGGTAATCTCACTGCTTGCTTCAGATTCTTTCATGAAACTGTGGTGCAGCTCATTCCCCTCGAGGAGCTTTCTGATGTAGAGATGTTTGCATTGTAGCAAAATAAAGTAAATTTTTTAAAACTTTGGGATTTGATGAGATGATCCGTTGAAGGGTTGATCTCGGTCTTGACGCCTGCCTCCCTTCAGGTCGTTAAAGTACAGCGACCTGCGACTGATCGACTCCAGCTACCTGACCCGCACCGCCCTGGAGCAGGAGGTGGGGCTGGCCTGCACCTACGTGTCCCGCAGTGTGATCCAGGAGCCCAAGAAGGTGGAGACGCTCCGGGAGTCGGACGGCGAGAAGGCCGCCGCCGGCCTGAACGACGCAGACGAGATAGAAAGACCGCAGAGCAACGGCAGCGTGGCGACCAGGACCTCCGGTGAGTCTAAGAAGCACTCCAAATGTCTCCGTCTGCATTCCAGTGATTGAAGAGCAATCTTCTTGACATTCTACTTCCTGTGTTT
Organism: Blennius ocellaris; assembly: GCF_963422515.1. Classification (NCBI taxonomy): domain Eukaryota; kingdom Metazoa; phylum Chordata; class Actinopteri; order Blenniiformes; family Blenniidae; genus Blennius; species Blennius ocellaris. The sequence goes on from NC_137659.1 coordinate 8,531,895, forward strand.
CGTTCTCGGTCCACTCAGGCTCTTTGGCGGAGAACGGCGTCAGCTCCTCGGACGTCATCGACTCCTTCCAGAAGCCCTCCACCTCCACCTCCACCTCCGCCTCCGCCTCTCAGCCTGAAGCTCCCACCACGTCGGACGTTGGGACGGCGACGCAGGGATTCAAGCAGGAGTGCGACTCGGCGGAGAGCCAGCTCCCCCCCAACCCCTCCAAGCCCCCCAACGCCCCCCCATCCCTGTACTCGTCCTCCTCCCTGTCCTCGCCCTCGTCGTCCTCCTCCTCCTCCACCCAGAGGCCCAGCCAGTCCACGCAGTGCAGCCGGGAGCACAAGCACGCCCGCGTGTCCCCGCGGACCGTCATCATGTCGCGGGCGGCGTACGACCTGCTGGCGGGGGAGTCGGGGAGCCAGCTGAGCTCCTCCTCGCTGCTGCCGCACGCAGACTTGGCGTGGAGCAGCCCGCTGAGGCCCCTCGTCACCCCCAGCCTGCAGGGTGCGGAGCAGAGCGCGTACTACCGCCAGTGGACCACCGCCAGGCAGCATCACGCCGACTACGAGACCCTGGCGGCGCCTCACCCGCGGCGCCTGCTCCTCTGCGGACCCCCGCAGGTGGGGAAGACCGGCGCCTACCTGCAGTTCCTGCGGATCCTCTTCCGGATGCTGATCAGGCTGCTGGAGGTGGACGTGTACGACGAGGACGAGGAGGAAGAGGATCGGGAGGAGGAAGGTCAGGATAACGACAGAACACCCCCCCCCCGATTCAAACCCGTTCTGGGTATTTCCCTGAGGGTGATCGTCTGGTTTCCCGTGTTTTGCAGAGAACTCCGAGGTGACGGCTCCGGTAAAGACGCAGTGGCCGGACGTGGAGGAGTTTCGAAAGCTGACCTTTGACTCCAACCCCAGAGACCCCAAGTTCAGGGAGGCCAGCCCGGTTTACTGCGACGACGTGAGCAGGAGCTTCAGAGGTCAGCTCAAACATGGAAACACACAACACAACCTTAAGTTCAGAATTATTTCAGAACTTTATTTCTAAACCATTAATTGACAGGACAGGATTTACAAGTTTGTTTGGAAAACAAACAGATACAATTCAAAGAAAGAAGTGATTCAATTTCGAGTGTAAGTCCAAATCATGGTCTAGATTTCGTACCCAGAGATCTGCTCTCCTTGTACTTCTTAGTTTCAATCTGATAACAGCAAAGTGCTTCAAAAGACTTGAAATTGAGAGACTTGAAAGTCTAAAAACAAAGGAAAACATGGATTTGTCCACATTTTTTAATTCGGAGGGTTTATTGCTTATTTATCTATATCAGTCAAAATGGAAATTTTCAGTACATTTGAGATGTTGTTTTTATGTTTTATGTATTTGTTTCGCTCAACACCCCCACTATCTGAAGTGAAGAATGTCACTGTACAGCATTTTTTTTTTTTTTTTTTTTTTTTACTTAAACATACATCCCTGCAGATTCTAAACACCATGACGCGCGCCAGCCCCGAACCAAACGGGTGACCAAGTCCATACGACTGAGTCGGTTCGCCTCCCACAATGCATTTCATCACTGTGAGCAGTGTCACCACTACTGTGAGGCAGGCCCCGCCACACAGGTGAGAATCAGAGAGGATTCGCCGCCGCCCATTGTCATCGCCGGGGCCAATAATGGATGTTGTTGTCGCGTGCCTTTGCAGCTCTCAGAGTGCACCTTCCACGCTTTCACCTTCTGCTCGTCCATGCTGGGGGAGGAGGTCCAGCTCCAGTTCGTCATTCCCAAAGCGAAGGAGCAGCACTTTGTGTTCAGCCAGCAGGGCAGCCACCTGGAGAGCATGCGTCTGCCTCTGGTGTCCAGCAAGGTCAGTTTCCACTACAGGTCTATTTAAGGCTCCGTTCACACCGCGGGTCTCGGTGCTCAGTTCCCGTCACCTTGTCTGCAGGATCCCGACCTCCCCAAGAGCCCCATCTTCACCCCGACTACTGGACGCCAGGAGCACGGCCTGCTCAACCTGCACCACGCCATGGAGGGCGCCAGCCATCTGCACGTCCTGGTGGTCAAACAGTTCGAGATGCCCCTCTACAGAAAGTACTGGCCCAACCACATCCTGCTCGTCCTGCCAGCCATGTTCAACAACAGCGGAGTCGGTGAGCAGCCGGTTTGCACGCTGTTAAGGGAATTTGAGGGGCATGTTTCCTGTTACCTGCTCATTAGTGTGCAATTCAAACCAAACAGCTCCCCCGTGTCTGCAAACAACATCTTGCTGTTCAAATTAATATAGACTTTTTTTTTTTATGATGCTGCAAACACATACAGTATATAGTCTACACACTTGAGATTGCACCATGACATAGCTTTAAAAAAAAAAAGCAGCTTCAGTATGACAATCTGACTTGTAGATCAACCAATCAGGTGTGTGGTCCATCTCGGTGTCACAAAGCTCAATTTCTCACCATGACCCCTTTGATTAATGTGTCCGCCCACACCATTGGACACAGACTGTGTACACACAGTAGCTTAAAGATGGCAATTGTTGACCTTTTCTAAGATGCTATGGCTCACCTGTCACCTTCATAGTGTCGTTTTGTGCCTCACATGTGATCGGCGCTGCTGATCACCTCCTTTGACTGTGTTTTCGTCATGATGGTTTTATCGGCCTGAATGACAAATTGACAAATCCCCTCCCGTCTGTTCAAGGCGCCGCCCGCTTCATGATCAAAGAGCTGTCGTATCATAACCTGGAGCTGGAGAGGAACCGACTGGAGGAGCAAGGCATCAAGAGGCAAGACGTATGGCCTTTCATCGTCATGATGGACGACTCCTGCGTGCTCTGGAACGCCCACCAGGCCACAGACGGAAGGTAGCAGCTCTTCATCAGAGCGTTTTAAAGATGTAAACATCTTGTTTCTGGTCTGTCAGGGTGAAGCTCGGCACTTCAACAAATAAAGTGAGGTCTCAAATAGATGACAGGCTTGAGTTCAAAGAAGAATTTAAGAGAAATCTTAAGCTTTATTGATTTCAACCATCTAGTAAAACTGGTCTCTGAATTAACTCTGTCCACACATTCTGACTTCTACCTTGCTTTTATAAAATAAAAAAAAAGGGTTGTTGAATAGTACTACAGAGACTACTTTGAAAACTAATGGGGCTCTTGTTTTGACTTCACAGCGACACGTCGGATGGGAGCTTGACTCTAACCGACGTCTCTCTGAAAACGGTGCTGCAGCACTTGGAGAACACGCCCAAGATCTCGCTGTACGCAATGTGCGGCACACGCAAGTGGAGCAGCGGCCTCGCCCGTAGGCCTCCCAGCAGCCCCTTCAGCCGGTGTCACCTCCACGACTTCGTCATGCTCAACGTGGACCTGACGCAGAACGTCCAGTACGACCTGAACCGGTGAGTTGTGGACAGCAGTCGAGGAAAAGCGTACGGGGTCGTCCTTGCTTGACACTTTTCCGGTGCAGGTACGACTGCGACGAAGTGGATTTCAACCTGAGGGTGAACAGCAGCGGGCTGCTGCTGTGTCGCTTCAACAACTTCTACCTGATGAAGAAACACATTCCAGTTGGAGGAAACAAAGAGTTCCTGGTGAAGCCCAAACTCGTGGTGAGTGGGTTGGGTCGTACATGCTCGTGGCAAAACCTCGTCCTTCATTCCACCAGCTTCCCTCTTCGTGAAAGACCTTATGCGAAGCTGCTTGACTTTCCTCTGCAGGAAATCGAAACCTCTGCGTCAATCAGCCCGTCGCAGTACGTTTGCGCTCCAGACAGCAAGCAGACCCTGCTGGACGCCCCGGCCCAGTTCCTACTGGAGAGATTCCTGCAGAGCTGCAGCCACCGACTGTTTCCGAAGGCTGTTCAGAACAGAAACAACCCTGTTCTCTCCATCGACAGCTACCTCAACCTCAGCCCGGAGGTAAGCGCTCCCGGCACGCTGCGGCAGAGCGATGCCACGTTCCTGGAGGTTTAGGCTGGAGAGACAACTACTGAACAAATGAGTGTGTCAAACTTCTCTCCGGGTAGCAGCACTTTTGTTCCCATGACGTCTAACGCAGACTCCACCAGGGGAATCTTGCAGACGTTTCACACTTCAGCATGTTGCATGATTTCTACCATCTGTTTGGGCTGAGGACATTCTAACCTGCAAACGTGCAGAATGTTAATGCACACAGTGCATTTACTGTACGGCAGAGCGCGGGTGCTTCAGAGATAACAAAAACCCATAAAACTGCCTCGACACCAGGGCTGTTGGACTGCAGGCCGGTTTTTGGTCTTATGTTTGAAATGCCCCGCGCGACATGGCGGTCTCCTCAGCTACCTTCCAACCCGGAGGACGTGCTAAACTTAGTGGTGTCGTTTTCCTCTGTGACAGATTTCTTTGTGCTACATCAACTCTCGTCCACACTCCACCAACCTGAACCACGAGGGGCTGGTGTTCAGCGGCCTGCTGCTGTACCTCTGCGACTCCTTCGTCGTCTCTGGACTCCTCAAGAAATTCTGCTTCCTCAAAGGTGAGCGGTCAAGAGTAATCGTTAATGCGTTTGTGGTCACGGTACCAAAAAAAAAAGGTTGGGACGCCAATAGAAACGATATTTAGAGATGCTGCTGTCCCCTTTGGGACAATCCTGTGGCCGGAGGGGTCAATATGTTAAAATATGTTGATTTCAGGGGACCTGATGTCGTACTCATCAGAGTTGAATCCATTGTTTCCACAGGCGCCACCCTGTGCGTGATCTGCCAGGACCGAAGCTCCCTGCGTCAGACCATCGTCCGGCTGGAGCTGGAGGACGAGTGGCAGTTCCGCCTGCGCGACGAGTTCCAGACGGCCAACTGCAGCGAGGACCGACCCCTGTACTTTCTGACCGGCCGCCACGTTTGACCGGGTCAACCCCCGAGTTGGGAGGACCCGGGTAGATTTCTCTTTACTCCAAAACACGGATTTCACCGTTTCTGCGGCCGATTCTGGAGCTCCGGAAGAGGATCAGCACCTCTCCTGACGTCAGTATCCCCCAGTGCACTATGCCCGGCTGCAGCACATTTTGAACTCTTGCTGAGCTCGAGTTACCAAATACAGACAATGCTAGTTGGAAAGAAAGCACAGCTGAACTTTTTGTTGTTGTTGTTGTTGTTGTGCCGGAAAAAAAACAGACGCTCACCAATATATAGTGTGAGTACGTGACGATTGTGTTTGTACGTGGACTTTGAATCCAGTGTGTCCGAACCCCCAGATGTCTTTGTTGTTTTTATCTCAGGGTTTTTAAAAGGGAGGTCCAAGTGAGCTTGGAGGGTCGACTCCTTCACCCTGGTCACACTGTACCTTTTGGCATTGACTTATTGTGGCACCAAAGATGTCCCTCGGCCACAACTTGGCTTTTTTTCCCTTGGCTTTCCTCCACCTCTTCTGCCTCTCAGACTCCATGAAGCTCCGGAAACGTCTTTGAGTAGACACAACCCCAAAGGTCTGCTTGAATGTTAGTGGCGCGACCTGTTGGAGAGCCTTTGATTCCGCACATTTCAACTCCAAATGGGGGCTGCCTCTGAAATCCTTACCTGGCATCGATAATCTTTCGGACAAGGTGGCGTCGGAGAGCGCTTCTGGTCCGACGATTGTATTTAAATGATCCAAAGATTTGAACCCAACACATTCTTTTTTTTTTTAAAGAATGTCAGACTTTATTTATAAAGCCAACTAAGACTTTTTAAGATTTTAGTTACTTTCCACAGGGTTTTATTCGTACAACTCGCATTTATTAAGGTGAAATGCCAATCAAAGTCATAACTTTTCCAATTTATAGCCTTTGCTGATTTAAATGTTCAATTTAAAGGTACAGTGTTTCAGACTTGTGTAATCCCACTGCCACACACTAGATGGTGCTGGTGAGTTACCGGCAGTTTTTTGGCAGATTAAACTGTGATAATGGACAAAAGTGGATTGGTGTCACATTTTAATACTATTCTACCATTGCCATAACCTTTACTACCATTCTTTCGTACTATATTGGAAAGCATTATCAGAATTTCTTCAAGAAAACAAAGTATACCAGCACATTATACTTGAGAACATCGCTTGTTACCAAAAAAAATGCATCATTCAATCATTTTGCAACGTTTCACATTGAATCAAGAAGCGTTATCCCAATGCATCTTTAAAAGGTTGTGAGAATGGTGTAGCACAATATCAAGCTATTGTTAGCCTCCTTAAGTACATATATAAACTGTGCTATCACATGAACATTTCAAACATGAATATAATTTACTCTACATTTTGGGAATATCCCATTATAACATAAAACCTAACATCCACATTAGTGTTATAATGTGATACTGATCTCCTCATTTGCCCTTTTTTTTTTTATCATAGGACTGTCAATTACATTGCCATAATTTACGGTTCCTTCTGCCATAGTGTTGTTCTCCATCTCTGAACTACTTGAGAACAAACTTCATATTGACTCGTGACACCACCCTGTGGTACAAAATGGTGTTGCGGGCTCTCGTTGACGACAACATGAAAAGCAAACCGGCAAAGCTTCAGATATGAGAGCTATGATTTGGTGTCTCACCACTGCCACCTAATGTACAAATGTGGCATTAGCAAAACCTAACGCTCTGTACTTCTGAATAACGTTGTAATCAAAATCGGGTGTAATCAGCCGGCTGCTTCACCGCCAGGTGTGACTTAGCATCACGTGATGGAAAAGCGATGATTCGCGTATCTTCGAAGGTGACCTGAGAGAAAAGTGTCGAAAGCAGCTGACCGGACGGACGCATATACTTGAAAGTGGAATGTTTTTCTCTGGTTCCCCACAGGGTCGTCCAGTGATTATGCCTTATGCCATGTTTCACTGTTTAGGTCACTGTGTTTTTTTCTTGACGTTTTGTTTTGTTTTTCCCAGACCAGATGACAATGAAGAAACCATGTAATCGTAGGTTGGCGACGACGTGTTGTTTGTCTGAGTGAAGCAGGACGAATTAATTGGACTGTGGACTACTGTACTTTTTCAAGCTTTGTTTACATTATTAATATATTATCGTCCCCCTTCACCACTGAGGGTTGCTGATGTGTTTTTGTTTCTTTCTTTAACGTGTCGTGTAACCAGTAATATTTTGGTCATGTCTTGCTGCATTTTATGTTGCAAAGCCAAGAAGAGTCTACCTAGATATATCTTTACAAATGTGTCTGTACCCCCCCCCCCCCCCCCCCCCCCCCCACACACACACACACACACACACACACCACCCGTTTGTGTGTTGGATTTTTATTGAAGATCGGATCCAAAAAGGGATTTTTTTTTGTTGTTTTTATTTATTCAAAAAGCATTTTGGACTGATAATCACAGTGTTAATATTTGATGGCATGCTAAACCAACTGACTGCACCCTTTCTGAGGGTTAAAAAAACATTCACGAAGGCTTTGCACAAGACTCACGCGAGTGATTGTTGGATCTACTGAATGTCATTGGGGGTAGGAAATGTGAACTTGCACTATACAAGTTGCCAGCTGAAAATGATGATTTCTGCATCAGTGATTGCTCCCGAACCCTCCAGAGTTAGTCCAAATGTAAGACTAGTGATCAAACCCTTTTCTTTTTTTTTTTTTTATAATTCTTACTCCAATGGGCCATAGAATGTGTATTTCTTCTTGATAATTTAATACTTAATATGCAACTTGCTCTCACAATCTTCACTGAAATGTGTTTGATGACCATGTGCAGCCCAGTGGTAGCCTTGGCGCCTGCTTTATCTACCTCATGTTTACCAGTGCGGTTGCAGGCTGTGAATATTTGAACATTAGAGCCATGCTATTGCTGTTGAAAATGTATGAATGTAATAAAAGTGACTTCTAAACACATTTCCTTGCTCCCTTTTGTATTGTCTGATTTTATGTGTGTGTGTGTGTGGGGGGGGTATATTTCTTTATATAACTTATTTATAGCCTGGGTTCATAAATCTGGTAGCTCGGTAGGTAAATAGATATTTTATCTCGGATTTAAAAAAAATTATTTCCATAAAACAAACACTATGAATGAAATGAGCATGGTAGATATGAACCACCTGATAGAGAAATAACAGGAGAAGGTTCATGGTCCAACATTCAGAATAACCTGAAATGATCCTAAGGCCCCGTTTATACGACAACATTACACGTGGCAACACCTAATCGTTAAAAAAAAAAAAGGAGTGTGTTTAAACTGCAACAGCGAACACAGAGGCAACAGTGTAGTTAGTATGCACGGCCACAGAAGTGCGCTGTTGCTTGACTTTGTAATGAAACTACACAAATTTGTGTGCAGAGAACACAACACACATGAAGAAAATGGAGAGCACCTGACATCTGCACGGACTGATGATGCATCGGATACTACCAGGGGTAAGTCTCAACTACAAAACTACTCATATGGAAGATAAAACTAGAATATGGATTGCGAGTCATACCACTACGGAGCACCACTACGGGGCAGCCATGTTTGTTTACAACTGGATGATCAGGCGGGAGGGGCGCATGCGCAGTAACGGGCTACATTTACTGGCACTTTCTGCAGGAGGGAATAGCGGCCGTAAAAGAATCTTTCCACCTTGGGAGCCGGGGTAAAAACTTTGCGGATACAGTGCATCCGCACACTGGTGCCGTGGAAACTGACCCCCCCCCCCCCCCAGAAGTGAAGAAAGTTTTTGCGAATACACTCATTTTCGTTGTCATGTAAATGGGGCCAAGAATCAAACCTTCCGCCATGTTTTCTGTTCAGCTGTGTGTGTGTGTGTGTTTGTTCCTCCAGCTTGTCGGTGGTTTCACCTGGTTTTCAGTGCCTTGGATTTATTGGATTGTGCTTTGATTTTGTCCATTTTTCGATTTGAGATTTTCTTATCAGTGAAAGAGAAGCTTTTGTCTTTTCTAACCTGCTTTTCCATATGTGGGTCCTCCGAGTCCATGTCAGATATGGATCAAAAAGCATTTTATTAGATTGCACCGTTGTGCTTTTCAATGTTAGATTTTCCCACTGTTACTGCCCACGATGACACTCGTGACTTTCCAGAGGAGATATGGCTTCATAATGAATGCTGGCCGCTTCTCTGTCATCACACTCAGGGCCCAGGGGCTTTGGTGGTCCAGGGACAAGTGCTATTTCAGATCCTGGAAGTGATATCAGAGCACACTTTCCATCAACCTGCAACCCCTGTGTGGGAGAAGACAATGCTATTTTCAGCCGGCTGCTGTCAGGACAGGATAAAGAAAGAGAGAGAGAGAGAGAGAGAGGTTGGCATGCGGATTCTCACGCCTCGTAATTGTTCTTCTGGGGGAAATGAGAAAAAAAAATCCCACGAGAGGTTGAGCTCTAAAGACTTCACATGTCCCACAGTGGTTCAATTAAAGCAGAGGATCGTAATGTTTGGAAGACTCCAAATGGTTAATTAACAGCGACTGTCATTTTTTCTTTCTGATAATTAACTCATTACCACAATACTGGGACACATTCATGGTACTGTTCACCCACCCCAAAAAAAAAAAAAAAAAATTACAGTTTGATTGTGATGTGAAACATATTTTAAGTTCAACCAGTAAAATGTTTATGAATATAAATAAGAGCTTATATTGAAACCAAAATCACTATGTCAAAAATGTAAGTGACTTTATAAGATCAGATGTTTAATCTTTCTTTTTTTTTATAAAAATCAAAAGAGTTAATTATCAAAAGCTAATAGATAATAGTCGGAGAATAATAGAAAACAATGAATTTCAAAGACACATTTAAACTATGTGAATGTTTCAGGCACGAGTGGAGAAAAGTTGAGTTAAAAAAGGAAAGATTATAAAAGTGTTGAGTGCATTTTTTTTTAATCAGTTGATAGAATACAAAGTGAATGAGGGAGACCTTTGACTTAGATGTGGTGTTTTCACAAAGTTTCATCTCAGATAAGAAGTAGTCTCGTTTCACAAGTAGCATTTTACATTTTACTTGACATACGACTGCAACCCTAAATGACGCGTCGTCTCTAGTATGAAAATATATAATAATAATGTTTCATTTCATTTCACACCAATGCAGTCAATAGAAATACATAAATGAAGTGAAGAATAATCTTTGTAAGGTGACCAGAGGGTTCTCATGTGAACGCATCATGACTCGTCCCTCTTGTTTGATACACGAGCTCTTTTGTGTAGCGAATCCTCAGAGTGAATAAAGTTACATGGGCCGACATGGCGTGCCATCTCTCGACAACATTTTCCTCAAAACATTACATCTTGTTCTCGCCCTTGTGTTTTGCACTGAAGAAAACTAAATAGTTGGAAATAGTTGGAAATAGTTGGACCGACTCGACAGCATGGCTTCAGTTGGTAACTAATCTAATTGAATCAATGCTTTGAGCTTAAACTAATTGATAATGTAAATGAAGTTAATTAAGTTAAAATAGCTTGATTCATTTACATCAGGGGTGGCCCACCTGTTTTTTGTTTTTTTTTAACCCTTTTTCTCTGTGTGAAATGATTTTTCAACTATTTGACTGGAATAGAAGCAGGTAAATAACACACACTGTGATCGCTAAAGACTATATGTAAAAAGCACACATTTCTTCTTATATTGATAAAAACGATGAATCTATAACCGGTTTGTATTGCTATATTTTTTTTTTTAACACGATGTTGTGGGTCCTGGAGTTTAAGACCCCTGCTCCAGTGGGATTTCTGCCACATCATATCAATTGTTGTCAGTAAATGACTCATTCCTCCTGTCAGTGCACTCTAATTACTCTCTGGCCTCCATCAAACATGGAGCTAAAACCCCTGCTCATCTGTCTGCAGGCTTACTGTAGGGGGGGGGGGGGGGGGGGGTTTGGCGGTGGACTGGAGGTAAGTGGAGTGCAAGGGGATTACGGTTTGCCTCTGGGTGGATCACATCCACTGCAGCGATGCATATCCTATCAGCGGCTAAGCCCGCTGAGTGTGGGGCGGCTCGGCTCCAGCCGCCGACGCGAAAAAAAAAACGGACCGTGCGATGTGAGACGAGGGACAGAGCGAGCTCTAAGCAGGATCAAATGGTGAGCGGCCAAAAGTCGTGACCGCGGGTGGCGATTACGATTCGGAGGGGAGAGTCCTCGTGCGTGAGCTGCTCAGATTTACAAGATCCCCTCATGTTCTTTGGGAAAATCCAGACTGAAAATGTCCCCTTGCTGCCGGGCAGAGAAACCCTCCGCCCAGATCCGGTTGCCGGGCGCTTTGGCGGCAGCGAAGGCCTGTGAATGTCTCTTGTAGCCCAGCGGTGACAAACATGCCGATCGTGGGTCAAGTTTAGCCCACGGGAGGTTTTTAAATGGCCTGTGAGATTAACTCGCAAGTGTGAAAATAACATTTCAGACTTCAAATTGTTTAAACAACAAAAAAAGGAAAACTACAAATGCACCCACTTGGGGACCATCCTGCAAACTACATCATTTTCTGAGTTTCTTTAGTTTCGGTGTAAATGACCATTATTTTGAAACGCAAAACTTCTCTGAAACAAAACATTTTTTTTTGTATAAACGGGGTTTTAGAGTAGCGGTCATGACAAAACTCCAAGAACAGTGTGAAAGCTGCTTAAATTTGTCTTTATGTGACCTCTGAACTGAAGGTTTGACCCTGTTTCAATAAATTCTCCTACTTTCCAGCTGTTTTCCACTGTGATGTTCAACCTCTTGTGATTTGACGGGAGTCGTCACTGCAGTGGCACATTTCTGTCATAAATTTCTGAAATTGTGTCATAAGCAGAAGCAGTGGAGACAGCAGACGAATGGGGTGAGACTTTGTTTAATAATTTATTAAATACAGCACATTACACTCATGTCGATAATGTGAATATACTAGTTCTTAACACTATAGAGACTTTTTTTTAAATAATTTAAAATCTTATTGCTGCACATGTTAGAACACAATGCTTCTTTTTCATCTGGCCATGTGATGATGTACAAAATGAGTTGCAGCATCCCATGAAATAAAAAAAAAAAACTCCAAAACAAAAACAAAACCGTTTCTTTGTGCTACAGATTGCAACGTTGATGTTAAAGACCTGGGCCGGGGGGACGCTGAGGAGACACATGCTACTTAATGGTCGCTTGGCGAGGAGGATGAGCAAACATGAAAAGAATGGAATAAAAATAAAAAATGTCGCGGGGACGTGAGCTCCTTCATGCAGTGCGTTGGTCGGACCTGCTCCTGTCACTGGTGCCAACTCGTACGAGGTCGCCAGCCCTCTTGGTCATTGCTGGCGAAAAGAAGACGGGAACGACTGGACGCCGGGTTTGAGCTAGCGACACGTCTCGGAAAAGCAACATCAACCAGCTCGCCTTCACGCGCTTTAACCCACGGACTTTCCTCAGCGGCCTGCTCCGTTCAGCACTTCTAATATACGTTCATATCTGGAGCGACGTGAAGTGCATTAAGGAATAAGAGGCATGTTTGCATCAACTAAAATAGTGCGATTATACATTCCTTGTCATTGAATTATCCTCCATATTGTACATTTGAGTGAGTTGGAGTGAAAGAACGTGCAAGACGGGGGAAACAATACGCTGGTATGCGTTCCTGTGAAGCGAGAGCCAGAAGCTTTTCAAACCTAAGGTTAAAATACACAGTACATGAGATTTAAGTAATGCCACTCTTGTCCACTCAGTGGTTCGGTTTGGGGATCTTCGATTTACTCTTCCTCAACCTTAAATCATTCAGAAAAAAGTGACAGAACAACAGTCAGAACGTCATCCCTGTGCAATCGTGCTGCAGACAGCAAACTTAACTAGTGCTGGCTTCTCCACTCGCGTAATACTGCTTTTCACCACCAGACAGTGTCGTGAGTCACGTTAATGCCTTTTCATGTTAAAAGCAACACATGTGCATAAGTAGGTAAAATAATTTGTGTTCAGTGCATGTCCTGAAAGTCCCGTAGTGTCCAGTCTGCTCAGTTCTCTCCGGGCTAACGCATATTTGTTTTCAATATCAGTGGTACTGTAGCAGCGTTCTGTTGTCATACAGTGACATCTAGTGGTCCCAGACGGTATGTCCTGGTATATTTTGACATATAAGTCACTTCTTAATATAAGTAGCATGACCAGCCAATAGAATGGGGAAAAAAAAGAGAAAAAAGGTGCAAGTTAAAAGTCTGGAAAAGACATTTTTTTAGGAAGCGAAGAGCTTCATTCCAGTTAGTCATGCCATCTTGTGGTACAAAGTAGAATTACAGGCTTGTTAGCAAGCTAGTTTTTGTTTCACTTGCAAACTTCAGTAAATATCTCTGTAATACAATCGACAAACGTCTGAGAGTATTCAAGGCTGTTGTTTCCTCTTTTTTTTGTTTTCGTCGGGTGTTTTCTTCAAGAAAATCCCAAACCAAAGAACGTATGTGACCCAAAATAACAAGGGAAGTTTTTCTATTTGAACAAACATTCTGCATGTTGGTTGGTTTGTTCGGTTACTGTTCTTTTTCTTTTTTTTTTAATGGGTTATTTCAGACATTATGTGATACTCAATGAAAACGTGCCGCAAATAATCATCATAATGTGAAGACACTCAACAGTTTAGTGCTGATCAACAAGCCAAAGCTTCTTCTGCCACTTTTTGCCACAAGACGCTGTTGTAAATGTCTTTAGTGTCACTCAGCAGCCAAACAGTTAACTAAACAGCGCCTCCAGTGCATGAAAGCAGCATTGCTGAGTTCCTACTTAAAGCACCTTCAAGATTAGTGTCTCAAGTTTTAAAAGCGTTATGTACGAAACCTTTAACTGCACGTGTGGAGTCAATCTTCTGAACTTGCTGATTGCTGATAAAGAGAAAATAGGTTTGGTTATGTCAACAGGTTACGAAAGTTAGAATGACATGGAGAATAACAAAAATCCCTGAGGGCTAAATTCCTACTGATAAGTGAAAATGATTTGCGTGTGCAGTTTTTGCATGTGACCTTAAAAGTAAATGATTGCCTGGGGTATTAATGGGAGTTCTTCAGATAGCTAATGCAGTCAGACCGCGTGGACGCAGATCTTCAGCAAGTGACGCGGACGGCGACGTTTGCAGCTGAGCACATGAATACGGACTGCTGAACCACATGGAATGAATGAATGGATGGATGGATGAGTGCTGAACGCAGCACAGGCGGTGCATTCAATAAGAGCGAGGCGGAAGAAAGGGACGGAAAAGGAAGAGTTAGAAGGTGGAATGGAGTGGAAAGGAAACAGGACGGATGCAGTGCAATAAGTGGTCCAAAGAAAGAACAATGGGGGGGGGGGACAAAGATGGAAGGAATGTAGCAAAGGGAGGAAGATGTGAGAAAGGAGGGAAGAATTGAGAGGAAGGCTGAGCTCTCTAATCAGGAGAGGTCCTGCAGCCGGCCGCCTTGCTCGATGACCGCCTGGGCGAACTGCTTGAAGACCCGGTCCATGTACGTGCTCTGCCGCGGCCACAGGCCCTCCAGGAAGCCGATGTGGCCGCCGTGGCCGGTGATGAGCAGCGCCAGGTTGGGGTTCTGCTTCACCACCTCCACAGGAATGGCTGCAGAACAAAGGAGGCGATTAGCAAGCGTTTCTTCACCTCGATCTACTCGGGTTAATTATTAACTGAATACAAACCTCGCCGAGGCGGGCGCATGCTTGGCTGCGTCTGTAGTTCCCGCCAGCAGTGTTTCAGAAGCTGAACAGTTTCTTAACTTTGTTGGTGTTTTTTTTTTTTTTTTTTTTGGTTGTCCTTTGATTTTTGTGCTTTTGTGCTCCTGACGTCTAGGATATGGTCACACGGGATGAAGTTATGCTTCAATTCAGTTTTTAACACAATGTTTGATTGTGAAAATGACCTGACTCACAAGGCATTTTGTGTGGCAACTTCCTGCCTGGACCGATAGAGACATAGTAGAACAGAAGAGTGAGCTGCTCCAGGTGGAAACGTGGCCATGGTCTAACAGAACGGCAAATATGTTGGCATGCAGAGCAGCTCAGGTCTTATGTGGACGATCACAATTATGTGTCATAGTGCACATTTTCTGTCTTGTCTGTTTTCTGTTACATTTACACGTACGTATTCTCCGCGTTTGCCTTTACACATAAACGCAGCTCCGACTCCAACTGTGTAAGTGATGCATTTTTTTATGTAAACACTTAAACTGAGTCATATTGTGAAATAAGTGAATTAAATGCGGATTCGCCAATTAAAAAAAAAAAAAACAACATTTCAAACCCTTTAAAATCAAGAGGGCTTTGCGACCCCTCCATGAACCTTTGTGGTCGAGAATCACTGAACTTTATAATGTTGTAAATCAGCACCTGGAGACTCACCGTGAGACGGGGAGAAGACGTCGTCGGCAGCGTTCAGACACAGCATTGGCACCTGCACGGATTTGAGCCGGTGGATGGGGCTGGCGTCGCGGTAGTAGTCGTCGTTGGTGGGGTAGCCGAACATGATGGAGGTGAACCTCTCGTCGAACTGGCGGATGGTCTTGGCCTGTCCGCGGGTGGTGAGAAAGTGGGGAAAAGCTCTGTGTGCGCTCGGTTTGATTAAATTAGCGAGGATTAGCGGTGCTGAAAGTAATCCTCACCTTCATGACATGATCGATGTCGTAACACTTTTCCAGCACTGGCCTGTGTCTGAGAGGGAGATTAGAAAAAAAAAAAAATATATATATAGATAAAAGTCACTGGCTGCTGTTACACTGGCTTATTTGGAGATGGAAATGTCAAAATTAGGAAAGTATTGTAGGTATTATTCCTGCTTAACAGTTAAAAAAAACAAAACACACAACTTTAAATCAGAGTATAAAATCTGAGTATGTAAATCCGAGTTATCGGAGCTTGTGCAACGTGGGGCCACAGAGTTAGTGGCCGAGTTAATCCGGCTGCGGCCCCGGCTGACCTGTGCACGGAGGCTTGGAGGCAGCTGGTGAGGTAGGAGTTGAAGAGGAATCGGTCCAAAGGTTTCTCCAGCGAGGCCGTGCACTCGAACACATCCCAGCCGGCTGAGAAGACCACCACCCCCCTCAGGCAGGTCTTCCGGCCCTTCCGGCCCAAGTAGTTAGCCAACATCATCCTGAAAGATAAAAGAGAGATAAGGGAAGAAGAAGAAGAAGAAGAGAAAAGAAAAAAAAGGGATTCCATTTCTGACCAATCCTTCAATTCAGAGGATTAGTGTGATGAAAAAAGCTGAACTGAGAGCTCTGACATGTCCACGGTAACACTGCTGCCGCTTGTGGTGAATATCGTAAAGTTTACTGCTGTGGCACTGAGTAAGAGGCTTCATTACCCGCCCATGGAGACTCCGGCGGCCATGATTGGAGCGGCTCCGTGGGTCCTCTGGATGTGTTCGATGACGGTCTCCAGATCCTCCGTGTTGGCCGCGCAGTACGTCCTCGGCGTCTGTGTGAGACAGCGGCATAATACGTTTTTTTGTTGTTGTGGTTTTTTAATCTCTGTGCAAAATTTTGGCGAATGAAGTGGACTTTATGCATCTCTAACCAACGTGCTTTATGAAGGGATCGCAAATTATGCCAAAGAGAAGGAGAAAGAAAGAAACAAGAAAAGACATATTGTACAACTCATTAAAAGTTGGATTTCAGTCAAGTCGACAACATATTCATTATTAAAAAAAAAAAAACATGTGCATGGGTAGCTGGACTTATTACTAGGGCCGTGGTGTGCATGAGTTGTGCCATCGTTTCAGATAAGTTGTGTTTTCCCTCATTTCCATGGAGTCTGTGTCGGAGCGTTTTTCAAATAGTTGCTTCTTCCTCCATTTCCCCGGGGACAAAAACGGTGCGTTGTCAAAAAGTTGCGTCGTCCTTCATTTTTTTGGAGATGGACTCGGAGCATTTTTGAAAGTTTCTACCTTGAGAGCCATTTTGAAAAAGTTTTCAGTGAAAAAAAAAAAAGAAAGATCAGAGTTACGTGATGCACCTGAACACATCGCCAATTTATTGGCGAAGTGAAGCTAGTTAATTCATAAATTAGCCCCGTCATTGTTTAAGCCACGGGGGTCAAAGACTGTGAAAAAAGTAGCAGCTTATAATATAATTTACGGCAGTCTTGTCTCTGCGTGATCTCACTCGTGATGGAGTTCATCACTCACAAAACGATCGCAGACTGAAGCGCAATCTAACTTTCCGCTGGATCTGAAGTGCGCTGACGACAGGCCTCCCCTCGTGGTCACGAAGAGCCCACACGTGATTACGTAACACGCAGACTCTGCACAAGAGCTGAGTTATTTACAAGGAGCGATAGCCGGAGAGAAAACGAACGAACAGATCGTATCACTGGGGCTGCACACGTGGCCCACTCAGCTCATTGTACTTCAATCCTTTAGGGAGGATCACTTAAGCCTTATCGCTTTGGGCGGTAAATGAAAGCGGGATGCTCTTTAGTAAAATACACGTGGCCAATCAGGCCACAGCTGAGGCAATTACACAGCTCATTCATTCACTGTCAAAATGTGAAGAGATGTTATTTATATATATATATATATATATATATATATATATATATATATATATATATATATATATATATATATATATATATATATATATATATATATATATATATATATATATATATATATATATATATATATATATATATATATTCTGTTTTTATGGCTGCTACACAACTTATAGTGTTCAAAGTTTTGGAGAAGCCTATCTCCACTTCTATCAGTCAGAGCAGGTTGATTAACATTTACTCACTTAAAAAAAAAAAACAAGTCTATTTAAGAAGTCCACTTTCTCAGGATGCTGTCGAGTCCCCGGCTCTTCAGGAGTGCTCATTAAGATTCCTGCAGGAACTCGGGCAGAAGTAAATTCCTGTTTTTCTTTCCTCTCTGGCTTCCTCTAATCGGCCTGCACAAGTGAGGAGCTGCACGGGGACAGCGAGGATAACTGAAGGAAATCCGCTCAATGTAATGTACAATAAAAAGAATAAAACCCCAGTGGGTCGGCAAGCATCCTCAGCAGATTTAAACGTCCTCGCTCCACAGCAAAGGGTTGATATAATAGGTGTTTTACCGGGGCTGGAAGTAGGGCGTAGAGCATTTCTCACACAGCGGGTCGCTCCAAAGTGGTGGCCTATTTAAACAATGGAGGACGTTCACACCAACTGGACGCACAGAAAACACTCACAGAGGCGGACAAATGCGAAACAATTTGCATACACTGGTGTACAACTTCCCAAATTCCTTTCAATACCAAGGTATTAAATTATTTATGGGGAGAGGTCTCTAAGATATGGACATTTGCATGCAGGAGTAACACGTTTATTACATTATAATAATTATATATTTTATTTATAAGCATTGTTGAAGATACTCAAGGTCTGTGATCATAATGAAATATTAAAAACACATTTAGATCCACAGCAGCAACATTAAAAAGGTAAGATCGTTGCGGAGGGACGGTGTGCGTGAGAGAGGAGGCAGATCTGAGAAGGTAAATGTTACGATCTTATTGGTGTGGCTTTAAAATGTCACGTTAGATTTTATGGCACCGTCCCCATCACGCTCTAACAACTATGTTAATATAAAGTAAGTATTTATCTTGTGCTGTGTGACAGTGTGATCCATCATCAGGTCTATCGCGGCGCGACATCTCATGACACTCTTCAACAATGTGATCTTAATAAGACGGTGCGGCAGGGTGGTGAGTCAACGCAGTCATTTACATTATTCAAACCATTCTCTGCAACGCTGCACCGACCATTACATTCCAACAGCACTATGTCATTTATATTGGCACAACCAGGACTGCGATGTCAGGCATTGGGCGAGGACGTTAACAGCCCAGTGTTCAGTATATAATTTGCAACCGACCACCATAAAAAAAGGAGATCATTATGGATGAACTGAACTGGTTCCTCTCTACATATGCAGTTTTTTGTGTGTTTTTTTTTTTTTTTAGTGTCCTTGTCTCTGATGAGCTCTCGTCATCAGGACGCTCAGTAGAGACGACACTTCACTGAGTGTCTGCTGACGGGCCTCATTGTGTGGTATTGTATGGGAGCCGCACCGAGGCAGAAAAGAGGAGGCTTCAGAGGGGAATCCGAACCTTGTCGGTTGGTTTTACACCTGCAGCTTCCTGAGTGAATCATCAAAGACGTATCGCAGCCTGGTTTTCACCTCTTTGACCTGCTGCTTTCAGCAAAATGGTGTAGGTGCATCAAAGCAAAAAAAAAAAAAAAAAAGAAGAAGAACTGACTGACTCCAACCGCATTTTCAAGTTAAAAAAAGGGGAAATTTTGTCAAGTTCTGGTTGAATGTTTGGTAGTTTTATCATTGAAAGTCCCTCGTAATGGCAATTAAACTTGGTCATCCGTCCATATGAATGTCTGTGTAATATCCATTGTTGATGTTTGTAGTGTATTGTTCTCTGCACACGTGTGTGTGGTTTCTACATAATTGTTGGCAGTTATCAATTTCAAAATGTTGCCGTGTAAACACAAAACTTTTATGAAAACAAAACAATGCAAAACCAGAGCGTTTTCAATTAAAACGTTGTGTCAACGGGGGCGTTCGAAACATATTCTACCCAACCCAACGAGGTTGTGTGCCGATGGAGTCGCTTTGATCACAATGATGAGAAGAAGCATTTTCATCCAGAAACTCTGCACAGGCACTGTATACAGCTGAGGAAGCTCGTTTCCAGGCCTGACCTGCTCTTCAGCTTGAAATGAATAAACCCTGCAGCAGGATACATATTCGCCACAGAGTCCAATTTGTAGCCACAAGAGTGATTGCGGGCCTTCCCGTTTGAAGACGTGACGAAATCTCTGGCAGTCCGATAAGACGGAGGTGAAACGCTTGCCTCTAAAGGACGTGTCCCTGCTGTGAAACAGACGCGCACACGGAAAGGGGCGAGAGTTTGGTCCCATTGTGGTCGGCTAAATATACGTACCCGGGCGTGAGGGGACAGATTAAGCCAGGTGTCAGAATGGCACGTGTGCGGAGAGGTCATATTTCAGTGGATGGGCATTAAAAAAAAAGCAGTATCTGCACGCAACTTAACCCCCGCTGTGCCCGCAACAATGTCTGTGCGGCGTCCACTTCGCGTTTCCTGTGACACGTGTGCCACAGACGTGCTCTGAGAGGGTGCGGCGAAGGAAACGGCCTCTCTGCCTCAGGAGCCAAAAACGACGGGCTCTTGACATTGCTCCATAAAGCAAGTGAAGAGGCTGTTATGAACTTACCAGCAGTGTTTCACCAGAAACGCCTCTGTTGTTGAATACCACACATCTGAAATTCACAAAACACATCAAAGTCACTCGTCCACCTACAAATTGTGAAGCTCAACTACCAAAAGGATGTGACAGAGCATCGGCTGACTGTCGGACTTTCCTCTGGGGGCTTTATTATAGGAAATGACCCACATTGATTTTCAGTGTTGTGTACAGTGTTTTCAGCAATGTCATGTTTTTCCCGATCAGGGATGTCACACTCGTGGGCCATAAACGGCACTGCAAGAGGCTCTAATCCGGCCAGACCATTAAGAAAACCTTCACTGTCATCATACATGCAGTGATAAACTAGATTTATAAACAATAAATAATGAAAACCACAGTGCGTATAAAGCAAGAGTATATTAAAAATCACAAACAGATGTAGCAAGCGGCCAGATATATACCGTACGGTGTGGGGGACAATACAATCAAATGAAATCTTTAGAAAATGGAATAAATAGCAGGGTTCATTTTCTGTCTTTATTTATAAGAACAATGAGTTTGTTGCAGACCGCGTGGTAAGTAGGTGGCCTACTTTCTTTTAAAATAATATTTTCAATTCACAGAAAAAAAGAAAAAAGAGGAGGGAATTTGATGACATGTGCGGCGAGATGCAGCTGTGAGCCGAGCATTCTGTTTCGACTGTTAAAGCAGGAGGAGGAGGAGGAGGAGGAGGAGGAGGAGAAAGGCTGCAGGTTTGGGAGCGGGCGGTCGGGAGGGGGGGGGGGGGGAGGCTGCGGCAGCGGTGCCGGTCCGGGGCTAAGCTGCAGAGCTTGTACCAAGGATAAGCTGTAATTAATGAAGCCATGCGCAGACAAGGGTGAGGGGTGGAAGATGCTGAGTGTGCCGGCTCTCTTCCCATGCCTTCCCAAATCTGGATGAAAGAATGAGTGCAGGAAGAACACGGAGCGGCGCAGCTGAAACTGCCTCCCTCTGCAACTCCACAAGCTTTTGCTACGTTTGGACATTTACAAAAGCAGGGCTTAGCAAACGTCTCCAAAAATGAACGTCAGGTTTTTTTTTCTCTCTCTCTCTCTGAAAGGCGTTTCGCACAAAGTCCCCCACGAAACGCCAAAAAAGGTCTGATGTGGACGTGTGCTAGGCCGGGGCCACCCACCTGTACCCCAGATCGCGGCTCTGCTGGACCATGTGCAGGATGTAAGACTCCCGGCTGGTGCCGGTCAGGCCGGGCAGCAGCAGGACGGTGGGCCTGGTGGAGGGATCCGGGTGGGCGATGCTGTCGTCGTTGTCGAACCAGTCCAGAGAAATCTGCCCTCCGTCGGCCGCTTTAATGAGCTCGCTGCGGAAAGGGGGGGGGGGGGGGGGGGGGGGGGGGGGACACACACGTGAATATGACCTTCCACCTCTCTGTCTCGCTCATGTGACACGCAAACGCGCCCTGCCAAAGAGGAACTGGATATGCGAGTTGGACCGCTGACGGCCAGCAGACCAGCAGCCCTGTTCCCTGTGTGATCTTTTTGTAGAGCGACTTTTTAAGATGTTTGCACCAGTGGCTCCTTATGGTCGATCAATTCCAGGGATATACAGCCCCAGCCTGGCAGACGGGGTGATTCAATACCAACAACTTGTGCATTTTAAGAGCCTGCGTGGCTCACGGCCACACCGGCCGACTCGGCTTCGGCTCAGCGGTGAAGACATCAGCATGGAATTACAGAACCGCCATGAAATATGCACCTGAGGCAGGACTTTTTGTCGTCCCTCCAGTCACCAAAGAGCGGAGGGAGGAAGGGTGCTAACACGTCCGGAACTTCACCTGGACGGCCCTCAGTAAATAGGATGGTGCTCACCGTGTTCGTCCTTGGGTCGACCTTGGGTAACTTCATTACAGGTGTCGGGTGGAGGGGGGGGGGGGCGTCCAGGTGCCCCCGGAGGTGCGTGTGATAATAACATCAGTGAATGTGACCGACAGTCCCAACACTTTTGATAAATTGAGACGTGCTCTGGGATGGATACGGTCCCGGTGCATTATAGGAACATTTGTCTCCTTGACAAATGGACAGGATGAAAAGCAGGGGCAGAGTGTCCTTGGGACGGACATATGATTTCACTAATAATATAACCTCGGGCATCAAACAATATCAATATCATATATCAGAATCAGGAGGGGTTGGGGTCTACTTTGGGAGTATTTGTACCTATATGATAAACAGTTCATCAAAATCTAGTAAGTTTAGTAAAGCAAGACGAATTCCAGCAACACAAGTGTGACAAAATACAAACACTTTCCTTCTACAATTCTTAAATAAATTACACAAAATCTGTCAGATCTTCATTTTCAAAACACCAACAAGTCCTCAACTGTTTCATTCTTAGTTTTTTTTTTGCCCAGAATGGCGTTTACACCCGAGCAACAGTATTTTACATAGCAATATTTATAAAAGTCTCACTGCAGCCATTGACTTAATTTCATACAGACCAGTTTTGTTTTGTTTTAAGCTTAACATTCCTTTAACTTTGTGATATTAAAAAGTGTCAAGAGGCAGTTTTTATGACACGCTGGCAACAATAGAATGACATCCCAACTGTTGTTTAATTTCTTAATACGATCTATAACATGCTGTAGCTCCAAGTGCTTCTCTATTTATAACAATGCACTCAAACACATTACAGTTTACTAACATGAATAAATCACACTGACAACTTAGGATCGAATAATACATTGTTTAAAACGACACAATGGGAATGACTATGTTATGCAGGTGAAATAATGCTGGCAGATCTGTATTAATACACTGTAATCTCCTCTGAATGGGTGGGTGGGTGGGGGGGGGGGGTGCAGTGGTGCCAATTAATCTCTAGCAGAATGTTATCAAGGCGCAGGCTGGGTGCTGCAAGCCAACGCCGTGGCACAAAAGACCCCTTTCTCCTCTGAGCTGTTCAGAGAACAAGACTGGGAATTGTAACCAGTTGTGACACTGGTAAAAGAAAGGAAAGAAGAAAAGGCCAGCAGCAGTTGCTCGGGGAGCCGGGGAGTTCGGAGGGTTTCTCCGTCGCGCTGTGCACAGCTGACAAAGCAAAACTCGGCAGACTCTCCCCGAGAGAAATCTGAGATGTTTAAACAGCTTAGTTGTTCTCATCACGTAACTCACGATGCGTTGGGAGGGCTTACTTTCTGTAGACGACGCCAGGTTTGGCTGTGACGAAGGGTCTCAGCAGGGTCTGGATACGACTCTCCCAGCACCAGAAGGTGGGGTAGTAGGTCTCGGACACCACCGGACATTGTTCCCTCAGAAACTGGTAGAACTTCTTACCCCCGGAGATCAGCTGTGGCTTCTGAAAAAAACACGAAGAAAAACAAAGTAACGTCTCGTCAGCGCAGAACAAAAAAAATCATTCTACTTAAATACTTATTGACTTTATGGCCATTTAAAATTTTTTTAAGTGAAACCACTCGACACATAGAGGCTCTGTTTACAGGTTTTCAAATGCAAACTGCGTTTCCAACACAGACATTATGCGTTTTCACTTGAAACGTTGTGTAAATGGGGTCTGACCGACAAAATCCTTTTTGTTTTCCACAAATACGTTTTTTACGGCGCCATATGATAGAAATTTTCACCAGACTAAACAACTATTATGGAAAATTATTACAATCTCAACATAAAACAAATATAAATGAAACCGTTTGGTGCAAAATACAATGAAATGTCCCCTCGGAAAATAATCTCTGATAGCTGTTGCACCATGCATGTTTTTAGAAAATGGATCCCCTCCAGGACCCCCTCCAGTCCTGGGCTCAAACCAAGGATATTTACGAACGCCATCACTATATCCAGATATGCAATTACGAAAAAAAGACTGACTGAACTACCATGAATCATGTTTCCATGCACTATGCATTCATTCTCTTCATGAATTCGCAAAAAAAAAAAAAAAATGTGTGATGCATTTGTGAAGTCAAAGATTTACATGACATGTCAAGAAACTGATTCGTTTCTGAAACACTGCTCAATGGGGAGATGACAAAAAACTAAACTCTCACAGCGATCAACATCAGGAGCTTGTCTGTACTGTTTTATTGATTTATTACATAATTTGTCGACTAATTACATGATAAAAATGTGGGATGACTCTAATCCGATCTGGCTGGAGATCAGTAGGTTACTGGCAGATTGTGCCCTTGAGCAGACATGTTTAAAGGTCACAATTTATTTATTCTCTATTGACATTATAGTTTTTTTTACACATGTATGACAAAACGTAACTCCATTTCAGGCTTTTTCTACTCATGGACAATAGAAGTATAACTAAATGTACCTAACCCTAACCCTCCAAAGGACTACAATCGTGTAATCTGTCGACCATCATGTAATCTACTAAATAAAAAACTCAAAATTCAATCATCTGGTCAATTTCAGTCGTATTTAATTCTTATTAAAAAAAACCAAAACAAAACAAAAAACAAACAAGCAGATGCCTCCCAGCATGCAAAGGTTGTTTCTAATGAGGGAAACCAAATATGTTTTAAGAGGGATTTGTACACTGTGCATCCATAACAGGAGTAAATGTGTGATACAATGTGAAAACATGTCATATTTGTAAACACGACATAATAAACACCTTTAATGAAATGGAACAATGCGCACACAAACACATATAATTACATGCACATACACTTAATAATAATAATAATGGTGTGTAAGTCAAGAAGGAATAAGAAGCGCATGCTTCTGCCTCCTGTTTCCCTCCTCTTTGTTTGTTATAAACATATAAAATGAGGCATGTATGGTTTAACCTTAAACCTGCGCTCCTCTTTATGGCTCCTCTTAACGCAGGATTCGATCGTTTTGGTTTCATTTCCCTCTCCCGGCGTTATCTTATCAAGCTGACAGTCTGACAGGACAGATCTAACGCATTCGGAGCAACGCGCACGTGTATGATCGTCAATAACGGGATGATTTGTGGAGAGTTTCCAGCTCCAGTGATAAACAGCCAGTACCGGCGTTTCAAGCTAACAGTACCGTTAGCAGGGTTAGCTTAGCATTCTGACCGACACCGCTTTTTTTCCTGCACATGTGCTGCACTCGTACAGGAATTATAATTACATAAAAAAATAAAAATAAATGGCGTGTATTAAAGCCTAAACACGACCATGCACGAGGAGGTTTGTTAGGTTAGGACATCAGGGAAGAAGTCGCCGGGCGGCTGCAGCAGCCCGGGTGAGGATGCTCGTCCTCGGGGGAAGGATCGCACGGAGGGCTCGGACACACACGCGCGCACATCCAGCTATTTTAAAAAAACAACAACAAAAAAACGCGTCTGACCTTCGCTACAGAGAGCAGGTAGTAGCAGGTGTACGCCGCGCTGAAGCCCAGCACCAGAGACAGCCCGACGCCGGAGCCGAACAGCCCAACTTTGACTTGGTTCTCCAGGTAATGCGAGAGGTCCCGGGTCAGAACGTGGAAATTCAAGTCCAGCGAGATCATTGCAAAGCGTCCCTATGGCGTCCCGGCCAGCCCCGAGGAAAAGCTGCTGCTGCCGCTGCGTCCGCCTAACCAGCCCGCGGTGAAGGAGACAGTCAAGGGGACCTGCTCAGGGCGCATAGAATGCGTGTGTGTGTGTGAGTGTGTGTGTCCAGCGTGCGGTGGCGCTCTTTGACCAGCTATCCGCCTATCTGCTGAGTCAGGAGTGCGCCCCCTGCAGGCGGAAAGGGGGAAAGTGCAGCCTCTGGCAGGTCCCTCCAGATCCAGTGTGAAAGCAGGTTCCAAGCCTGGACCAGGGGTCTGCAACCTTTAGGACCAAAGGAGACCTTTTATCCCCCCCCCCCCCCCCCCCCCCCCGCTTTTTCACCAAATCACATTTAACCGGAGCCAAAAAAACTAACACGTTTCACACTTAAAATGGGACAAATACAGCTTGAAAAGTTTCATAAATAAGTTTTAGACCATATGATGCGTTTATGAAGTTTCAATTACAACTCAGGATGGCAAACATTTCATTACAGCTATTATTGTACCTACATTTAAGCAGTGTCTTTGCATTTTTTAACAGTTTTGAGATTGAACTGTTTAGCCCCTTAAGCTCTTTTTTTAATTAAAAAAAAAAACAATTTTACATAGTATATTCTTTTTAAGCTATTTTAAGCTTTTTTCTTTGAGAAATTCAAATGATTTTTCTCTTTTTTCCTTGTATTTATTGTGATTTTTAGGTTTTTTCCCCCCATTTATTCAGATTTTTGCTATTTCCCCTATTATACAGGTGCCATTTTATAAAAGCTGTTTCCAGCCATAAGGACCAGAGTCCTTCTGAAAATGACTCTGGTGTGTCAATAAAATAAAATAAAGGTCAAATATTAATTTCGGTTTGTTTTTGAGGAAGCTTCAGGGAGCCACTAAAGAGGGGATAAAGAGCTACATGTGGCTCCAGAGCCACAGGTGGAAGACCCCTGGCCTTGACTGATGCTGTGTGAACAGTCACACACACACTTATTTCTATGTATTATTTTCTAGAGTCTTAAAAACAAATGAGACAGCCACAAATACATATCAGTCCACTAATAAAATTAAACTGAGAAAATCATCACAGAAAGACAAATTAAAAACATACTTTGAAATACTTGGCACTTTACGATTGATGCTGAGCAGCACTGACCATGATGTGTGTCACCAGGCACACAAGGTTTTGGCCAACCAAAACGCAAATGAATCATAAACCAAGAAGGAATTTGCATGGACAGCAGTTCATTTGCCTGTTCACTCTGGAAATATGATCATAGATATGTTGCAGAGGCACTTCACACAGAAAATTAATTACAACCAGGCAAAGCAGGCAAATGCCCCAGAGTCCTCTGAGGCCACGAGGGGCCCCAATGCGCTGCGTTTACCATGTGGAAAAGTGCAGTAATTAAATTAACTGATAATGTTATGAAGTATGCTTTTGTCGAGGCTTAAAAGTCACACTATGACCCTGTCATGTGGCCACATTTTGTACAAAGGTGCTGAAATCCTTGTATTTAGGTTTATGGAGTGTGTTTTAACAGAGGTACCATTTGCATTTCACACGAAGCACACACTGAGAGGGAGAAAAAAAATAGTTTAAATCAATCCAGGTCTTGTAGAAGGTTATGGAGTGTATCTCAAAATACAGCAATTGTTCTCACATTTTTGGGTACAAGAGGGATTTAGAGGAAAACTGGGAGCTGAAGGGATGCCTTTCCATGCTGGGTGTTTTTTCCCCCTTCTAATTCCTTATAAGAAATTCTGATAAAACACACACATTTAATACAGTGCTTAGTGCTTGGGTGTCAAAATCACTTTAGCTCGGGTGCTTTTTCAACATGTTTTGCAATTCCAACTAATAATTACTACAATCTCAGTGTAACGCCGATTTCAATGATACTTTCGGGCACAAAATTGTATAAAATGTCCCAAAAACATCTCCTCGAGCCATTATTGCATTATATACGCTTGCACAAACTCACACTGACAGCATGGCTTTGAGATTAATTTGATAATAAGGAGGTAGCGAGCTTTCATGGCAGCATCATTGATATTGCAGCTTTGGTCTCAGTGTTGTGTTGCGTCTGCTTCTCTCAAGAAAACTCAATTAAAAATCTATTGTTACAATTTGCTTAGTCTTTTCCTGGGCTTGATTGAAGTCTCTTGCAAGCTGGCTTTGTCCCACAGGTCTTATGTTTGACACCCCTGGTTTCACGTGTTAATGTGTAATGTAGCTTTAGTGGAAAATTAAAATCAGTAAAACTATAAATATAACACACCAGATTTAAAATGTAAGGCCTGTAACAAGCACAATTTAGAATTTTGCTTTTTATTGTTTGTTTTTTATCAGTTACAGAGCCCCTCAACTATTGATTATTATGATATTTTATAATTTGACAAACATTAAGAAATCTGCCTGGGCAGTGAAAACACATTGTGTGAAAACACACTGTTAAGACAATTTAGTTTTTGTATTTGACATATAAATCCCTTTGAAGGTTCAGGTCAAGATTTAACCTGATGTGTCACCAGGAGGGGACAAAGTTTTGAAACATGTGCATTTTAGGTGTGATGCTCTACTCGAGGGGGAAAAAACAATAAGAGAAGTTGGACTCTTGAATTCCAAAGAAATAAAATGCTTGTCAAATAAAGAAAACTGGCAAACCACATCAGTAAACATGCTGCCGTTACTGCCTAGTGCTGCCTTTCTACAGAACATTAAACTAATACCACATTCAAAATGAGCATAATAACAAATTTCTCCTCATGTTTATATTTGAACAATCATCAGACGGCTTCAATGATAAGACAGCAAAGTTGGTGAAAAGCCGGTAGGTAAAATGTGGAGCATCTAAGGATAGAAACTTTAATTTAAAAAGGATAACATTCAAAAACAATCACTGAGAGGACATTATAGTGCCATCAACTGTTCCATTTGATGTACTGTCCTCATTACTATTATACATCATGTTGTAGCAGTCAGTACTGTCAATTCTGTTGCAATTTAGAGACCTGGGCTTGAGTCTGAGCTGGACCTTTCTGTGCAAAGTTTGCATGTTCTCCCTGTACACGTGGGTTTTGTCGAGGTACTCATATATATATATATATATATATATATATATATATATATATATATATATATATATATATATATAGAGAGAGAGAGAGAGAGAGAGATATTAATATCTCACATATAGATACAGATAGATAGATAGATAGATAGATAGATAGATAGATAGATAGATAGATAGATAGATAGATAGATAGATAGATAGATAGATAGATAGACAGATAGAGATCTACTTATAGAGCCACTTTCCTCCTAGCATACCTATCTATTTACTGTATATATATATATGGATTAGAGGTAGCTGGACCTATAAGTAGATCTATAGGTAAGATGACACTATCTTCATATAGAAGTGTATCTATTTATAGACAGATCCATTTGCTAGATAGATGAAAATACAAAGAACATTATTTCGTAAGCTGACAGATAACCAGACTGAAATATTTCCATGTCTGCACTTGAGTTCACACAGGAAGGGTCTGGCCGGGTCCAGCCGCGCATGCGCACTGGCTCCCGGGAACAGGCTTGTTTTCCCAGGCGCCGCGGCTTCGTGCCTCGTCGTCTCCCTCCGTAGCTTCTCTCCGTGGCCGCTTGTTGTTGCTGTCCGAGGTCCCAGCGACTGTAATGGCGAACCGTTCCTCCTGAGCGAATGCAACAGCCCACGGCCTGCCACCACAGTGTCTCAGACGGGCTTTCCCCAGCACCGCGGAGGGCGATCATAACAAGGCCGAGCAACCCCGACACGGAGTAAGGTTTACCTCCGCGACAAAGAGCCGGGAGAAGCTTCATCTCGCTAGCTGCGCCCCCCCCCCAACCCCACCTCCGCTAGCCGCCACCGGGCGAGGTGGACCCGAGGAGAGGGAGCCGCCGCTCCGCCGAGTGCCGAGCCCCGCTGGAGGCTTGTAATGTGGCTGCTTCGCATGCTTCTTGGGTGAAGGGGTCTTTGCCCGGCTCTGGTTCGCAGGCAAGCGGTAGTTTCTGGGACCCAGCAGCCTCCTCTGGTAGCTAACTTTAGCCGCTTGGCTAGCTGGCTCGCTGCGTGGATCGTCGCTTCTTCCAGCCGCCCTGTGGAAAGTCTCCACCGGAGCTCCGACAGCCGCCTCCGGCCGAGGCTGCTGCTGCTGCCGCCGCCGCCGCCACTACTGCTGGCGTCGCTAACTCGTACGGATTGTTTTTGTGTGGCTTTTTTTTGTCCCCTTCCTTTCTTAAATGACTACCGGCAGGAATAACCGGGCGATGATGGAGGGAGTCGGAGCCAGAGTGGTCCGCGGACCCGACTGGAAGTGGGGGAAGCAGGACGGCGGAGAGGGGCACGTCGGCACGGTGCGGAGCTTCGAGAGCCCGGAGGAGGTGGTGGTGGTCTGGGATAACGGAACGGCCGCCAACTACCGCTGCTCCGGAGCTTACGACGTGAGGATACTGGACAGTGCTCCAACAGGTAACTTTTCTGTCTTTTCAAAACACTTTTGCACAACAAATGCCGCACACTTAGGCACGATCGTGAACTGTTCCGACGTGTTTGGATGGGTTACACTCGTCAGTCCATCAGTTACTATAATGTTTTTACTAACCACATGTTGCATTCCCAATATTGCTCCTATTCTACGTATGCATAACATACAGTCTCCAGTCCAGATCAACATCGCTTCTAAACCGTTGTTACTTTTTTTTTAAAAACTCGGGCAGAGAAGCTGTACATGCTTCCAAACGATAAGATCCCGATATATAAAATGTAAACTTTTAGTGGCCACAGCAAAACCCCAGCTGAAATATCAGTGATGCTGCCATGAAAGATGGCAAACTATACAACTGGCCTCAAAGCCATGCTGTCACTGTTAGTTTGTAAAAACATCCATAATGCAATTGCTATAGGAGAAGTTTTTGGATATTTCATGATATTTTGCACCAGAAAGTAGTAAAATTGACTTTGTGTTGAGCTTTTTTGTGAAAATATCAACATTTTCATCACTTATACTCTGCCCTACAACAAGAAAAAAAAATTACTTTAAAGGTAATTAAGGCACTTTGTTTTTATCCCAGTAGTCCAATCAAGATGAAATTAGGCTGTATGTGCTCTCTGAACTAAGCTGTGTTTGACAGTCCTGCTTTAAACTAGCTTAGGATGTAAACATTGTGTAAATGCAACAATTGTTAAGTGTCCCATTGCTTTTGTTTGAACTCAGATCAACAATCTGCCTTGAAAGAAACATTACTTCTCCCTTTATTGTTATAATGCGATCTTACACAATATGAACAAAAAATTTGACGTTGAGTTTTATGATCACAATGTGATCGTTATATAGACGATGTGCGTTTGTGCATCTTTTGTCGTTCTTTATTTGTACTCAAATTTAAAAAGACAGCTGCGGCACGATTGTTTTTTTTAATGTCTTTTTTTGTCAGAAATGTTTCAGATTTGTTGTTTTTAGTCATCTTTTGAGGATTTTCGTGGTTTTGTGCTTAGAACTATGAACTTTTTGATGCCGGGCTTTGAAATGGTGAAATAGGATCCACTGTTAACACAATCTAGGGCAGTAGGACTCGTTCTGATTGGTCAGGCATGTTGAATTGATAATGCACAGTGCATGGAAACCTATAATCTATTGCAGCAAGCATCAGAAGCATTGTCTTTAATTTACACGCCACTATTTACATTGTAAGGACCCGTGAGCTCCCAGCATGCCATCATTTTACATCTTTTGTTGATGAGCTGAAAGGTACAATATGTAGAATTGAGTGTAATTTAAAAAAAAATATGAAGGGAATGAGGGAAAGGAGGCTGTTACACCCTAAACATGTTGTGAGTTGCTGAAAATGTTTATCTTCATTCTGATCAGCTTCAAGCATGCAGCTCCGTCTTTAACATGCAGCGTAAAATTAACTTCACACACCCTTCTGTCTTTTTTTTTGCTTTTCCTGATCTACCAACCCTCCCATGATGTGAATATCTGCACTATTGGAGCGGACTTGTTTTCTGTCTGCTTACCGCTGCTCTCATGACGGGTCTTCTTCTGATGTTCTTTCTCATCATCATGCTCTCTGCGAAACATTAGAGGACTGTCATGCTCTATATTTTCCTTTACAGATGACAGCATTGCTTTCAATTTAACACAATCAGATGAAATTATTGCAGAAGCATGGAAACTTCTTATTAGTATGAATGGGGTTAAAAAAATTAAGCAAGTTGCTTCAGATATTCGGCACTTTAGATGTATTTGTGTTCATTTTTGCACGCAAGAACAGCGGCCTGCAAAAGTCTGACAGGCAAGATACGTTCTGCAGTATAACTAAAATACCAAGTTTCAGGCACAGCTTGAAACAAAATATGCCAATTTGTCATGTCCTGCAATGCTGATTTGTGTTTTTTGTTTTTTTAATTGTTCAGTAATTGGCAAATTGATCTGATAAGCTCAGCTTTAAAAAAAAAAAAGAAGTATGACTGACTGCTGCTGCAACGCTGTTTGCAACATGACAGAATGGGTCACAATATTCAAAAGCATCATTATTAACCCTGAAGTGGATATATTTGAAAGTACAAGGGGGAAAAAAAAGAGTCCAATTCTTCTCGTCTCGACAATATGAAGGTTTTAAGTGTGATTGCATGTCACCTGCTTAACTAAATCATGGAGACCGGACTCGTCACTGAGTGTAACGGCCTGTTTAATGCCAACTTTTCCCGTTTGGCTCTGTGCCCCCAGGCATCAAGCATGACGGGACCATGTGCGACACCTGCCGCCAGCAGCCCATTATCGGCATTCGCTGGAAATGTGCCGAGTGCACCAATTATGACCTGTGCACAACCTGTTACCATGGAGACAAGCATCACCTGAGACACCGCTTCTACAGGATCACCACCCCGGGCAGCGAGAGGTTAGTCAACCTGATCGACGCGTGCCTTCGCTTGGGCCTGCGGATGTGTAAAATCCCCACCTATTATCCTGATTGCCCCCCCCCCCTCCTTTTTTTTTTAACGCTGCATTCCACCTGCCTCATTCGACTGTGTGTGTGATATTTGAGAAGTCATTTGTGGACTCTGCCTCGCAGGCAGACACAATCTATCTCTGTGCTCCTAACCCTCAGTTGCCAGGCAACTACGCAGCCTGGCTTTACGGTTCAGTCAGACCTTTTTAAAAAATTATACTAATGCAGTATTTCCCTCTTCTGCAGGGTTTTTTTTTTTTTTTTGGTGCAGATTTGCCTTCTAATGCTCCATTTGGCGGGTGACATGCATCACATAGCACAGCTCTGTTGACCAGCTTGGTTAAGTCTGTTTTGAAGGATGTAACGAATCTGTAGGCTACATTTGTAATCACATTTGAGCTCTTCATGTGATTCTCTTAAGGTCCTCATGCACTGCCATCTCCTCTCGGTGCTTTCCCAGTGAATACATGATAATCACATTAGGCTGCGTTGTCACGCAACAGGTCTGATTCCACAGAAACAAACCAACGCCAAGTGCAAACCTTGTTGCAGACCAATCACTAGACATGACACAACATCCACTACAGTGTTTGTCGTGCTGCAGTGGCGAGTGTGTAGAAGAAGCATAAAGGAAACAAAAACCAAATATTGGACCAGGATATTATGAGTGAAACATAGGCCAGAGGCACAGGTGGGACCAGGAGGCGTAGACAAAAGGCAAAGGTTACACCAGGAGTTCAGCGACGACAGACAAGGAGACGTTGTTAACCAGCTCATTCTGCAGGAAAAGCCGCCGGTCGTCTCTATTCAATACAGGCTGGGCCTGCATCCTCTGGAGCCGCTCCTCACTTAAATGGCACAAGTTGGGTTTGATTGGGATTTTCACTGAAGCTGTCGGTACCGGGACGACCACTCGTCCATTTCAGGCCTGTTCCTGGTAACTGCCAGAGTTGAGCAAAAAAAAAAAAACGGAACACATGGCCCAACAGCTGGGAGCCTTTTCAAGCGCGCAAGACTTGATTTCCCCCCCGAGACGGGCGTTGCATAATGCACAATGGGTGCCAGAGGTCTCCCCCAGCTCACGCTTCTCCTGCGCTGGGTGAGGTGTTTTGTTCCACCGCATTAGGTTCTTTTGACTAACTGCTGAAGAGGGAGTGGTTAGAGGCCACAAGCTGTCGGCGGCTGGTTGGATGTGCACCGTCCAGCTGCCGCGTCTACCGCGGCTCACATTCACGCTCCGACGTGTCGAACTGGGCTGGATGTTTTATGTGCCGTTATCTGTTTAATGTGTTGGATTATGACTGTAATGGAGATTCGACTGCGGCTCGCGGCACCGCTTCTTAAAAAAAAAAAAAAAAAAGTGCGTTTGACTGCTGAATCACAGCCTTTCGAAATGTGCTCGCAGTGCCATAATGGTAGGGTCTGGGTGAAAAGACAGAGGAGCTGTCAATGTGACGCAGAGCTGCGCTACAACAAAAATGGTTGTGATTCATAATGTTGTGACGCGACACCTGCTGCTGTGAGTGTGTCTGGATGAAATAGGCCTTTAAAGGGTTTACACATACAATATGTCAGGCCTTATGGTTAAGCTTTTTCAGATATTTGGTTGGCCTCTTGTTCCATACAATAAAATAAAAAAATTAAAAACCCCTAAAAAAGACAAAAGTGATTCGGCTTCAATGTCAATATCAATGTTACAACCAGAAAGCGAGTGCCGTGGCAAACAATATAGATGGATAGAACCAACAGGTGGCGGTAATGCAACCGTATGGAAACTGCGGTTAAACCCAAAAGAAGAAGAACCAGCCTTTCCTGTAATGCAAGCAAGTGTAAATAATGGGGGGGAGGGGAAGTTACTTGATGTTTCTCAGTTACTTGATGTTTCACGGTAGTGAAAATTCAGACCGATAACGTTTCAAGCAGAGCGACTTTCGAAACCCCTACGGAAGTTTTTGAAAACCCTCTGACTTCATCTCCTTGGAAACAGGGGGTGGAAAAAAACTTTTTCAAAATGTTGCTGTGCAAATGCAAAAGCTTTTTGAAATGCAAATGGGGCCCAGGTGTCCACAAAAAATGTTGGCGCCTCATGCGCTTGAAAAGCCCCTCTAATTCTGCTGTATGTTAATTGTGCACTGACCAGACAAAAACGTTCTGGAGCCTGTGGTCAACGCAGCCACGGTCTTTATGCCGTAACACAAACGTCCAATTAAAAAAAAGTATCTATCTGTGGACTTTTTTTTTTTCCCTGACCAGAGTGCTTCTGGAGTCCCGTCGCAAGTCCAAGAAAATCACCGCCAGAGGGATCTTCACCGGCGGCCGGGTGGTGAGAGGAGTGGACTGGCAGTGGGAAGACCAGGATGGAGGCAATGGAAGGAGAGGAAAGGCAAGTCACCGGCCACAAATGTAGATGTAACTGTAACTGTAGCGTGGTCCTGCAAATCCTTTTATTCCTCCCCACTTCCTGAACCTCAAGCTTAAAAGAAACACTTTTTTTGATCTGAAATAGTACAACAATCACTTTGATTGATCACTTTAGGGTTTCTAAACAAGATTCTAGAAGAAATAGTTTGGGGTTTTTTTTAGTCGCAATGCCTTTACTCTTTGAAATACTTGAATTTGAATGGAGTGCTTTTTTTGCTTTGGACGTGTTCTGAGGCGATAGACTGAAGAGAAACTATGATAGGTAGGATACCGCTTTGCTCTGGTTTTATAAAATGCTCATAAAAGACCTCGTAAAATTAGAATTAAATGTGAACTTTTTCATGATGTGTGCAAATTTATTGCACTAAAACTAAGGCGAATCTAAAGTATGGGGTCCACAAACTGAACCGTCTTTATCCCAATGTGAGAAGCCTCGATCATTCTCTGCATTTAATAAGAAGCGCTGAAATAATGAAGAATGAAAATGGCCATCTCCAAGACGCTCACCTGGTTCCCGGTTTCTAAGAAATGTCTGCGACAGACAGGGCATCCAGGTGTTACGAAAAGTAAATGCCTCTTGATGTAAAGATCGATGGTAATAAAAAAGAAAAAAAAGACAGATGTATTTCTACTAAACCTGTTTTAACAAGCGGGCTTTCAGCGTTCTGACAGATAAACAAGGTTACTAAAGGGGCCTGTTGACAAATATGAGCAGACGTGTCTCCGTTTTATTTGGAAGCGCTTGCAATTAAATGGACAATAAATCTTTGACGGCAACTCATGTATGGTGAGGCCGCAACAGCAGCTGTAAAACACGTTTTTGTCTAAAACTTCCATCAGTCTCCACCAAAACAGTAAGACAGTCATTCTATGTTTTAATGTTGGTCTTGATCTGGAGTCTTGGTTTGGTTCGGTTCAAGTTGACAAGTTCACACACAAGTTTTCTGAGTCATTACAGTAGATATACAGTCAGTCGCCTGCAGACTGACTGAAAAGAAGTTCTTGGACGTTGCAAATACTAAATAAGATGCACTGCAATTCAATTCAATTTTTCTTGCACAAAATACAAACACGTCCGTTTCAAGATCAAGAGAAGAAAAAGCCAACAATTCTACGAGAGCTACAAAAAAAACCCCGCAATTTTAACAAGAACAAAGGGGGCCTGTAGGGGGCAGTGTAATGAGAAGCCATGACGGCCAATCAGAGTCCTTGAAAATAACAAGCCGGCGCGAACTGGGGCGGAAAATTTCCGGCTCCCATCCCTTTCGACGCAAACATCAGGAATCCTTGTTTGTGGTGACTTGTAGCTGCGTTTATGTGTAAATGAGCAGAGAGTAGAGTAGAGAGCTTTATTCCTCCCCAGGGGGGAAACACAAACTTACAACAGCTCCAGGTACAAGGTGCAGATCTTATAAAATTAAGGAATTAAAATATGTAAACATATGTAAATATCTAAACAAGAGCAAAATAAGAGCACAAAAAATGTAATATGTGAAAATAAAAAATAGAACAATCCAGTAAAAAGAGTAAATTGCCAGGATTGCTATACACACAGTGTAGATAGGTAAAGAGCTGTACTCTAGTGCAGGTGTAAACGGTACATGTAGGACATTGCAAGGCCATAAATGCAAGGCCTGACGTTATACAGAACAAGTCTCGGGAAGGTGGGAGAGTTTATGCTGTTCAGGTTGGGGGAGAAGGAAAAGAACAGGACAGACGGATTGTGAGGAAGGATTGAAACCCCGGTCCGGCTTCACACCTGCAGTCTCTTCCTGTCTTGTTGGTTTGGAGCTCTGGGATCACTATGATTCCGTCTCCATTTGCTCTTAAAGGTTTTGTCTTATGTGTCACAGTCAGCAGCCAAAACCTTCCACTTACCCCCCCTCATCTTCAAAACACACCCAGGAGACCTGAGCAACAGACTCCACCCTGTGCTCCGTAAACATTTCAAGTTACCGAGCCGACCAACACCAACACGCCCTGGCGTGTCCAGTGTTGTGCATCTTTCCATGCACGATGAGGTCGTGAGCCACTGTGGCATCCACTTTGTCTTCTTGACGCAGAAGGAGGAGGAGGAGCTGCCAAATGGGTAAAGACCGAACTTGTTGGAAGCCCGTGGCGACGGCCGGGTTAAAGCCAGACTGCACTTGGATGCTCCAGTCATTAATGTGCAAACACTGGGATTTCTTACATTAGCGTGCCCCGAAAACCGTAAACCTTCTCTTTCCCTGGCTCAAAATAGTGAAGTGAGTCGGTAAAAGCCGCGAAGAATTGCGAGCCGGTAATACAATACAGAAACCCTTGATTCTCTCAGCTCTGTGCTGTTGATTCTCGTTATCCTCACCAAGGCCTTAAACAGACGTGCCACTGCAGGTCTTTCCCGGCTCAAGTACATCATTAGAGCATAATGCGCTGTCTGATGAGGTTGCAGCTTTAAGCCTTAAGTCTGTTTAGATTCATGCCGCATATGTGCCGTAAAGTGCTTTAATTCTGACCGGGGTCCAAACCCCAGAGTATTCCATTCAAGAGTCCCTCCAGGCAGTTTTAAGACTTCACTTTGCTGTGTTATTTAATGGCATATCTCATTACTGTTTTATGATGCTCCGAGCAATATGCTCTCAAGAAAAAAAACCTCTATTACATGTACCGCAGCTTCGATGTGCTATTTGGTTAGCATGGACGTGAGCTCTTAAGGCCCATTAATCAATTAGGGGTCTCAATGTAACTTAACACTTTGATATCTGTATTTACTTCGACGATAGCTTTGGTTGAAGAATTAATTTTCTTTAGTATGCATGTTTGCTTCTCCCCAGTTTATTCTAGTTTGACCTACTTTGCAATGCTCTGTTTTATTTTATACATTTTATTTATTTTCCTATAGAAATGTGAAACTTTTGCCTAAAAACAGTTTTTGATCAAAGTTGCTCAGTTTGTCATTGTGCGACAACGTGTTGCATGAAAAAATGTATACTGTATAAAATGGCAACCACTCATTCAGAATAAAACTCAGATATTTGTGGGATTTTTAAGGTTTGGTTTGTCATAAATAATAATTATATAAAAGTGAGCCAGTTTTTGGAAATGGCTCAAAATTTCATCTCAGTTTTGTAATTAGGTGCTGAATAAAACAACATCTTTTTAATCTCTCTAAGCTTGTTTTTATGAAAATGTGAAAACGGAAAGCTTTCATTGCATTTTGGGTGTACGTTTAAACGACAACGTTGCCCGGAGACACTGAAAATGCAACTTTTCAAAAATGGCACCCAAGGTGGAACTTTTTGACTTTTGAGCTTTTTTTCTTGAACACTTGTCTCGATAAAAACGGAACTTTCTGAAAGCGGAACTGTTTGAAAACCCTGTCGAAAGTCTCCATGGAAACAAGGGAGTATGCAACTTTTTTGGCAAACGCCCCCACTTACGTGGAGACATGGGATAATGCTCTGACTCCGTTTCCGTGGAAATTCTAAAATGTTGGAATGCACAACTTTTCTGAAACGATTTCATAGTTGAGAGTCGCCGTGGACTCGCTGTTGTGGATGTTTACTGATGAAACTAACGTGAACGCTGTCTTTTAATGTACTAAAAATGCTATCGGATAAATTGATATTCTGCATTCTATAGAGAGAATCCGCTAAAATAATCAGTTTGATCTTTCTGTGACCTAATAAATGAACGCCAAGTGAAAACCAATAAACACTGTGGCAATTTATTCACCTTGCACAGTGATGTTTGTCGTCTTACATGTGTGACATGAAGACTTCCGTCCAACCGCTTGTCAATTTATATGACTGACATTCATGGATGTGGTGGTGCCGTCGGGCCGTTTAACCTTCAGCCTGACCTTCTGTTTGAGAGCGGCCATAGATCGATAGAGTACTTTATTTCTTTTTAGCACCATAACCGAACCGCTCACTGAGACGGCAACGCTCTCCTCCGAGCTCAATTTCAAAAGGGATCAGGCCGAAACGGCCAAATAAAAACTGAACTGGCATGTCGATTCAGTTTGCAATTTTCCACCTTTATTCATACTTGCACCAATAACGACCCTGTTACAGAGAAAAACCCAACTGAAACCCTACATTCAGTTGGAATTGAGCGCCATAAAGGCAATATATGAAACCTTCGATCCCAGAAAGTTTATTACCTTTTTAAAAATGCAGTTAGAAGAACTTTTGGAATTCATGTATCAACACGCATCACGGCGTGTTGTTCTCTCTCTCTCTCTCTGTGCAAACCTTTTCTGAAGCTTTGTCCTATAAATGGGGGGGGGGGGGGGCAGTTTTTTTTGTGGCTCTGGAGTCGACATACGTGCGCCACGGCGAACCTTTTATCGTTCGCGTGACTCTTGACGACTTGTCTCTCCTCCGCAGGTGACGGAGATCCAGGACTGGAGTGCCGCCAGCCCTCACAGCGCCGCCTACGTTCTGTGGGACAACGGGGCCAAGAACCTTTACCGGGTCGGCTTCGAGGGGATGGTGAGCAGACGTCCCGCCCGCACACACACACACACAGAAAAAAAGTCTTGACAAAAGATCAGCTGTCTGCGGGCTGTTGTGTCCCACCGCGGGGGCTTCCAGGCTTTTGTGTGAGCCACGCAGCCTGCAGGAGTATGGCAGCTGGAAAGGGAAAGCATCTGCATGATAAAGGACGTCTGCTCCTTCTGCCTTTTTAAGGAGGGGGGGGGTGGGTACACAGGGGTCAGCTTCGGAGAAGAGGGGAGGCTGCCACACACGCGCCTCAAATAAAAAAAAAAAAGCATCGTGTTGATTGGTGGAGAAAGCCCCTGCCTTCTTTACAAAAAAATGGCCAATGGGGTTCCTCAGACGCATAACGCGTTTGTCTCTTTTTGTTCCAATTGGTTGAAAAGAAAGTGCTTGTCCCTCCAGATTAAGTGAATCAAGGATTAGACCCCCCCCCCCCCACCAGTTTGACCGCTTCTTTAAAAATTGAGAAAGTGTGCTCCGTCTTGATAGCAGACGCGGAGCTCCCCTCATCACCGTGTCACCACACACATCCTGCGGACGCCACCCCAGTTATTAGGGCGCAGAAACTTGCGGTAGTCAGGGCTCCCGGCGTCAGCTCTGCCCTCGGAACAACCGCCACGGCGGCTGCACAAAGCTGAGTCATCATCGCAAACGCCCCCGACGTGTGCCAGCGCAGAGTTCCACTGTCCTGCCCCCCCCCCTCCCCCCCCCGGGCCGCTCGTATTGTTGGTATTCCGAGTGTGTGTGCGCACTCCCCACCTTTTTATTATTCACAATCATGCAGCCAGCAGTGAAGCGTGTAATCACCCTAACCCCCCCCCCCCTGTTCCCTCTCTTCCCTCTCTTCCCTCTCCCTCTTAAGTCGGACCTGAAATGCGTGCAGGACGCCAAAGGAGGCTCGTTTTACAGAGACCACTGTCCCGTCCTGGGTAAGTAAAGCCGGCGACGTGCGTCCGTCGTCATTATTGCACCACTCCCGTCACCTACTGTTCTGGTGCAGTGAATTCAAGGGCACGAGAGGGAGATGGGCCTGCAGTGCAGGCGGTCCGGCCACTAGATGTCAGCACCACATAGTCACCTGGCTACTAAAAGCAGGCGCAGGTCCCGGGATGAGCAGTCAGTGTTCCACATAATCGGCTAATACACTCTGATTCAGACTGCAGCAGGAGCCCCTCATCTGTCATCGTCCAGTTATTGCTATTATGTGAAGCGGGAATCCTGGCATTTACTCCACCTGGTGTTATTGCAGCCACAGTACTTCTGCTTAAAGCAGGGATGTCACACTAAATTCCCGTGCGGCGAAAACCGGCCCGAAAGAGGCTCCAATTCGACCAAACCGCCAAAGAAATAACTATTTCGTAATTTCTTTATTCATTTATTTTGTAAGTAGTACTGGATACAACACTGTGATGAAACTCGCATTCGCCTCAAAGGAACGCTGTCAGGGCGAGTTTGTAAAAACGTGTATAATGCAGCAGTTATAGCAGAAGATTTTTGGGACATTTCACTGTATTTTGCACCAGAAGGATTCAGTAAAATTGGCTTTATCTTGAGATTGTGATCATTTTCAATTGTGATTTTTGTGTGAAAATACAGTCACTTTCAACACACATACTCTGCGCCACAACAAAGAAAACCTTTCGAGTTCCAATTTAATGGTTGCTATAGCTCTAATTTAGCAGTTCAATCCAATTCAGTGTTCTTTACACAATGATATAAGGAATCGTTATAAACAAGCTGTTTAAATTTTAACCTCTCCAGAGTGAATAATAACTACAACTAACGTTTTAGCTTTGGGGAGAAAAAAAAAAAAAAGAAAATATTTCACGCCATGACTTTTATCACTGGACTTTATTAGCAGCTGGTATGCAAGCCAAAAGATGGCTACAAACAATGACAATGACATAAATCCATTTTTAATGAAACCTTTTGTTGCAAAATACAGTAAAATGTCTCCCCCAAACAACATACATTATGCATGTTTTTACAAACTCACCCTGACAGCATGACTTTGGTGGCGGCGTCACAATATATCTCAGTTTGAGTCTCAAGTGTTGTGTCGTGTCCTCTACACTTACGAAATTCCTAAAAGCAAACAACAACAAAAAAATCAATGCTTTCTTTGAAATTGTTATAATTTGCTTGGCCAAGATTTCAGCCTCTTCAGGGCCAGTTTTGGCCCGCCAGCCTTATGTTTGCCGCCACCGGCATAGCGCATTATATAAATGATGAGAAATGAGCAATCATCACAAAGGCGAGCATTAACTGTAATTAAGCAGATCACCACATGGCTCCAGATCACACATCGTCAAGGATTCTTAGTATGTGCTTTATACCTCAATAAACATTTATGTGGAAGTGTAACCTGTGATTAAACGGACCATAAAGGCCGATAATTTCATATATAATAAAGTAAATATGCGAGCGGAAGGAGTCTTGACGCTGCGTTTGTCTCTCAGGTGAACAGAACGGGAACAGAAACCCCGGCGGCCTTCAGATCGGAGACCTGGTCAACATCGACCTGGACCTGGAGATCGTCCAGTCGCTCCAGCACGGCCACGGCGGCTGGACCGACGGCATGTTCGAGACCCTCACCACCACCGGCACGGTGTGCGGCATCGACGAGGACCACGACATCGTGGTCCAGTACCCCAGCGGGAACAGGTGAGACGTGTGACCGCGAGGAGTCTCGAAATCACTCGGGAGTTTGTCACACTTTGAGAGAAGTGACTCTTAAACACCAGGGGGCAATTTGCTGTGGCGCGTACGATGAGGTGGCTGTCCAGGGAATGCAAGTGTCTCTCAATCGCAAACACTTTTGCCGGTGGTCTCACCACGCTGCTCAGAAATGTGTCAACCGACTCCTTTTCGGCTTCATTTTCCAGTCTGATATCCGACGTTGAAGACTGAGTCGTTCCAATATATATTTTATGGCAGTGAAACTTCCCCAAAGACTAGGACATGGCCATATTTACCGTTTTCTGTGTGTAAGGAAGTGAAGAGACCAGTTTATTTAGTTTTCTCGTTCAGACGCCGTTTGACAACAATGTTACACAAAACTTTCGTTGCGTTTTGGGTGTCCGTTTACACAACAACGGTCCGACTGAAAATGCCACTTTTCATAAATGCGCCAACTCAACAACTTTTCTGAAAGCACTGCTACTGCACATGTGCACTCTACTGAGACTTGGTCGTTTTCTAGAATCGCGTTCCAACTTCTGACGTCTGTCGCTGCCAATGTCCGTGAATTCCCATTGTTGATGTTTAAAGCGTATTGTTCTCTGCACCCGTGTGTGTGTGTGTGTGTGTGTGTGTGTGTGTGTGTGTGTGTGTGTGTGTGTGTGTGTGTGTGTGTGTGTGTGTGTGTGTGTGTGTGTGTGTGTGTGTGTGTGTGTGTGTGTGTGTGTGTGTGTGTGTGTGTGTGTCATTTCATTACAAAAACCAACAACCTGGCATGTCAACGACATCGTCTTAAACGTGTCCGCTATGCCTGTGCCAACAGCCACCGTTTTCAAAACGTTGCCGTATGAATGCAAAAGTGTTCTGAAATGAAAACGCAGAAACGATGCGTTTTTCAATGGACATGTTGTCGTGCTACCGGGGGCCTCCGTTTCTTGATCGATTGGTTGATCCACTCTGAAACTTGTTCCCATTCATGCACTGTTAGCAGCGTTTTAGAGAAGTTTAATTTCTATGGAAACGGAGTCGGAGCATTTTTAAAAAGTTGCCACTTGGGAGGTGTTGATAATTTGATTTTTGTTCCTTTTTTTTTTTATTCAACTTTGCTTAACTGATGGACATTAAGATCCCAAAACAATCATAAAACCTAATTACTTCAGTTCATATCATGTCACCAGTGCAAAATAAATATCGCTCCATGGTTTCTCCAGTCAAATAGCACTTCAATGTTCTTGTCTCGTCTCTATGTTCATTCATGCTCTTGTAGAGGCTTTTTCAAGGTTTCGGAGGTTCCGATTTCGTATTATCCCAAATAACATAGAAGTAAGTGCATCGGTGGAGGACGTTAACAAGCTGAAGAGTTCCCCCCCCCCCCCCCCCCCCCCAAAAAAAAAAAAAAAAGAAAGAAGGAAGACACAATATTGGAGTGTGATTTGTCACAAAGTCAATGCTGTGGGGAAAAAAACAAGAGAAGATGACCGGGCTCCAGAACAACAGAGAAACTATCTTATAATAAAACTGCCGCTATTAAAACTGGTGGAGGGAAGCTGAGAAAATGATTCACCCTTCAGTAACTGCAGCCTCTGAGGAAGGCTGAGCTGGTTTCTACTCCCCCTTTTAAATGTGTTGAACACAAATAAAAACCGTCAGCTGTCCTTACATGCTCACTCTTTCAATCGGTGCAGATTTATGAATACTTCGACTATGACTTGACTGAGTCATTCGATCTTCCTCATGTCTGATGTGGCCGCCATTCACAGTCCTCGGTGCTTCCACGTGCAAAATCAACTTTCCAAACCCTGTAAAACTTTCAGCGAATCAGACCCTCGGCGTTCTAAATTAGAACACGTGCACTCCTAGTCGCTGGCGCGCGTCGCTCCCCGTGTTGTGT
The DNA here is from genome assembly GCF_963422515.1 of Blennius ocellaris. Classification (NCBI taxonomy): domain Eukaryota; kingdom Metazoa; phylum Chordata; class Actinopteri; order Blenniiformes; family Blenniidae; genus Blennius; species Blennius ocellaris. Next base: position 8,576,004 of record NC_137659.1, read on the forward strand.
TTTAAAGTTCTTGAAAGGAGCAGATTTCGCCGGTGGCCGTGTCGGGAGCAGCGTCGCACATTCATACTCGCCCACGTGCGGCAGGAAACGCTCACAAAGAGGCACCCAGCTGCCACTGAGGGGGAGAAGTGCTGCGGCAGACTCGGGGAGGGAATCTCTTTTTGTGCTCGGGGTCGATTCGATTTCAGCTGCATTCAATTCTGCCCGGCAACGCCTTCCGCGTCGGCCCCCCCCCCCATTCATCAGACCACCGTCCACTCCCAACTCTCATCAAGCGCTGCAATTCTAAGCGGGTAATTGTTCTGCCATTTTTATCTGAACGTCGGATCACTCCTCTCCCCTCCAGGTGGACGTTTAACCCCGCGGTGCTGACCAAAGCGAACGTGGTGCGCAGCGGCGAGGTGGCGGCCGGGGCGGAGGGGGGCAGCTCCCAGTTCCTGGTGGGAGACCTGGTGCAGATCTGCTACGACATCGACCGCATCAAGCTGCTGCAGCGAGGCCATGGAGAGTGGGCTGAGGCCATGCTGCCCGTAAGACTCCCGTTTTCACGTCATTTCAAGAGAAAGCGCTTTTGTTTTTTTAATTTTAATTTTACGCCAACGCTTTAAAATACGATGTCAGTTGACACGGAATCAGCAAAAATGCTGAAAACAATGTAGTTGACATGCCACACCACAAGCTGGTGCTATTGTTTATTTTATTTTTTTATTTTTTTATAAACAGACAACCAAAATGCGACTAAAACTTTGCATTTTCACTTAAACGGAGCTTAAGGCTCCACCGTTAGCATTCACGTGCTCCCAGATTCCAAAAATGTTTTATTCAAGGTTACATAATGCCGGAATACACCAATATGCCGCATGTCCCTGCCAAAGCAAGCCCCTCTCGGTAGCTAATGAGCCTTAAAAACCCAGAGATGGCTTGCAGCTCTGATCGCGAACCACGGCTGTCTGCTGCCCGCTGCTGCTTCCGCTGCAGCAGTCTGCGTTATTGATGGCGTCCTGGAGGAAGCTCCGCGCACTCAGTCACAGCAACTCTGTCCCTTAGAGTCAGGACCGAGATGACATAACTCAGAATCAGGCAGAACACTTTGTCCCGACTGTGTGGTTGAGGTGTCGTCCGCTGCAGGGGCGTCAAAGATAATAACCCACAAGAGATGCCCTTCTAAAATGTAGAAATAATGAAAGAGATGTTTAAAAGTACCCGGGTTTTTCCTGATTTCTCCACTCAGAGTTGCACGGTCTCAGTTAGAGGTCATACATCCAGACTGAGATCCAGTTCTGAACTGCAGATGGCAGCAATCAGCTGTGTAGCAAATTGTTAGCAATTTGGCATTAGCGTCAGAGCTAATCTGTAGAGATGACTTTCTGATGCATGCTACAATCCTCTGCTATGAAAAGTGAGAGGCTTTCCAAAGACAGACGCTCACCAATTGCTCTCTTTACCCTTTGATAAATTTGAATAATCCTGGTTGGGACTTGTCGGCGAATGTCAGAAACCTGACAAGTTAGAAATAGATAGCGTAAACTTGACCTACAACTACGATGACAGGATGGCACCCAGTCTGTTTCAGTAAAAAAAAAAGGGCAAAATCGCTTCACAAGAACGGTTCAACTCAAGCTTAAGTGTAATATCCTGGCGGCCCGAGCTAGCCAAGCTCAGGCTAGTGCGATTATTGTGTAAGCGTGTTGTAGTTAGAGACGATAACGCAGCTCATTGTGGCAGTGAACCCACCAGATCTGCTTCCACATCATAAGTCAGTGAAAAATATGAAAGCTTGTGGCAAGGTAACGGGTACACGTTGAGGCTGAATAAACGGTACTCTACTGTTTGATACCGTTCAATACAATACGGTGTGATACGGTTTGCCATTCAATACCGGACGATACGATATGGTAGGATACTGTTTGATATGATTCGACACATAAGAATTCATAGTCCCATCTAAAGCCTCTAAAGTAAATATATTATAAGTCTATCTCCTAGTAGGCAGGTACATGTCATGATATTGGCAAAAGAGTTGAAAATCAACTTAATTCAGATTTTCCAGCTTATTGAAAATAATCGCTTCACTTCCTGTTTGAAAAGCCAGACCCACTCTGCAGATACTGGGAGATGGAATACTGATATTGATATAGAGTTAGTCTTAGAAAAGAAAATAGTATATATATATATATATATATATATATATATATATATATATACCTAAATGTTGCTTGTATATTTCATGGCATTTTTTTTCTGAAGTGACAAACCGATCAAAATGATATGGTAATGAAGAAATTATAGAGAATGAAGGCTAACTAGGCTTAAATTCTCACTGGATCTCTTCAATAAACTTCCACGAGTTAAAGAAATTCGAGAAATGATCACATATAGCTTGTATGAGTCGAGACAGGAATTATCCTCTTATCGGAACATACTTTAGTCTTTTTGACTTTTTGAAGGAAAACTTAAGAGAAAGCCTTGACGTTGTTGGCCTTACTAGTCTATTAGACTTTCATTTTATTGGATCACTTCAGATCTGAATTTTTCCGCTGAACTAAAGCGAGGAGTGGAGTCTGTTTCTTTCGCATCCGTCTTCTTGTCTTCACTCCCCGTCCCGCCCTCGTCCCCTCCCCGTCTGTCCTCTGCCACTGTGCACACTCTGCTCCCCCAGCACGCGCACTAATGAGTTTGCCTCCGCATCTCCAAACAGACCCTGGGCAAGGTGGGCCGCGTGCAGCAGATCTACTCCGACAGCGACCTGAAGGTGGAGGTGTGCGGCACCTCGTGGACGTACAACCCCGCCGCCGTCACCAAGATCGCCCCGTCGGGCTCGGCCGTGAGCAACGCCTCCGGAGGTACGAGCGGCGTCTTTGTGCGGAAAAATCACATTCATGAGAGTCGCAGCGTTTATTACAATAAGAGCCGGGGTTTCTGCGCCTCACTGATAGTCAGTAAGTTGATTTTGTGAAAATGAAGGCCTTCAATGGCTTTAAAAATCACAAAATTGGATTCAGAGAGGGGTTAAAAATGTTTTCTATTGTTTTCGGGAAGAAGTATTTAATAATTTTCTAATTATAAACTGATTTGCCAGATATGTTCACCTGCATAAACCTGTAGAACCATTGCTGTAATTGGTTCTGGCAGTTTTCATATAAAAATCCTCTTTTACAAAAAACCCCAAACTGGTTTAATGTTTCTTGGTATTAAAAATCTCAGTATAGCATTAAAATGGAATTTTAAAAGGCATTGCTGATTGCTGCAGAAACCCTGAGATCTTTTTATTATTTTATATATGCAATTGCAAATTTGAAAATCTGTCATTTTGAATTTGCACGGTGCGCAGAAACAGGATTGGTCACAATTCACGCAGTCTTTCGCTATTTCCATAGTTTTAATATCAAGATATATTGTCCAGCTGAAGATAGAAGATCCATTAAATAATGTTAAAATCAATCCAATCAGGACAGTGTGACTCGAAATCGTGAATCTTCTCTAATATTACACATCACAGCTGTACACGCTGGAACGACGAGTGTTTCAGCGCAAATGAGTTATTAATGGAACATTTCTCCAGTGTGGCGTAACATCTGCCACAATGTGAAGATGTTTTAAAAGATCCCATTCTTCTAAATGAGCCACAGGCTTCTCATTTTTTTCTGTCATTGGTGGGGGGAAAAAAAAAAAAAAAAAAGACACTCGGGAGACAGTTACCAGCTTCAGTCGGTGCTCGGTATTAAAACGCTGGAGTTACTTGTGGTTTAGTATTAAACCAGTGTCCTCTTTGTTCTTCTAGAGCGTCTGTCCCAGTTGCTGAAGAAGCTGTTTGAGACTCAGGAGTCCGGCGACATCAACGAGGAGCTGGTCAAGGCCGCCGCCAACGGAGACCTGGCCAAAGTGGAGGACATCCTGAAGCGGCCCGACGTGGACGTAAGCATCCCGGTATTCCGTTTCTGGGCTCCTTTCGCTCGGATGGTCGCGCTTTTAGCACGGGGGGAGGAAGGAAGACGACGCCTGTCCTCGAGTCTCCCTCTCAGCGCATCAAGGATCCTGAGCGTGGCCCGGGAAAGGTCTGCAGATCCTCCCACTTCCTGCTCCTCTCTCTCCATCAGAAAAGCATTAGGCCGGGGCCCAGAGGAGGCCCAGAGGAGCAGTGGTGTGCACTGCAGCACAGACCCCGGCACACTTCCCTGAATCATCCCCGCGCGGTGGGAGACGGTGTTAAAGCCACAGGCCAGAAGCTGCCGGTGCCTGGTATAGATTGTGAAAAACGGTTACGTCAAGTCTGCAACACTGCGAAACAGAGGAGAGTGAATGAATGTGTGTGTGTGTGTGTGTCATTGGCGAAGGCTGGCCAGATGCCCTATTGCCTTTCAGTGGAATTATTTGCTTAAAGCTGAGCACACTGAGCCCGGCCAAGTGATCCGGCTGCCAGGACAAGAGACGTCTGGAGACTCCCAAAGGACCCCGCATTAATATTTATGCTCGCAGCTTTTGCAGTGCTGCAGTTAGTGATGAAACACACACACACACACACACACACGCACGCGCGCGTACACGGCCATAATGTCTCCACATACAAATGCTTAAAGACACACTCATCCTCAATTTCTTTTTGCCTGACATCAGAGTTTTACCCCGGAGTGTAAAAAATCAAAGAAGGCATGTCTTTATATACAATCAGTGCAAAATTAGAGCAGGGGTGTCAAACATGAGGTCCGTGGGCCAAAACCGGTTAAAATATAATTTTTTATTAACTGAAATTTCATAAAAGTGGCGAATATAGCACAACACTGAGACTCAAACCGAGATATCAGTGATGCTGCCATGAAAGCTCGAATGCCTCAAAGCTCCGACGCCAGGGTGAGTTTGTGACACCGCTGTCGTCGTGGATCTTGAATCCGAATGAGAATTCTAACCAGGAAACTGTGTCTGCAGGTGAACGGGCAGTGTGCTGGACACACCGCCATGCAGGCAGCCAGTCAGAACGGCCACGTGGACGTCCTGAAGCTGCTGCTCAAACACAACGTGGACCTGGAGGCGGAGGTTTGCGCGACTTCCTGCCGCAAAGCGTTTGGATCGACCCACCGTCGAGCGTCGCCATTCTCACCGCTGTCGCTTGTCCGCAGGACAAAGACGGAGACCGGGCGGTGCACCACGCCGCTTTCGGGGACGAGGGCTCCGTCATCGAGGTGCTGCAGAGGGGCGGGGCTGATCTGAATGCCAGGAACAAGCGGCGGCAGACTCCCCTGCACATAGCTGTCAATAAGGGCCACCTACAGGTGGTGAAAACACTGCTGGACTTTGGCTGCCACCCCAGCCTCCAGGTAATCATCAATAATTCACCCTCTGAGACGTTGCCGCGGCCCCGAGCTCGAGAAACAAACGTTGTTACTTCTCTCATGTAGAATTCAAACCACCCAGGCCCCTGTTTATATGACTGCATTTCAAGTGAAAGCGCGTTGGTTTTTTTTTTGCATTTCCGTTTCAGAAAGGTTTCGCAATTTACATGGTTTGAAAACGATTTCCTTTTACTGAGTGACAGCGTCAACACGGAAAACTATATAGTTTTCATGTTGGGGCCACGAGGGGGTGGGAGAATGGAGTTGGAGCATTTTCAAAAAGTTGCGTTTCACCCGTTTTGCTTGTACGTGAAGTCCGAGCTTCTTTTTTTTCCCCGAAAAGTTGCATTTTCCGTTCTTTCGAAAGAGTGAGCCTTTATCGAAAAATTGCATTCACCCCCCCCCCCTTTTCACTGGGATTTTTCAGTTTTCCGAAAGTTGCATTGTCATTGGCTCCGGGCATTGTTGTCGTGTCATTTGTCCCACAAAGTGCGAGAAAAGTTTTCTACTTTCACTTGAAAACCTCGATACCGTCGATAGGCCAGTCCTTCACGCTGCCCCCTGTTGGCTTCAGTGGGGATTGCCGAAACCCGTACCGACTCTTACCGTTTCTAAGAGTGGCGTGTAACGCGTTGGTTTCCCCGCTCCGCCAGGACTCGGAGGGGGACACGCCCTTGCACGACGCCATCAGTAAGAAGAGGGACGACATGCTGTCGGTGCTGCTGGAAGCCGGCGCCGACGTCACCATCACCAACAACAACGGCTTCAACGCCCTGCACCATGCCGCCCTGCGAGGAAACCCCAGGTACGTCGCGCGCTTCTGCAGAGTCATCCGAGGAATGTTGGGAGGTTTGAATCTGTGCGGGAGGAGCCGAGTATTCATCTGATTGATGCCGCCTGCGAAGCCAGGTTCTCAGCCAGTTTGAGCATTTATTTCTGTTTCCACGCCATTTTTTGAGTGGGACTTGTGCGCCTGGTTTTCACACGTGTGTAAATATCTCCACGCGAGCTTCAGTTTGAGAACCACGGGCACATTTGCACTCTTATGGTTTCCCCAACGTTATACAACACTGCGGCGTGGTTCTCTGGACACATGGCTGGCTGGTACATTGGCGAAAGAAGCGATGGGGACCGGTTGTTTGTTGTGACTGTTGATCGCGCCCAGAGGTTCTGGCAGCATGAGCGGAAGGCAAGTAGCTAGAGAGAGAGGGGAAGTGATTCTGTTTGTGTTTAATGCTTTAATTAACACGGTGAACTCAATCGCTTTCACACTTTTCATGCAGTGAGGCGAGTAACTCGGGACTCTGCCATATAAGCACAAGACCGAGGTTATACTTTTCGTATATCAAGATGTTTTGTGGTACGCTAATTAGGAATAGGTCCAGTCAGAAGCTACTGGTGCTAGCAGGAGGAGGAGCTGGAGCATAGACCTATAGAATGGAGTTATATAGAAATCTATGAGCAAGTGTCTGCTTCAGAATTTCTATGCGCTCCGTGTCTTCTTCTGCTTTTTTTGTGTGTATTTGGTGAGTCGCCGCGCCCCCTAAAGGCCTGGCATATGTACTACATGCCCTAAAGCCTCGTGTTGAACCGTGTTCATAGTGACGTCTGGACGGAATTTTCTTTGGGAAAACCCCGGGGAGAAGAAAAGATCATTGTGGCTCGTGTGGATGTGGCCTCAGATGAATTTGCTTTCATCGTACTTCCATTGATGTCCTGAAGCCTTTTCTTTTAACTAAGGCCCTTCTTTCACACGTGTGTGCGGCTTCATCGCAGAGACAGAAGGTCAACCCGTTGCCTGGCATGCCAACGACCTTGATTTAAGTGTTTCTGCCGTTTCCTTGCAATTGGACATCATTTTCAAAATGATGCAGTGTAAGCACAGACCTTTTCTGAAAAAAAAAAAAAGAAAGAAACATTTTCACTTAAAGCGTTGTATAAACGGAGCAAACCACATAAAGTCCCCAGCTTTTCCTGCTTTATAGTACTTTAAAACATGAAATATAAAGAGCTGGGCCGTCTAAAAGAGCGATCAAACACACTAAACCGAGTCAGTGAGCACATTTACATTTCAGACAAAACTTAAATTGAAAGCAGGATTCTTTAGCATAATTAGTTTTTTTTCAATTGACTTCTGGAGAATCGTGAGAGATTGGCAGCATACGGACGGATTTACCTCCAACAGTTGGCTGTGGTGAAACGTGTCTGTCACAGATGACAAGATCCAAAGTCTGCCAAAGAATCCACCAAACGTCTTATATATATATATATATAGAGTTGTGATCGCTGACTGGAGCCGACGGAATTTAATACCAGATGTGCATCATGCCTGCCTTCTGCTGAACATAAAGCAGCATAGCAAAATGGTGGACGCACAGGAGCTTCAAATATCTTGGTTTTCGTGAATTTCTGTTCAATTAAAATACACAGAAACTGTTTTTGTGCGTCGTGCATTAACGTCTTTGCCCGCAGCAGTGTGAAACGTGACCTGCAGAAATCTTGTGTTTTGGGAAATGACAAACATTTTTGGCGGTCCAAATTGTCACAAAAACTTTGTAGTTGCCTAGTAATCTATAGTTTGCTGTTCATATCATTTTGCCCAGAGGTCTGCAACCTTTATGACCAAAAGAGATGAAGAACGTGTCTGACGTTTAGGATTAGCCACAGCTTGCAAAGTTTCAGATATATTGTTTAGATATACACACAAATACGGTATCTCATGTTGTGTTTATGAAGTTTCAATTACGATTTAGTATGGTGAACATTTCATTACATTGATTACATTACAGACATAAAGGCTCCGGAATCAGAAGTATGTAAATGGCTCTGTGGAGATTCCTTGCATGGATGCCTCTTAAGTCTATTTTTTTTTTCCACGAGCACAGCGAACAGCCCTGGGAGTGGTGGATGTGTTGTTTCCTCTCTCTCGTGCTGTGTGAGGCGGCCTGAAGTGGCTGCCCTGTTCAGCTGCAGCAGCAGCAGCAGCAGCAGTAGTTCATCTTGTCCTTGGCTGCTGCTATTTCTGGACGGCAGGTTGCACTTCCACTCTTTGACTGTTTTATTCCCGTCGCTCAACCACGAGCATATTAAAGATGTCTGGGAGAGATGGCATGTCGGGATCAGGTTGGTGATCCAGGGTCTTTTAAGGTGATGGATATTGATGTAAAGTACCGGAGAGAAGCTAACAGCCGCCTTCTGCGCCCGAGGGCTCCGGCGGCGTTATACGCATGTGTTGGCGCGGTCAACCCCGGATAAATGTCACTCCCCCCTCTCTCTCTCTCTCTCTCTGGCACTCCTTCCGTTGGCATGCGGACAAATGGAATTGAGGTCAGAAGCGCGTGGAACACCTGTCACCTGCCGCTAGCCTGGACGCACCCTGCACAATACACCGACTGTGGTACAACGCCTACCGAGTTGCTTTGTTTGCATAGTGGCTGAAGCGTCGAGAAAACGCGTCACAAACGCACGATCTGAGGTTTGTTGGTTTTTGCGATATGAAGCTGGATCGAGTCCATGCAGACACTCGTACCGACCACATCTCCGTGCAACACTTTACTACACTTTCATCCTCGTAAACATAAGAGTAGCTGAATTTCTTCTGCCGCGGTGATTAAGCACTGCTTACCAACACTGAAATTCACACCCGTAGATATTTGACTTGCATTTATGTCTGTGTTGTGCTGGAGGTGTGAAATTGGCACGCTCACTCGGTAGCCCCAGCCTCTCCGGTGTTATAAAACACTATGTATTTAGTCCATTCAGGTAAAAGCAAAATTGTTTTAGTCAAACTTAACTCTGGGGAATTTTCCAACATTATACATGGAGTAATTATAACATAATAATACAGAATAATGCAAGGATTCTCTTTAACACAAGACCTTCAGGAAGTTTTCAAAGGTACATTAAGATAAAAAAAAAAAAAGGTTTCTGATTTCCACCTCTTTCCAGATTCTGGTTTTTTTTTTTTTTTTTTTTTTTTTTTTTTTTAACATTTGGGCAAGAACAAAAATAATGATTGTAAAAGAATGAAAGAAATCTGCAGAAATTGTTTCACACTCCCTTCAGCTAGACACCTGTGAACCATCTTGATCCGTCTTGCTTTCTGATTTGAAATTTGAAAGAAACCGTATGTTGTATTTATTCCAAAATGACTTTATTGGCTTCTTATCCTTGGCACTTTCAACCCTAACCCTATATAATCGGTGGGATACTGTGTAAAAAAAAAAGGCAGACTGAAGCTAAACACAACCACAATATCAGAAATACATGATTTGAAGACAAACCTGGGCGTAGTAGTGACTCACTACTGCCACCTAATGTACAAAAGAAGCATTACTTTACGGAGCGTTTGAAATACATACGCGATTTTTAATTACGGGATTCCCAAGCTTTCACATTTCTCTCGCTGAATTTAGTTATATCATTACAAATGTGATTGGCTTTTTCAGATTGTCACTCAGAAATGATAGAAAGAAGTAAAATCAGCCACAGAAAAGAGAAAAGCGTGCGGTCAGCAGTCCCTGCTGTCTTTAAAAAAAAAAAGAAAAGAAATACAGGTCTGCTTTGTTTGTCTTTTATTGGCCGGCTTTTAAACTTTAATGAGTACCAGTAAACATACTTAGGAAAGGTCACAGAATGGCAGGGTTTAAACAATATTATTTGCTTTATAAATATTAAAAAGCACGCGGCAGGGTAATGCGTCTATGTACACCGGGCTTCCCAGCATGCAGTTGGAAAGCCGAGCCGCCGTACGACCCATCGATTTACAGCAGAAAAGTGCTTGAGTACAGACTTTTCCTGTAGCTGGTCCCCTGTTGTGCCGCGTCTCGTGTGTGTGTGTGTGTGTGTGTGTGTGTGTGTGTGTGTGTGTGTGTGTGTGTGTGTGTGTGTGTGTGTGTGTGTGTGTGTGTGTGTGTGTGTGTGTGTGTGTGTGTGTGTGTGTGTGTGTGTGTGTGTGTGTGTGTGCGTGCGTGCGTGCGTGCGTGCGTGCGTGCGTGCTCCAGTCCACGCGCCGTCCCCTCGCCTTCACAGAAACGAAGATATATGTCGCCTGCTCCACTCTGCCCATTTACTTTTATTTCACGCTCGAGCTCCTGCAATATCGGGGAGACGGTCCGCAAGTCCTAAAGCCCGGGAAAATCTCTCCCCAGGTTGGAGTGAAAAGCGCCTCGTCCGGCATGTGTGTTTTTTTTTTTTTTTCTCCAGCCGAGAGGCGGCCGCTTTGATTGATGCCTTGAAGGATTCCTAACGGAGGATTGTATCTGTTAAAAAAAAAAAAAAAAATGCACTCGGTAAACAGTGCCGTAAAGATTTTCCACAGTTCATCTTTAGCGTCACGATGAGAAGGATTAATAATCTGCCTTTCCCCCCCCCAACATATTTCCATTTGATCGATAAGGAAAATTAAGTCATCTTAAAAGTAAAATTAGGGCTGAAGTGGTGTAATGTTGTGATGAGTAAATAAATAAACAAGCACTTAAGTACATGATGTTGACGTCTTTGTACTGTATTTTGGATTTTATTTTTACACGAGTTTGTATTTTCCATTGGAAGCGTTTCAGAAACAGGATCGTCTGATACCTGGTGGCCGCAGGGCGGACGCACAGAAGTCAATAAACATCTGCTGTGAATTCGGGGGCGGGGGGGTGAAGAGAAAGAGCACTGTTATTAGGGGGACACAAAGACCTCAACATCATCTTGTTAAGCGTTTGTGTTTACCTCGGCAGCTGAGTTAGACGATGATCAATGCTAATGAGATAGCATTAGCATCAGAGGTTAGTTTTTGAAGGCTGTAGAAATGCTTTGAGAACCGGTTGACACACTTTGGACTTTCCAAGAATACAGCAGGTTCACTATACTTGTAGTAATAAAAAAAAAGAAAATGCATCATATTAATAAGGCGACGGGCATTTCACTGGCGTCCTAAACGCACCTCGCCATTACGACCCGCCTCCCGTAGAGCGCGCGGGCCTCCCCTTTGTGTTCCCTCGGCTCGCCTTTAAGTGGCGTTAGTTATCGCCATCGAACGGCCGCTCTTGTGTCCAGGCGGCGGAGTGCCGCAGGGTCCCCCGGTGAGTGTGTAATGTGTTGTGCGCGCTCCGGTGTTTTCGAAAAGCGTGGGCGGCATCTTCCAGCAGCGGGAACAAGATTGAGGAAGACACACGGGAAGAACCCTGTGGGTGACGGATGAATCTTTCAACGCGCGGTCCCAAACACCGAGACAAATCAACCCTAACCAACGGGGGAGCGGCGGGAGCCGGGGAGTTTTACCATGTTTCACCTCCTTCATTACTCACACACACACAGTCGCTGAGTGCTGAGGCCTTTTCCCCTCATAAATTAAACCTCGTTGTTAACTTTTACAATTGCTAGTAAATTGGAAGCGCCGGTGTAACCACGTAAGCAGCGGCGTGTGTTGGAGGCGTCAGGCTTTTCTGCTCGTCCTTCCCAGCAAACCTTGGGCGTGCTCGGAGGAGCCTGGCTCATCTCCGACTCTCTCCCCCCCCTCGGGCTGCTCCCGGCTAGTAGCTGCTACAATACTGTAAACAATACGATTAATAGCCCATGACTCATAAACGGGCTTCTAAACAAGCCCTGCAGCGGCTGCCTCTACCCCTTTCCCCCCCCCTCTCACCCACTTGTAACATTTTCCTGCCCGCCTCTCCTCCAGGTTTGGGCTTTGCCTTAATGTGGCAATTCTCGTATATTAAGAGGCTCTCTGAAACATAGACAACCGCGCAGAGAAAACTTAACAGTCAGTTTCATATTGATGGTCCTTATAAAGCTGTTAAAATTACATTAAAAACAGTTGTGCTTATTTGGCTGTAAAGTATCAACATTCACTTGGGATCCGTTTACACGACAACAATGCTCAAAGTCACTGGAAATGCATTTTATTTGGGTGGGGGGGGGGGAAGGCTCCCCAGGTGAAACTTTGTGAAAGTGCTCCGACACAACTTTTCTGTAATTCTCTCAACTACGTGAGATTAGAGCGTTTTCCAAAAGTTGCATTTTCCCTGACTCCCGCTCCATGAAAATGGGATGCAAGTGTCCCGAAAAGCTGCTCCTGTGCGCGCACACCACAGCCGTAGTGAATAGTTCTTTTACACACACGTAAGTAGATGGATCATAGCAATCAATGGCGGCTCAAAGTGTTCGCATTTATTGGTGTTTTTAGAATTAAAATCCACTGAAGAACTACTTATGCAAACAGATATTTTATTTCGCAAACTTATATTTGCAAACCAGATGTACAATCACAAACAGTTTCACCAAATTTACAAATTGTGCTATTTATTATGAATATATGAGCCAAGACATGTTGTATATATTACAGTCAGAATCACATTTCTACATTTTTGCCATTCCTATCATTACAACCAATAGAACTTCTTGCCTTAAATACTGGAAGTTAATCCAAACATACACAGGCTAGGTCAGAGCTGAACAGCCCACTTGGCAGTTTTTAAAAGAAAGCATGGCACTTTTTTTTTTTTTTTTTTTAAATTAAAAAGAAGCTGCATCATTCGGGCAATCAATGTTTTGGCTTTTACTGCTGGGTACAAAAGTGATCTTAAAATGAAAACGCAGCCACACTTGAAACTACACCTCCATCAGAAACTTGTTTTCTCGAGCCACAAAACATTTTTAACTTTCAAAAATGAATACAGAAAAATTGTTAGTGTTTACCAAAGGTGGCTACTGTTGCGTTTATGACTCACAGACATTGTATTACCTTTTTTTTTTTTTTACCTGATTTCTCTGTCATCACTTTCTTATCGTTTCTAACATACATGTAAATCCTACACAGTCAAATCAGATGAGCGAGAAGTTATTCTTCTCGATATGGAGACTTTGCACCAAGATGTGAGCTAGTATTACCTTTTATTATAACTTGCATGCTAAATTCCAGTGGAAAGATCCACTACGGAGAAGCTAATGTAGCAAACGTGGCTCCACGTCTGGTGCTCAAAGATCCCCAGTTCTAACACTTTTAATGTACATTCAAACTGTTCCGCGAAAACCGCAGCTTTCGAACTGAGAGGAGTGTTTCCGGTGCTGAAGCAGACGTATGTGGGCCGTTTGTGGATTTTGGACTCGCCGGCCGCTCGGTGAACATGCTTCTGTCACGCAGCTGCTTCCTCGGCATCTTTGTCGCTTTCAAAATAAACAAATAAATAAATAAACAAAGAAGGAAGGCAAGCCGCGTTTAACGGTTCACAAATCACCTGCGGTCTGCTGTGATACTCGAGTTTATGAGAAGTTTTCCACCGCGTGGCAATCAAACGGATTTAATGGCGAACAAGAGCGAAGCGTTCGGCTAATTGTTTCATCCTGCATTGTAATGTTTGCTGTCAGACCGGTTGGCATTGATTTAATATGACACCAGGCTAGTCACCTTGTTTTAATGTGTGTGTGGATTATTATGGGGGTGGGGGGGGGGGGTTTGGTCTGATGGAAAACACTTCAATGTCTCTGAGCTATACCTGCATCCTCTAATTGGTCTGAGTAATTAGACCGGTGGTAACTTTGTAGATCAGCTGTAGAACAAAGGCTTCGGGGGGGGGGGGAATTAGGAAGGCAGAGGACCCGGAGAGAGTCGAAGAGGAGGGAGGGGGGTGTGATCCGCCTGCTTCTCTCCCTCCGCCTCTTGCAAAGAGACTCTTAAAGGTTCCTGCTCCTGTGATTTGCGGATTTGGGCTTGTGGCTCTCGTCGACAGCGGCTCGTCCAGCGAGAGGCCTGAGGAGTTTTTCTCTTCTCATCTTTCTGGCACTCTCATTGTTGCGTTTCCTCCTCAGAACTCTTCACAGCCCCCCCCCCACCCTTCCCCTCCCGCCGAGTCGCATGCATCCGTCTCCTTCATAGCCCTTCTCCGGCCTGTTCCCACCCACAGTGTAATTGTCTATTAGCATCCAGTGACAGTCGGCTTGGAGAGTGTCACAGCGAGACAGCCGCACATTCTCGCACAGACATGCGAGCGCAGTATTTGTGAACTAGCGCACTCCGCACGTCTTACCCGGCCCCTCCCCTCCCCTCCCTGCTATTTTTGAAACCGCCTGGTCAGAATATCAATGCCTTCTGGTAGCAGAGACGCAGCACTCGAGTCAGTAAAGGGGCGCCATACAAGAGTTCTCAGGGTGGGTATTTGTCTTTTTATTTGCAGCAAAAAAAACCAAACTGGAGCACAAGTTGGAGCAGTGAGGTGACACGGGTGTCCTCCAGAGATGGCAGCGACTCCTGTAGTCATCAAAGCATAGCTACAGCTGGTTGAAGGGGACCAAATCCATTCAAGAGGTGATTTGGTTCCATTTTACCAGCTTTAGCAAAGCATTGTGGTTCCCGGTGTGAAAGGCTGCAAGAAAATTTCACGTGAAAAAAGCAACGTTGCATTCATACTGGCGTCTCGTCTCGCCAACACGCAGGCACACTTCCACAGTCTTACCCAACTCTCTTCTTCTCCTCCTCCTCCTCCTCCACCACCGGGCAAGTCTATTTATCCTCCTCGCTATCTTTTTAAGTCCCCCCCCCCTCCCCTTCGCCCTCCGCCTTCTCCTCGGCTAGTGAGAGAAATTGTTCCCCCAGCAAAAGGATAATAATAATCTGTGGCACCGCACTTGAGTCGAATGTCCCGGAGTCATGAAGCAATTACAGCCTCTGACAGATGGGTCCCCGCCGCTGCAAGCACGCCGCCGTCCGCGGTCGCCGAGACGGCCGGCAGACAAACTGCAGAGGCAGAGCGTCGCACGCCGAGCTCCCGCGGCAGCGTTCAGGGGCGTCAAGTCACAACATTAATTTCGAGCAGTCGTTTAAGGCCCAGAGACTGATTTTCTGTGGAGAGGGTCCTGTTTGAACAGTGACTCAGAGCAGATTACTTCACGGCTCTTCCAGGGCTGCTTTCGAGTACTCGCGTTCAAACCTTTTCCTCTGAAACACAAATGATCAGAGCAGCTTCCGCGCGACGTTATTTGATTTGACGCTTTGTCTTTCTTTGCTCAAACTCTCAGTGCTACCAACTGTGTTTAAAGCATTTCAAACATACCAAGATCTCACTAAATGTCCTTTGTGTTGCATTTTTTTTTTTTAAATCTCTCCGTTATGGGGCTGTAGTACCGATTGGTGCCACCAGATGGTACAGCGAGGAATTTTCGAGTTGCGTTAGTAATCAGTCCCAACAAGAATGGCAGACACACCAGATTCCAGTGGGAGTAGATCGTTTGGGTAAAACTCTTTAAAAACTGGGTTAAACTGTGGACAGACAATATCCTACAACAACCCGCCAGCACCAAATGTACAACACATCGTACTTTTATACACACCCAACTTCTACCCACTACTAGAACAGCGTTGTCACAGACGATGTTGCCAGAAGCTACGATTGCGTCTATCTATGCTTGCGCGCACACAAAAAAAGACGAAGCTCTTGGCAACAATGTACTTAAAAGCTAATAGCCAATGATGAAATGAAGGACATACGAGACTAAATGTGCGTTTAAACATGGCATAATGCTCAAAACAAGAAGTATGTCCTTTTAGAAAGTACAAGCTGAAAAGGCTATTTCTATCGGAAGGAAATGGAGTGAGTCAATGTTGCATATACTCTTAAAAAAATTTAATAAAGAAGCAGATAGAGCTGGAAATAACGTCATTTTAGAAGTACGAAAAAACAACAGCTACGGAATACACAAACTTCTGAAACGCTTAAGAACTGGACTGAAGACAGACTTGACAATGCAGCAACTCACCACAGCCATCAACAAAATGCTTGGAAGTGCCAAACTTGACCTCAAATAAGTAAAGTCACAAAGTTGTGGGGGGAAACAAAAAAAGAAGGGCGCAGACGAAACACTACAGTGATTTCCCACTGCTACCCAGTCCACACCAAGTGGCCAGCAGCTTGAAGCGGCGTGTATTTGGCCTTTTTTTTTTTCAGCCTGGAGTTTTTAATACTCCTAATGAGTGTTCCTTTGACATTCACGTGTAAGGCGACTCTGACACAACCGGTCAGCTGTTCCAGGGCCCGAATCGGGTTCTCTTGAGTGCGCGGCGACAGCTGAGGGATATACGGCGCTGCTCGTAGACGAGGACGGAGGTCAGCACCGGGCCAGCTTGATACGGCCCACCCGAGGCAGGGCTATTTGTATCGTCCACTGCGTAGTCAGGTGGCCGCGCCTCGTCCCAGCGCCATAACAGGGCAATCAGAAAAGAAAAAAAAAAAAAAAAGGGAGGGTGGGGTTGAGGGGTGGGGGGAGGGGGGTGACAGGAACTTACCATTTGATAATGTCAGCATCTGCTGTGTTTGTCACTCAGACAGCAGGTCGCTGCTGTAGAGGGGCCCGGGCTGAAATCACAGCAGCCAAAAGAGCAGCGCAGGCAGAGAAGGGTGGGGGGGGGGGGGGGGGGGTGGAATCTGATGTTGAGCTTCAATTTCTCACATTTTTAGACCTACGCTGGTGTTGAACTTTTAGTCATTTTAATTCCCCCCCCCCCCCCCCCCCCCCCCACACTACTCGGCTAATCATAAAAGCATTTGATTTGCAGACAGCTTTTCCGTTCTGATCCGATTCCGTATAGTGCGACCTTGATTGTTTTTAACTGTCGTTCGTCAACCCAAAATTAGGAGCCACAGCCTTGTGAGTCATGTTTTTTCGCAGCTTTGATATGAGTTGATTTGAAGTGCATTCGAACCAACGAGGCCTACACATTGCTTATTAATCATCTCAGAATGAAGTGCCTTCAGCTGCACTCCCACAGTACACTGTGTACACGATTACACTGATTCCATGGGTTAGATTAGAAATAATCAGTTTGCTAAAGTTTTTTCTCCCCATTCCACTAAACAGGATAATAAAAAATATTTGATACTATGGGGCTTTTTTTTAAGCCGACGTATTGCTCCGATGTTAAAGTAAATGACCTTTTCACCTTGTGGTGGTGCACCAGGAGAGAAATCCACTTTTAGAAATGGGCTCTACTTTAAAGAGAGGGTATATTTAAAAGAATATACCCGTGCTTAAACTGGTCCAGTACTAGATCTGGTGCATAGAAACAGCGGGGGTCAGAATAGGTGAAAGGGCTAAATCTGAATAGCTCACCCACCCCTCACTGTAACTTCTCTATGCGACCCCCCACCACCCCCCTTTCAACTCCCCGCACCCTGTCGCCTTTATGCGTTTGAAGCTGGGTGGACAATTGGAATCAGCTGACGGGCCAGAGCTGACCCTGATCCTGCATTGTCACTTTTTTTTGACGGCCTAATCTGGCTGCCACGCGGGCCGCCAAAGCATTTGGCAAGCGTAGCAAACGTGAAACAATGCGAGCGAGGGGAGAGGTGGGGGCGAGTTGCAACCAGTTCGGTGGGGGGGGAGAGAGACAGAGGCAAGGGTAGTTAAACACACAAGATCGTTAACTGGGAAGTGATGTGCGGCTAGCATAGAGCGGGCCTGCAGCATGCAGCAGCAGCAGTCATTCTGCCTCCTCAGCAACATTTTACCCCTCTTTGAACTGCATGTGTAGCAACAAAAGAAGAGGGAGGGGGGGGGTTCTTTTGGTCACCTCGTTTCGCTCTCTGTCCCGAGTTCATGTACAACCGCTCGGTGTGTGCGGGGGAGATTATGGTATTAACAGTCAGGCACGGCTCGGGTACGTCGTTCACCCATGTTGTTAACGCCAAGTTTGCAGACCCGGCCGGATTTGAGGCCGTACTGCAGCAAAAGGACACCTGACAGACGGGAGGCCCTGTCCCACGCCGTGACGTCACCGGGCGAAGCTCACCCCCCCCACCCCCCAAAAAACACTGCTACTACAACCTCACGCGAACTTACGCAATCGCCCAATGAAACGCCTCCGTGTCGTGGACGGAAGCGCCTCATTGGCCCAGTCGGTTGGTTTTGAGGAAAGCAGCAAGTTCCCCTACAGCAATTATTGCTGCAGTGAGACTGCCCAGAGACAGTATAGCTAATGTATGAGCCTTACCACTCGCGCACACACTCTATCTCTCTTCCCTCTTGCTCCACCGCCAACCATCACACACATATTAACAAGCACAAGCATCTTCTTTTTTTTCTTCTTCTTTTTTTTCTTTTTTTTTCCTTTTGTTGCTGCTCCCACAGCGAAGACTCGCACCTCACCAAGAATACATACTTCTTTACATTCCATAGCTTATCATATGTTCATATGGGTACATAAAGAAGTATGTACACCAAGGAGGTAATAGGGAGGAAATTTTCTCACCTTTCTCCAAGGTCGGGAAGTTCTGCCCCCCCCATCCCACTCTCTCTTTTTTTCTCTCTCTCTCTCTATCTCTCTCTCTCTCTCTGTGTCTCCCAAGTATGGTAGTCTGCTCTGTAAGGTGACTTTGAGTGTAAATTCAGTTCAACACACAGAGCTTTCCTTTTGCTTGGCCATGTAAGGCTGAGCGGCCGAGTCCCCCCGCCCCTGAACACAACACAAGGTTCGTAGTCCATACCATAGCCGCCTGTCCCAGTGACCCTCCTGCAGTTCCCCTCCTCCTTCTCCTTTTGGGGGGGGGGGGGGGGAGGTGTGGGGGTGGAGGGTAAAAAAAAAAGAAGCTCCAGCTAGTTGTAGGTTGTTTGGGGGGATTACAGCTCCAGCTCCCCCGTTGTAATTAAAAAAATAAAAAAAAAGTTCAAAGTTTTCCAGGAAAAATGACGAGAAGGTGGAAGGAAAGAGTTTCCTCGCTGGTGGAAGAAAAGTCCAACAGTAAGGTGCCCTCAGCTTCCTGTGTGTGTGTGTATGTGTGTGTGTGTGAGAGTGTGTGTCCGGCGAGCAGAGGTGCACCTATAAGCCCGGCGGTCCCCCGCTGACATACTGAACATTTCCACTTTCCTCCGCCCACTTCGGCTCTCCTCGCCATCATTTCCGTCTCCGATTTCACACTCCAGCCCACCCCTTCCAACTTTTCCCTCTATCTCCTTTTCTTTCCCTTACACCGGCATGCGTCCTTCTCTCTCTCTCTCTCCCTCTCCCTCTCTCCCTCCTCTCTCTCTCTCGGTGGTGTCAGCACTGTCCGTGGTAGCTGGCCGGTGTGAGGGGGTGATCCGAGTTGAACAGGAAGCTATTGTGAGGCAGGATTTGGGCTTTAGGCGCAGAGGCAGGGCCAGAGGTCACATGAAGGCGCTAATGCCCACTCAGCACTCGTGGATTGGTCCTGGTTGATACCCCACCCGGCACTATCACTGCCACCTCTCTCTGTCTCTCTCTCTCTCTCTCTCTCTCTCTCTCTCTCTCTCTCTCTCTCTCTCTCTCTCTCTCTCTCTCTCTCTCTCCCCTCCCTAGATTATTCTTTTTGTAAATTTTTTCCAGTGTTCACACATTAGGATTTGAGGCGAGCGTTAAGATGACGTTTAACCTCAATTCTCAGGTAAAAACGGGCAGTCCCGTAGCTGGCGTTTTTTTTTGGCGGGGTGGAGATTTTGGCTTGGCGATAACCGGCGTGGCCGATCGATACCCGTTTACACGGTGGCGAGGGATTGTTCAGCAAGCCTCTAATTAATCTTTGCCCCGGACCTGCACATTCCACAAGTCCACGCACGGCCTCCTGACCGCGCTAAAGCTGACCCAGGGGCACGCTTTGGGACTCGGTACACTTGGGAACAAGTCGATGTCAGAGGAGTGGCTCGTTGTCAGAACAGGGAATGGGAAAAGAAGGAGGTGTTCAAGTGGAGGTGGTGTCTCGGACAGGTGGATGGACCCCCACCACCCCCACCGATTCTAAAGGCGTGACGTCCCATTTAGGAAATGTCACAGTTGCCCGAGAGAGAGGGAACATTCTTGCCGTGTTCAGCCCTGCGTGATGTTGTGTCTCTTCTAGTTTGAGGTTGGTGGTGGTGGTGGTGGTGGGGTGATAGCACTGCAGTACTGTGTGCCCTGCATGCCCTGCCTGGCTTGTAGCAATCTGCTCCAGAGAGAGCGAGAGAGGGAGAGAGAGAGAGTGGGAGGGAGAAAAGGAAGAAACTGGGTTACTACCCTAAGTGGCGTCGGTTCAGCCGGTTGACATACATCCGCTCAGCCCAGCCGCCGCCGCTGCCCAATCCCCCCCCCCCACCCCACCCCCCAACCTTCACCCCACCCCCTACATCTGTGTTAATACACTTCTCCCAGCTGCGTGCCGTCAATCCTTCCCTCCCCTCCTGACCTGCCCCTCCGCCGTCCCGTCGTCTGCCATGCTTCGTCACTCCTCCCCGTCCGCCGTTATTTCCGTCCAAGTGAGCGCAACGCGTCCTCCAAAAAAAACTTACCCCCCCCGTCAATTAAGAGCACCGGCGACCACCTTCCCTTGCCCCCCCCCCCCCCCCCTTACCCGCCCAACACTCACTCTCGGTTCAGTTAGCGAGGCGGCCCGATGCACTCCCATCAAGGGAAAAAGAGCCAAAGAAAGTTTAAACAATTAAAAAATTTAAAAAATAACATCAAAAGTCCCAGAAATGGTAGAATCCATTGGAGATGGAAAACGGCTGGTGTTGCACTGCAGGATGCAGAGGGCGAAATGTGGAGAGGGGGGGACGTCTCTCCATGCCGGCGCAGGTCTGAGGTAACAAGTCCGTCATTAGATAGCAGGCAGGGCTGCAACCGTGAAGCCTAATGAGCCAGAGAGGAGCTGCTGATGCTTCTTCTTCTGCTGCTGCTGCTGCTGCTGCTGCTGCAGTTGCAGCTGCAGCTGCTGCTGCAGCATGTCCGGCCAGTGCCAGGAACACAAGAGAGGCAGAGGGAGCAAGACAAGAGAGGGGAGGGAGGGAGAGAGAGAGAGAGGGAGGGAGCGAGAGGGAGGGAGGAAGAACAAGATGAGAGAGATAGAGTGGAGAGCGAACAATAAAAAAAAAAAAGAGGGCTAAAATCCATGTGGACCAACTCCCCAACCTCTCTTTTCTCCCCCGGCTTTCACCTCCTGCAGCATCCTCTTCTTTCCCACCCCCCTCCCCCCCCCTCTTATCTTTCTTCTTTTTAACTCAGAAAAATATAACCCAAAACCTAAAGCTGCATCCCGCTCAAGTTCTGTCCCAGCACTGCTGCTGCCTCTGCCGCCGCCGCAGCACAGTGCATTCCACTCCCCCCCCCCCCCCCCCCCCCCTGTCGACTACGCGACTCACAGGCAAACCATGCGGTTAATAACTGATCGCATCCGAAGGCGAGAGAGAGAGAGCGAGTGAGAGAGGGCGCAGAGAGACGGGACGGGGAGGGAGACGTCAAGGCCCGTCAGGGGGCAAAAACTCCGTCCCCAAAAAAAACGATGGAAGGGCACACATTACCTGTCGGATCAGTTTCTCATCTCCAGCCGCTCCTCCTCCCTCCTCCTCCTCCTCCTCCTCCTCCTCTCGCTCCTGCTGCTCTTCTCGTAGTGAAGAGAGCCATAATGACCTAGAGAGCTGCTCCAGCTGCTGCAGCCATCGTGTTCGCTGGGTGTACGCCTGACTCGCTGAATCAGCTTCTATGATTTTTTTTTGGGGGGGGTGGGGGGGGGGGGGGGGGGGGGGGTGATGGCGTGCTGGTGGGATGAGTGCAAGAGTCAGGAAAGGGAGGAGGAAGGGGGAGAGAGAGAGAGAGAGCGGAGGAGAGGGGAAAGGAGCAAGCACATTCCCACACAAATACAAGTCATACCTTTAGAGGAGGAAGCACTGACATGAGGAGCTGCCGTTTTGGGGTGGGGGAGGTGGGGGGGTGGAGGAAAAATCTGCAGCACTCTCCTCGCCCATCACAAGAGCGTTGGGAAGATGCCCTGACCGGAGGAGGAGGCAGAAAGTGTACCAAACGCACTCCTACCCCTATCCCCCACTCTTTCTCACTCACTCACTCACACACACACACACACACACACACACACACACACACACACACACACACACACACACACACACACACACACACACACACACACACACACACACACACACACACACACACACACACACAACCCCAGAGTTTTATCCAGCTCCTAAAAAATGCACGTTTATTATTCAGTGCAACTTTGCACAGCAGCTCAGATGAGGGAGTTTACCCAACGTGTGTTTGAGAGCAGGAGGCGGCCGTGCCTCTGCGGTAGGAGACAGCTGTACTTTTAATAGTCCCTCGTGATCCATGCAAATTACATTACCTTTGTCACACACCCAGAAATGCAGCATATCGTAATATTTTGTCAGGTGCTTTTAGACAGTTGTAGTTGTTTTTTTTTTGTCTTGTCTTCTTGAGTTCTGTGCACAAGTTAGTTCTCACGGTGGCCATCAGTAAAAACATCTGATCCAACAGAGATTTATAGATTCAAGGTTGTTTTGCTTGATAGTGCATTCAACTATAAAGCTATAAAATCTGATTCTGAATCGTTCAAAAATACCAATTTTGATTCCTTTTGCTGCTAATATCAGACAACTCCTGGTGGAACAAGGGGCTTTTTGCCGATGTCAAGAGGGAAATGTCTTGTTTCCAGATTCAGTGAGAAAATTAGGAGGAGTTGGCAGCAAATCCAGACTAATGTCACAGTGTTTCCAAAAATGTTAAGAAATCTACCAAAGTTGATCAGACTCAATGTAGCACTGATATCTTATGCTATAAGCTGATCGTTTTTCATGCTATGGGAACATGGGATCATAGTGGCAGTATGGAGAGAAGACGAGTAGAGTCGATGACTTTCTTCCAACAAATCTTGGCAAGCCGCAAATCTCTGTAACATCAACCAAGAGGACTCCCCAGCAGGTCCTCTGCCAACCTGGAGTCTCCTCAAGACATCCATACGTCCATCCTAATCAGATGACAAAACGACACAACTGTTGGATTCTCGTATCCCGCTCGTCCAAACTCTTTTACTTTCTGACCTTGAAGAAGAAGAGAAGTCTTTTGGACTTTTGGACAGACCACGGTATTTTAGGCAGATGTGTGTTGCAGTAAAGCAGACCCTAAACCGAACCTTGAATTTTCTGTACTGCGACGCTCGTTCACTTCATACTGGGGATCAAAAACCCTGGCAACTTAGTCAATGTCGATCCAGCTCCGGACCAGATTATGTTCTGGATGAGAGCAACCAGTATAAAAGCTCCGCATCCTGACCAATCGGATTTCTTGGAAAATGACCGGCCCATTCTTAGAAGATCCTTATTGGTGCAGAGATCCTGAGAGGAGCTTCGGAGAGAGTTTTTTTGTTTGAAAGAAGAAATCTTTCTGACATATTAAATTGTGAGCACAATGTTTTGCCAACCCCAGACTTAATTTGATTTGCCTCTGGATTCATGAAGAGATGCTTTCTGCACGCACACACTTAACTCAACTCAACTCCACACCCACCAAGGAGAGTTTCGTGTGACAACAGCTTTAAAAAGCCATTGTTAGTTTTCCTTCTTCATACCTGTAGCAAACGGAAGTAAACACATGCCCGGGCACTGGGACCTTAGAGGGATAAAAAGTCTGAATGTGCTATGCTTACATATTAATCTCGAAATGTCATATGGAGGAAAATCGCACCGCGATCACAAGCGCCTTTTTTTTCCAGGTGTGCAAGATCGGTAGCGGGAATCATAAATCACTGCATAAAAAACAGGAAAAGCATTTCAAACTTTCAGGGGGATAAAAAGGGAAATCCTTCTTGGTGAACCAAATTCAGATATTCTCAGTGTGATTATTTCTGCAGTCAATCTGCTGCACGTTCCATGGAAAAGGTGCAAAGGAAGCATCCAACTTTGTGCTTGTGGTACACATTTGCAGCTGTAATAGATTTGTGTGTGACATTTCCACAAAATATCAATAGAGAATATAGTCTTTGGGCCTCTTATGTTTGATACGTTCCCTTTTAAAATCAGGCCCCCCCCCCATTCCTGAGAGGATCAGACGACGAAGAAAAAGAAAACCCTGCCCTTGGTTTGACTTTACTTCTTTTTTTTTTTCCACATCGCGGCTCATCTGGTCCTCTGGTGTGGATGTGCCGCGGCAGTTCAGAGGACGGGAGAGTTCGGGGAAGCTGGAGCGGTGGCAGGTTAAGGGGGTCAACTGAAACTGTCAGACGGTTCTTCCACATCGCCGAGGCGAGGTGTTGGGAGTGGCTACGCTAAGCGCTCCCTCACTTTGTGGGGAAGCAAAAGCATTCGAAACACTCCTCCAATTTTTTTTTCTTTCCTCCTCTCTCCTCTCCTGGCCTGGGCTGCTCCTGTGTCTTGTCTCACCACCTCCCTGACCATATTTAGTCAAGCAGTGCAAAAAATAACCCCCTCTGTCTCTGCTCGTCTCGTCTCCATATCTCGCACCCTCCTACCCCCCCCCCCCCACCACCACCACCACCACCACCACCCTCCACTTTCCTCTCAGCAACTGTTGGCTGCAGGCTCTGGGAAGCCTCCCCTCCGGCTCCCTGCCTATCGATTCCACCGGCGCTGGACCGGAGGGAGAGGTGCGGAGTGGAGCGTCAGGGCCGGCACAGCGAGCCCCCGCTACCATTTGCCGCGTTCTATTTTTAGCAGCGCCAAATAAAGTGGTCTCTCGTGCTTCCACTTGTATCTTCTTGAAACCACCTCCCAGTCCACACCCCCCCCCCTCTGCTTTACGTCCTCACCACCGGCTCGGCAGTCTCCCCTGATAGCGCCTACCCTCTAACGCACACATAGGCACACACACACTCACTTTCTGTGTCCTTTTGACCCCTCCCCAACTCATTCTTCCCTCCACTGCTTAAGGTAGAGCTTCTATCTTCTCTGCTATACTTAGGGCTGTATGTCGGCCGGGGATTGGAGAGAAGCACAGAGGCTATTAGACAGCAGGAAATGTTATTGTGTAATAAAGAGGAAATCTTTATTCCTTTATTTATTTATCTGCGTGCGACGCAGGAAGGCGAGTGGCAGCCTCTCCTCTCCGGCTGTAGAAAGTTTGAACTGCTCTTTTCCCTTTTCTTTTTTTTTTTTTTTTTTTTTTTTGAGCTCTCATTAATTTTCAAGTGTCTGTTTTTTTTTTTTTTTCTTCTTCTTTTTAAAGCTTTCCCGAGGCGCGCCCACTGAAGAATCTATTTAATTAGTTGCTCTCATCACGGCGCACATCTATACCGTACCGAAACGACGTCCTCTGTATCCTCCACGCTCTCCTGTCCTCCTCAGACCTCTCGCGGCCTTTGTCGGTGTCACGCCCAGCAGGCCCTTTACACGGCGTTAAAAAAAGGGCAAAAAAATCACAACGGGCTCGCAGAAAAGTCACAAACACTCGTGGAAAATGTCACACAGTTCCCCGTTATTGAATTCGATAAGCCTTTTTTACGAGCTCGCAGTCATCCCACCTTCACTGGCGGTTGCATCTCGTGGCGGAGATAATTCCACACACGGACTCAAGCGGAGCAATTTAATTAATGTATTGTCGCCTCAAATTATAGCGTTTCGAATCCATTATCTTTACGGCTGTTGCACGGGAATGACCGTTTTGCGAGGTGAAATGGATTGACGAGCTCTAATGTCTCTGACCTTACGTGGCCAATCAGGGTGTCCGATCACAGCGAGGCCGAGGTCCACCGGCTCCACAGGCGCTACACCGCCGGTCACAAGACGCAACAGTTCAGGAGAAAGCCATATTAAAAAAGAAAAATAAGAAGAGAAACAGTCGGAATGCAAACTGTGGTATATGAGCATGAGTATATGATATCGGGACAAGATGTCTCATTAAACCAGCGCTGTTAGTCAGATTGTTCATCTTAAAACACAACGGACATAAAGTCACTCCAACGCTACAATGCTATTGCTAGCAATGCCAGTTAGCCCCGTTGAGGCTAATCTGACATGGTTGAAGTTGTTATCTCGCCCCGTCTTAGACTATAACAGTGCTCATCACAACAATGACCTCAGTTGATCTGCTTCCACATGACTTAGTTGAAGGTAAAGGCTGCAATAAGTTGAGGGAATATGTGGACTGTGGCTGGATGCTAAGTGCCGCTTCAATAGACTCCATTCTGTCCCTGAGCTCTTTACATTCACATTTTCACGAGGTCCCCAGAACTTGTGTAAACTTGTTTGAATCCTTCACTGTCAGTGTTATTTTGTGTTGCGCTCTTTTTGTAGGCCTCCTCCCCGGGTCTCGTCTTTGCGTTTTTCTGCCACACAACTCACCAGTTTAATCTAAATTAGATCCCGACATCTCATATGAACACCCCACCCCCCCCCCACCCCCGAAATTCAGCAGCACGGCTCACATCTTCCCTCCATGATGAATAGCGCAGGCACCAATGTTTAGCTGAGCAGTTAATCGATCAATAAGAAAAGGGTCCACTAATGGATGTGCTTTGTTTCGCTTGATGAAAGGGGCGGGGCCAGTTGTTCTCTCCACCCGGCCACCGTTTAAAATGCGTCTCCATTCACGTTAAACAAAAAATGTACAGAAGACTCATCAAGCAAGGAATTGAGCATTTGCATGTTTCAATCACACTTTACTTTGTTCACGGGATGCAGAATGAATACAAAAGACCACATTTAATTAGTTGTTTAAAAAAAAAAAAGCTTTTTCCCCTTATTTTTCTTCCGGGATTCAACTAATTTATGTGAAGGGAGCTAAAACAAATGCAAGTAGTGTTTTCCACAAGATTTTTTTTTTCTAAATTATCACTTTATAATCTTTCCTATTTCCTAAATAGAGGCTTAAAAATGGTAAATTCAATGGGTGCTTTGGATAAAACCAAACTATTTCCATCATTATAGGATGCTTAAACTTACAAATGAGACTACGGCGAGCGTACAATGTGCGATAATCTTGGGAGTATTGCGATAAATGGAAACACGTCAATAATGTTAATGACTTTGTTCTTTTTAGATGTTTCGATCGAAGCCCTGTGTACGCGATAAGGTTGTGTTTTTAGTGTTTACGCAACAATGGTGCCCGAAGTTGCTGGAAATGGAAGTTTATGGAAGTTTATGGAAGCACCCTGACATGTGCACCACAGCGATTGGGACTACTTCTTCTGCACGTGCGTGAGGAGATGGACAATAACAACAATGGCGGAGTCCATGGCGTCATGGCTCCCAGTCCATATTCTCCGTTGTGAACAACATTGAATCAGTGTTAGCAGGCAGCCTAGTAGCCATTCCCCTCGTGCTGCAATGCAGGGCCAAAATCCTCATTTAGTAATCACTGCATCATCCCACAAAATTAACATAAATACAGCTTATTGACAGCAACTCCGCTGTGCATTTGGCCATATTGACATTTAAAATGTATCCCCTCAGAGGAAGCCAGAGGCGACCAAAGGTTGACTTTGTAAGTGGTCTCTTGCTCATGTAGCTCATCTTGGTCAGTTTGGGTAAGTGTTGGAGAGAGAAACAAAACAATCCCACCCATGCTGAGACACCGTGGTGGAGATACAGTTTGCTTTTTGGTGGAAAAACCCCCAAGTGTCATTATAATGGAAAGTGTATGAATACTTTAGGCTCATTTGGAAACCGTTGGGCCACCATAGTTGATGTAATTGTGAAAGTTAACGGTAATTTCCCCCGACTTCCGAGCGGTTGTTTTACCATGTCGTATGTGGTAACAAGGCTAATGTATTTTCGGGTCGTTTCACATATTGTGCCGCCCTGCTGAGAGCACTCTTGATTCCACTAAAGTGTGAGGCAGGTGGCTTCTTGTATTGGAAAGTCTTGGACTGGGAATTCTTGTTAGCGTCCTATAATGGGGAAACATCTGTTTCATCTTCGAGCTGGGAGACTGCCGCCGAAGTCCCGCTCACTCGTTTCTGCCCGTCTCGATTTCACCTTTCTCGCGCCCGCCCACCAGTCCACCGGTCGCAGAGGGATTAGAGGGCTTTTAATGAGTCCAGTTTGGGCTTTTGGAGTAAATCTCCACACTTCTCCTCCATCAGCCTCGCTCTTCCTTGTACTTACCCGTACGTCTTGGGTTAAGCTGTCTAAATACACAACATTTTGCATCCTTTTAGTCTGGCGTTTTTCCACCGCGCTTTCACTCAAAGCAGCAAATCTGTATTGAACGCGGCCTGTGTGGAGTCTTTAAAAAAAAAAAAAATTCTTAAGGGATATTAAATGTGCTTTTTGATATTTGAGGCTGAGGGGAAAAAAATAAAAATGAAGAATCTGCTACACAGTCTGATTAAAAAGCTTACCCTACTGTTAAAAAGTCTTTTATATATGAAATTATACCAGTACATACCATGGCGGACCACTAGATGTCACTGTATGACGATGGCATACTGCTACAGTACAGAAAAGAAATGATCAAATTCACATCAGAAAACAAGGAGCAACAAAGAGTTTAAAATGTGTGAGAAAGTAATCGAAGGCTGAGAAACTTACCGTGATGAAAAAAACAAAAGAGTCGTGAGCTAAAAGCGCCAGAAACAAATTCACAGAATGTTCTGGAACAGCAGCTGCTGGAGCAGTCTTATTTAAAGTTACATCTGGACAAATAATTGCGATTAATCCAGCGACGGTCCAAAAAGTGGCTTATATATGCCCCCCCCACCCCTCATCATGACATTATTATGATTATTCTTTTTAAACTGATGCAATTTATTGTCTGGAAAATACAGTCGTTTAAATGCAGCGTACAAACAAGCTTGAGCACAATCCATAGAGTAGCCAGGAACTATTCTATATACTAAATCTGAAATCACTTTCTAAACCGATCAGTGACGGCTCAACAGGTACAGCTAGCGCAGTCAAACACATTTCTTTTTTTCTCTCCAAACAAGTGTACAACCAGTTGGAAGCCGTTCTCCATTGGATCAGATGAGTTTCCATCTTTCTCAGTCCACCTGTTTAATTCAGCTTGCATCCTCGGTGCCAACACAGCGGTTTATATTGCCAGTTGCTGGCCTTTTACCCGTTATCCTGAATTGTTCACATGTTGGTTAGCCTTTGCTGCCACTTGTGAAGCTCGGGCTTAATTTATACTCCATAACTTAATTTTTTTTACCAGATGCACCAGAGTGTAGGGTTTTGTCACTGCCTTAACTTGAGTTTAGAACGCCGTAGATGTTTTCATGTGTGATTTATTCATGCTTTATCCAATTATGGACATGTTGTTTGAATGGTCTGATTTTTCTGGAGTTTTAATTCAGAAATTGAGCCATTGAACAGCTGCGTGTTGTAATCACCATGTCATTGTATAAATTAACACAAATCCCAGTTATTGATCGTAATTGGGCCGAGCATACGGCTGCATTAGTGTATCAAAGGTAGAAGGTCATTCAGCTGTAGAAGAACATATATACATAAGGTATGAGGTGGGGCTTTTTTTTTTTCTTTTTTTCCGAAGATTCATTTTGCACACACTGATTAGTGCGCAAATGTCAGTAGCAAAAGTGATGAAATAGGCAAATCTCCATCCCTTCCATATGGACACACCTCTGC
The DNA here is from genome assembly GCF_963422515.1 of Blennius ocellaris. Classification (NCBI taxonomy): domain Eukaryota; kingdom Metazoa; phylum Chordata; class Actinopteri; order Blenniiformes; family Blenniidae; genus Blennius; species Blennius ocellaris. The sequence goes on from NC_137659.1 coordinate 8,605,658, forward strand.
TCCCCCCCCCACCCTCCACCCCCCTGCGCGTCTCCCGTCCTCCACCCCCTCCGGGTCGCCTCCTCATCCCTTTACACAGTGCATCATTTGAAGAGGTGAGGCTGCTGAGCGCTCGCAGGAATAAAAGTGATTTATGAATGGGCCAGCCTACCTGGGTGCTGGAGAGGGGGGGGGGGGGGGGAGCCAGTGGCGGCCAGGCTCTGTGATCCAGCAGCCCATTGTTCCCTCCAGCCTCACTGCAGGGGAAGCTCCTCAGCCTCCCTCTGCCGCTGCCTCTGATCTCTTACAGCGCCTCGCCACCGCCGCATTTCACCATTAAGTGACTCACAAGCTGCACAAATACCTATGTGGGGCTGCTGTGTGTGTGTGTGAGCGAGCGAGAGAGAGAGACGGTTTTCTCACAGTTATACAGCCGGGGTTCGTGTTTATTTTACATGCCATTCAGGTGAGCGCGTTGCAAACGGCACAGGTTGTATTCGTCAGGCCTGCGCACAAAAGGAGCCCCCCAACAGACAAATGGCACAAAATCGTCATCTGCAGCGAGGAGAAAGCGCCGGAACATTTTCGCACCACTTTTGTTATCCTACAAATAGGATGCATTCAACAACACGGCTGTCCTCCTCGAGGATAAAAACCAAAGCAAGATTTTTCAGTATTTTTCACTTTTAAAAGATGAAGAGAAAATGGGACTTCCGCCGTCTCGTACAGGACCTGAAGCTCCTGGACAATTTTGTCATATCGAAATCCCTCTCCCTGATGGAAACCTTCTTTCCCCCCCCAACTACAGGAGCATGTGCATGCCCTGGATGAAATCAAAGAGGTTTTTTTTTTTTTTTTAATTCTTTTTCGTGGAAGCTTGTGACTTTTCTGAGAAAGCCAGATAAGATGGAGCCCAACTGCACTAGATTATGCCAACGGTCGACTTGTATTACACTTCACCATTCCAAGAACACTGAGATCCAGAATACAAAAAAATAAAAGGAACTTTACCACTTCTGAAATACTGTTGGTGAAAGCTACAGATGCACTTAAAAAATAAGAAAGCAAAACAAAAGAAGGCACATTGAAATCACATTAAACTAAGAAAATGTCATTGACATTGCGGAGGGATACTGACAGAGTTAACAGCTGTGAATGGTTATTGTGCTTTTGCATATTATAAAAACAAAACAAAACTCTTTTATAGGTTTGCACAAGCCGATTCGCTGAAGGCCCAGTTTACACAATGCATGCAAGTGAAAAAGCATAGTGTTTTCTGAAAGTTCTGTGCCCCCCCCCCCATTCAATTTTGACGAATTAGGAGCATTTTCAAAAAGTGCAACTTTGAGAGCCGTTTTCAGAATGCTACACTTTCCGTGATTCCGAGCGCTGTTGTCGGACATCATAATGAAAGTTTTCCCTTTCCACTTGAAAACGTTGTTGTGTACGCAGGGGTTTGCTCATTTTATGTGTCGGACCAAACCAAATGTTGTAATAACACATGAATACTGCAGTTTGATGGGATTAGTGTGTACTTTGTCATCTCGTGCCACATTTTACATGGTAGAATTACATTTTGTACTTAATTGCAGCTTGTATAGTCATGGAAATTTGCAAGGGGGATATTATTACGAAATTTAGTTTTTGTCAGTTGAATGATGGACATCCTTGTTTTTTTTATTTTTTATTATAATATAGTACAGTTCCATAATTAATGAAAAGCATGAGATATGTCCTCCAAAAGGAAAATTCCCTATTCATTTCAAATTGTTGAAATGATAAAGGCTTTTACTCGCCACTGACTTCAGATTTACTCTTTTTAAATCACAGCCCCAATTGCTTGCTATAGCATTCTCCCAAAGCTCTCTTCTGCTCCCATATCACACTTTTAAAACTCATAAAAATGCCTACTAGCTAACGTCCAGCTGAGGCAGCCTCAGCGCCTCAAAACTGCCCCCTACTGCTTCTAACTGGCTTTGCTTAATCATTTAAACCTTTAGTGATTGGATAGTTTATCATTCTGGACAGCAAATATTTTTGAGTTAACCAGACTGATTTATGGTGCTGTCAGCAGGGAAAGTGTTGGGTATAATACACAAGTTCCCTCTTACTTCTTGGAGTGAAATATTGGGAGTAAAGTTGGAGAAAGGGAGTATTTCAGCTTGCGTTTCATGTCGGCATTTTCACAGAGTGATCTTATGTGTGGTGGTGGTGGTGGTGGGGGTTGGCAGGATAAGGATGCGGATAGTCTTAAGAGAAAGCGCAGCTCATCTGTAATTTATTAAAAGATAAGTGATCACAGAGATATTTCAAAGTATTCTCTGGCATACACAATTAGAGGCACACAATCATCGCGGCTCCCGCTGTGTGTTCCCGGGCCGATTCTTCCTGCCGCCCTTCACTTCGTCTTCCTCATTATTCCTCCTTTAAAACACAGCGGAGCCGCCGTTCGCCATTCCGCCGGCGGGTTCGTTAATAGCGTCCCGGTTTCAGCGCGGCGGCCTGCCCGCCCGGCGTCCACCTCTCCTCCGTCCAGCGGATCAGCCAGAGGACAAGCTCATACAAGCCCCCAATCCCCCCCGCGGCCAATCAGGACGCCCACGCTCCCTCCCGGCCGTGGCTCCCGGCCAATAGATAAGCTCGGCCGCACCGTAATGCTCCGTCTGTCCCGTGGCATGCTGAAACATCCAGTCCTGGCTGCGATGTTGCTGGGAGAGGGAGGAGGGGGGGGGGGGGGGGGGAGGAGGAGGGGGGGTGGAGAGATCGAGGGCGAAGAAGAAATGAGGGATTGATGGAGGGAGGGAGGGGAGAGAGGGAAGGGGGAGAGGGGGGGGGGGGGGTGCAGCCCTCAATGAAGGGACTCAAGGACATAAAGAGCTTTTGGGAAAGTGACTATAGCATCCAAAGAGGGAAAAAAAGATTGTATTGTGTGGGGCCGCTGTAATCACTGATGGTGTTTTTTACCTACTTGCCAAACCTAGAAAGAGCAGGATTTATCTGTAGGACTTTAAGTGCCTCGGCAATGCAGGTAATAAATATGACAGAGCGAGGTGATGAACGTCCACGGCACAGCTGTCAGGCATCTTTAATGTCGTCGTCGTCGTCCCCCCCCCTCCGATTTAAAAACTACTGTAGTTTATCTACGTGCTTGATGTATTGGAATAAATAATAGCATTTATTTGAGCGTCGGCTGATACTCAGACATCATCGACATCACCTTGGCGTGTGTTTTTATGTGATAATGGGAAGTTTGCTGCAGTTATCTGACGTGACTGAACAGTTGCGGCATTAAAAACGGGTTTTCAGTTCTCCGAGGACAAATTCTGCAGTGGAGTTGTTTTAATTTAATACAACTTCTAAGTTTGAAGTGGATTAATGGCAATTTCGCCCTAGAAACATATACTAACCAGTTCTTACCGAAGTGATGCCAGAACTTCCTGTTTCAGTTTCTCAAAACATGCCCACGTTTAGACAAGGTTAAGTTCTAGTTTCATTTGAGTTGTACTTGTTGTTTTTTTATAAATGTAAGCTTTAATTGCAAGTTAACATCCCTTTAAAAACAAAAAAAGGAAACTTTTGTATTCTCTGCATTGTGTAGGTTTAAACTGGGCTTAGTTGTAGAGTTTAATTTGAGCTCATTGTGCATGTAGTTGGATTTTGCACGAGTATCAATTGCACTTCAAGGTCATTGATCATATAAGGAATTTCCCACCTGGAATAAATGAAATACTTTCTATTCTACTCCAACATTGTGCTTGTATTTTGATCTTGTACTGCAAGTGGTCAAGATTTCAGAATTTATGGCCAAACGTAGTCAAAATTAAATCCCGCATTTCAAATCAAAACATATTTATTCAAATGATAAGTCTTATTTTTGTGCCACCTTCTAATGTATACAAGGTCTTATCCCTTTTGTTAAAGTTACCTATATTTCACAAAACAGTACAAAAGGTTTAGTATTTGTTGGTTGTTGCATTCAGTTGACATCCGGTTTTATTTATTTAGGCTTTGCATAAAATAGGAAATGTTCATTTTATTTTGGGTGTCTGTTGTGCTCAGGGCCACTTTATGAAAATGCTCCGACAAAAAGTGAATCGTCCTTCTGCACATGCGCGAGAATCATCTGTATAGGTCATCCACCTTGGTCCCCTGTCCATACGAATGTCCGTGTCCTCGCCACTGTTTATAGCTTATTGTTCTCTTTCCGCATGTGTGTGTGTGGTTTCATTACCAAAACAGCCCCTCCTAGTGGCTTTGATTTTGACCTATATTTCTGGACTAGATGATGAAAAATCCAAGTTTCTTTCACCGTCAAGACAACAAAATGAGGCTGTGTGTGGTCATGCAGTGAATGGTCGTGTGTTCCCGTTGTGAAAACAACAATGGAGTGAAGCACAACCAGTACCCTTTGCGTGAACACTTTCTTCATTCACCCCCACGGTCTGCGTGCGGTCGCGTACGTCGTTGGCGAGTGGAATTGGTATTAGTAAAGCCCAGTGTACTCTGAGGGACACATCCAGGCCAGTGTTCAGATCTAAACCGAGCTTCGCTGTTGAATAATGCAGGCCGTGTTACCTTGGTAACCTGTGCGGACACTGAATTCAGTGGCTCCCATGTAAATGCGCTCTGACAGGTCAGGTCGGGGGGGGGGGGGGGGGGAAGATGTGTGTTTGTTTGTGTCTTTATGGCACACTTGTTTTGTGGGTGGCAAACACGGAGAGGTGACCCTTTTTGTCGGAACAAAAATGTATTTACGTGACCTGGGTAGGACGTGCGTGAAAAGTCCTGTGGGGGGGAAACCTTCGCTGTACCTGGACCCGTTGCAGAACCTGTTGAAAGGCCTGTGTGATGTACAGTACATCCACAAAAAGGCTCAGTTGTCTCGCCATTAACAAGTCGGCTGGTAAACACTTTCCGCGTGGCTCCGGGGCATATGGCCCGTTGTCTCGGTACTTCAGGGAGGCAGTGGCTGATACAAGCTCCTTTTGATCCCCATTATTTTCCACCCCAAACAAAAGATTGTAATTACCACCCCTGCTCTTTTTTTTCCGCCAAAGCCTCTTTCTCGACAAATGTGCTGAGTAGTGTAACCGCCAAAGAAGTCAAGCTCATCGACTGCAATATGGCGCCTTGTTTTTTTTTGCCTCTTTGTGGCTCCTCTGCCAATTATTTTCAGAGAGAATCCTTTTTCTTACGAGAAGCCTCGTATATGAAACCTTTGCTGAAGTGAGGTTGAAGTGATCGCAGATATAAAACATAGGAGGTATATCTGCTATATCTTGTAAAACCAATATAGAGGAGATGTTTACTTTTAGAATATCCACGATTAAAACTACTTACATTCTCGACAAACATTGGCAGGTTTGTTGTGGTGAACAACGCATCATTTTCCTTCACATGCCTTATGACATAGAACGTTCTGCCGCTTCGACGCACAGATGGAAATCTTTGGAGGTGTGGCAGAAGTTGTGCGTCGCTACTCTAAATGAGCCTAAATGGTGCCCTGTCACTTTACGTCACTCTGCACATGATGCTGTTGTTACACAACAATGATGCGATACCATTTATATCATCCCCCCCCCCCCACAGATTGTGTGTCATTAACGTCCAACCATTGTGTTGTTTTGATGCTTGACTTTAGTGCGAATGGCACAAACACAATTATGTCAAACGTTACTTCCTCCAATCTGTGCAGCACTCCATTGCTTGTTCACATAATCCGACGCGACGTGATTTACACTGCGTGCTGCAATAGAAGATTACTGGTGGCGCCCCGCAACAATGAAATGTCCATTTATGTTCTCCACAACGGCGATGCGTCATTCACTTTGTGCTCTGTGGAGATTTGATGTCAGACATACTGCGCTCCTAAATGGCATGTTGTAATTCACATTGCTGCACAATGGCGCGACGCCACTTGTCACTCCATTCCGAAGCGCAGTGTCGTTTTGCGTCGGCATTTCACGTGACGATATGAATATTTTTTTGTGTGTGTGTGTGTGTCGTGGTCACAATTTTTCATCGCTTTGCCTCACAGGTTAGCGAGCACACAGAGATGGAGTTTCAGGGGGAATGTGACGGGGGGGGGGGGGGGATGCGTCTGTGGGAGGTGGGCCAGCCGCCGAGGGGTGATTTAAAGTGGCGGATTTGTCACGAGGCTATAGATCACGGGCGCCCCCCACCCCCAGACCCCCTCTCTCTCCCCCCAGCTCGGAGACGGTGGCAGGCAGCCGAGTGGCTGTCGATCGAAGGACCTTCAGAGCGGCCACGTTCCGCGGCGCTCTGCCTCTTGTTCCAATCATCCCCCTCGCTCCTCGGTGTGTGGAAACATTTGCAGTCAATTTCGCCAACTAAGGGGCGAGTCCAGTTCTGTTCCTGAGTGCCCGTGAAGGGAACTTCGTAATCACGACATGTCGAGAATGTCAGTCACAATTAAAGGAGTCATTGTCAGTCAGAAATTAAACTTCTGGCTTCGCAGATAAGAAGCCATTTAGATGCTGTCGGGACGCCGCGTTTGCCAGTAGAAAAGCTGAATATGATTCATGTAACAAGGACGCCGTGGCTCGGCACAGACTCCTGATGACCTATCAAGCTGCAAACCACGAGGGAACTCTAACCAAGTGGGAAATTGAGCAAGTTTTGCTCTCCTTGGGTAAAAATCTAGTACTTAGAAAAAGTTTTTTTTTTTAACTTTCTGTGGGGTTTCAGTGATGCTGGCGTATTTGCTTTAAATAAAACCCATGAACAAGCGGTATAAATACACACGAGTGTGTGACTTTACACAGCAAAGCCAGGTTTCCGCCAGACAAACGAAGCGTTGGGAGACACCATTAGCCTGTCGTCTCGCCCACACACACCTCTTCACTCCGCGGCCCGACTCCCGCCATGCTCCAGTTCCATTTACAAACCCCCCATTAATAATTTAAGCCCACTTTATCCTTTTTATGCAAAGGATCATTAGTTAAATTACATAAACAGAAATATCTTCATACTCTTTTTTTTTTTTTTTTTTCACTATTCAAATGGGTTTCTCAGAATTCAGTTATTTGTGGGGCAATTCCAGACTCTTATCTTTTATAGATCCACGCTCTCGCCCCAACACTCAATATTTTCACTCAAGTGATAAACCAAATCCAATTACATTCTTCCAGCAGAACTCCCCCTCATGTCCATAAACAAGTGGTTTGGGGGTGCTTGGTTTTTTTTTTTTTTTTTTTTTTTTTTTTTCCACTGATTTCTCTTTACACGCATAGTTGAAGATCAGTTATGCATCAACGACCAACAGTTAATTGTCACATTTCTCCCATTCCATTCTTACTTCAGCCGCATTCTCTTTAATTACTGATGATACGTGATCAAACCCCAAACAACACATGTTCAAGTAACTATTAAATGTTACGTTTCTCAATATGAGTCTGAAAGGAACATCGCACTGGTGTTGTGTGATCAAAAAGTCTCCAAAGTTGGTTGATAGTCAAAGTCGTGGGACAGCTGAAGGTTCAAGTTATCCAAAAGGCCCGTGCTTGAAACAGTAACGCCTTTTCAAATATGTACTTCAGATCATGCTGCATGCTGCCGACAGAAGTCCAGACGATTGGAAAGGATTGCTATAGAACCCAGTACACGTCATTACAACGGGGAACCGGTTATCAGTCGGAACCGTTTCTGGATTGTCACCCTCAGCTTCTGGTCACATCTGCATGTCTGCAGGGAGCGCGGACTTTCTGAAGGACGAGGCACTGCACCTCGTACGATCCGATCGACGTCTGCCAAAACATACAGGCGTCCCGTTTCACCGTTTCTTCATTTATTTTCACTCTTTTTCTGATCGTCGTTCTATTGTTGATTGCATCCTCGAGTCACTCCGAGGGCAAATGCCTCAAAGTCATTTTGGATGCGGCAAGACTTATTTAACCGAAAGGCTTCAATTTTTGCTGAGCTGTCCCCAGAGTTGCATTAGTAACAGAGTAGAAACTAGCGTTGGACCTATCTGCCCATCCAAGTGTGTGAAAAGTAGCGTTCAGTAATTACATTGTTGTTTTATAGCTAATGATGCTGCTGAGCAATGCCTCCATAAGCATCACCATGATTTAAGCGTCTTTTCATTCTCTTGTAATCTGCATGTCCTTGTCTCTTCTTTTCTGTCATTGTTCACTTTTTGAGTAAAAGGATGTATATTATGACTCTTATGGCTGCTGCTGAAATGAGAATGAGGCTTTTTCAAGGTGCCGAGCAGAATAAAGTGCAGAGGAAGAGCAGCATGGGAAAATAATTGGGTCATCTCGAACCAATGGGATATTAACGCGCCATTGGGCCTCTCCGACTGTCTCACCGCCGCCTTCTTCATAAATTGCTATGAATCAGGACACCCCGTACCACCAGGTGATTTAGGTCTAATTAAAGCTAGGCCTTTATGTGCCCCGCCTACTCCCCAAATGGACAGGGAACTGCACCCAAGTTGTTCGAGAATGCGTCCGGTGACTCGGAGACAACCTTCAAGACCGCGGCAATACTTTAGTGATAACCAAAACATTGTGGAAATGCACCCCTTTTTTCCCCATCCACCCCCCCCTCCCCTCCTTCCCGGTTTATGCAAATAGTCCATAATAAAAGCATGCTCACTCAGGGGCCTCAGGTACTGGCAGCCAAGGGAAGGTCACATTGTAAGAGGAAATTATTCTCTTCACGGAATGGTAATGAAAGCTTTTTTTTATCGAGCGCAGCCAGTTAGGATCTTGTCCTCAACTCTGTGCTGCACTGCCGGCCTGGACACTACCTGTGTTTATTTACTCCGTCCACAGCAGGATTGCTAATACCCCCGGGACGGTCCCGGCAAAGTGAACTTGTGGCTAATTGCATCTAGGAGGGAGCTGATGGCCCAGATGAAGTAGTATTTGCATGTCCATTTCAGACTGCTTGTAATGTGACAGAGGTGGACCTGACTGTTAAAAAAATATGCACCTTGTTTTCTTAGAAAGGGTCCAAGAATAGCAAAACAATGATAGAATTACAAATGTCATGGTATTACTTCAAAGACGTATATTGGGCATTTTGAAGTTTCACCAAGTACCATGAAAGACTGAAGGTATAATCTACTATTCATCCAGAAGTTGGCTTTTTAGCCCTCCCTCTGTGGTTCCCTGAAGCTTCTGAATTTGCAGATCAAATTATTTGAGGGAGATTGAGATGGAGCGAGTTCATGTCTATGTTCAATAAGTGGAGAGACATAACATAAAAAAAAAGTCATGTTGAGCGCTCTGACACAACTAAAATGGAAATGCAATAGAAAGTTGGACCAGCGAAACCTGGTATAAAGGGCTGTAAAAAAACAGCTTGAATGAATAAAAACTGTTAATATCTACAACTAATAGAAAAGAAAGAAGCAGTCAAATAGGCAAATGAAGGCGCAACTGCTGTAAATGGCTCAAATTGGTAAAAGAAGGAATAAGTGAACTGCTTAACTTGCTAGAAAATGAAAAAAGAGCAACAAACTCCTGAAAATGCTAATATGGCTAAAATGACCAAAACAACCTGAAACAAATGGTGTAAACCTTCAACATAAAATAAAACTGCAAAGTACAACTTAAGATATAGTTTTTATATGCATAGCAAATCTCTATATATATGACTTTACAGGCTGTGTCATCATTTTGTAGGTTAAACAGACAAACCTTCGGTTATAAAGTTCACAGGCTTGAACAAAGTAATAAAACAGCATCAGCAGACGCTAACGGTGGTGGACATGTGATCAAACTAAACAAAGGCTCAACAACATCCCCACGTACGGAGGTGCCGTTACTGAAATGTTGTTCTCGGTATTGAATCTGCAATTGTTTGCATTTTCAATTTAAAAATGATCTATGACGAGGAAAAAACGTCATCTCAAGGTCGTCTGTTCTGCGCTCCAGGGATCGATTGATATTGAGTAAAGCTAAGTATGGCGTCACTTCTGGTTGTAATACCACTTTGTACCAGATGGTGGAGTGAGGCAGCTACAAAAGAGAACACAAGTTCCAACACTGTTAAGGAATGAAATTTAGGGGGAACCTCTGAGGACATCGACTCACTACTGCCACCCAATGTCCAAAAAAATAGAACGACGTTAGTGGTCCTGAACCTTAAATAGTGTTGTTTATCTTTTTCACGCCCTCGGAGAGTTTCCGACAAAGTAAAGGGACACGGCGAGCCAAGCTCTCCTATTCAAAGCAGCATGTTTTATCATCAGAGAAGCAGGTTTACGACTCCACCCAGCTGCGAGTGAATTAGAGACTCGGTGGCTCCCGAACCTCTCACATATGATGGAGAGCGCTCCCCTGCTCTGACTGAAAGGGGGGGGGGGGGGGGGGGGTGGGTGGGTGGGTTGGGGGACGAGGTGCAGGATGAGAGGGTGCTCATTTGGTGGGAGCGTGTTGCATTTGTGACTGATTTGTTGGGAACAGGGTCCCACTATTTCAAAAGCACCTGAAGGTATCGATCCGGCCTCCTCAATGAGCTGACACCTCGTGTATCGCCTTGAAGGCGTCTCATCTGGAACGGCCGTTCCAAGAAGGAGTCGACATCAGAGGGGAGGGTGGAACAAAAAAACAAAACAAAACAAACCCTGCTGGTACTTAGAAATGTGTATAAAGACAATCTTCACAGTGCAGTGACATCAGGTTAAGCAAGTACAAAGCATTGGAGACAACATTACTGGTGGCTCGATAATAAGGTCAACACTGGGGATTAGAGTTTGCTCAGTTGTCATGGAGACGGATCATTCATCATCCCAATGACTGTTTAACAACTCCATTGGGACCTCCTATCTGTTATTTCCTTTTTTTGTTGAAACAAACAAACAAAAAAAACTAATAATAATATTAATCCCGAATACATTTTTATTTCAGCATTTTGATTTTAATGGACAAGTTGTATTTAGATCACTTTATTTGATTTATAATATTGCTTTAACTTTATTACTTTGACAATGAACAACGTTTCAAGGGTGATTTTCATTGCAAAAAACAGTTCTTATTGTCCCCATACGAAGCATCTGCTTATAGTTTGATCTTAGCTCTGATTCAGTCCGGCAAATCTTATCTTAGAAAAATGATCACAAACTTATTTGGTACAGTTATAACCATGAGATCTGTCTTTTTTTTTTCTTTTCTTTTTTAAAATGGCAATTACCCTTAAGCGTTCACCTTTAGTGGAGGTGGGAGTCAACGTTTATCTTTTTTTTTTTTTTTTTTTCAGAATTGAAATGAAAGGGGCAATAAGAACCCCAGAAAAACAATAACAGATCATTCATGCCTTCATTATCCCTCGATTGTGTTTTGGTGAAGGATCATGTCGGACTGTAACATTTACAAGACAGATCCTTTTCCATTATCACGTCTACAAAGCGTTTTATTTGCCTGAGACAGGTGGCATCTTTCTTGGACGAACTTTCCGATGCAGAATCGGGTACCTCCTCCAACCCCCCCCCCCCCGCCCGACGCCTTCGTTACCGGACGACTGTATGCCACACACGTCTCCCACTTCAGCGTAACCATATGTCTGTGCGCAGCCATTAATCTCCGGCTGCTTGCTTCCTTTCCCCATTCCAACACCCCCAAGTTAGCGTCCTGTGACACTGCTCGCATTCACAGCCGTTGACCACCGGGCAGATGGCATGACAGCCAATGGCGAGGGCGGCGTCAGGTGGGGGAGGGGGGGGGTGTTGACTCTTTTGACACCGGTACCATCACTCGATGAGCTCACGGGCATCACACAGCATCAAGAAGACCTGGTGTGGCTCTCCCTAGGAAAGGGGTGTTTAACGTAAACAAACAAAAATCGACCCAGCAAGAGACTCCAATCTGGCAAAACCACCAAGCAAATTGATAAAAAATTTAAATGGAAACAGATTTTTTTCCCCAACAGATTGCTTAGGGCTGAGGTATCAGTGATGCTGCCATGAAAGATGGCTGCCTCGTTGCTGTCACACTGGCCTCACAGCCCTGCTGTCAGGGGGATGTTTGTAAGAACTTGCATAATGCAGCAGCTGTAGGAGAAGTTTTCTGAACATTTCACTGTATTTTTTTTTGCACCAGAAGGTTCCCATCACATATATTCTGCGCCACAACAAAGAAATACAACAAAGTTTGTTCTGCCTATTTCACCAAGTCCGGCCCACTCGAGATGAAATTGGGCGGCGTGTGGCGCCTGAACTAAAACGTATTTGACACCCCTGAATTTAGAGAGTTAAGATTAATTTCATCATCATTACAAATTAAATGCCAAAGAGGGGGATCATTGGTAACGTGTAATGCCTACTGACACTCCGGCAGAAGACGGTGGAGACGTAAAGTGCAACCTGAAGCACATTTCTGGAGGATGAGTTCATTTTATTCTCCAATCGATACTCAAATCTGAAAGAACTCCCTTTGACAGGCACAATCATGCTGCTCTCACTAGAACCCTGTTGTGGCAGGTTTTACTTTACTTTGGTGTCGATGGAAGTAACAAAGATTGATAAAAAAAAAAAAAAACATTTTTGGTTTTGGTGTTTGAATCGGTGTAAATTTCAAGATTATTGTAGCATTACTTTACCACTCAAAATGGAATTGGGTTGTTTGTGGCCCCTGAACCTTAAATGACACCTCTGATCGAGGGGTTGATCCTCCTGTGACCCATTTCCATCCCGTCTGCCTCCTCCTCATCGCAGGTGACCCGACTCGTGAAGGGTTTGCTCCCAGGTCAAACCACCGGACCCTCTCCCCCGTCATACGCTACGGCCCAACATTCTTCCTATACAATTCAATTTTCCCACTACTGATTTAATTCTTCTGAATTCATTCTCTCCATTTTTTTTACCGCGCTATTACAGCAAATAGCTTAACTGCATTGCAGCAGTGCAAGTGTGGGGCATTAATATTAATGCCCGCCCATTTCACCCCCAGCATGGCAGGGAGCCTGTCAATCTCGACGTATAATGGAGTGTGGGGGGGGGGGGGGGGGGGGGATTCCTGCACCTGCCCACCACTCGGCGGCACGCTACTGACACTAGGAGGCGCCAGCCCACTCCTCTCATTGGCCGCTGCTGCTGTGGATGGTCCGTACTTCCAGCCAATCCAGGTCCAACAAATGTAACTTATCCCCACCAATGGGAAAACTTCCAGAACAAAAGCTTCATGTGGAAGAGTTGCCCTTGATTGTGGTGCAAAAAAAAAAACAAAAAAAAAAAAACCTCAGCACATCCCTGTATTGTTTCTATAAAGGAAAGGCTCAGTGTGATGCGGCGAACCACTGGGAATAAGTTTAATGTTGCCGCTCCAGGCGAGAATCTGATGTGGCAAGGTCTTTTCCCCAATAATTTGCTTGTTTAAGTTCCAACTCCTACCCAGCGGAGTGAGCCACAGATGAAATTACTGGCGGGTCCCCGATGGGATGTAAAACCTACAGCGTTGTAAGCAAATCGCTCCCCGATAACAGCGGCGACATATTATGAATGTGAGATCAGGCGGGCATGGGCGCGGCCGCTGTCACGTTTTAACCAGCGCCGCTCTGCATTAAGTGGTTGAAGATGGCTGCAAGCAATGCAGGTGTATGTTTGTGTGTGTGTGTGTGTGTGTCTGTCTGTGTGTATGTGTGTGTGTGTGTGGGGGGAGAGAGAGAGAGAGGGTGAGGGAGCCGGGATCAGTGTGCTGCGCTGTTCATCACTGCAGCAGCAGCAGAGACACTCGGTCCGTTACAGAGGTGCTGACTGCTGCCCCGAGCCTCCCCGGCTCCCCTCTCTGCTTTCCTCAAGAGGCTGTGCTGATGATGCTCTCTTTCATTACTCCAGCAGGAGGGAGACGAGCTGTACGTTCAGCCAACAAGGAGAAAGAGAAAAGGAAAAAAAACAAAAAACAAAGCCTGCAGAGTACCAGCCGTCCCCATTATCTTCACTCTGAGAGCTCGCCGGCACGTTGCTGTGCATTCCTTTCTTCTTCGTCTCTCCCGTCTTTTTTCCCCCCATTGACTTGGCTTGGCCGTGGCCTCTCGTGCCCCGGCCCCTCCCTCCCTCCCTCCCTCCCCAACACGACCCCTCGTCTTCCCTTCCCGTTGGGTGTAAACGCCGCGGCCATATCAAAGTCAATAGCAGGGGAAGGGAAAGAAAAAAGAAAATAACTATCTGCCTCCTTTTGTCGCAGTTCAAAGATTATCCAGGGTTAAACAAGGTCACAAGCGTCCCCCCCCCCCCCCCCTGCACTGCTGCTTTCATGCCCACTGAAGGTACATTGTGTACCCAGCCACAGACGAGCTACAAGACCAGCTCAGGGACGGCGTTTAACATCTCGCACACTAATTCAACACTTCTGTTTTCTCCCCCTTAACGACTTCATCTCACATTTTACTCTCACCAAATTAAGAATTCATCTCCTCCTTTGACTCTAATGTTTTCTATGTTGCCTGAATAATGATAATAAGAAGTTTAATTAAGCATGCCTGGAGGCTAAAGTCTGGTCGAGCTTGTATCGCTAAGAAAAAAAACGTGTTCTATTTGTCTACTGCTGCTTATTTGTGTGCGTTAGCTGGTGATGAGGAATCACCGGGGTGTCTCGTCGGCGCAGGTTTGGTTTAGTTAGCGTTTAGTTTTTTTCTGCTAATTTCTACAGCTATCATTAGACCAATGAGATACTGGAGTGACTGACTACACCATCCTGTGGTGAAATCACACAGTAGGATGTATAGCTGTATAGATCTTATACTGAGGGTTTTTTTTCTTATCTGTTCTTTAATTTTTTTTTTCTTTTTTTACATAATGGTAAAGTTTTAAAGTGGTTATGTTATACAAAATTCACTTGCTAGTGGTTTTCCCAGAGTGATATGCGTCCCTATACCTGGAACGACGCCACAGAAGTGAAGAAAGTCTGTCACCTCTCTCTCGCTTGTTTCTACTTTTTAAAAAGTTTGTTGCTCCAATATGCAAATCAGAAATCAAACCCTATATAGTGTCATCGGGGGGGGGGGTTTAGCCAATCCCAGTCAAAGTAGGCCCTCCCTTTGCCCCTCCCACAATTAGTCAGCTCTGCTCTTCCACATGGCGCCACAGGAGGAAGCGCTTCTTCCTCTTCCTAAGATGGGCATGTTATGGGCGGAGCCAGTCCAGCTCACGCAGACACAGCAGATTCTGAATGCAGCTCCTTTGAGCCAATATTCAAATGGATGAAAATCAAGAAAAAGCCAGATTTGGTGACAATAAACTTTGAATCCAGTGTTTTTGGACCGAGACCCACGTGAAAGTGTTGAGAAGCTGGATGATGTGACCCCTTTAACACCCCAGTCATGCTTCGTCGTTGCATTATCTCACTAGCTTTCAGTCTCTCCTTACTCCAGACGTGGTTTTACAGCTTGTTTTCTGAGTAGTTGCCAAAAGTTTCCTTCCATCAATTTATCCGTCTTTTGCGACGAGGACAGACGAGATAAACGCTCGATATTATAAGACAGGATGAGCTACTTCGATAGTGTGCTGACTTGACTTGTAGGAAAATACATTTTAGCATGACATCCCAGCTATTTTGTAGAACCTGCTCATTTCTTGTATTTTAATATTTTCCACAACTTGAAAGAGAAATGAAGTTTGGGTTTTTTTGGGTGGGGGGGGAGGGAGTGGACGTCGGCATGCAATGAGCTCTTCTTCCTTTAAAAGCATGTGGAGCCAAACGCACTGTGATTTCGGTGGATGCACGTGCATGACGGCACTCAGTGTGTGGCGTGTGTGCGGCTGCCTCCCTCTCCGTGCCCACTCACTCCGCGACTCCTTCTGCACGTTTGCCTTTGCAGTGGAGCCTCCGCGTTGTATGCACCCTCCAAATGACCTTCAGTGGCACAAAACGGGCTCTTTCCACCACACAAGGCCACTCCTGCTTTAACTGCTCCCGTTTAAACAATGGGCACCCCCCCCCTTTCCTCCTCCTCTTTTTCCAACCTTGCCCAGTTCTCTCCCGGGAGGAGACCTGAATAAATGCAGCAAAAAATGTGTGTAATTACTATTACGCCTCGGAAAGATAGCAGCTTTTGCGCATCATCAGGGGAAGACTGGTTGTGGGTGGGGGTGTTTTAAGTTAACACACTGCACTCACGCTGCTCGGAGCTTGATGTAAATAACACTCTGCTTGGTAAAGCAACTCCTCCCCAAGTTGATTTAGTATTCTTGTCGCCATGTGGGAAAGTGGGATATGCTCTGCTGTGAAGAGAAACAAAGTGCGCGTAGCAACGCAAGCCGCGCCCGAGCTGCCCCGGTCGCAGATGGGCGAATTGACTCAATCCCATCGCAGTTGCATACTTTGTTGGTTGCTAGTGTCTGCGCTCACTCTTCCCGCTCCTCCCCTTCGCAGTGCCATGCGCGTGCTGCTGTCCAAACTGCCCAGGCCTTGGATCGTGGACGAGAAGAAGGACGACGGCTACACCGCGCTGCACCTGGCTGCACTCAACAACCACGTGGAGGTGGCCGAGCTCCTGGTGCACCAGGTAGGACCGACATTCCAACCACCCACCGGCACAGGCGTGTTCCGTGTTCAGCCCCGCAGGGCTTCAGGCTCATAGCCACAAATACACAATCACTGCGGTCACTTTTGGACAAGACAGAAAAACGGAAAAACACCAATTAATCAACTTCAATCTGAGGTCCTGATGATCCCGAGTGGGTCGGACCAGGAAGATCGTGACATAATTCAAACTTTCAAGTTTTTCTTTGTTGTGGTACAGAGTAGAAGCTTTGCTACCTATTTAGAAACTTGTATTAGTTTATTTCAAGGTTTTTAATTATTAGCTTTTTAAAATCAATACTGCAGTATTTCAAATTATTACAGTACAGCACAAGATTATATCTTTTTGTTTGGTTTACTGGAGGCTGTAAATTAATCAAAATGGTTCACATTATTTTAAGCATTTTAGTGTAAAAATACCCGACAAAAGCAACTTTGAAATTATATTTATTCAATTTTCCTTTTGACGTGATTGCAGAGAACAGTCTGCCCGTCACCTTTGCAGATCCGCCCAGTCACTATCCATTTACACAGTCTGCAGGTGGAGAGATATTACGGTTGTTTTTCCACTCTGGTGTAGACTTATTAATAGTATTCTGAGGAATAGCAAGTACTCTCCTAGTCCCACTTGTTTCACCATATTTTGCACCAGAAAGTGTCAATAAAATTGGCTTTATGATGAGTTTGGAGTCATTTTCTGCATTTATTGTTTGGTTTTGTGAAACTATAGATTAAATCTTTAAAGTTTCAATTTAAAGGTTATTATGAAACTACTTTACCTGTACGGTCTACTCCAGATGAAATAAGGTTTTATGTGGCCCCAGAACTAAAATGAGTTTGACACGTCTGAATTAGAGAGCAAATTAGGCAAGTAAAGACTAACTAATCGTCATTACAAATTAAATGCCAAAGATGCGCTCATTGGTAACATTTAATGCCGACTGCCACTCTGACAGATGAAGATGGAGACTTAAACTGCAACCTGAGGCACATTTTTGGAAGTTGAGTTCATTTTTCTCCCGTCGATGCTGAAATCTAAAAGAACTTCCCTTTGAGCTCCCTTTAAGTGTCTGCTTTAGTGTCGGTGGAAACACCTAAAATTGATGAAAATTGGGATTGCTGTGATTGGACTTGTCATAGATTCTACATGATTCAAGGTTTTAGGGGTGAAGAGAGGAGAACGATGTCCCATGTCATTAGGCCCAGTTTACGTGACATTTTCAAGTGAAAATGCGAAAATCATTGTTATTTTGTGGGTGTCAGTTGGCTTGTAGCCACTGAAAAAGCAACATTTTGAAAACACTCCGTGGAAACGCACCCGTTTCCAAAATGCTGCAGCTGCGATAGCATATTGTTCTCGGCGCACACGTGTGTGGTTTCATTACAAAAACAATCAACGTCAACTATTATTGGCCCAACATGAAAACTACATTGTTTTTAGTGTTTCCGCTGTTTCCAATTAAATTGACATTGTTTTCACAACATTGCCATCAGAAACAATGCATTCCTTATGCATCCAGAGACAGAAAACGCTTTTTTTTCCTTTTTTTTTTTTTTAAAGCGGGCACAGTTACGATCAGGCATTGCAGCGAGGGTGCAGGCTGCACTGCACTCGAATGCGCAGCATTAAAAGCAGCTTCCACTGCACTCCCCGCAGCCTCCAAGCTGTGGACCAGCTGAAGCTCCCGTAACTGCTTCTTTCATTTTATTGAATCCATACGGTCCACACGGCCTCCGGAGGAGCATCCGCCTCCTCCTCCTCCTCCTCCTACAATCACAGGTTCATGCTCCCTTTTTCTATTTTCTTTTTATACCCACCCTTACGAGATTGCAGGTTTAGCTCCCCGGAGACTTAACAGCAGTTTACAGCAGTCACCTGATCGTGCAGGATCTGGGTTAATTAGGATATGGTGCAAGGCAGTAACGCTGCTGCAACATTCCAACAACGCATGAATTGGGGGGGTGGGGGTGCTTTTCAAGCCCCACCACCACCACCACCTCCAACTTCCTGGAATGGGCTTGTTCGCAGTGATTGCTCAGCTTTCTATTCAGAAACTGCACCACAGTACAAGGTGCACTGCAGATTCCCAGCCAGTCAGTCTTATTACTTTGGGATTTCACACACTACCTGATCACAATGCTTATCTACCTTGCTCATCTCCTCAGCTGAAGTGTTTGCAATTGGAAATGACAATCACATGCAACGTTTTTGCAGGATGCTTCTTTTTTTTTTTTATCCCCCCCCCACTTGGTTGGCAGAAAGAAATGTGCTGTCGTGACACACAATATGCCAGAGAGGCTGCTGCAGTCCTTCATATGTGCTAGATAATCAATATTCAGCCCTGTGTTGCTGTTAATTGATACTGATTTCAAAGTTTCTTAGTTTGAAACATTCATATATTTAGCATGTTAGTTCCCAGTCCAGGCTTGTGATACTGTCTTGGACCACTAGATGGTGTAGTGGGTTAATTGTTAATTCAGTTGGGGAGAAGAAGCAGGTGCCAAATAGACCAAATATTTAAAAAAAAAAATTCTCCAAATGATTTATCTCCAACTTGGAAATCGCCTGCTGTTTTAAGTTTGATGCATTATTTCAAGATTTTAAGCCATTTTTATTTTATTTGTTTTACTCGTTTTGAGATTTTACATAAAGAAAGCCAGCAATACAGGATCTGAAAATGTTACAGTATTTGATAAGATGGCATTTTCCCATTTTGAACATTTTTGGTTAATGTATGAGAGTAGAAATGTCTGACCTCTTCCACACACAATAATCTCTGGTGGTGTTCCTGGTGTCTAATTTCTCTGTTGACAAAAGTTCAATTAAAGCCATTTTTAATTTTTATAGCTTATGTCTGTACGTGCCAGCGTGGTTTCATTAAATAAGCAAACAATCCTGCCAGCTCGTTGCCTGGCATGCTAACTACTTGATTTTTCTGCATTGCTGTGGTTTCAGTGTAAATATTGCTGTGTAAACGCGGACCTTTTCTCAAACGAAAACACTAAAATTATGTATTTTTACTTGAAGGGTAGTGTAAACGGGGGCTAGTTGAGATTTAAAAAACAATCAAAAAAGAAAAAGATTCCGCATATCTCTCAGGCGCTCCAGGATCACAGCGTCTCTGGGTAAATGATATCACATTAAGCTGCTGTTCATGAGAAAGAAAATCACACCGTCTGTGCATCGAACAGTGAATACGACAATTCATGAAGTACTCTAGATGTTGATTTTGTATGTGTGTGTGTGTTTCCTCCACCCAGGGCAGCGCCAGCCTGGACATCCAGAATGTGAACCAGCAGACGGCGCTACACCTGGCGGTGGAGCGCCAGCACACCCAGATAGTCCGGGTGAGTCCATCCTCTTCTTCCTTCTCCTCTCGGATCCCCGTTTCCACCACTGTCAGCGCAGAGCAGCACTTCATTAGAAGGCTGGATTGTCCTGCGGTTGACTGCTGCTGCCTCTGACTGGAGAGAGCATTTGGGATTGCCACGTTGCCATCTTGTGGACTCCAGGAAAAAATGCACTCCATAATTGGGGGGGGGGGTGGTGGGGGGGAGCACAATGCTGAAGCAGTCCTTTGGAGGCCTAATAAATCAGCGCCGCCGGCGTTTGCGTCGCAGCATAAAATGAAGGTGGTTTTGACGGCGGCTGTTGAGCGCGTCTGTGGTTCTGTACAGCTGCTGGTGCGGGCCGAGGCCAAGCTGGACGTGCAGGACAAGGACGGGGACACGCCGCTTCACGAGGCGCTGCGTCACCACACGCTGTCCCAGCTGAGGCAGCTCCAGGACATGCAGGATGTCAGCAAAGTGGAGCCCTGGGAACCCTCCAAGAACACGGTAGCTGCACATTTATTATTCATCTCGCCGCGCCTCTTTGAAGAAGACATTATTTTACATGTGTCGGTGTACCGAGGGACACGCAAAGGCTGCAGAAGGTGACGGTTTGAACCGAAGGCTGCACAAGTACGCGACTGGCTACCAATTACCACATCTTGTGCATATGTGTGATATGTTCTGGGGATCGTTTCAAGTACGTTACTGGATTAGGATGATGGTTAAATAGAGATGTACGATTAGCCATGGGAATTAGACCAACCGCTATAATCTAATTTCACTACCGACAGCCACTTCGGTCTATGATTACCTGAGGCTCTTTTATGTTGGCGGCAAACACTCGCACAATGATTTAGTAATCAAGCATGAATTAAAGAAGAAGAACCAGATCACACGAGTTGAAGTCATCACTTAAGATGCAGTTCATAAGCTGTTTCAGGTTCTTGACAAGGATACTGTAATGTTCAAGATTTTTTGCGTAATCAGACACCGATAATTCACTCCTGGCAGTCTTAAAGTATAAATCCTTTTTTAAATAGGTGTTTCATGTACCGCTGCACAAAGCTATCAGCCATAACACAAAAACCACAGACATGCAAAATGAATGACACTCTCCCTAGAAAGGCATCTGAGGCGGCAAGTGCAGAGTGTACCAACTGTCACATAACATCTGTAGTTGCAGCTGTTGTGCGGTGTTACGAGTTTGCAGAGGTAATTATCAAAAGTGTCACCCTGCGACAGAGTTATGGTCCACCAATGCTTATAGTCCTATGAAGGACTCGCGTTTACTTTCCAAGATTTAAAGCAGGGATGTTAAACATCTCAAGAGTGAGTAACAGGCGATACACAACACCGAGTTCAGACCTCAATGCTAGCCAAGTAGCATTAGCAGCAAAGACAAACTGCTCATATTAGGCCTTTTTAGATGTTTACATTTCACGTTCAAATGCATCGCGTTTTGTTTACTCGGAAACGGTAGAAACGATTTGCGTTTCACCATCTGTAAACACAGCAGAGTGTTAAAACCGCACTGAACAATTCGAGTCAGCAATTTCTTTTTTACTATAATTTTTAAAGACCGAGCTCCGTGAAAAACACATGAAATTTTCATATATATATATATATATGTCATCATAGCTGTGATGAATGTGCTGAATTGTCTTGCCAGTTAAAACACACAGAGAGAGTACACGATGTCACGCCGTCGCTCAGTGTGACGTTAACGACTCATTTCACAGAGTTCCAGGAACGTGACATCAGGGATGATGTTGCTCTCCGCAGCGCGGCAAGAACGCCACTAAAACTGCCCAACACGATGTAAATGACAGTGTTTTAGTGTTTAGTGTGCAGAGTGGAGCGCGAATGACCTGAAGTGTGACACAGATACAAATGTGACGTGTCGGCTCTCCCATCCATCCACTGTGTGGACTCGGGGGGGGGGGGTGTTTTATCCCCCCCGCAGCTTGTTCAGACGGCCTTCTATGTTCCCCTGCTTATTTAATATCTCACAGCACAACGCTAATCCCCGCCACAAGTCTTCCTTCTCCGTCTCTGGAGGAGTGCAGTACAACAGCGGGGACTAATTGAGATATGTGCACTGGACGCGCACCCCTCCTGTCCGCGCGAGGATGGAATTAGCCGGAACGCTGGCTGCATCAGCCGAGATGTAAAAGCTGCAGGTTGAAGAGACGATCAAACTCAGGAGGGCAGGGGGCGGGGGGGGGGGGGGGGGGGGGGGACTGGAGTCGACTGAGTGAGGAGATGGGGAGCTAGACGGGGCAGGTAATGGGATCTGGGATCTTCACTGTGACAGGATTTCTTTAATTGGCAAATTTGTACCAACCTTATCGCTGTTTAACAAAACAACAGTGGGAGTTTGTCTCAAAGCCGCCTCAGAAATGCAAAAATCTAACAACTTGTTTAGTCAGCAGCTTTTGTTAACTTTATCAATAGCGTTTTGATTTAAATGTTAAAAAAATAAGTCCCTTTTGACACAACAAGGTTTCAAGTGAACACACATTGTCTTTGCGTTTGTGTTTCCAGAAAGTTTTGCGTTTACACAGCAACTGCATAAACACTGAAGACGATGTAGTTTTCATGTTAGGCCACTAGTTTGTGCTGTTAGTTGTAATGAAACCAGTCCTGTTGTCGTATAAACAGAACACATGCGAATATAGGGCCTGTTTTCACTTTTAAGATAAATCGGAAAGTAGGAACAAAAAGAGTGACCATGTAAACACAGCTTGTGTTTTATAAACACTCCGCAGCCTTGTTAAAAACTGAGCTCAGGCTCCTCAAATTTTATAATCTGCTTTCTATGTTGATGTGTGAAACAAACTGGAGGTTGTAATGACTCAATATGCAACTTTATGGTAGAATGTGGTACTGCAAGGCTAATTAAACTGACATTAGTTGTATAGATTAAGACACTTTTTGGAGTAAGTTGTTTTAAAAATCAGGTTAGAATGTACAGAAAAGGGTTTTATTACTGTTATTTTTTTAGATATTTCTGAAAGGAGAGGGGGAGAAGCCAAAACGTTGCTCCTCCTCTGACTTCATCTGTTTGTTTGTCTGGCTCTGTGCAGTTAATCATGGGCCTGGGAACCCAGGGGGCGGAGAAGAAGAGCGCGGCATCCATCGCCTGCTTCCTGGCCGCCAACGGAGCGGATCTGACCATTCGTAACAAGAAGGGCCAGTCCCCTCTGGACCTGTGTCCCGATCCCAGCCTCTGCAAGGCCCTGGCCAAATGTCACAAAGAGAAGAGCAGGTAAACACTCCAGGAATCCTTTTTGACATTTCACACCGTGAGCTGGAGGAGAACATCAATACGACTCTGGAGCCGAGGGCGGGAGAAAGTTTAGTGTCACGACGCAAAAGCACAGGAAAACAGCTGTTAAAAGTCCAGCTGACTGTTAACTGTGATTCTCTACTGTTGCAACCTTTATTTGATCCGTACAAAAATCTGAGGTAAAAGACTTTCACACAGCTTTTCTAGAGATAACAGGAACAGGAATGTTGGGCAATAAATATCCATTTACGTAAGGATTCAAGAGAAAACCCATCGTTTCTACGTTTGAGTTTTAGAAAAGTTTAGCATTTCCATTCTCAGAAACACTGAGAATGATGTAGGCAGCATGCCAGGCCATAAGTTGGTGCTGCCGGATAATCATAAATAAACATTAAGAATGGCAAAAGTACACGAACGTTGACTTTTGACTATAAAACATGTCATGCCACTCCGGAGGCCGCAATTGTTATTATTGTACTCAGGCATGTGCAGAGGAACTAGTTCGTCCGGCAAGCATACTATTTCAGAAAAGTTTCGATTTCCCCCGTTTCCACCAAGACGGAGTCGGGAGTGTTTTAGAAAAGTTCCACCTTGGGAGCATTTTCAGAAAGCTTCATTTTCAGCGGCTCCAGCACCACTGTCGTGTAAACGGGCCCCCAAAACGCAATGTACAATGTCGTATAAACTACCCCCGAATCTTTCATTTTATCTATAGAATTTCCTTAATATATATTTAACTTGTAAAGGAGAACTTTTCGTTCAAAAATATATGCGAGTAATAAATACAAGTAATGAAAAACCACTGTTCTTGCATAGTAAATTGAAAGTTTAAGTAAGATACGTGGAAATATGATGTGATTTTTAACTGTTTCCAATAACAAAAAACACAAAGATGATATTTAAGTTATTTCGAGTTCTTCTTCCTTTTTTTCTGTTTCCTGTTTAATCATTTTGGTAAAAAATAGCAAAACTTTATAAGTGGTTTGTAAGTTGGGTTTTTTTCCAGCGAAAATGGATGCTAAATATAATAATTTAACATCAGCATTTAATTTTTGTAGTTTTTGTGAATATATTAAAACTTTATACTGGATAAGTTTAAAATCTATGTTAGCTTGAGAATATTTTACTTAGTGACAGATCTAACAATGGCGAGGTGAAGGAGGAAATCTTGTGCTCTCTTATTATTTTCTTGATCGTCTTGGCGTTCTCGAGATGGTTTTTCTTTGTTGTCGTCTTGTTGACATGAGATCTCTGAGGCTCTGTTTTTTCCCGTCCCCCCCCCTCCGCAGTGGGCAGGTGGGCACCCGCAGCCCATCTCTCAACAGCAACATGGAGTCTCTAGAGGAGTGCATGGTGTGTTCGGACATGAAGCGGGACACGCTGTTCGGGCCGTGCGGACACATCGCCACCTGCTCGCTGTGCTCGCCGCGCGTCAAGAAGTGTCTGATCTGCAAAGAGCAGGTCCAGTCCAGAACCAAGGTACCCGAACGCGGCGCCGACGACCCGGTGACGGGAGACGCTCTCATAACCCGCCCCGTCTCATTTGTACCTCCCCCCCCGACAGATCGAAGAGTGCGTGGTCTGTTCTGACAAAAAGGCCGCCGTCCTGTTCCAGCCCTGTGGCCACATGTGCGCTTGTGAGAGTAAGTTCTCGTCGAAATTAATCATTTAGGTCAGGGGTGTCAAACATGCGGCCCGGGGGCCAGAACCGGCCCGCCACAGGATCTAATCCGGCCCGCCATGGGATTTTTTAAAAAGTATAAATATGGAAACTGACAGAGGCTGATCTAAAAACACTCGATTGGCAAAAATGACATTCAAAACCGCCCTTGGTCAGAATTTGACCCCCAAGATTTAATGCATCTGCGGAGGTCACATAACGCAACGCCTTTCACAATAAACAATGTGTCCAATTTATGTGAAGTGATACTTGAGACACGTAAACTCAAAACAATTTCCAGATGATGACAAATTGTTTTAATCCCTATACAGATGACTGAGGTTTTTTTTTTTTTGCAAATATAATATTATCTGATTTCCTTTAATATGTATATTTCAGAATAGACTGGCAAATTCTTGCAGTTACAAAAGGATCAAAAGAAGGAAAGACTTTGCATTTGTCCATATCTGCAGTTTTCGGCCCTCCAGAGGTCAGATTAGGTTGGATGTGGCCCCTCAACTAAAATGAGTTTGACACCCCCGATTTAGGTCTATACATCGTGAAGTTTTCAGCCATTCTTCAGCACCAGCCCATGAGCCAGTGGGATGACCAGCTCTTGTGTGTTTCTCTCCTCCAGACTGTGCCAGCCTCATGAAGAAGTGCGTACAGTGCCGGGCTGTAGTGGAACGCCGTACCCCCTTCGTCCTTTGCTGTGGAGGGAAAGGTATGGAGGATGATGCCGCTGATGATGATGATGATGATGATGATGATGATGATGACCTTAGTGAGTGAATCTTCCACACGTTCCCTTTTAATCCACCTCTCCTTATTTGTACTTTTCTCTTTTGTTTTCTCATGTTTATTTCTCCACTCTTTTCCTTCAATCCTCTGCTTTAGTTGCTGCTTGCTTCTGCATTTTATTATTAAGTTTGCATCACTGTTTTGTTGATTATTTGTATATTTTAATTCCATTCTTAGTGAGCATGCTAGAAACTTAGATCTTCCAGTTAAGAATAACTTCCTAAACTCATTTCCACAACTGAATTGGGCATGTTATTATTGTATAGCTGTGACAATTGGATATGATATGTGCAAATTGAGTTCCATTGAGTAATACGACAACATCTGAGTATCCATGTTCCCGTGATTACCTTTTGTCATGTCACTGTAACCTCCACAAGCTTGAAATTTCTAAATTTACTTGTAAGCAAATTCTACTATTTACCTGGGGAATCGCCTGTGTTTAAAGGTACAGGGTGTAATAAAGTTTTATACATATAAAATACTTAAAATGTGAAATATCTTAAAATCGCCTAAAAAAACAAACCCATTAGCCTCTAAGCTGCAGTACCACTTTGAACCATAAGGTGGTATCAAGAGCCACTGAGTTCCAACAAGAAATTAAACCAATGCTGAGACTCTTTGCTTCATTTAATAGCTTTAACGCAAGAAAAATGATGGAGATCTGGCCTGGGGACAGACTGGACGCTACGGTGACTCGTCTCCCTGCTCAGAGTTGCCAAGCATCAAAAAATATCACGCACATTAATCTTGAAGCACGATTCATGTTTTTAAAAAAAGTAAGTCAAGCTCCTCTAGCATCTAGTCGATCCTCAGTATGACAACAAGTGGAATTATTGAGTTGTTTCACACTGAGCTGTCGGGGAACTACCGACCTCACTGCAAACACAGAGCGGGACGGAGGGCCAACTGGACGATACAGTGACTCGCCATCGCAACTCAGTGCGGCAAAGTGTTTTTTCTCTGAAACTTCAAAAGTTCAAGGTTGTGTTGGATTCAGTTAATCCAGGTTTGAAAGGCTTCTTTGTTCCACAGGTTGATTTAGTTACACTCTTGTCTAGTCGGTCCTCATTTCACAATACATTTTTGCAACACAAACTGATGAAGTGAGATGAGACAGATTCAACATTGGATTTATACGATTATGAAAATATTCCATCGGTAAATACCACACATTGTAACAGATTCATGAGTGGATTTAGCGTCTCGTCTGCCCAGATTCTCACAATGGAAGCAGAGGAAAGACACGTGACATGACTTGTTTGGTTCCAGGAGAAAGGAGGGAGCCGCAGTGTGTAGAATCCATTTATTTTTGGGTTGCATTCACAGTCCCATCGTCTTTTCGTGTCCTCCTTATTTTAGCGGTGCGTGACACACGTTACCTGTACCGTGTTTTCTACATGTCATGTTGATTTAAAAGGGAAACTGCTGTAAGTTCACCACTTTGTCTTCACATGAGTCGGTCGCTTTAATTGGCCCACGTGTCTGCAGCTCCCTCCTCGCAGACACACATACACACACACACACACACACACATCCACACACACACACACACACACACACACGTTTATCTCTCCCCCCTTCATACAGCAGATCTAGAACACAAACTGCACCTGTCTGTCTGATTGTTTCACTCCCCCCCCCCCCCACCCCCACCCCTGTGATCACGGGCATTAGACTCATGCTTGAGCATTGGCTGGTTGCAAAAACTTAAAAAGAAAAAAAATAGATTAAAATATAATAATAGACAAAAATCACTTGCCGCTTTAAGTTGTGCTTAGAAGTGACTCTCTTTGCTTTTTCCTTTCCAACCTGTGAGTTTCCTCCTCAAATTCTTGCTCTGAGCCTCCCTCGGAGGCCGTAGTGAGTAGTTTCTGGCGAGCAGACCAGCGGTTGGAGCCGGCCAGGGCTCCTCCTATAACAATGTGACTGGTTATTCCCAGCAGGGAGCTCTAACACTATGGCAGGGGGATCGCAGGATCTTCTCCAGCCCAACAATCTGGCACTAAGTTGGTGTAAGTATACCTCCATTGATCCCCTCCCTTATCAGAACTACCTTGGTTTTGTTTGTTTTTTGGTTTATATTGAAAGGACCCCTCAAACACACACACACACACAGATATTCTCAAAGTGCTGCCCTCTCTCTCTCTCTCTCTCTGCCTCAATACTCTCCCCCCCCCCCCGAACACATAACATTTTTATCCAGAAAAACTGTTAAAAATAAAATCAACAACAGATCAGTAACATTATTACATAAAAAAAAAAAGTTTAAAAGAAATAGTTTGCAAAAAAGCTAAATCACATCAGACTCATTATATTGTCATATTTTAATAAATAAAGTCCATTTTCTGAGCTCACACTGTATGTACAAATAAGAGTTTATACTTATACTTAGTTCATTTATGCATTAATCAGGTGCTGGAAGTGGAAATGTTTGATGATTGTTCAAACAAAGAGGACAAAGTCTGAGATGTTTCCGCTATTATAAGAAACATTACAGAAAACACTCTTTTTCTGCATTTCCTTCCATTTACTTTCTATTACATTAAAAGGCTCAAACTGATTTTTCAAAATCATCACCATTTTAAATTAGGTTTTTAGAACGTTTGAATGGGTTTAAAATGTTAGACAATAAATCGATCTTGTCACATTCTATAGTCGATGTGTCATTTATGTTATATTTTCAATTAAAATTAACTTTGTTGTCAGTTTGTCTTGGCAAATAATAGCTAAGATATAAAAAACGTTACTTAAGAGTAAGTTGGAAAAAAATGCTTTGACATTTCAGAATAAGAGTTGGTTTACATGAGCTCATGGAGAATGCACCACACAGAATATGAGACATACATCTTATTAAAATAGTCATGAACATTTACTCACATTTTAAATCTACATATTTCATAGTTGTGCATTAAAACTGAAGTTAATGACAAGGTTCCGTTTTAATTAAAGCTAATTGATCATAAAAGGCAATCTTTTTCTCTCCTCATCACCATTTTGCCATTAAACTTGTTTTGTGTTTACTCAGTGAATTCAGAAAATGTTTTATATTTCCATATTTTGATCCCAAAATGGGTCTGGTTTAAATTGTTTATATTCATTTTTTTTTTTTTTTTTACATTTTGCACAACTCGTTTGGATTGGGGTTGTTTGTTTTAGTGCATATCTCAGGAATCCCAGCAGCGCTCTCCATTCCTGGCAGATGTCAGGATGGAACGGAATCAAGAGTCCGGCTGGCTCGGACTCGGGCCAAGAAATCTGCATCCAGCGCTCCTAATAGTCCACACAGGCAGAATGTTAAAGCCATCCTGTTACAGAGCGAGCGGATATTGTCCCGGACTGGTTTGTGTTGCTGACGAGTGCAGAGAGCCGGGTCTGATCTGCCAAGCAGCAACATTTAAAGTGCATGTGTTGTGGACACAGAGGTGTCGTCGAGAATGAAGCGTCCAGCTTGTTTTACAATGTTAAGTGTTCATTCTCTGAATGGAGGTAAACCTCTGGTGTGGCCACAGGGCTGATAAAAAGGTTTAGTTTTTTTTTTTTTTTTTCCTTTATTGTGTTGCTTTTATAAATGGAGTCATGGTCAACCTCTCCAGGATATTCAGCAAAAAAAAAAAAAATGCTTCAGCAAAGCAACAAATACTTTCCTACACTGAGTCCAGGACTTCTTCACAAAACTCCTGAGACTCGATGCTGAAAAGTGTCACCAGGGCCCGATGATGCCACCGCCATGCTTTGACGTGGACTCGCTTTATTTTAGAATCTGGTTCGATTATACTTGATTTAAAATAAAATTAAATCCGGGTTTTCACAGGCCCCTGCTTGTTGTTGTTTTTTTGTTTTATTTTTACATTTTTCTTTGAGAAAAGTTTGGTGTTTATGTGGCAGTATATTGAAACCAGTGTGTGTTTCCATGAAAACTGCAGATATGGAGCAGTATAAAAACAAGATAAATTTCTTTTTAAATCAACAAATCAACAGTACGGTGGTCAACCAGTTAAAATTGACATAGGGAATTGAAACTGCACTATAGTTTTGTATTTTATCTTGCAATAAATGGAGTAGTGCTGCTGATTTATAGCCGATTTAACATTAGTGTGATGTAAATAGGCAAGAGAAAGAGCACTGTTATTTTGAAAAATAACTCTTAAAGCATGAAAACTGTGAAATTATCTGTCTGTACTTGTCACAGTTTTATTATTTACACTCAAGATTAATAAGATTAATTGTTGCATATTTTTGGTTCACCTGATATCAAATGGCAGTACAATAGATTTTTACGCTCCTTTTTCTTTCTTTCATCATGATTTCTGATCAAAAAGTTGAGAGGTTTTCGAGTGAAATCGCAAAACGCTTGGGCTCTGTCTCAGTGTGGAAACGCCGCCACTGTGCACGTGTACCGCGGCTATAGTCAATAGTTCTTCTGCACATGCTCAGTAGATAAACAATAACAACAATGGCTGCCATGACTCCCAGTCTATTTTCTCCTGGGACTCGCCCCCCCCCCCCCTCCCTGAAATCAGCAGTTTGAATCACTATGACCATGCCTCCATTCATCGGAGCATTAAACCAGGAAAGTTTATATTTGCAGCGTTGTGAGATAAATCTTGAGGTCGGCAACGTGGGTGCGTAACTTTCTGTATGTGCGTGTGCGCGTGTGTTTTCTCTTCTATTCAAACAGCCAGCGGAAACATCCCGGCCCTGCAGAGAGACAAAGACAACACCAACGTCAACGCTGACGTACAGAAACTCCAGCAGCAGCTCCAAGACATCAAGGAGCAGGTGAGCTCACGCGACCGACGCCATAAACATCAGCGTCAAAAAACCAACCGACAAGAGGAAACAAAAATAAATCTGATCCAACCCAACATAAAAAAAAAAAAAAAATGTGGCGCCTCAAAGACACTCGAGAGGCTTTTTGTGAAAAAACATTGACGCGATTGTGTACGGAGGTTTTGTGGCGACACCATTTGAATTTAATTACATAGATTCCCTTTGAAAATCTGTTGTGCGACTTGCAGAATCCAATAGAAATAAAGTTTGAAAAAAAACAAAAACTTTTTCATAGTTGCACAAGTTGACAGTTTTAGGCAAATTTATTTGGTACAAATGCACCAATTCCTAAAAGACGAGCACTGATCTTTAGCGACTAACCGTTCAGATAGGAGTACTATAAGAAATGCCATAAAGCTTAATTTATACGCCTAAATGATACTCTGACCCTGTGCGTTGCTGCGAACCACCTCCGGCATACGTCTGCGTCGGGGTTTTTTTTTTTTTTTTTTTTTTCCTATCATGATGGAAACCGTGTGGTTCCTTGTCCTGTCGTCTCCTCAGACCATGTGTCCGGTGTGTCTGGACCGGCTGAAGAACATGATCTTCATGTGCGGCCACGGCACCTGTCAGCTGTGCGGCGACCGGATGAGCGAGTGTCCCATCTGCCGCAAGGCCATCGAGCGGCGCATCCTCCTCTACTAGACCCCCGTCGTCTCCTCCTCCTCCTCCTCCTCCTCCTCCTCCTCCTCCTCCTCCTCCTCCTCCTCCTCCTCCACTCCCGCAGACTCCCTCTTCTGCTCCCATCACGCCACGTCCACACCAGCTGCCGCCATCGCCGCCCTCCTCCCGGACCGTGTTCACGTCGGAGTCTCTGTTACATGAACCCACTCAAATCGGCTCTCTGCGTCCTCGCCTCGTTCTCTTTCCGTCTTCACGTGACACTTTCCACCGCGGAGAGAGCCGAGAGGGCACCGTGTCACCTTCTCCGTCTTCTTCAAGTTCTCCCGCATCTCAGTTATTCAAACCCCCCCCCCCCCCCCCCGGAAGTGGATCTCAAGTGCTGTTTTTATTATCTTAAAGCTTCAATGTCGGCCGCCCGGCTCTCAGTCGTCACACTTGAAGACCAAATTTTGGCGGTTATTTTTTGGGGGGCTTTTGTCTTTTGTTTTTTGCACTAGAAATGCTGAGTCGACGTCGGAGGTCCGCCTCAGCTCCCTCGCTGCACAGACGTCATAAGTCCAACCGCCAGGTATCAACCTCCACCCAAAGTTTGTTTACCGAGCTGGAAACTTTTAACCCGAGAGCTGCCTGAAGGAATCCGTACCAACTCGTCCAGCATCTAGGTAGCGCACCGCACACGCCGATTTTCTCTCACACGCACGCAAAAACGAGCGCAGAAGAGGGAAATAGGCTTTTTTGACTTATTTGGTCCGTTGAAACTATAAAAGCGTTGTGAAACGTTTGAATGACTTATCACAGCAGTGACACCATATGACCACACCTTCAAACCCGTCAGATTAACGTCAGAGGGTTCAGGTTAGGTGTGAATCGACTTTGGTCATCATGAGAGCCGTAAAAAGGTCCCATTGTGACCGAACACAAGGATTTATGAGAGTATTAGTAGCTAATTCAAATCAAAATGACTCATTAAAAGTTTCAGTGTTTCATGAAGTAAACACAGTACTCGAGTAACCTCAAATGAAATAACTTAAACTATTTATACCTTATTGGAAATGGGGGACCGAAGCCAAACGACACTCTCCTAACTAATAGAAATATGTTTTTGGGGAAAATGAAATGTGTAATTTCATTATGTCAACATCACATCAGTTTTTCTTTGAGCTGATCTCCAGATTTACTCTTGAGTGAAATGACCTGAAAATTACTCCAGAATTGAGCGCCCCGTCGAATCCAGTCAGTTTCTCATCAGCGAAACGTATCCAAGAAGCCATACGTCCATCGGAAAGACACTTCGAACCCACACGCGGGGCAGATTTTAAAAGTCTACTTGCACCAGATGAAATGCTCCAGTCTGAAACGTTTTTTTTTATCGACTTCCAGTCGCCTCCTCATCACTCTCACAGAATCCCAAGAGTTTACAGTTCCCTTACCACCAAAGTATCGATGGATTGTAGTCCGAGGATCGGAGCGCTCGGTGGATTCAGTCTTTGGGTTGCAGGACAAGCGTTTTGATGACTGTGAGCCATTCGCTTCCCAAAAAAAAAAAAAAAAATCGAGTTGTATGGGGACAAGGTGCTTTTTATCTCCTATTACTTTCTTCCTCTTTTTTTTTTTTATTTAAGTGTATCTTTTTTTTTTTTTTTTTTCTTCCTCAAGAGCAACATTTATTAAGCTAGAGAGTACAATCTACTAGAACACTAAGAAGAACGATGTAGAGTAAATTATTTTGTACCGCCGCCCGAACATTAGGCTCTTTAGGTTTTCACTGCCTTCCTCCGATGTAGCCTCAAAGTCTCTCCAGCAGTCCCGTGCTTTTTTTTTCTGTTCCATCAGCAACAGGAACTACTTTTTCTTCATTTCTTTCCTCCTTCTGTAAGCTTCACTTCTTCGCCAATGTTTTGTTTTTTTTTTCTCTTCAGGAGGGAAACTAATGACTTTATACGACAGGATTCGCCTTACTTCTTTAAAAAAAAAAAAAAAAAAAAAAAAGGCTCGCTTACGTCGCTACATGGAAGTCTGCAATCGCTTTTTTGTTTTGATTTGTTTTTTTGTAGGACTGAAAGCTACTTTTTTTTGGGCTGTTTGGATTCCCGGACCATGATGACACTTAAAGCTAGAAGCACTAATACGCTTTTATGGTAGTGTTGTCTTGTTATTTGTCATGGGGGGGGAGGGCGGGGGGGGGGATTTAAAAAAAAAAAAATTGGGGGAAAAAAACCCTCTTTTCTACTTTTTATTTTATTTTCAATACCTGTATAACTTGTCCTGTCGGAAATGTATCGGTAGTGTTTTTATTTTCTTTCTTTTTTTTTCCCCCCTTTGGCATGAATGTTTGACATATGCAGTACGACGAGTACCGTTCAGATCCGTTCAGTCTGTATTGCTCATAAGTGCTTTTCAAAACAACCGTATAGCTGAAATAAAGTTCTAAATGAACCCGGAGGCATTAAAAGTGCTCTTTCAAGTTCCGGTCGTCGGCTTCTCTCCGCCACTTCATTAGCATTTTGTTGCCTTTTCCCTGCTGTGGCGGAGTCTGCCTCACAGAGGAGGCCCGGAGGCAGAGAGGTGTCGGGAGTAATTGAAAGTCCCGACACTTCGGAGTGACTCAGCACCGGCGTGTGATGGGTCAGCTGTGCTAATCGGAGAGGGAAAAAAAACAAAAAAACAAACAGTCTGCGGTGACCGCGGGGACCCAAATGGAGTCCCGCGCTCCTCGGCGAGTGACGCCGCGGGACGTCTCGTCGGGCACCTGCCAAGACGTGGCGTTCCCGCCCCGCCGAGGGCTTCGTTCATAACCGGGACGCCTCCGGGCTCGTCTTGACACGCAAGCCGCGGCGTCCGGGAACTCGCGGCGAGCCGTTCCGTCAAAGCCGTCACCCGTCGCTCTTGACCAACGCCACGTCGGACCGCCGATCCGAGCGGAAGCCCCGATCGCGCCACGGCGTTTGTTTTTTTTTCCAAGTGTTAATCTGAAAAGCTTTCTTGTGTTGTTTGTTTACATTACAGTGGAACTGGGAACCACTGAAAACCATACTTTCTCAAAACGTTCCAACCAAATGGGAGAAAATACAAGTTTTTCTGAAGTGTAGTAAATCTTTCTTCTTCACGTGCACGAATACATGGTTATTAACGGCGACGACGGCCTCCAGCGTGTCATGACTCCCAGTCCGTATTGTCCTGAGACTTGGTAGATTTATAGTTCACCGTCACCCTAATAACAATCTAACTTGTTTATATGAATGTCTATGTTCTCTCCAAAATCAACAGCGCCAACTTGAAGCCCAACATGAAATCAACACAATTTTTAGCATCTTTTCTGCAACAAAAACAAACAAAAAAATTATGCATTTTAACTCGAAACGTTGTGTAAACGAGAGAATAAGGCTCCCAACTTGAGGTTGAGGGTTACTCTTTAAAGGGACGGGAGGTCGTCAAACTTGGGATTTGCATGTCAAAGCAAAACAAGCCACGGCGTTAAAATCAAGAGCGGCCGTGTGAAATGACCCACAGCTGTCATTTCGAAGGCTTCGGCCTCACCTTGAAGTCTTGACGGATCATAGACGGGTGGTGAGAAGGTGTTCAGACGGTCTGAGAGGGAAACTAAGGGGGAGTCCACGGTGGAAAACGTTGGAAACCTTTTAAAAACAAAATTTAAAAAATGGGAAGAAAACTTTCACAACAGATGTGGAGACATTTATTCAACTTGTCCTGAGCTGTTAGCTGTGGGCTCACTGAGGTCAGCTTCTCATCTGTAGCATGAATGTGTCCAAACATCAGGCTGGAATTCCTGTCAGGTAAAGTTCTGACCTCAACCTTTTTGAAAAACCTTCGCTCTTCCACAGTTAAATTGCACACTGGTCGAGGCGTCGACTAACTGGACAGTAGTTTGGTTTAGCGACGGTTCCACCAAGTTATTTCAATTGCGTTTGATACAAGATGGACGATCAAAATCTGTGGCAGAACCGTGAATTTCACCAAGCTACCCGATGGTTGATTTAAATCTCAAAAAATGTGTCCAAATGGGATACTTCTTTCAATAAAATCTTGAGATCTTGTGGTATTTAATACACTGGCTGCTAATCAGGCCCCCAGACTCGTCCAGACTCGAGGCCCCTGGCTTCTGGGGCCCCCGGAGACGTGGCTATCTCCCTCACCCACAGCGAGTCAGAGGGGGGTCCGTTAATCCCTCCACCCGGGGTGACGGGAGGAGACGAATGGGGCCCCCCCCTCCTCAAGTGTGTGTGCTGTGATCACTGAGAGGAATCACCGACACCCGTCGTTGTGTTTGTGCACACAGCACGTCTCTAGAGAAAAGTGTGTGTGTGTGTGTGGGGGGGGGGGGGGGGGCGACGACTGTGGTGTGGTGGCCTGACTTGACAGCAGGGCTCTGACCTGCAGCCCCCGTAGTTCATCACTAGGGGGCAGTACGCCCACCGGCTCTGCTCTGGGTTGCAAATGAGCTCTGGTCTGTGGAGCAGGAAGAAGACGTGAGGTCACACTCAGACCTGTGGCTCCTGTTTGGGAGTGTCACGGAGCAGCTCGTCACTCATGTGGAGCTCCTCCGCTGGTGGGAAGCTCCACTTTGGTAAATCTACAACACGGAAGAGTGAGAGCCGGTAATCTCAAAAGATCATGGTCATGCCCTTTATGTGCACTGGGTGGCGCTGGAGAATCACTGGAGTGTCCAGTTTGTCCAGGGATTGAAATCCTTTCAAGAAGCTGGATGTAACATTAATCATTTCCTCTTTGGACTAATTCACAGTCCAGTCTGCTTTCAGACACATTTTCTTTTAATGTTGGTTAATTTGGCTGGTTTCTTTTTAATCAGCCAGAAGATGCTAAGATGTTCCGCCCCTTGATTCCTTTTTTGGTGTCTCTTTGGGCAGACTGGACGCCAGAGTGTTATTGTCTTGTGGTGTAAAGCTGTTTTCCAAAAGGCAAAGACTGACTAGATGCTAAAGTTATTATCAAAACGGCCACTTCCTTGTGGTACAAAGCAGTTTGAGACTGATTTTAAAGGTATATGAAGTTGCATTAATGTCATTTGTTTGGGCTGGAGGAATGGTGTGAGTTGCTTTCGCGTCTCGTCTGCTCTCGGCTTCGAGAAGTTCGTTTTTCTTTAGTCCTCGGCAGTAATTTTGTTCACCATTTCAACACTTCCTTGCTTCGTCTTCTGTTTCTGAATTGAAAACGGACCTGACTCACTACACCATCTTGTGCTACAAAGTAGTATTACATGGATATGCAAAAGTAAATTTCACAAGTTCTTTGTTTTTTTTTGTTTTTTTTATTTTTTTTTAACTTTTTGTGCATGTTAAATTCAGTCCACATATATTCTTGGTCAGACATTCTTGACGTCCGTGCGCTTGTGGCCCTTTTGGGCTTTCCTGCCATGCTGGAAGAATTGATCTGCGTCCGTCTGAAGGTCTCCTCTCCTGCTGCTGCTCTCATGTCACTCAGTTGCTTCAATTTATGGCCGTGCTTTATGGTCGGGCCGAGCAAAGTGCATCCTGAGGGAGGGAGGAGGGAGGGGCCCGACACGAGGCCCTGGGACCAGAGTGTGTCACAATCCAGGGAAATCCAGGAATCGGCTCCACCTCAGTCAAGGTCTGTGATCACACTGTGGACTGACATAAACCGAAGAATTAAAAATCAAGCTTTTCAGTTTCAGTTTCTCTGCAGCGTCTCAAAATGCTATAACACTTGATATCAGTGGACAGATCGGGTCAATATCTATTAAAAGAGAAAATTCTCAATGTTTCATGCTCCTCGTGCTCTTGCGGTTAGAGCATTTGACAATATTGCTTTTAACTTGTAGAATAACCATTATCATGACCGTAGTCATTTCGTATTGAAAAAGAACTATTTAAAATATTTGTGTGATTTTTATTTTTAAACCTCAATTGAATGTCGACATGCAAAAACTTTGTGGTTACACACAGTCAAACATGAATATCATTTCAATTCAAATAAAAATCCGTAATCCTTCTGTCTTATTGTCCAGATTTAGTTTTATATGAACCAAATAAGCTGAAATGCTGTGAGCACAAACACCACCAATAATTTTATGAATTTGTAGTTGTGTACCTGGAGATATAAAAAAAAAACTTGACACCAACATGCGGTGCATTTCATGGTCAAGGCAGCCAAACGTCGGCTGGCTCGACGTCGACCATCTTCACCACCCTTCCTGTAGAAGTAAATGCACTCGTTGAAACACTGAATATCCCGAGTCCAAACACGACGTTTTGAACAGGAACTAGATAAATCCACTGGACGGCGGTTTGAATTTCGGCGAGCACGATGCCGTTAAAGACCCGCTTGCCTTTGTGCTTGTTGGCGTGCGCGGATGCGATGCGAGACGTGAGCCTCTTCAGTCGGTCGTCGCGCTCGTCGTGCAGCCGCCGATGCAGCTCCCTCCAGGACTCGGACTCAAGAGGAGTCTCCTTCTTGAAGTCCCGCTTGCAGTGACTCATCCAAAGTTTGTCCAAGTCGTCCAGGGAACTCTGAACATGTAGTGATTGAGCCACATTAATACATAGTTTGTCGTCGTGTACTTTTCACGAGTAGCAAATGTTCTTTAGTGCAATCCCATGAAAACCGTGTCGTCAGTGTAGCTTCATTCAGCAGTTTCTATTTAGATTTATTGGCAATAATGATGCAAGATAAGTAGCTTAACTCTGTTTGGACTCTACTTTTATCCAGATTACCTTGCATCTAAAATCAAAACATGTAAACAACCTAGCTGGACACCCTTTCCTTTCAGTCAGACCAATGAGCAAATATTTGAAATAATGACGTAATGATGTAGAAAAGCCACAGGGATGTTTTCTGGGGGTAAAAACGTTGTGAAACAAGTTACCGGGTTCTTCTCCTCGATGCGGCACAGCTGCACAGGGCTGCATCGCTCCAGGAGCGGCTTCAGGATGTCAACAGGAACCTCAGCGATGGCTGAAAGAGAACATGTAGCGGAATGTTGGCGCAGCATTTTGCATCGGGTGATGACAGGTTTGTAAGGAACTAAAGGCACACATCAGGTCTTCTCACACATGCAGACATGACTCCAGTTGAGTTTGGAGACCGGGTGCAGGGTAGGTTTGAATATGCGAGTATTTTCATGTGTGCAACAAAATAAAGTCGGTGGTTTTGGAGTGGCTCCAGTTGCTCTGAGCTAAAAAATAAAAAAAAAAAACCTCCCATGCGAGCTACATATTGTGGCCTCTCCCATGATCAAATATGGTGACGTAAAACACGACGAGCTACAAATACGTAGCTGTGACATAACAGCTACCACATAAGTCAAAACATGCGACTGAAGCAAAATGTTGTAAAAATATTCTGGTCCTAAATGAAATTTCCAAAGTTCTGGATCCAACTGACTGCTCCTAGCGCCACCTGCGGGAAGGCTCAGTAACTTCTCAGTTGTTCTGTGCTTTCACAGTCCGGCCAGAGAGATTAACGAAACGGCTCCACTCACAGTCGATGTTGCTCTGCAGCACATGGAGCCACTTCGCACTGGGGTTCGTCATGCTGGGCAGGTTGGGCGTCTTTCTGCCTGAATAAATCGCCGTCTTAGTCGTGCATCGCATCCCCGTGTAGCTGGTGTTTTGTGCAGGAACTGAATGAGGAAAGAAATATCACATTGAACACTGTTCTCTATGCCATGAATTTCAGAGTTTGCTATCGGTTTAACAAGACATCTTGTCCTCTGAGGTGAGCGCCTCACCTTTGCGTCTCTCAGGCGTGACGTTGGTTGAGGGCAGAGATCTGCCGATGGGCTGAATTGCCGGCAGGGGGATTTCAGGTACGATTGGACGACCTTCAACAACCTGCAAAGAACAAAGCACGTAAAAAAAAAAAAAAAAGAACCGAGATTGTACTGGCGACAAATTATTTTTGAAACTGAATAGTCAATGTCAAGTTTCTCTCAAAACTAAAGTGATTTTGGATGTCTCACCCTCCTGCGTTTCTCCGGACTTGTCACAGCTGCTGATGAGTCGTAGTCCGGGTGTGGCCTCTTGGAACCCTGGCTCGCCTTGGAGGAAGATGCCTCTTTGGTGTGGCTGTTAGACCTGAGAAGAAGAAAAAAACCAAGGTAAAAATCACTTTGTTGACCTTAAAGCTGCAGGTCATGGTCTTCATCAGAGGACGCTGGTTGCCATCGCTAATCACAAAGACTACTGACTGCATCGATCACTGAAATGGGCTGTAAATCATACTGAAAACTGAGAGATGAAACATAGGGACACCCTCTCACTCGTATCATTTACATGCTGAGACATGGAGAATGCAGAAAGTACCTGTCTACAGGAATCAACTTCCTCCATTCGGCCACAAGGCTTTTTGCAATGTCTCCCACTGCTTCATGCCTCCGAAAAGAGTTCACCGTTTTTCCGACACCCGTGTCCTACAAGAGAAGAAGAAAAAAAAAGGTAAAAAGGAAAGGAGAATTAACTCAAGTGTAACCTCAAAGAGATGTAAAGCAGCTGCAATCAACTTAATAACAAACTGAACAACCTGAACAAAGTAAACTTATAACAAAATAAGTGGAGGCTTAAAAGAAAAAAAGAGTATTGAGCTTCAGCTAAAGGGAAAAAAGCTACTAATAAAGAGTAAACTATCAAAACAAAAAAAGCATGTGCAACGCAAGCCAAAACAAATAAAATAAAATGTCAAAAACCACCAGTTGATGTAAAAAATGACCAAAATGCGACGCAGCAACCGTAAAGAGAAACCAAAGGGAAATTTCATCAACCGTAAACAGGAGAAGAATAACCACAGCTTGATATACAAACCATCCAAACCTGTACAGGGTGACAACAACAAGCAAACAAAAAGCAACAACATCTGAGCAACAAACATTCTTACCACCAGAAGGTCCAAAGTCATGGAGAGTTCTCCAAGTCGTCTGAACGTCTTCAGCAGCTAGAAACCCAAAGAGAAATTATTCATAACAATAAAACACTTTTAATTAACACATTTTAATATTTTGATCGAAGTGATCTTTCCTCACACTTCAAATTCTATTTTTCCAGCATGTATGCCAGCTTGTATTCACAATGTGTGTATGTGTGTGTTTTTAATCCTACAGTTTGGAAAAGGCTTCACGACATTTATCTGCTTGAGTGACACTTTGGGACATGATCAGTGCTAAATCACCAAATCCTCCCTTGTCACTCCATTAATTTTTGTTCATCTTTTCTTACCTTTTGGGGCTCTGGATACTCCCGGAGCTGGGAATGAAGTCTTTTTACTGTTTTCAGTAGTTCGATGGACATATTGAGTTCTGGCAAGCCTGTTGTCCGGAACTGATTCTCGAAAGCGCGAAGAGATGACAGAA
Organism: Blennius ocellaris; assembly: GCF_963422515.1. Lineage (NCBI taxonomy): Eukaryota > Metazoa > Chordata > Actinopteri > Blenniiformes > Blenniidae > Blennius > Blennius ocellaris. The sequence continues at coordinate 8,646,007 of NC_137659.1, forward strand.
ATTCCACTTGATCAGCGAGAGTGAGAGGGTGGCTCGTGACTGTGGCTGTCATGCAAGTGATAGCAAGTCTGTTTAGCAAACAAATGTTCTCAGAGATCAAAGGAGCAAAGGAGAGCAAAGGAGATTAAAGGATATCAAAGGAGAGCAGATCAAAGCACCACAACTTTCATTGAATTTGTGGAGAAGCTCTCATTGGCTGATGCCTGACTATACATGGCTGCTTTTATAGCCATAAAATGTATGTCGGTGCTAAGTTAAGGGTACACTGCAGCTTTTTGGTTTATTTTATTTATTTGTTTCTATTTTTATTTTATTCAATTTTTTATTTACTATTTTTTGGTTTTTGTTTGGGGCAGGTGCTCTATGTGTGACTGTATGTGTTTATACTTCCAAAATTGCATCTGTTTGTGTGCCACTGACTGGCACGATATGTATGTATACTAATTTGAAAAATTCAAAATAAAGTTTTCAAAAAAAAAAGTTTGTATTGTAACACTTTTGAAAACACTTTTTAGATTTCTCTGTGCAAATATTATCTCCTGGTTATTTGCACAGACCACAATTAATACAATTCACAACAATCAAAATAAAAAAAACAACACTAACTTCTTTCAAGAAGAATCTTAAAAATGTTGCAGTTATACAGATATCCTTTTTGTTTCACTTCAGTTCTATATACTTTCATCACTCAGCTCAGTGAGTGAAGGAAAATCCACAGTCCTACTGCAAGAGGGATGTTGCAGCATCAACCTCAGTTGAGGGATCAAGCAATGGCGTTGTCCTTTCTGGACAATCCAGGTCCCCAGGAATCCTTGGGTCAGGCTCACCATTCCAGGTCATGTGCAAGTGCGCTGCAATACATGCAGCCACTAGCCGTCTGCAGATGGGACAAAAAAACCTCTCCTGCACGACAAGCAGCAGAAAAAATACAATAAAATCTCTTTTTTCTAAAAAAAAAAAAAACATTTCAACTGAATCAACACAAACGCGAACTATCATTAATTTAATGACAGACTAACATAAAATGGCGCCGTAGCGTCTTCCCTGCTCGGCACACACACTCGTTGAACTAATTGATCAAATAAACAACATGCAACTCACCAAAACTGTGTCGCTTAAACTCTCCGTTCCGGGAAGAGTGTGAAGGCGACCCACAACTTGGAGGCCCCAGGGTTCGCCACCTTCGAATCCCCCAACCATCATCAAAAGCATTTGGAGAGATTCTCTCAAAAAGCTTTGCTCCTGCTCTTTGACGGAGGAGGTGGGTTCATGGTTGCAGCTAAACCAGCATAAGTGTCCTGCTCACAGCCTAAACTCTTCTTCTGAATATTTACCTTTTAATGGCATAATTATAATCAATTTTGCGGTATATAAAGTGAGGTCTGTAAAAAGTTGAGAACCATTTCAGAATTGTTCAACCTTCCCCTGTTTTTCTTTGTTTGGTTTTTTTTTTTTATGAGCGTCAAAAATAATCACTTGATTCTATTTGGTTTTAAAGTTCTGCAGGGGTTGCCCCAAACCTGGTTTTCCAGCAGCAACATCACTTCCATTCAGGCATCAATGTTGATACAATTTAACATTCTTCAATATTGATCACAACATAGTTGAATCCAGGTTGATTCGTATTCTAGGTTAATTGAAAATTCAATATTTCAATGTTGATCATAGCGAGCAACTTCACCGTTATTGTCAATGTTCTGACATAAATGTTGATCTCAATCTTCAGCCTGACCAAATCACAGCGTTGATTCAACAACTGTTTGCTATCTGGGTTGTATCGAGATACAGATTCATATCTATTAATCTCTACATGCTGAATTCATATATTTATCAACGTACCACACAACATGTCTGTCTTTGTAAAAGAGCACAACACAAAGTTGGTTTTTTTTGTCATTTTTATTTCAACACAAACAGAACAGGACCCTGAACAACAGTGATAAAGAAAGAAATGTAAAAGCAAAAGGGAAGAGAGAAAAGAAGAAAAGAGGGGAATCTCCCATTGAAGGCTTCCATCTATTTTATTTGTTCTTTTGCAGTTCATTTTAGGTACTAACTGTTTGATCTTGTAAAAAAAAATTGACAATTTCATTCCATACACTTTGACCACAACAAAGAAAAACTTTGAAATGCAAATTTAAAGGTTATTATAGCAATATTTTACCAGTCCGGTCCACTCAGGATGAAACTGGACTGTATGTGGTAAATTAAATCTTATTTAATAATATATTTTGTATACATCTTATATACATGTGTATATATATGTATATTTATATTATATACATATTTGTATTGGTTGTTATAGAAATTACAAATAAGATGAAGACATTTATATCTCCAGTCATCAACAGGACACTCCTCCACACTGTGATATTTGTTTATTCCAAACAACATTTAACCCTCTTGTCGCTCCCCATTGCTCTGGACTAATGTGCTGCAGTTGCAGGGCTCATTGTCAGCATGAATTCATGTTGCCCAGTTGCTCTGCTTATAATGGGAATGGCCGTCATCAGAGCGATTTCTGCAAAACAAACCACACAGGACACAAAAACAGATGGTGACATTTTAAGATCTGACCAAAGCATGAAATGTTTTTTTTTTTTTTTAAGGCAGGTTTATTCAATGCTGCGGCGATCTGCCCAAGTTCTCTAAAGTGTGTAATGCTGGGTGTTTGTGCCACTCCGAGCGCATGCCGCCGTGCTATGGAGGTATTATTGATGAAAAAGGTTTGAGCACTTGTAAAAGGGAATTTGTAGTTGTGTACCTGGAGAATTGTTTTGTGTACCTGGAGAATTGTTTTCTCTCCACAAACACAATACCACACTTACACGTTCACAAATTATTAATTACAGGAGCCCAAATCGTTTTGTTACAAGTCACAGATTAAAAAAAAAAACTCACACACCCATATTTTTTCCTGTAATTGTTGCAGTACATTTGGTGAAAAAAAACAAACATTTGTGCACCTGTATCAATGTTAAGTTCTCCACGAATCACAGATTGTTTTCATCAACTACAAACCATGTTGCTCCCTCTGCTGTGTGTATTTGTGGAGAGAGAAAAAAATTCTACAGGTACACAACTCACCAATGTGTGTTGAATGAAAGTGTAAATATTTCATATTTCTCATATTTTTTAGGTTATATTTTATAATCTAAATGTAGACTACACCATTCAACCTTTTCTGTCATCTATAAAAAAAAAAAAAAATAATATATTTATATATATATATATATATATACACACATATATATATAACTGTACAAAAGTGTACAAAAGTGCGTTACCGTGGCAACTCTGATTAACCTGTTACTGCTACTAGTGCAGATGTTATTACTGTAATTACTTTTTATGACTGGTGAGTTCATCAATCTGTCGACTGATAAAAGTATCAATATGTCATATTACTGGACGTTTGTCATTTTCGGTTTTATTTTATTTGTGGTGATGAGGTAAAGATCACACATTTATTAAAGCTATGATGTACACTTTCTGCCATATTTCTAAAAAGTATTGTGGCTTTCAAGTCTGTGTTCCATGTTCTTTCATTTGAGTTCATGAATGATGAAAATCAGCCAATATACTATCTGAGAATATTCAATATTTAACTATATGAGTAGGTTTTCCATAATTATTTTATAAAATTTTTCAAATTTGTTATTATGAGTGTAAAAATAGCCGATGGAACTATCACGTTTAAAGATTTCGGTTTTTTTTAAATTGCGATGCTCATTATACTCTTTCCAGGAAGTCACTTGATCGTGTGTGTGTGTGTGTGTGTGTGTGTGTGTGTGTGTGTGTGTGAGAGATCTGTGGATAACAGGCTGATTGCTTTATTGACATCGATCCGACCAAAGTGTGAAGCCACTCACTGCCTCTCTTGCGTTGAACAAACTGAGACAAACACCAAAACAGATTCAACTTGTTCACTTAAGCAACTTTTTTTTAAGTCGTACCAACAAATCATTCCTGGTTCTGCTACAATTGATCATCGGCTGCAACAAGGGTTAAAACAACAAACGTATTGATATCTGAAGGTGCAATATTTACAACTACACAAAACAACTTGTTTTCATATTCTAATTATAGATTTTTCTAAAAATCTTAAACTAATTACATTGAAGTTGTTTGAACTTAAAGTGAATCAATCTCTGAACTTCAGCTGAAAAAAAACAAACACAAGTCATATAATTCCATTTGAAGCTACAGAATCTTGATTTTTGGTTGCAGCAACGTGAAATTATGACTGAGAAAGACTTGACGAGGAAACTTTTTTTCAAAAAAGCACTAAAATAATAACTGTAACCGATACTGAATTAACATTTCAAGTTGTGTAAATGTGATTTGTAGTCACATAGGTGTGAAAATGAAAGTTGAATTAACCTATTTTATTGAAGCAGCTTTTTTTCAGGACTCTGATCGAACATCAGAAAAATGTCATCCTTTTAAACAACTTTCCATCTTTTCCGTTGATAAAATGAAAGAATTCATATTTTCTAGAATGTTATCAACTATTTTTGTTCCAGTGTTTGGATGGTCTTTGTTAAGCGGCGCTCTCTCCGGCCCCATGCCGGGATCCGAGTTTACACTTCTTGGTTTTTCGGGATGCGATGGACGTGCGACCGTGGTCTTTGATCGTCCCCTCGCCCAGTGTATCGGCCGGCTTTTGACCCGAGGGGCCGTATCCCGCTGGGTGCCGTTCTTATCACAGCAGCCTCATTGGATCCCGGAGCCCGTCGGCCACATTTACAGTGCAAATGTTATCGTTCCAATGACACTTTAAACAGTCTTTATCAATATATAGTCATTCAAGGTTTATGAGCTTTGATAAAATGCCACTAGCATGCAGGGTCATTACGAGGCGGAGCACCTCCGACGTGGTGATCCTCCTGCATCTCAACGTGGAAAAAAAATGTGGATCTTTAAGAAAAAAAAAACACTTATTCTGTCCAGAGCGCTCCGATCGGGACGGGTATTGATTCTCTCCCGCGAGGCCGACCGGCGATTTGAGCTTGGCAGAACCTTATCAGCCCATTATCTTTAAAACAGTGGGTTATCATAATTGCTTACTTAATAATTCTATAAAGCTGCGGAGCTGCAACCTTTGGCTGGGCTGTAAACAGCCGAGTGCTTTCGACGCTCACATTGAGGAGGTGGAAGAAAAACAACGTGCACACACACTTTGATTCCACTAATGGTGACCACGAGCAGGGAAGGAGCTTTCAAAACGGCCTCGGTCTCAGGACGCCACAAGTTTTTGGCATGATGGATAGCAATAGTTAAAGCTAACCGCTTGTTTAGTTAACTGAGCCCTCTTGAATGATGCCTGTAGCGTTAGCATTAGCATTAGCCTGTTTCCACAGAGGCTCCCTGAAGCTTTCAGAAAATCATATGTTGTTATTATTAGCGTTAGTGATAGTAATAGTCCAATACAATCAATAATAATAATAATAATAATAATAATAATAATAATAATAATAATAATAAAGAGAAACAATATATAGGCAATTGCAAAATGTACTGTAAAGTATTTGGTAAAATACTCAAGATATGCAATATAACATAACCGTTAAAAAATAAATAAATAAACTGAAAAAGATACAGTAAAATGCTAAATACATTATAAAATACACAATAAAATACAAAATCGGCAATGAAATAACAGCATATTATAAAATCTATTGTAAATTTACAATGAAAAACAAAATGTCAACTAAAATATACAATTAAAATCTAAATATACAATAAAATGTGGGGTGCAATATAAAATGTATGTAAAATATCAAAAGTTCAATGAAATAACTGAATTAGAAGACATGACAAAGTAAAAAATAATCATAAGACATGCTAAAATATCAAGTAAAATGCAAATTATACACTGACTATTGAGTAAAATACAAAATGTAAACTCTTCCAGGGAGCACAAAGACTTTTATTCGCCTCATTTTAAACTTTTGCCACCGTGTGTTCACAGAGCTCAGTTGGGCCCCGTTCAGACCCGACAACGCTTCAGGGGAAGACGCTTCGTTTCTACAGAGGATGAAGTTGGCCTGTTATTACGGTGACTCTCAACTATCTAACTACGAGAACCTGAAATCGCCGGTGTGATAATGAACCCTTAAAAAGAAGTAAAGAAACATGAGGCGCGACCACCTTCGCGCTGACGCGTGAACCCCGTCACGTTTAGCCGAGCTGAGCAAACAACAGCAGTCTGCAGGGGAGGCCTCGCTCATCAGCATTCAGAGGACCCAGATAGAGGAAACAAAGACACCCCTCCCTCCTCCAGACCAACACTGCACTGAGGTCTCTTTCCCCCCCTGTTCCCTCCATTTGCAGACAAAAGGAGGGACGGACGGGCCGGAGCGACACTGTACATCTGACAGGTGCTGTAACCTTGGAGGGGCAGACAGGAATGTAGCAGCTATCTGAACTCGCAGGGAAATACAACCTGCTGCACCGAGCCCAGGAAAATCAATACTCCAGAGTCCATCACACAGCCAGGCCTGTGTGTGTGTGTGTGTGTGTGTGCGAGTGGGGCTTCCAGCTATGTGAAACACTCTGAGAACGACCCCTGCAAAACGAGTTAATGCCTAACTTCTTTATCTTTGCTTTACAGCCGAGGGTTGTACCTCCAAATCAATACGTGATACAACAAATATCCTCCCAGGGCTCCGTGTTCTGGACACAGAGCGAGGCGAGGACGGAGGCCTGAGAGCCCAGAGAGTCCACAACACCTGGAAGGGGGAGGGAAGGAGGGAGGGAGGGAGAGCGAGAGAGAGAGAGGGAGGAAGGAGGCCTGAGAGCTGGCCAAGTCCACAACACCTGAGGCCCCGTTTACACTACAACGAAAACAAGTGTTACCATAAAAACCTTCTTAACTTTCGGGTTACGAGTGCTGTAACTGGGCATGTGCATCTCGCCTCCCGGTGGTAGATTGTTCCTTCTGCTCATGTGCCAGAAAACAAACATGGCAGACCCAGTAGTGGTGTGACTCACGGTCTGTATTCTCGAGTTATAGTCCATATTGGTAGCGTAGTACTCACCCCCTGACAGCATCCGATTCGTCATCAGCCCATACGAATGTTACGGGTTCTCTCGATTTTGTTCACGTTTGTAGTGTATTGTTTTCTGCACACATGTCTGTGTAGTGTCATTACTAAAACAGGCAACAGCGCCCTCCCATGGCCTGGCATACTAACTGCATCATTGTCAATGTGTCCACTGCTGCAGTATAAAACCTTTTTTTTTTTTTTAACAGATTAGGTGGTGAGATGTTGTCATGTAAATGGGGCCTGAGTGAGCGAGACAGGACAGACAGGGGGAAAGAGAGAGAGAGAGAGAGAGAGAGAGAGGGGCGGGTTTATGGGAAACAAGATCATACACACGTCGCACCAACTTCTTGTAGTTTTGAAACAACAAAAAATTAATATTTTTTTGGGACATTTGACCTGTAATGAGACAAAATCAAACCACAAAATGTGCAGATCGACAATAAAATACTTGAAACATGTTCTATTTGATTATGATGGATATTTACCGTATTTTCCGTACTGTAAGGAAAGCCATTGTTGCGTAAACAAAACCCCAAAACAAGGAAGGTTTTCTAATTTTCTGACCCAGTACAGTCTGAGATCCTGAATAAAGTCTGCATGTTCACCCAAATTGATAGAACTCACACTTTATATGCATTTTTCCGGGGAACAGAAAATGTCTTAGAATAAAATTTTTTTTAAAAGTGACTTCAGTTTTTTGCTTTATTTGTCCAGTCTGATAAAGACGTGATCTGAGACGCTAATGCTCATATTTCCCTGTCTCGGCTTCTCCTCTCAGTGTTGTGTTACGTCTACTTATGTTCTGAAAACAGTACCAATCTCAGTAAATAAATTACAAACAACAATTATTCATATTGGCTAAATGAAGTTAATGTTGTTATAATTTTACAAGGTCATCTTTGGCACATCGTTGACAGACTGTACTAGAGCAATCGTGGTTTTATTTTTTCCCCAAATGTGCGGGGCCCCACAGAGTTGAAACTTTAGGCCCACATACGTTTATCTGGAAAATACAGACGTGAAAGAGTCTGTGAGCTTTTCTTGTTTTCTGCACGAAAGCTCGGCGTTAATGTGAGCGCTGAAGGTCTCGACGTGCAGCCTGGGAACGCTGCAGCTGGACCTTGATAGCGGACCACCTCTTTTCTGCTGCTCCAGCCCCCACCCTTCCACCCCCCAAAACTAGCCGTGGGTGTTTACGGCGAAGAACATTGGAGTTTTCTCTCCCAGCCTGCGCTGGAGGAGATTGTTGATACCCGTCGCCGTCTGGTCCCTCGGCCTCTGCAGACCTTGTAGCGCATCAACACAGCGGCTCCCAGGCAGATAAAACGCCACATTCAGGGGCCTGAAAAGACGGTTCCAGTTCCCAAATGGGGTCATGGTGAGAGACAGGAGCGTCCACTTAGAGACGGCAGACACCCCCCCAACCCCCACCACCACCACCACCACCACCACCACCCCACCCCCATGATAGTAAAGTGGTAATCTCTGAGGTTGACCTGCCAGTCCGGCCCTGGAGACAGATGACGTGAGGCCCTGATAGGCTGTCTCCAGGAGGGAGACGGGTGGGGGGTGGGGGTGGGTTGGGGGGTAGGACAGAGAGCAGGACGCCAGGTGACGGACGGGTGGCGGAATCCGTGGTGGGGGGGGGGGGGGGTTGGGGGGGCGAGTGACACTGTGGATTGGGGAGGAGGTGTGGTGAAGGAATGCCAAAGCAGAGAGTGATGGTGGAGGGGGTCATGGAGGGGGTCTCCTGAGGAGGAGGAAGAGGAGGAGCAGGAGGAGGATCCTGTTTGTCTCGAGCACAGATTTCTGTGGAGGTACTTCTGTTGGAACTCACGTTGTTTTCAAAGCTGAGGATACAATTTGTAAAAAGGGACTCTTCTGAAAGCTCCTCTGAAAATGTTCTTTCCTCACAAATTCCCGGGAAAATGTTCACTTCAAAGGATCTGATTCTGGTCATTTAAAATAAACGTCAATTTCAGGCACTGGAGGCCTGACTCACAATGGGGCGGATCTGGAGAATGTCCAGGGGATCTCAAGAGTTAAAAATGTGTGGCGGGACACCCAAAAGTGATGAAATGAGGGTTGACATCTGATGTTCACAAAGCTAAGTGAAATAAAAACAATTCTAATTCTTAATTTTAGTCTATGTATTGCTTCATCTGGCTTTGGTTAGCTGAGACAATTCATCTGAAGCGGCTAAAATGATCACATACTTAAAATGTTTACATTGAAAATCCGGTGGAGAGACATCCATCCATTCATCTTCTACACCTCGATATCCATTTCAGTTAAACTACTCCATGCCGCCACGAAATCTCATCCTCTTGGACATTAATTTATATGTAAACAATCTGTTATTTTAAATTCGGATACATAAATGATGATAGATGATGACGTTTGAACCATTTACAAAACAATATTAAAACAACCAACAGCATCAACTTGATGATTGTAACTACATCGCTTTCGGACATTGTTTTTTTTAAAACATTGCCGTGTAAACGCCAAATCTTTCTGATGCAAAGACGGATCTACGTTGTAGGCGGTTGCAGCCCTGAAAAGATTTCACCCTCTGCCACATTTCCTCACTTTGTGCCTCGGTGTGCGGCAGATATACTGTCAGGCGACTGACAAAGGCTATATCAGTATTAGTTCAATGTGTCAACAAATCCAGAGTAATCCTCCATGAGCAGCGACAGTCATTTGTTTAATGTAAAGATGTTATCATTTTATTTTATTTTAATTTTTTTCTTTACAAGCCAGTACTGTTAGTTTGTCTTCCCGTCTTCCCCCTGTGGGCCGCTGCCGCAGTGTTTCCCCGTGATTCCCTTCCAGATTACAGAGCAGATTTATCGAACTGACTTCTGGTTCTCAGATAGGACGGTGACAACGCTTATCTCGAGATATTCCCCTTATCAAAAAACAATTTTGCCAGTAGAAATAGACATTAACCTAGATTCTAAACATTGAAGAGTACTCCAGCCGAGCCTCTTCGGTACAAGGGTCTGTTTGCACTGTGCACACGAGCACACATTCGCCCCCAGATAGAGAAAGCATTAGCACGGCCCGTTTCTTCCCGCGTTTGTCGTTACGTTAGCATCGCGCTCTCCGGCTTGGTGATAATTCTGCTAAATTGTGGAATAGTGAAAGAAAACTGAAAATCCAGCCGCTGCAGAGAGGTCAGCAGCGGGTTATCCTGACCCGAGCTGCATTTTCTGTCTGTGTTTATCAAGAGATTAGGGAGGTGTGTGTGTGTGTGTGTGTGTGTGTGTGTGTGTGTGTGTGTGTGTGTGTGTGTGTGTGTGTGTGTGTGTGTGTGTGTGTGTGTGTGTGTGTGTGTGTGTGTGTGTGTGTGTGTGTGTGTGTGTGTGTGTGTGTGAGAGAGAGAGAGAGAGAGAGAGAGAAAGAGAGATTATTATATATGGGTCAGTCCAGTTTGCCAAGATTAGCAAAAGAAAAACAAAAAACAAAAACCCTTCTCTGAAATTGAAATATTGCAACGTTCTACTCAGACTGAATGTGCTTCAAAATGTGACTAAAACTCGCTCCTCATCCCTCCGTTTCTTCTGTTGCTTCAGTGCAGAAATATAAGCGATAGCTCCAAGCTAATTAATTCTCGGGCTGTAGTAGCTTTGGCCTCCTGTCATGAGTTATGTGTGATTATGCTCACCTTTTTGTCCACAAATTGAATTTAATTATTTGTTTTTCTGACTTTAAAAAGGACATTTTAGTTAAAAGCTCCTTGAATTTTTTTACCATTCCAATATATTCCAACCGGTGCTTCATAAAGTATTACTTATGGTTAATATTTACCATTGCTTCTACATTCATTATGAAAACCTTTGATAGAATCTGTCAAAAATGTGTATTTGTTTGTATTTCAGACTAACAATAATTGAAAACAGTATCTTTCACTGTTAAAAAAAAAACAAACCCACTGGAATATCTGCTAATAATCAGCTTTTACAAATTGGTGTGACAGAAATTTGATCTCAGTGTGCTACATAAAGCAGCCCTGCTTCACTTCGGGTTTAAAAAAAAACGATATAGATGTTGTAAAATAGATTTTTATCACCGCCTGCAACATAAATAAATCACGGAAGCAGGGAGGGTATGAAGGTTGGAGCTCCAGCCCACCTGGACAAATTGGACTATATATCATTCTGCTGATCTGGAAGTAACGTTACTGCCTCTCCTCCACATGGCGATGCATGTAATTGACGAATTACAACACCAGTACCAACTAGATGTGGTTTAAACCGGCCAGGATACCAGAGCATTGGACGTGACTACAGCCATCGTCATGTAAATGGGGGAGGAAACACAACTTTTAGAAGAAACTTGGGCTCTTTCTCTGTTACAAGACTGTTATTTGTCTGTTATTTGTTATTTGGCCTCAAAATTAAATTTCAGTGCAATGTAATACTGCAATAAGCATATTGCGTTCATATTCTCCAGTCAATAACAATCGAATAGTTATTGTTTAGAGCGTATTATTCTCTGCACTTGTGTGTGGTTTCATTATGAAAGCAAACAACAGCACCCACCAGTTGTCCTATATGAAAACGGCATTGTTTTTAGTGTTCCCCACCGTTGTTGCGTAAATACTAAACCTTTCTGAAATGTAAATTAAAAAAAAAAAGATGCTTTTTCACTTGAAACGTCGTCGTGTAAATGGAGCCTGAGTTGTGCGATCTTCTCACACACTTCCAATGTAAAATTGACTTGTTGGACATGATTATGTGTCCCTTTAATGAAATACTCTCTCTGGTGTCACCAGATCGCAGTCCAACAGAGCAAATAAACAAGGAATTTGACATTTTGAATGCAGCGGCAGTTTGATGTTATTGTGTTTATGGTGGGGAAAAAAAGTCTCCAAAAGAAGGTTTGTAGCACCTTCAAACTACAAATACAGTAAACAGCCGGTGTGCCTGATGTCGTCGCTCATGCATCCTTATGTTTTTACAGTGTTTGTCATCTTGTGGTGCCCTCTATCCTCGCGTGCTCTTCTGTGGGGTTGGAAAAGCAAAGCGTTAACTTGGAAGCCTGATTTCGACAAAAGGTGTTTGTCAAGGAAACGTGGGTGTGTGTGTGAAGCCAGAAGGCCATGTGGGGGAGTCGGCAGGCGGACCGTACACTCCTGTGCTTATGACCCTGAAAAGATAGAGGGAAGCCAGGGGAGGAAAAAACGGAGCCATAAAGCTGCACACAGTCATGCTTTACCTTTTATTGGAGCTAATAACAAAGTTTGATCTCCAATAATGAACCCTGTCAACCAGATCCCACTTCTTTCTGCAAGCTTTTTTTTTTTGTGTGTGTTTGTGTGTGTGTGTGTGTGTGCACCAAACATCTGCTGGCATGTGAGATGGTTTGTGGTCAACAAGCATTCAGACTGTTTGTTCGTTCGGAGGATTACGCCTGTAAAAGGGGCTGCAGGTGCTCCGACCGTGGGGCACAGCGTCTCGGGGCCGCGTTAACCATTAACTCAGCCATATAACGCTGTTACTCATTACCGCCTCTCGCTCTCGAGACTCCCACTGACCTGAGTCACAGGTAGGAATCCCGCGAAAAGGTGCGGACCCCTTAACGCCAGCCCCGGCCGTGCTTGGCGTTGGGAAGCCGTCTCCCCCGGGGGCCGTAATTCTTCCGTCTTCCTCGTCCCCGCTTGGCTCCTTCAGCTCCCACGCAGACTTTGTTCTGTCTTCTCTCTCTGGATCTCCTCAATGACCTTCACAGTGACCTTTATCCCCTCTGCTATAAAGAACCGAGGCGCAAAAGACGTTTTGTACAAAGAGGAACTGTGTCTGACATGTAGCGCTCAGGGGGTGAAAGTCTATGGTGTCAGCGACATTGACGAATGACTCACAACACTTGTACAACACGGCACGGTGCTGCAGGAGGAGGAAGTGTCATGCTGTCCCACTGCAGTGAGAAGCACGCGTCTCAATAACGACGGTTCACGCTTCATCGTACTGTCGCGACTTGTACCCAGAAACGCTCGAACGTAACGACACCGGGAAGAGTATATCGATGTTTAAATGCATCTTATCTACAGTTTTGCACAGTGGGCGGGTTTGAACTCGAGGAGGAGCGTTTCTACGAATAACCCTCCCGACCCTCACCCTCCCCGCCTGCATCTTTCAAGTGAAATCCCCTTACCGGCCCCCCCCATCCAGAATAGGATTTACCGCCCATGCGCCCAAACTGATGTAAACAATAAAATCTTTTTAAACTGGAAATCCATTTCAGTTGATTGAGCACGGAAGAATTTAATAACAATAATAATAATAATACTGTTGTTGGTTTTGCTAATGAAACCACACGCATACATGTGCACCGAGAACAAAACGTGATAAACAAGGCTGAGGACATTCGCATGGACTGACGGTGAAGTTGGATTGTTATTACGGTGTCTCTCGTCTCCAAAACTACCAAGTCCCACAAGAATATATCCACCCATCCATCCGTCCATCCATCCATCCATCCATCCATCCATCCATCCATGGTGTTATACCCAACATCCTTACGTTCAGATTTCAAGAATTCAGACTCAAAACAACACACCTTCTCACACTTCAACACACACTGCCGCCGCTGCCGCCGCCGCCGCCGCCGCCACTGCCGGCGTCATGTTGGACGTCACATTCCAGCACTATATTTGCTCAAGAGAGTTGTGAGTGGATGATTATGATCAGCTAATGGGGCGCCTCATGGCTAATGGCTCGCTATAAAGGAAGGACTAGTGCAGACTCTGACTGTAAGGATCACTGCACATTTTCCCAACCAGCAGATTTATGACATGATGGACCGACTGTTTACGGTTCCCACACCGACAGTTGTTTTGGACAATTAAGAATTAGTTCAAGATTACACTACAAGAAGCTTTCAGTTTGTGGCTGCATGAAGATAATCTTCAATTTTACAATTATTTTGTCATGCAGGACATCATACATCCTGGGCAGGCCGCCATCCGTCACAAAATACGCACTTGTTCACACGTCGGTGCTTAAATGTGTATTTTTTGACTGGCTGAGTCAAACAGAAAGAGAATAGAAAGGTCCTAATGCCTGTTCTTGAACCGGGAATCCTCTTTCTGTCCGAGGGTAGCGCAAACATCTGCAACTTTTTTGACATTATGAGCTGTTTTTACCATTTTCCACCAAATAATATTTGTCTGGAGCTGCAACACACATTAATAATATGAAATGAAGAGGCAAATTAAAACAATATATACATACAGAATAAGAGGTTTTACGTATGAAGTGTCACCGGTACAATTTATGTATATTTTATTACAATTATAGCTGTTGTAGCCATTTTTTTTTTTTTAGCAATTCTTTTAATGGATTTTCCTGCTTTAGTAATGTCATGTATCTTGGCCTCTTTAGCTATTTTAGCTTTTTATAGCTACTGCGTTTCCTAAATGTTAGAGCAGTTTCATGAGCAACTTTTATCATTTAAGTTTGACCATATTTCCGTAGCTATTTGATCCATTTTTAGCAATTCTAGCTATTCTGGATGTTTTAAGCTGTTTTCCTTTTTATTCATTCATTCATTCATGAGAAAAAAGAAAGTCGAAAGTAATGTTAAAGAGGAACATGTCTAAATTTAGTGGAATGGCGTCATTCTCCGTTGTCTCCTCTCTGGCCGTGTCATCCAGTGCCTCTACAGATAGCAATGCCTCGATTCCGCAGGTCTTATCGCGCCGCATTAATCATGTTTTAAGGCTAATATCAAACAGGCCTCAGCCACGTCTGCCTGCATGCGGCGTCGTGAATCTACAAGGCTGCGCTCTGGCAGATCAGTAAACACTTGAGTCGACGGAGCCTTAAGTCGCCGGGGCTGCTGACCGGCGTCTGTCAAAACAAAGCGCCGGTCAGGGTTTGTCTCTGCGTCAGTCAGACTAATAGCAGGGGTCGAGCTGGAGCACGACGCCTTTTGAAGTTCACTGCAGGATTTGTTTTGTAGGTTTGTGTGGGAACAGAATAAAGGCCGTTTACACAGTGGGGCCATACAACTGGTAGGCCCGCACTTCAGTTTTTTGACACACTGTGATATACAAAAAGACACTGATGTATGTTTTACAATGTCATTTATAGTTTAAAATATTAATGTGAAATGACAAAAGGCAGCAAAATGTAAGTATTTTTTGTTAGAATCCTTTGAAACGTTTCAACACAGACAACATACGGTGTACCGTGCATTATATATCTGGTCATAATGTTATGGCTGCTCAGCGTACTTTACATCTAGCTGCAACATTCGTCCCTCGTCCTCACAGAAGCTTTTTCTCATTTGAATCTCAATTCATTATGTGTATTTGAATTAAAATCATGCCATAAACAACACAGTTATGCAGAATATACGCAATCGTGTTTATCAGCAGAAACAAAACATTAAAATTATTTCATATATTAATTTCTAATTTCCTCAAATTAAATGAGGATTAAATACAACAGTTCTTCTAACAATAAACAGTAGTTTTTCCAATAAAGAAACTTTTTACAAGTTGGAGCATTTCTGATCTGGGTGAGAAGCTGACTTGTGATTTATTCACTAATTCAGTTTTATTAAATGTTCCCATCACAGTGAAGCTGCTTTCTGCTTTCATTTCATTAAAATGAAACTGATAGAATTAAGCAAAAGTGTGGAATTCTCTCCTAATTTCTATTCGCCTTGAAACATTTTTATTTTAGTGGTCATCTCCTCAAACTATTTTCTTTTCTGTGTCATTTTAAGATTTGATGTGTTTTTATTTTGCATTTAATTATCTGCAGAAGCAGCGCTTAAGAAAAGTTGCCTTTTCCTCTGTTTCCATGGCGATGGCATCGGAGTGTTCTCAAAAAGTTGTGTTTTCAGTGGCTCTGAGCACCAAACACAATGAAGATTTTCTGTTTTGGCTGGGAAAAAAAAGTTTGATGTGGTCACTGGCAGAAACTGGCCATTTCTCATGAAGCTCACACGTCTCCCTGAGCAGATCAAGTCATTACGTCAGATTTATGTCAAGACATCATGAAATGAAAGTGATAGAATTAATTTATATTCTGTTTTGCTTTCATGGCGAGCAAGTCCTTTTAGCACGAGTAGCAACGAGATGCTACTGTGTGGGTGTGAAACATTGCTTCTCCTCCTCCTCCTCCTCCTCCTCCTCCTCCCCAGCCTGGGCCTCTTGTAAAAACAGTCCAGCTTTCTTTGCATTTGGGAAATGTGTTCAGAAGTGTTCACGGCTTTTGTTTTTCAGCGAGAAAAACAAATAAGCTCAGCGAGATCCGATGCGATCTGAGTGTTGCTGAAAAAAGGTTCCCGAGCGCCACCGGCCGAGTGCTTGTCCTTCTGTGACCGTGCAGCCTCGCTTCATCTCACGCACGCACGCACACACGCACGCACACACACATTAAGCATCCCACTCAGTCTGACACGAAGGTTTCTGTCGCCTTCTTCTCTTGAGTCAGTTACCAGACAATGAAAACACTGAGAGGCAGTTTCTATGGCGTGACCGGGGCCTTTTGCCTGACTGGAAAACACATGTATTCTAAATACTCCAGCTATGGCTTTATCAGATCGCTGTCAAACACACCAGCCGTGCACCTTCCTTTGTGGCCCGCTGTGTACCGTACCCTGCAGAGCAGTGGCTCGCTCCTGTTTGCTTGTTTGCCCATGGTGGGAGTCCCAATACCTCGGGTCTGGACCTCGTCCTCGTTGGCGTCCACTTCACGGTGACGGATTGGTTTTCCAGTGGCGGTGCCCTCTGACCACCGCTAGGCCGCCATATCAGGCCGATCTGCAGCACGTACAGTCAAATCCTTTATTGTGACTGGTTCAACAAAAGAAACCAAGAAGATCTGACATAACTCGGGCTCAGCTTTGGATCGACCCGACTTCCTTCCAGCATCACAATCACGTCCACATCTCCAGCTATTTTCATAAGCTTTTTTTTTTTTTGGCTTCCCCTTTGGGCATCCAAACATTTTACACCGTGAAAATGAAAAGAAATGACTTTAGAAAAGATATTTGTCAGATTTGATTTAACATTTTTGATGAAGGAATTACATGCAAAAAGATACAATATGTAAATATGTTGCAGTGCCACTTTTGTGCTGTGGGTGGCAGTTGTGAGTCACTGCAGCAGATTATGTTAAGATTTTGGAGAAAAAATTGGAAATTTATCATCTTATCCCAAAACCTGATCCTGTAATCCGTACTAGATTACTGCTTTTTAAAGCAGATGAACACAACATCGTAGTGCATGAAAAAATTTTTTTAAGTAGGTAAACTGGCATTGGTTTCACAATCTAATCAATGCAAATACTTACAGTGGGTAATTTTATTACCACGTTATTGTTAAGCAATTTCACAATTACATCAAATGTGATAGCGTCGTAAAACACAACTTCTGCATGTGACAGTTTCCTGCGTTCCAGTGACACTACATGTCCCAGATATTATCACATTTTAGCACAAACATGATGCTAATCTTCTATAGAACAACAACAGAATACACAATAAGGGTCTTCAACAATATGGTTTAATCTGAAGTCATGTGACTCAGCAGCATTTTAACTGACACCAATACATCTTACTCAACCAGGATTCTGCAACCTACTGCTCTGGAGCAACATGTGGCTCTTCAATTCTTCTGTATTTGACTCTCTGAGGCTTTCTGAAAATCATACTTTGAACATTCATCCTATTATATTTTTTTATACAATTTTATTTGCATACCAGACTTTTTTTTTTTTTTAAATGGCTAAAGTGGCTAAAAAGGCTATAAACTGCAAAGAAGAATAGGCTTAAACTGGTTCAGAAGGCTGTACATACATACATACATACATACATACATACATACATACATACATACATACATACATACATACATACATACATACAATGTGTTTGTTTAAAAAAAAAACCAACAACGATGATTTCTCCTCAAAACGAACATGAAAGAAGGCACGCTGGGAAATGCTAGTCTGCTTCTTCAATTAGTTTTCTTTAACGTCCAGTCTCGTCTCGTCTCGAGTTCGCGTGTGTGTGAAAAGTTGTCAATGTTAACATTGCGTAATATTTGCACTCAGAAAAAGCAAATACAGCTTTACTCGATGCTCCTCCATGTTTTCCTGCAACGTTGCCACCTGTAAAGTGATAAACTGGAACGCTCAGTCAAAAAGCAGAATTTGTGCAGCCTTGCATTGGGCAGCAGTTTTACCTGTGTTGTTCACATACAGATTCAAACCTTGGCCTTTTGGCCGTGAGCCGTCAGTGGTGACCCCTGGGAAATGCTAGTCTGCGTCTTCAATTAGTTTTAAAACACCTGTTGTTTTAAAGCAGATCCTGCATCTTAAAACTTGTGTTTCTTTCCCTGCTCAATGTGCTCTTTGTCCGCAGTTCTCACTTCAACAATAGGTGATTGTTTCCTTTCCACCTCCTCTCGTATCTCAACTGGCAGCTGAGATTTCGTCGACCTTGAAAGCACGAGTGGGCTCTACAAGGTCTACCAGCTGCTCCCCCCCCCCCCCCCCCGGCAGAGCATCACACTTTCCGAGCTGTCGCTGCCCCCCGCCTCCCCCCCAAGCCGTCTCCGTTCCACTATCAGTGACGTCGCGGCGGCCCCAAGGCCGTTTCCCCTCCGGCCCGCGGCTCCAAACAGCTGATTCAGGGAAAGTCACGGAGCGTTCTGGAGGCCTGACCTTCTCTCCTGAGACAAAACACGCGGAGAGACGGCTGGCTCCACAGGACGGAGACGCTCGCGTCGCGTGGAAACAATAACACGGCCGCCGAGTCCACGCCACAGGAGAGGCCGAGTTTTCCAGAGGCTGACGCAGAGAGACGTCGGTCGAGAAACTGCACCACTCTGAGCTCCAGGAAACTTTTACCAAAACGCAACTTTCGCGTGGTTTTGTAATGGTAATATGTGTCCGCACAGCCTGCGTATGAGGCCCCGGGAGTGAAGACAGAACGTCATTTCCCTCACTTGCTCTACCTTTTAGTGAACGTGTGCTCATACGGGTGATTCAGAGATTTTCCCTTCGTGACATCATGTGGGGAATAATATGGAAACCCGTAAGTTAGCCGGAGCTAACATTAGCTACTTGGAAGTAACACATACGACCAAAATAAGTAACATATTCAGACGCACTGGTGTTTTGGATGAACTGGTTTCCATGTTAAATGGTGACTGAGTTCCTTTCGCGTCCATTATTGCTGCTAGTAACATCATATATTAAAATAAGACTCAGAATTGGTGAGACACTTGGACAACTTATTGCAACAGCTGTTTTTACGGCGTTCGTCGGGACAGCTACAGATTTCTGTCCGGTTTTCAACATCTGTTATCAGCAGCAACAAGGGACGCTAAAGGGTCACCAGTTAACAGGGAAACCACTTAATCTGAAACACCGGAAAGCTTTTTCTCCCCAAGATGGGCCTGGAGTAGGCGTGGACAGACACAGACACAGACACATTCTGTTCTCAGTAGAGCTCAGTAGATGGACATTTAGACTAATTCAAAACCAAGGCTGGATCCATGGAAATACACTTCAAAATACAATGTTGTTGGACCTGTGACACTTATGTGACAATGTTGACAAACAACATCATATGGGCCCTTTAATCTATACGAGACTAGACGAGAGCAACCTCTTATGCAATGCGTTGCCAATAATGATAATAGTTTTGTGTTTGTCCGTTCAAGTAAAAGGAGAAAGGGCTACAGAGTTAAAAGACCGTCATGGAGGAATAAAAAGCTGGTGAAAAGGCGTTGATACAGTGAAGCATGAAGCAGAGGAGGAGATACGAACTGTGAGCTTCCTCTGTAGTCAGGGGCGATATGTTGCTGTGGTGCGGCGGCGGTGCGGCAGACTCAACAAGCCGATGACGAAGGACGGTGGCGTTGTTGAGGTGGAGGATCTGGAGCCTCTGGCAGCGAGTGAACTGACCTACACCGTCTGAATGACGCTGCTCAGAGTCACCTTCAGCCCCAATCATGCCTCCGAAATGTAGCAGAGAGGTCATTCCGGTCTGTGATCACACTTTATGTCGTCTCAACGGCACGTAATCCTGTCACTTGGAAAATACTTTCATTGAATTTGTTGTTTTGAATTCATCCTCAGTCCTGCATCCCAAAGTTCGCTGTACATTGAATAAGTGACGCAACAGCGTTTTCAGTCGAAGAAACTTAAATCTGTCCATCTTGTGGTCAAGGTTCAACAAATTCAGTCAAGTTGCAGTGAATACACTTCTTGTTTATATCACTAATAAACAAAGGTGTTTAATCACACTAATACCTCACAAGTAATTATAGTAATTCACGTTTTGAGTCGTCGTAATCATTAAAATGTACAACGTGCTGCATGAAAAGACACTGGCAGCTAATTGACAATGGATTTGATTTTAACACTCAACAAGTCCACTTGTAAAATGTCTCAGACTGATGATACAAAGATTGAATTAATTAGGAAGTGCCGACAGTACTTCATGTGGTCTAAAACTGGCACCACACGCCAGCTTAAAGAACGGTGGAAGCAGCATCATGTTTTGAAGCTGCTCGAGTCTCTGAGTCTGGACGGCTTTCCATCTTATCAGTGCGTCCTCCTCAATAATGTGACATTTATGGACATTTAATGCTGATAACTGGAAGTTTCCAAAAAGTTAAAGTACTTTTTCTTACTGCCGTATTTCACATTCATGACAGTTTTGTTATTTATGTTGTCGTACATGTTCAGATGTGATTGAAAACTGTTTTGGAGCAGAAATCAAGTTAACGGCGCTTGAAATAATTTACTCCCATTAGTACAAAACACTTGCTGCGTTTATGCAATTTTCATAGTTTAAATCTTTATGTTTGTTTAATCATGTCAAAAGATTTGCAATCATCTGTGAGCTTCTAATGAGCACTGACACATTCAGACCGGGAACTTTTACCAGTTCCTAGTTGTGTAATGGTAGTTATTATGCATTCACATATTCAAAACCAATAATCATTATCACTGGTGGTGCTGTTTCATCTGCTAACTGGCTGATGTCGTCTTCAAAAAGCATGAGAGAGACTCTGTCATTCGTCCACATCTGAGGATTTCTAAAAATAGTGGATGGACTTTGAACTGGAAAAGGCAACTTCAGCCAGCAGCAGAGTCCATATCTGTTTTTATAAAAAAAAAAAAAAACAGTTTTCACCCAATACGACCAGGCTCCGAGGGGGTGGCTGTGTGCAAATTAATGAATCCTGCATATTAAAGAGCCATGGGCTTCGCTCCTGCGATAGCATTATTTGAACTCCTGCGATACCGAAGCAAACCCTGCGATTAAGTGTCGCACGATGAAGCTCAGTGGCTAATTTTCAAGGGGAGAGCGATAAGAGGGGAGATAGAGTCGGTTAGAAGCAGAATGACTCGCCACAGCTGATGCTCGATCGGAGCCAGAGACAAGAGAAGAGGTCAAATGAACCCTGCAGCCCGTGTCAGGCTGATATGGCATCATGACATCCCGGTGATAAAGAGGGATTCACTGGAGACATAAATAATAATAACAGACAGAGGTGCACACTGTCGTTTTAAACTCAGACACAAGCCGGACAAGTTTCTGCCTCTTCTCCCATCAGGAGTCTGCAAACCCATTAAAAAAAAAAAAAAAACTGTATCTGTACAGTTTGAATGGGAACTGTATGAATGGGAGTGGCCTTGTGTGAATGTGACAAATCCCTTTGAAAAATCAGTGAAATCCGTGAGGCGACCAGCTTGTTGAGCCTTGTCGTCATATTTTGTGGAGACGTGGTTTAAATTCAATCATAAAGTCATAAAGTTGTAAAGAACCTGGAGGTTTTAGGTTCTGCACACGAACACAACAACATCTAAGGGGAAAAGGTCAAATCCCCTTCTAAGACAACACACACACACACACACACACACACACACACACACACACACACACACACACACACACACACACACACACACACACACACACACACGTACACACACGCTCGTGCAGGTGAGCAGGGCGTTCCGTTCTCTGGGCGAGTCGAGGGAAGCGAGGGCGCCACAAGTCCAAAATGACAAAGGTTGCTTTTACACCTGTCATGACCCGTTTAATCATCTACCACTTCAAACAGGAGGCCTGCCTGTTCTCCCAGCAGCCTTTGCTCCAGCACACCCGCTCTGGACGCCACACCGAGGGAGACGGGCCCAGAGGCAGAGCGGAGGCCGGCCAGGCCAGGGTGTAAAACTTAACTGTGTCTTCCATAAAATCTGAGCAAATACTGCAGTGTTTTAAAGGCTCGGGGAGCAGGAGCTCATAAATACGGGAAAGACTGGGAAATCTAGCAGCGATTCCTGAAAATCCACAATATTGTTTGTGTGCATGAGGAAAATCTTAACGTATGGGTCAGAGATGAATGAATGAAAACATGCCAGCGTCATGTAGGAGAAACTTCAGAAGCAGTTAGAGAAACGTTGTACAGATACTAAGATCACTTCCCTGTGTCTGTGATCCAGATATTCATCTTCTGCACCACCTCCATGAATAGAAGTAAAATACATAGCAATGTATGACAGAGCAGAATGAGTCCTTCATCTTGGAATTATGAATTTAATCTTAGAATTTTTACTCTTTGCTCAGTAATTGAGGAATTTTGGGATTAGAGTTAAAATGTTTGATTTTTATTAGAATTCTGACTTAAAGTAGAATTTTGTCTTTATTCTCATAATTATTTTTTTCTTATAAACATGTATTTTTTTCTAGTAATTGTGTCTTCTTCTTTTTTTTTTTAACATAAATATGTCTTTTTTTATCCTCATGATTAGGTCTTTATTCTCATAACATAATTGTTCTCATAATTCCATTTTTTTTTCCTGGTATCATTTCTTTTTGCCTCATAACATCTTTGTTCTCATTTTATGTCTTTTTCTGCATAACTTTCAAGTAACTTACTCTTTTTTCTTAAAATTTCGACTTTTTCTCAGAGGTGTTTTTTTTGTTTGTTTGTTGTTGTTTTTTTACTTTTTTAGGGGTGGGGGGGGCTCACAATTCCAAAAATGAATGGTGACTTACTTATTTTCTTGGATTTCTGATATTAAAGTCAGAATTGCACAATTATTGCCAGCAGCATTTCGACAAGGCCTTAAAAGGCAAGCTGAAACACTGCGGGCAGTTCCTGACTTTAGGCTCAGGCAGAATCAGATCGTTCACTGGACAGGAGAGCAGGACAACCACTGCACGCAGCTGCACGTTGGCGCGTCACGTCCACGCGGCCTTCAAGGGTGGAGATGGAGGGAGGGGGGGGGGGGGGGGGGGGGGGGGGGGTGAAGAGAGAGCACGCTGCAGTGTTTCCTGCTGAGTCAGGGGAATCTGACAGTAAATCAATTCAAAAGATTTTTCTATCTCTGAGATGCTAATAGATACAAGTGTGCTTTCAGGAGGGTATTATTATTATTATTATTATTATTATTATTATTATTATTATTATTATTATTGTTTTTTTTATTTTATTTTTTTATTATTATTATTATTATTATTATTATTATGGTTGTTGATTTCGTTCGATACAAAAAAGGATCATATAATCAAATGCATTTTCTTTTACATAAATTTTTATCAGATATCTTTAAGTCATATTTAGGCTATCTATGAAATTGTAATCTCACCAATGTTGAAACTATTATTATTATTATTATTAGTAGTAGTAGTAGTAGTAGCATTAGTATTAGTATTATTATTATTAGTAGTATTAGTATTATTATTACATGGACATTTTGAGTTTGGGGGACAAATAAAAAATAGGTCTAAATTCCAGTTTATATTATGTATTATGCTTCAATATTTCGCCAACAGACTAAATGTATTACATCCATTATATTATTCTTATAGCTCTACGTGATACTCATTTTAATGGCCTTCAATTCGGACTGAACAGATGTTGCTATTATTATTATTATTATTATTATTGTTATTATTATTATTATTATTATTATTATTATTATTATTATTATTATTATTATTAATTGTTATTATTATTATTATTATTATTATTATTATTATTATTATTATTATTATTATTATTATTATTATGCGATTCAGGCCGGAGAAAGCGCCACCTCCATACTAGGCTCCAGGGAGAGAGCGAGAGTGTGTGTGTGTGTGTGTGTGTGTGGGGGGGGGGGGGGGGGGGGGGGGGAGTGTTAAAAGAAGAGGAGGATGGGGTAAAAGAGGGGGTGTTGGATTCTCACACCTCCCTGACACCTGTGAGGCGGCGGGGTTGGAGACAGGCTTGTCCAACTTGACCCAATGCCGGGTGCGTAAAAAAACTCCAGTGATTTTCTTCCACCGGAAAATCTATCAAAAATCAACTATAACACGTCGTTTTCTACTCAGTGTCACGTGATAAAGCAGCAGTGACATACATTTAAACTAATAATCGTCATGATCCGACATTTGACCTAAAAGTACAGTTATCTCTTTGTTGTAAGATTAAACTTTTCTAAATTCTAAATATACGACCAAAAAGTCTGAATATCTAATGAGTAAAATTACTTGGAAAAAATAATAATTGAAAAAACTCCTCAATTACAGTGATATGTGTAATTCATCACAACCACCTATGAAAATATGCACATCTGTGTGTTTGTATGAAAACATCTATAAGGACATTCACGTTTGTTATTGTGTCCATGTTTATAAACATACTGTCTCTGTTATTTACACGTTCAAAACAAATATCAGATCAAAACTAAACATGAGCTAATGATTTAATTGACAAAGTAGGAAAACATTACACTCCAGAGGTAAAGCATATCAATATTGTTTTTTTCCAAAGCTGCAAAAAATGAGAAACTATGTTTAAAGCGATGTCAGAGATTCTCACTACTGCCGCCCTGCGAAAAGAAACAAAAACAAAATATTTCCTATTCTATCTTTAAGTATAAGCCTTACTCCTGAAGTTGTATCGCTTAATTCATGGATAATACAGCATTATATGATAAGTTGTGTCTTAAAAAACATGAAGTATATTTGGAGCTCTGTCTGCTAAATAGGAATTCTGGCGCCTCCAGGGGAATTTGTTGGTTCTGCAGGTGACATATATTATTTGGGTTATGATTATTCATTTATGCCAGCAATAAAAAAACCAAACAAACACCTAGATTGATATGAAATAATGTGTACTTCGATATTCAGTTAAGTTGATGCAGTCACATCCGTCATCTGTATCTTATTGTTACTGAGGATCGGATTTGCACTGACTTCAGTTCGTGACCTCAATTTTCTTTTCAGGATGTGTTCATTCCATTAGTTAAACCTGGTCATTTCAGGAGGAATTCAGGCTGTAGGTTTAGTAGGAGGAGTTAAAAACGGATGTTTACCTGAAACAAGTCATGTGCTATAGGAAGGATCAGGTTCAATCAAGCCTGAAGTGACTGATAATATAAACGTGTCTCGTGCTTTTGGTGAGAAGAGGTGTGCCCTGCAGTGTTTGGCTTCACTGTCATGTTTCATTAGTCTGTCACGTCTGCAAACTCCAACAAACCACTGGGGGAAAAAATCTATTGGCTCCAAAAATATAAAAAAAAGTTGTAGTAGAGAATTGTGATATATTAGAAAGTGAAAAAAATCACTTCTTATTGTTCTTTCATTAACGTACCAAACTCCAGGTTATTTAACTTAATATCAATATAAAAGACCAGATGTCCCTTTTACACGTTTTGATATATCAATTGTATATAGTTTTCCACGTAATCTCTTTGGTTTTCTATTTTTACGCACCATTGTAATGACGCATCATTAAAGAAAAAACATACATGCAACAAGAAGTTGCACTTACTTTATGTGCGTGATGTGGCGATGTTTTTATTCAATTGATGTAGCCAGAAGGAAAAAAGACGCCTTGAGTGAGCAGCAGCTCTTATCTTGATGTTCGACATAACAATTTGTCTCCAATGTGCAGCTATTAACTTTAAATGTCGAACAAATAAATGAGAATTTGTGATTCAATTACAAAACGTGTTGTTGTTTTTCCCCCCTGAGTTGATGGCATTAGTGTTAATATGCTGCTCAGCTGGAGGCGCCGCGCGTCGTGAGTGGGTGAATGATTCAATTGACACCCGCTCACTTTTGATCACCGATGTTTATTGCGCGCGAGCGCGTCACGGCCGCGGAGGCGTGCTGAGAGTCTGTGCGTGCACACTCACTTGGAGCCTTTCAATCCGACACCCGCGTGCTGCACTTAAATAAACTAATTAACGATCACAGAAAAGAAGGGAGCCGACTGCGAATGCATGAGAAGGGGGGAAAGGGTGGGTGGGGGGAAACGACGCACGTTTCGAGGATGAAATCTGGGGAAAGAAGCTATAAATGGATTGGAAAAAAAGGGAAAGTGAGCCAAAATAAATAAATGCTGTGTTCACGTTGTAGTGCAACAGGGAGAAATAAATAAGACAATAATATCAACAAATGATGACACTGCGTCCGCTTTATTCAAACAACGGCTGCAAACAAACATAGAAAATAACCCTAAATAATTCAGATCAGATAGGAAGCATGTTGTGAATCCAATTTCTTTTTAACATAAAAACACAAACGGCCATAATCAAAGACCGTAATCAAAAAATAATAATAACAATGCTGTAAATTGCAACTCATTGTAAGTACATAAACATGAATCTACGGGCTCATCAAAGTAGAATTGAACCTATTTGTATTCATTTTCTGGACTGACGAGGTGAGTTGATCTAATTAGGAGTGTTTATTGATTAATCCCGAGGATGAAACTGTCTTTCAAATTCAATCTCAGCCTATTGAAAGGAAAACCCGTCAGACCTGTTCGATGAACGAAACGAAACCCCTTATGCATCTTTTTAGTCACCAGATTTCCAGTTCAAACAACACATCTTCACGTGTGTCGGCGTTAAAAGTCTCATGGAAAAGGCCGCAGTGTGTGTAGTGATGAAGTTTCGATAAAAATCTAATTGAAGCATTAAAAAAAAAAAACATTGATTATTAATGACGCGATGGTTGGAAGCAATTTAGAGTTACAGAAACCGTATTTATTTATTTATCTATCTATTTATCTATTTATTTATTTATTTATTTATAACAATTATCAATTATTATTTTTTTCAGTATTCATAAAATATATTAAAGCGAAGTAAAGTTACTTTCTCCCACTGTCTTAGCAGTGATTACGCACTACAAAACAATAAAATATCCCAATTACACAAGCACTTAAATAAGGGTTATTAAAGAATGAAGTTGGTTGGCGATAAAAGATTAAAACACGTCTTTAACAGGCCTGTTTTCAACTTCTGCTTATGGTTTATGACAGAGTCCAGTTAGTGCTCACGTTGGTTAAACGGTGGAACAACACAAACAAGCAGTGTAAAATGTGTCTGTGTGTGTGTGTGTGTGTGTGGGAGGGGGGGTTAAACATATCATTTGAATTTGTGCAGCTTGCATTCTGTTGTTGCATAATAAATGAATAAATAAAAAATTGTGTAAATCACCGATCACCAAAAGAAAAAGTAAAACACACATCACACTTTGTATTTCCAATATTTGATCATTTGTAGGCTTCAGGTGCAGCCGCAGTTAAAACTTTTATAATGCGTCAGCAGTAGATAAACTACTACTTCTACTAAATAACATTTAAAGTAATTTCTCCACCAATTTAAACCGTAAAAAATAAAGCATTATGTTTTGCGTTTCCAATAGTCATTTGCTAATAGATCATTTGCAGGTTTGGTCGTGAAAAGATCAGCTCGGCTGAGAGGATGCAGAGTTTCATTTGTTTCATTTGTTTCATTTTTGTCCCCTGGAGG
Organism: Blennius ocellaris; assembly: GCF_963422515.1. Classification (NCBI taxonomy): domain Eukaryota; kingdom Metazoa; phylum Chordata; class Actinopteri; order Blenniiformes; family Blenniidae; genus Blennius; species Blennius ocellaris. The sequence goes on from NC_137659.1 coordinate 8,673,863, forward strand.
AAGAAGAAGAAGAAGAAGAAGAAGAAGAAGAAGAAGAAGAAGAAGAAGAAGAAGAAGAAGAAGAAGAAGAAGAAGAAGAAGAAGAAGAAGAAGAAGAAGAAGAAGAAGAAGAAGAAGAAGAAGAAGAAGAAAAAACAGTCAGAAGTTTTGAAACTCGTTGAGGCGTGATTAAATTTACAAATCCACAGTGTTCCAGACGTGATCGTATTTCTTGGCCTGTCTCTGCTCCTCGCTCCTGATTGATCGGAGGAGTCCACAGGCTGGCACCCCCATTGGGATTTTTTTTTCCTTTCCTTTCTTTTTTTTTTTTTTTTTTTTTTTTAAAGCAGCGGCGCTGCGGCTCCTCTTGATTGGTTCGCCTCGCGCTGCCGCCACAAGCGCCTCCTCTCATAAACGTCGGCGGAGCGCGGAGACGTTTCCCATTACTTCCAGGAGAAGCAGCGGCTCACCCGAACAACAGGCTTTCTTTATTGTGTGCGCGTGCGACTTATGGCACTGCACTAGCAGGTACGTGGAGTCTTATTTTTCTTCCAGTCGGTCCTATGTCCGTTAACATCTGTCCCCTGCCGCCGCGCCGCGCGCAACGGAGGCCACGCTCATCATTTCGGGGGGTATTGTTTTATCACCGCGGCCTGCCTCTCCGGCTCTTATCTGTTCTGACTCTTATCAAACGGTTATCTCTTTTGCTGTGAAGACATATTGCGTTTTGTTTCCTATCTCTTAAATGTGTGTGCGCGCGCGCACGCGCGTGATGTGGGAGGATAGGGGATTTGACGCGGATAGATCCAGTGGCTCTTTAAGAGCTCTGGATGAAGGAGCTCGATGGCAGTCACCGCGCACTGGATGTTGTCGAGCCGGCGCCCGGTGAGGGAGAATTAACAGTCACATTATGGCTTTTTATTGTGGACGGACTCGAAGATGAAAACTCGCTTTCCCCCCACGAAACTTGGCGACTTTCTCTCCAACGCGTATTACGGATACACCTCTGCTTTCTGCTGACACCCTAATGCTTCCAACTCTTTGGTTTTGATTTCTTTCCAGGGTTGGAGTACTCCCTGACCATTTTTTTTGACCCACACTGTGTATGGAAAGTGCTCCTGGATGGACCTGGGCGACAACGGCTGGTCCATGGTCAAGCGCGAAGTGTCCAGCAGCCCAGGGTCACCGGCCGAGCAGAGCTACCTGCCCGGGGGCGGTGACAGCAGGAGGGACGAGCTGAGGACTCCTCCGAGCGAGCTGGACGCGCTGCATGGCCACCGCCGCTCCGACAACCGATCGCTACACTCCTACCTTCACTTCGGACACCACAACAACACCCTGAGCGCCGCCGAAGACATCCCGCTGTTTACGGACTTGGACCAGGGGAGCAAACTGGTCCTGTCCGCCGGAGCGCACAAGGCCGGCCTGCTGGTGGACCCCGCCGACATGTACCAGACGCTGGCCATCGCGGCGGCGCAGAGCCAGACTGGATACGAGTCCTCCTCCGGCGGATACATGCACTCCAACCCCAACTCCCCCGTGTACGTGCCCAGCTCCCGGGTTGGCTCCATGATCCCCAGCTTGTCTTACCTGCAGGGCGGCGCCTCCGCCCAGCCCGGCCACGGCGTCTCCAGCCACTCGGTGTGGACTCAGTCGGCCCCGGAGAGCCCGTCGTACAGCACCGGGAGCCCGCACGCCTCGGGCCGCTTCCACTACCCCCCGAGTCCGCCCATGAATAACGGGGCGCCCCGGGGGGACAGCGGCTACACGAACACGCTGAATGTGGGCAGCAGGGATCAGTACGGCCTCTCCCGGTCCCTGAGCGGCTCCTACCCGAGCCCCTACTCCCCGTACGTGGCGCCGCAGCTGCCCTCACCGTGGACCGGGGCGCCTTTTGACAACAGCATGCTGCACACGCTGCAGAGCAGGAGCGCGCCCCTCATCAGAGGACCCAACGGAGGTAAGAAAAGTTACCTAGCGGGAAAGAATGAAAAGAACTGGCTTCTACAAATCAATACAATCCAATGTCAAAGAAATACCCCAAAACGAGAGAAAGTTTCTCCAACTCACAATCAATTTAGAAAAAATATATAAAAAAATTGCGTAAAAATATATGAATGTTGGTGTGTTTATATCCAGAAATGTTAAATATGTTTGTGCACACCTTGAGAAATAATTGAAATGACAATCTGAAGTTTTTACGCATAATTATTGGAAGTTACTTAAATCGGACACAGTTAAGCAAACTGATTTATCCCTTAAAATATACATTTCCCCATTTCTGATGATGGTGGTTGTAATAATAATAATAATAATAATAATAATAATAATAATAATAATAATAATAATAATAATTTGTGCGTCTTCCTCTCAGTTTCAGATATTCTGGATGACATGGGGGAGAGTCGGGAGTGCGTCAACTGCGGCTCCATCTCCACGCCGCTGTGGAGGCGCGATGGCACGGGCCACTTTCTCTGTAACGCCTGCGGCCTCTACAGCAAAATGAATGGCCTCAGCCGGCCATTAATTAAACCGCAGAAGCGCACGGTAAGGACAGGAGCTGGAGGGGGGGCTTGGAGGAAAGGGGGACGTGAGCACTTAGTCACTCCATTTTCCTGTTTAATTGTTTCAAACAATCGCTGGAGGTGATCACGGATGATATTCATCAGAATAGCTTCTGGCTTAAGGAGTTTTAAAGGCGATCGCTTTTCAATCTGGGCTCAAATGGATTTAAATGCGTTGTTTGTCATATTTACATGCGCATTTAAAACAAGCACATTGTGGGAGAAAGAACAGAGGTTTTACATGACATTTGTGTAATTCTAAAGGATGCGGGTTTCGGGGAGGCCTTTTATTACGTTTTAACATTTTGGCGTTGTATTGAAAACCATGTACATTTTGATGGTATTTGTGCAATATTGCACTCTTTACGCACATGTATTTCAAAATTATACTGGAAAAAAATCATTTAAATTAACGAGAACATATTGGGAATATCCCTGTTGCCATTACGCACAGCTTTAGCTAGAAAATCACTGCGAGACTCACTGAATTTTTCCGACCCATTAAACACAGATTGTAATAAATGACTCCAAGATATGGGTTCCAAAGATTACACGACTGGATTTAGTAGCTAGATTTAGTAAAGTATTGTAGTGTGTCGTTTATAGATTTGTGCAATTCAACATTTGGAGTTCATCTCGTCTGAATCCATTAAGTACAATTTTTGTGGCATATCAGACGTCACTTTCAGACTGATGAAATGTCACAACCAATTAAACCAAGATTGTAATACTAGGCTCGCCGTCATAGGTTCGAAAGTAAGAACTACATATTGAGATTTTAGTGGCATTATTGAAGTGTCTCGTTTATTGTTGTGATTTCACAACATCTCGTATCCATCTCGCCAAACACTTTGAGTTCTTTCTGGTGCCATTTTGTGACTTACGCACATAAGCTGCTGGAAAACCACGTTACATTGAACCCCTCCTGAAATGTCATGACCAATTAAAGTGTTATATTGTTATAATAATACGTTACGTAACAATACGGCTCCACGTTGTTGGTTCATAAAATAAAACAAATAGCCCGTTTTAAATGTTATAGGAGTGCGTCGTTTAATTTCGAAAATTCGTATCATTGTGCCTAAAATTTTGAGTTCACGTCTGCTGGTGCTATTGCGCACCGTTTCTGAAGAACACCAGACGTCACTTTGAGACGTCATGAAATTTAACGACCAATTAAACGAAGATTGTAACAATAGACTCCAACTTATGGGTTCGAAATAGGGTGGTTGGATTTTTGTTAAATTACTGGAGTGTATCGTTTAATTTTGGCATTTGACAACTATTGCGTCTAACAATAGTCTAACATGGTGTCACTTTATGAACCGCGCACAGCTTTTGCTGGGAAATCTGGCGTCAGGCGCTTCCTGGGATTGAACGCTTCACGTATCCGTGCGTAAAAGGCCCGTTGAACTCACATCTTAATTAAATCTGCAGGGATTAATCTTATGTGGATATTATTTTTGGGAGATTTCCAATTCCATATTTATGTGTGTTTTTGTCATCGACGTGGGAATAATCGTAAATGTTGTGTTTGTGTCATCAGTCCACGTCCAGAAGAATCGGCCTGTCCTGCGCCAACTGTCAGACGAGCACGACCACTCTGTGGCGCAGAAATGCGGAGGGGGAGCCGGTGTGTAACGCGTGTGGCCTCTACACTAAATTACACGGGGTGAGTTGAGCATTTACCCATCGCCTCCACCTAATCCGCTCTTTGATTTTAAATGAACGCAAGGTTCTCATCAATATTTCACTGTCCTCGCAGGTGCCGCGGCCGCTCGCCATGAAAAAGGAGGGAATCCAGACGAGAAAAAGAAAACCCAAAACTCTGAACAAAACCAAGGGATCCTCTGGTGAGTGTCTGACAAATACATTCCCTTCTGGATAATTGCTACTTGAATTGTAACAATGTATGTGTGTGTGTGTGGTGTGTTTGCAGGAAATAACTCTGTGTCCATGACTCCCACATCAACCTCTTCATCTAATTCTGAGGACTGCTCGAAAAATAGCTCTCCTTCTGGACAGGTGTCTGGGGTAAGTCTTTTGTTTAGAATTGTAAATATCTTCAGATGGGACATGCTTACCAAGAAGACTTAATGCATTTCTTTCGCTTGAAACTTCAAGGAATTATTGATATAGTTGCTCTTAAATAGAATATAAGTATTACAAAGCCTGTATTTTCAAAGTAATCAAATCGAGATTTATTGTCAATTCTGCCTTGCACATAATATACTACTATCTCACCCAGGATCAAAAAGAAAAGAATATGGACAGAATATATCACCTAAAATAGAGACGATAGGGAAGAAATTAAAATTGGAAATGAAAAAAAAAACCTGAAACGTGTCATATAGAATAGAATAGAATAGAATAGAATGGAATGGAATAGAATAGAGCCCTTAAATGTGCTCTATATAATACACTATACCCTGAAATGTGCTATATGTATTACAATATATACTGAAATGTATTGTACACAATAAATATACCCCTGAAATGTGCTATATATATTTATAAAAAAAAAACTTAAAAATACTATAGTAAAATAAAAACCTGTAATGTGCTATATGTATTATAATATATGCTGAAATGTGTTGTACACAATACATATACCCATGAAATATGCTATTTAATAAAAATGCCCTGAAATGTGCTATATATAATACAATATACATTGAAATGTGCTATGTTGAATAAAATACACTCCGAAATGTGCAATATACCCCTGAAACAAATTTCACAGATAAGTAAACAGTCTCAACTACACTAAAATGAGTATTTAACAGGTTGATCTCTTATTGATTACCGTATAGATTATAGTCTTAAATGATCTGTGGATTCTTTGGTCACCTTTGCAGCAGCTTTTTCATTCTCACACAGAACGAATGCAGTGTGTCACCGTACAATTACAAAAATGTGAGCTTTTCTCATGGACATGTGTAAGAAAAGTGGAATGTCCTAAAAATCCACCCAAAGCAGACCGCCTCTCTCTGAGAGGTGTGTGTGAGTGTGTGTTTTTCCTGACCCGTGTGTTTTCTTGTGTGTTTCCAGGTCAGCTCGTCCGTGCTGTCCAGCTCGGGGGAGGGCGCCGGCTCGGCCTCAGCCTCGGTGAAGTACCCGGGACAGGAGAGCCTGTACAGCGGCGGCGTGGGCCTGGGCCAGTCTTCAGAGGTAGCTTCAGTGCGAGGTGAACCCTGGTGCCCCATGGCCTTGGCCTGAACATCCAGAATGTTGTAAAGGAGGGGGCAGCGGACGGAAAACAAAGCCCCCCGCCCCCCCTTCTCTCCTCTCGCCCTCCTGTCTGGATGCTGTATGGAAGTATTGGAGGCTGCAGCGGGAGATGATGTTTGCCTTCGTTAATCTCTGGAAGAGCGTCCACATGATGGATTATCTGGGATTAGGGGTTGAGATCGGGGAATCGACGCGGACACGGAGGGAAACTTCAGGCCAGACGATCAACTCCGGTGGTTCAACGGTTCTTGGACCCGCTTTGTGCTCGGCGTTCCACCAGAACCAGTCCTGGGCGTCTTTAGAGAAAAAAAAAGCCATTGTGTACATACCGGATTTCCTCTGAAGACAGAAAGAAAGGTGTTGATTGGATATAACACTCTTTAAAGGACTCTTTTAGTTTCTTCCACAACTGGAATCATACCGTAACGTGACGAGACGACTTTTATGAATCAAAAGCAACCAAATATTTATAAATCTTCCATTGTTGAAAACATGGCTCTGATTATTAATAAAAACCATCACTGTAGAGTAGAAGTCAAACCATTCTGATGTCGTCTTTTCTATTCCTCTTTTGTTGAGTGGTAGTTAGTGTTTTCCACTGAAAGCTCTTACTGTATCTGACTTGGTTTAAACAGGGTATGAGTGAATGTGTATGTGTTTTTGTTTTTTTTCCCCCCCACCATTTAATCAACCCATCTTGGTGAATGTTTTCATGTTGTCGGTCGGCACCTCGGTACTGAAGAGCTCATGTATTTTTTTTTTCTTTTGAACAAAGCACACCCATAGATTCTGCTGCCTGCACCCCCCCCCCCCCCCCCCCCCCCCACACACACACACACACACACACACACACACACACACACACACACACACACACCCCAGCTGCCTTCTAAAGGCTAAATTACGCCCGGAAAGATATACGAGGTCACAAACTTCATGCTGATGTGATTAACGGCTCTGCGGTTGCATGTACGCTGATGATTCATTGCAGTTTGTTTTAACCCTTCTGTTATGCTGCAGGTCAGACTCACCTGTCTTAAACCCTCCAGATTAAATACAAACGTTTCTCTACTTTAAATTTTTTTTTATTTGGGCTTTATTAGTATGACTGTGGTGCACACGGACATTCTGTTTGGGTCAGTTTGACCTCGCTGCACAAAGCTTTAGAACCAGATTTATTTTCTGTTGAAATTTGAGAAATGTTAAAGTTATTTTCAGAAAATCTTCTTCTGGGAGGAGTGGATGTATTCATTACTGCAAATCTACATTAGGTGTTTATTAATAGGGCTAAAAATGTATGTTTAAACATGTGGGGAATGGTAAATCCTTTAAGAACAATTTATTTCTCAACAGTTTTACATTATAATACTTTTTTCTCCATTCTGCTCCAGCTGAGTGATGTATCGCAATTTGTCACATTTGGACGTAACAGGAGGGCTAAAATGCAACCTCACAGTGATAAAAGTGCAGAAGTCATGTCTGCAGCAGCGTGGTGCAAAATGTGAGAAGTATTTTCGATCATTCCTCTGTTCGCCTCTGTGGAATCCACATCGTTGGATTGTGGGAGTTTCAGAAAGCTTCAGTTTCATGCTGACAGCTGGAACCTGAAGGGAGTCTGACCAGTAACATGTGACACTTTGAATTTTCTTTTGAATACGTCATCATTACAGTAAAAAAAAAAAAGAAAAAAAAAAGAGCATGTCATTCACTCTTTATTTATTTCTATTTCTCTGAAATACCATGGTTTTTTTTTTTTTGTCATGTTTTGTTTTTTCCCCCCCGTGAAGATTATGAGAAATTATTTAAATTCAGTCCAATAAATTGTCCTGGTGATGCAAATAAATTTGTTTTGAAGGTATGACATTTTTTCCCCCCCTAAACTATAACAACCAGCTTGCCTGTCTGGTTGTAATTCCTTTTAATTTTTTGACAAAAGACAAAAAGAGTTGCAGAAAAAACTACTATTTAATACACTTTCATAATTGTGTAATGAAAACAAATACAAATTTGAGAAATGTTTAAAATATGTGTGGAGGACTTGTTGGATTTATAGTTGAGAGTCACTGAAATGACAATCCTACTTTATCGTCTGTCCATATGAGTGTTTATAGCGTATCGTTATCTGTGTGCATGTGTGTGTGGTTTCATTACACAAACAACCAACAATGCTAACTAGTGGTCCTACGTGAAAATGACATCGTTCTTAGCGTTTCTGCGTCCCTGTCAACGGACTTTGTTTTCAAAACTTTGCAGTGTAAACGGGAAACCTTTTTGAAATGAAAACACAGAAACAGCCATTTTCCAAAATGTAACCATCTAATTAGCACTTTTAATGCCTATGAATCTCAACATCCATTAACGTTATTGTTATTATTTCATGTGAAAAACATTAAGAAATCTTTTGTGTGATGAAAAACTACAAGTTGTCTTGTTCAATATAAACATGAAGTGATTCAATACTGACGCCAAATGTCCAAAAGTGGCATCATGTACGTCCTTCCTGCTGTATCTTTAAATATTGATCATCCATGTCTTTAAAGTCACACTTTTGCCTCAAATTTATTTTGTTTGGGCATATTTTTGCTTCTACTCAATAGACCAAAGTCTTAATTATATGACATGGCAGAGATAACAGAAAGAATTAGTGTTAACAGTTGCATACATTTGCTTCATTTTAAATATACTTTAAAGTTGTGTTCATGCATTTTGGGGTAAAACAGGATTCCATTTCCAGGATTTCTGGGTGGTTTGCTTCCACCCGCTCGTTCTCTGCAGGCCCCGCATGGAGGCTTAAAGCGCAATCCACTTTCCTGTGTCCTCTTGAACCAGCGGCTCAAAGTACCTGTCACAATGTTTACTGTACTTAAGAGAATATGGCCTGTGAGTAATACCACATGAAAAGATTTTCGAGATGGTTAAGATTTATGTCTGGGCTTAGCGTTATCTGTCTGCTCTTTGACATATTGATTTAGCCCGGTTTATTGAGTGTGGAGGAATGTGCGACGACGTTGCGTTACTGCCACATCCACAGTCCAACGCTTGTTTCTCTTGTCTTTTTGCACGAGACTGCACCCCCCCTGCACCCGGTCCTGTCGACTTGGGAAATGCGTTCATTGCTGTTTGTTCTGAGCGGTGATAATCCGTAATGAAGGCTGAAGGTGCTTGTGGTCAGTTTTTGCTCGTGGCAGTCGGGGTTGGGGAGGGTAGGTGTGCTATTGTGGCAAATGGAAGCTGTTCGCCACCATCGGTTGTTATATAAAACCAAGGACCACCGGGCATGAGGTCCTTGTAGGTTTTTCAAACAGATAAATCACAAAACCACCTTCAGATATGTAAATGGAAGCTGGTGTTGAGCTCAAAACATGGGCAAATATTTATGGCTTCCCGGATTTATGACGTAGTCCAACCTCGGCACTGGCTGACTGGTATCCATGGTGCTACGAGGGAGGAGATGTAAACACAACAAGCGCTTCAGATCCTCCCTGCGTGCTCCTCTGGACAGCTTTGGGATAGAGTGGGAATGAAAAAGTGATCAAAAACGGGTAAAAGAAAGATAGGGCTGGTGGAGGCAGTCAAACAAAGAGAGACAATGCAGATGGAGATGGCCGGGCAGGGTTGAAAGTCCTCTCAGAGTAAACATTAGGCTTGGCCCGGCAGCAGGGGCTGCAGGAGGAGGCCACATGGCCGTTGAACAGGAGGCTGCGGCAGGGCCGCGCGGCGCAGTGGCTCCCTCAGGAGATGCCCGCTGATCTCTCCACGCTGGCTGTCAAAGCGGAGCCCGGCCTCCGGAAGAGATGGGATCTCTGACTCAGCCCTTTTGGGTTTCCTCGACAGACAGGGTGGCATACTCTGGGAAAGTCAAGCTTTCAAAACAAACTGGTCTTTCAGATCTCTCTGGCCTGGCATCTGTCAACAAATGTTATTTTTCAGGATTAATCAGCTATATTTATCTTTACTCATTAAACACAAACAATATAGATTCAAAAAATACACTTGCACAAAGACAACCTACCAGTCACTTATACATATAAAATATGAATGCATCTTTCACATTTGTAACATGTTTACGTAAAACCAGTATCAGGTATAGGGTCTTATACTGCATGGTATACTTACACCCAGCAATCTACAGTCTACAGCACAGAGCGTGGATAGACGATAATATACTGGAGCCTTCAAGGCTATTGTGTTTTGGAAATCACTGTATCGACTCACCTCTGCATCCACTCTGCTCTTGTTTTCTCTGGATCACATTTAAAATGGACCTGAGGTGAAGCACAAAGGATGTGCTGCGGTCACTTAGTTTGTGGTCGCAGGTGAGATCGCATGAGAAAATCATGAATACAGTGTCGCACAGGCTGGAGATTAGAGGCACTACTCAGCTTGTTATCAGTACAAAGTTCAAAAGTGCTGGTATAGAGTTTCATTAATGCACATGGCACGAGTGACTTGTGCATGTGTGAAGGCTCATTAGTACTGAGCAACAGTTAGAGGGCTGCCATGAAGACCACGGGGCTAATTTCAAAACACAATAAGCACATATTGCAGCAGGATCACAGCATGATAGTTCACACATGTAAAAGATTCATTCCAAAAAATAAAGAGCAGGAGGTGTTTACCTGTGTGAAAGTATTCAGAAATTGGACTAATAATAGCACTATTGAAAGGAAATTTGGATTTCATCAGCTTTGCCCCAAAGCTGCCAAGTTAGTGATATGTTTCTTTAATGCAATTAAAAAATTAGACATGTAGAAATGCATGTATTTGCTATCAATGCTTTCACTTCTACATGAATACAGGAATTCTGTGCTTTCGATCTGTGTCCACTGACTGCCTGAGACTGTGTAGGCGTGAATGAATGCTCCTCCTCTTACTCCTCCTCCTCCCCGTCATAAACTCGCACAGTGTTAATCACAGGAAGTTCTGTTCAGGGAACGCTCCAGTCCAGAATAATACGAAACAATGAGACACTGCTATAACCCAGAAGACAAAGCAGCGGCAGTGAGCACACTGTTGCTAAAAAATTAAATGACAGTAAAAAGTGTGACACCCCCCCCCCCCCCCCCCCACACACACACACACACACACACACACAGTATGACGGTGACATCACGGAGCTATGTTTAGTCAGTGCAGCTTATTACAGAAAAGATGGGAGTGTCTGCAGAGAAGGGTGAGTGGAGCAAAGCAAATGACACTTCTCACAGGGTGGGGACTCAAGTCCTTGGCCTGATTTTTTGTGTGTGTCGTGTGTGTGTGTGTGTGTGTGTGTGTGTGTGTGTGTGTGTGTGTGTGTGTGTGTGTGTGTGTGTGGTGTGTGTGTGTGCTTACGTGAAGGTGGAATTACCAGGAAGTTGTAAGAAATGGGACTTGACAGGAAAATATGTGATTCCAGGATATGTATATGATGTATATGTATATGTATATGTATATGTATATGTATATGTATATGTATATGTATATGTATATGTATATGTATATGTATAAGTATACACGTGTGTATATAGAAAGGATAGTTTTCGACATCCTTCAGGCCCCGTTTAAACGGCAACGAGTATGAGTGTATCTGCAAAGCTTTCTTCCCTTTTGGGTCCGTTTACATGGCACCAGTGAGCAGATGAATTGTATCCGCAATGTTTTTATTCCGGCTCTCAAGGTGGAAAGATTCTTTCACGGTTGCTATTCGGGAGTTGCGTCTTTCCTTTGAGTTTTTACGGCATGACTGAACTCCTGCACACACTCAGGAAGGGTGTGTCCCACAATCAAAAAGCCATTTATATCCATGATGTCATTCTCTCTATCATCACCCAAAGTTCACGTTACTTGAGGGTAGGCTGATCCGTAAACATATTGTAGAGCTTTGCATTGCTGCACAGATCAACACTACAACACTACAGTGTTATATAGTGATTTCATTACTGTTGCAGCTTATCTGATTCTACTGCTGAACTCATTATTCTTCTGATACTTAACCCCTCTTTCCTTTTCATCACGGACTTGTGACACAGTGTTTTCAGCCTTACTTGTTTATTCCCACTATCACTTTGTCAATAGTCTTTTACGCACTTTAAACTGAATTGACCTGCTTGAAAATGTCTGTACAAATAAAGGTATGCTTGAAGAGCGTATGCCATCTGGACTCGTGCACTCATATGTTTAGGTGCTGACCTCAGCTATACCTTGTCCATGAGAAATCACAACCAGGAGACAAGGCGTCAAACCAAAGTCCAAACCAATCAAAATCCAGAAAAAAAAAATGTGAGGACAAACACAAGGGAGTGGGAGAACAAACAAACTGAAAAAAGGTAACGACAACAGACTTAAACGACAACACACAAACCTGTGGAAAATGCTCACATACACACAGAGTATAGAAGCACAGCTGACAACAATCAGGGGTAACATTAACACAGAGCAGATAGTATGAAACACCTCATGTACCAAGGCCCCGATTACATTACAATGTTTCAAGTGAAAACGCATAGTTTTTCTGTTTTGACGTTTACACGGCCACGTATTGAAAACAAAGTCTGCTGACATGGCAATGGCAGAAATGTTCAAAACAAAGTAGTTAGCATGTTGGGCCACAAGTGGATGATGTTGCTTGTTTTTATAATGAGACCACACACACATGCACGCAGAGAACTATGAAGCTTTAAACATTAAAAATGATTATTGCAATGACTTTCATATGGATAGACGACGGAGTTGGATTATGACTACAGTGACTCTCGACTATAAAACTACAGAGTCCCAGGAGAAAATCATCCATATACTCCCATATGTGCAGAAGAAACCATTTCCATTTCCTTTGTTTGCATGGAGATGGACCATTTTCGAAAAGTTCCACCTTGGGAGCTGTTTGCAAAAACTTGCGTTTTCAGTGGCTCCAAGGATTGTTGTTGCATAACCACACTCCCAATACCCCCCCCAAAGTGGGGTATTAGAGATATTAGTACCCACAACACACATTGGCTAAATTGACTATCTGCCTGCCCCATAAACTGGGAAAGGATCTAACATTTTAATCCTGGACAGCATCTCCTCTCCAGTTCCGTCGGAATGGACTTCAATAGCTGAGCAGTGTGATGTTTGATACTTGGTAAAAAACCTCTGATCCCCCTACTTTTAATATTTGGATGAGCCTCGACAGGACCACATCATCCATCAAGGGTTTTTTCAACTGCTTTGGTCACTGTATGATTTCCACACTTGCTAATCACAGCTTGAGCAAGAAACCATAAATTCATGATCACAAAAATTCTTTTAAATCTTAGTCAACATTATGGAGCAATATTGTTCACGGCATTCAAAATGTATTTTTATGTGTCACTGAAATCCTCTGAAACAAGAAATTTGACAATGAGATAAGATCCCTCATGAGATTTCACTTTGAAATGTCAAGTTAAATTGTGTCCTTTAAAAAGAAAAGAGGATTTTTACCCACAAAAGTGAAATAGCAGCATTTAAATAGGTGAGATTACTTTAAGACAGGACTGATTGGAAAATGCATGTAAGAGTGAGTTTGTGGAAACTTTTGCAGGTGTTCAGGCAAAAAATAAAATACTTTACCTGCTGTAGCAAAAAAAAAATTGACATACCAGGGTATTTCTCAACATCAATGTGTCTGGTACTGCAGGTACAGTAAACACGGCTCTACTCTGATATGCAAACACAGAGGACAAATAAAACGCCGCTGGGATTAATGCCAGAGCAAAAGCTGCTCACATTTTGTGTTTGTTCAATCTGCTGTTCCTCCTGAAGGTGAAGGCTGTGGGGAACTCTGTGTCACGCGCACGCACGCACGCACGCACGCACGCACGCACGCACGCACGCACGCACGCACGCACGCACGCACGCACATGCACAAATGAGTTGTAGGTAAATGATATTTATGAAGAGTATCACTGAATAAAGCAGGCTAAAACCAAGTATCTTGCTGTATACTGTTTAAAACAATTGAAGGGCTTTCATTTTGAAAATATTGCTGCCGAGTTGAGCTGAATAGCTTGTTTCTGCTTGACGTGTAACATCCAGGCTGTTTCTTGACAGAGGCCAGTTGAGGTGGTATCTGATTATAATGGTGGTCTGCCTTTGGAGGTGTAGCAGCATGGGAGGAGGCCCAGATCACCCGAAGAGATTTTATATGGGTTGCTTTGGAAAAGAGTACCAACCAAGAAAGCCTGGGTTATTTGGGTTTTGATTGTCACTGTACCATGGAATAATGGGCTCCTGAGTACAAACACTACACTCACTTCTGCATCTTGTTTTGAAGATCCAGTCATCTTGATCCAGATAAGGATGCATGGACTGAGCTAAGATAGAGCCATTATCAGTCTATGACAGGACACTAAAGAAGAGTTAAAATCATGCCCACTTGTTGCTGGAAGCATTTTGATCAAATATGATGCAAAGCCATGAAGGTCAATGAGAATTTTTATGAAACAATGCTGAAATAACATCCCCGAAAAGATCCCATTTCTAGTTCTGCTCTGGCTGTGTCTATTCAAAGAAACAAAGCAAAGTGAACAGGACCTGAGATGAGCCTGACAGCATTTCCATACCAAACCAGTTCCTGTTTCTAAACAATGCAGCATCAGTTCAGTCGGACTGGACTCAGTTACTCTTTAATGGAAAAGAGATTTCTCCCCCTGAGCTGCCTGCCTAAAGGTTTCTCCGGGCTCTGAAGCTCAGCCACTAAATCACACAGCATCCCGGTGCCGTCGCCGTCCACGCTGAGATTCTTGTGGGTTCAGTGCGAGGTTACGGCTCGCCCTCCTCTTCGAGCAGTCCAAGGCGTTTTGAATTAAGTTCACTGCTCTCGTGCATGGGAACCTCCGCTCGCCGCCAAATGCAATACTTCCCCGAGTATTTCTGTCAGAACCTCGGCCTTCCAAAACAAAACACTGAAATCACAGCAGGCTTGTTTTAATCAATTAAACTAATGTCAACAAGTATGATGATGATCACTGTCCCGACAGGGAGCGCAAGTCTCTCCCGCTGGTGTCTGATTAGAAATCCGTCCTCATGTCCAACGGAGGGAATCTGAGTTCAGACCGGCCGTGTTGACGGGAGTTTTTGTAGAGTTTTGCAGAGTTTGTGTTGCCAGAATCTTTGTAGTTCCGATGTTTGAAGCAGATAAAACAAAGGTGGAGGCACCATGTTTGTGTTTGTGTGAATGTGTTTGACTTGGATGGGGAGTTAACTGAAAGTCAGTCTGTGGATCCTCATGAGTATCACTTCTTTGACTTCTTTGCATCCTTCCACAGAGCTCTTCTCTCGAATGACATTTTCTGACGGGGCTTCACTGCTAGTCTTACCCAGAATGCGAGGCTTAGACTCTCCCCATACGAGCTATGCTTGTATAAACATAATTTGGCTCAAACGTTATAAATTTTCATCTCAGCGCTCGAGCTGGAAGCAGAGTGAAGAGGAGAGATGGTAGGACTGTAGGATGTAGTGAGCTGCCTGAAGAGCCTGCTGAGGCTCCTGATGGGGCGTCTCACCATCGGGACCTCTCAAGGAACACTCCTGATAACCAAATGAGCATCTAAAGTAAATAACAGGCTGACGTATGGCAGACTCCCAAACAGGAGACACCGATGACCCTTAAAATCTCACCAGTCAAGGAGTTTAATTCCTTTGGACAACAGCGACATATTCAGATAGATTCAGAGATTCTGAGGACTGAACGCAGACATACACATGCAGAATTTTAAAGGAAAACACTGGTTGTTGTTATTCTGTTTTATTTGTGACCCTGTTGCAGAACTTTAAGGCCTGATTGGCTCAAATCCTGCAGAAAGCATGCTGTATCACAGTCTTATAGCACGTGATAAATGAAGGCCACAATCACGCAACAATGCTTTTAAGTGAAAAATTCAAAACTTTTGTTTTGTTTTGGTTTACACAGCGCTCGAAGCCACTGAAAATGCAATGATTGCCCTTATTAAACTTATAAGTGCATTACAGCAAATAAATACAAGAATCAGAATACTTCTGGCAGAGAAGGTGAGAATTGCCACAAAGTTTGAAATATCTCATAATAAAGTCTACAAACAAAAGTCAGGGGGGGCCAGCTGAGAAAAAGCCCCTCACCACAACTATTTGTATGCAAAATTAAATGTAATTAATATAGATTAAAAATAAATTATATTTAATCGCGATTAATCAAAACTAATCTGCAACCCTGTGAATAATCTGATTTAACTCATTTGACAGCACTAGTTTGAACAATTCCCAAGTTTGACTGTGATCTTTTCACCACTTTATCTGTTTTACCTCAAAACAATCTTGAATTCAGTTTTTGATGCGCTTTTTTAGCTTCATTACTGGATTTTACATTTAATCTATAGGTAAACAAGATCAAACTTGCCAGGCTGAAAGTCTCCTATACAAAAATAAGTCTGCATGTAAGAAAAGAAAACATGGTTTCCCTTTGAAAGGACGTCCACAGTAGCAATGGCTGCATTGTGAACCCGGGGAGTCCAACAACAGAGCCGCTTCCTCGCGGTGCCTCTGACCAGCAGACCCTTTGGCTGAGGCCACCAATTAATTATAGACGTGACTTTAAAACTTCCTGTTTTTCCCTCTTTAATTAAGCCAATCTTCCCCGCCGCTCTGAAGAGAGGAAATGCCTCAAAATAGTCCCCAATTTCAGCACCTTCAGATTGCATCGGCCGCGTTAATGCGCGGATCAACAATGTTTGATCGGGGGGAAATTGTGTCTGTCATTTCTTCCTGCTCCACAGCCGAGTAATGTGGGAATTGCGGGGAGAGCCTGTGGTCGAGGTGGGCACAGCCAGAGCGTGGATTAGCAACTACGTGCCCTCCGTCAGGCCCATCTGACATCGATCTCTGCCTGCCGTGTTTATTATTACACTCATGCAGTCACTTATTCTGAGAAGGGTGAAAAAAAAAAAGAATCTATGATTTATGCCTCCTCTGTTACCCTTTCCTGTCCTCATTTATGAAAACAAGATTCCAGTGAATTCCTGCATGTTGTGAGGTCAAGCTTTCACTTACGCCGCACTATTCTGCTGTCCGGTCTCAGTGTGTGCTGCTGTTTGCTGCCACTGCACCACTCTGTTCCTGCACACACACACACACACACACACACACACACACACACACACACACACACACACACACACACACACACACACACACACACACACACACACACACACACACACACACACACACACACACACGCACAATGCACAATTACAGTAAATCCACAGCCAGCGCTCAGGAGCAGCGTTATCGCCACGTTGGCTGAATACCTGCCAGTGTTTTTCACTGGTGCACCCTCCTCACCTTTGAACTGAAACTCACCTCCAGGCCTCACCCTGTGGGCTTTTTTTTTTTTCTCTCTCTCTCTCTCTCTCGCGAGGAAACAGGAAAAAGGAGGAGAAAGTGTGGAGAAAGGCAGGGCTGGAACATTTTTAGTGAGGAGGGGGCGAATTCGTGTGAAGGGTTTTTCTGTAGGAAAAACTTTAAATTAGTGCCTGAGCAGATCACAGAGGCCAGTGACAAACGCGTTCATTAGCCGTATCAAACAAACACCACCTATTGTTTTCTGCTGTGGTATCTTTGTGGCGCATCAGACCAGATTGGAGGAAATGAATGTGTCAAACAGGTTTCACTCCCAACAGGTTACACCCCTCCCGATGATGAAAACAAAAATACACGTAGTGCCCGAAACAACTAGATGTACATTAAAAACAAGGAGGAGTAGTCTTTAAATCAGTCAAACATAAGGCCTGTGGGCCCGATCCGGCCGGCACGAGTCTCCAATCTGGTCCATCAAACAGTTGAGCAAATTGTAAACATTTCATAGAAAACATGAGCCACCGGGTGAGTTTGTAAAAACAAGCATCATTGCAACAACTGTACGAGAAGTTTAATGGACATTTCACTGTATTTTGCACCAGAAGGCTTCATTCAAACTGGGCTTCACGTTGAGATTGTAGTAATTTGTGGTTGTAATTGTTTGTTTTTTGTGAAAATATAGACATTTTCATCACGCTTACTCTGCGCCACAACAAAGAAAAACTCTCAACTTGAAATTTAAAGCTTGGAACTTTTTAACAAGTCCTGCCAAGTCTGAAACACCAGCTGTGATCTTAAACAGTTCAACAAAGCTTGTCGTCATTACTGTGCAAACGAATTAAAGAAAACAAATAGTGCATATTGAGATTCACAGCTTCACAGGTCAATGGAAATCAGTATAACAAAACATGTATGTATAAAAACTACAAATGTGTGTCTGTTTAAAATGAAAACTGGCCCCCTAAAAGGAAATGCAATCTATCATAACACATCAAAACCATTGAGTATTTTTTTTTAACTAGTTAGAAATGCACAAAAATTAATGCATTAAAATGTTTGTTATAAAATGGATTAAAACAATTTCAACACAAATGTAAAATTGCAGGTTTGAATTACTTTAGCATCCAGCTGTTCTTCAGCTTTTTTTGTTTTTTATTCAGTGGCAGTGAAGATGTCCATGTCACGTTTACTTGACAACATTTCATGAGAAAGTACGTTGTTTTTGCATTTTCACTTCACTAGAATCTTAGCTTACATGCTGGGTCACTAGTGGGTGCTGTTGGTTGTTTTTTATAATGAAACCACACACGTGCGAGGAGAACAATATGCTGCAATATGATGAGTACACAGACATTCGTATAGACTATAAAAGTACCAAGTCGCAGGAGAATACGGACTGGGAGTCATGACACTCTGGAGGCCGCCATTGTTGTTATCATCTATCTACTTGCAAATTCACAGTAGCAGCATTTTGGAAAACGTACATTTTCCCCGTTCACGTGAAGACAGAATTAGGACGTTTTCTAGCAATTCTATCTCAGGAGCCACTTTCAAAACCATGCGTTTTTCTGAGCACCGTCGTCAAGTAAGCGCACACCCAAAATGCGACAAAGGTTTTCCATTTTCACTTGAAAACGTCGTGTATACTGGGCCTTAGTCATTGTTGATTTTAGTATTTTATCTCTCCATGTTGACCTTTTTCTGTGAGAACAACCGGGGAGCTGCAGTGACTCACTTCACCATCCTGTTGTAACAACAGTCTCTTTGAGACTTATAATGCTGGGGCTGTTTGGTCAGCTTGAATTTTATCCATCCATACGTGCATCTTGGATATTTAATTGTCTTATGTTCAGTCTGTGACCCTTTAAAGGTGTAAATTGCGCCACAGTTAAAAAAAGAACAAAAAACCAACAAGTCAGTGTCTTTAAAATCCCATTAAATTGGTTCATAAAGTTGAACCCTGCATGGAAACACGAGGGGCGCGTCTGATCTGGTGGTCTGACGTTATGACATCAACAGAGAGGAAACCCAAGCGGGCTCTTCAAGCTGTCCTGCTCCAGGCCCCTCAACAAACAGGCTGGTTATCACATCACTAACATTTATTTAACCCCGCTGCAGAAGGTGTTCTTCTGGAGGGGGCGCTAAGGGAGCGGGCCATTCCCGAATCCTCTCCGGCTGACCCCCGTCACCAACCTTTACCCATATCCTACACAGAAACACAGTATATCTGTCTCCTCTCTGCCATTCGGTGTTTTTGAATGTTCTCCCACCCCCCCACCCCCCTCCGTTGAACTCCACCGCTCCCCCACTTGGTGGAGTCTTGGCGGTCTCTGTGGGACAGACGACTCCAAGAAATGACCTCAGCGGAGAGGAAGGCTGGAGGAATGAAAGGGTGAACGGATGAAAGGATGAGGAAGGCTCCGATCTGCAGACCCTTGGCACCCGGCTCCTCGACTCCATTGTGCGAGCGGCGCTCTCCCACACATCTCCACGTCCCAGAGCCAGGCCCCGTGTTTTCTTAATTCATTACTTAAAGGAAAGAAATGTGGCCCATACCAAAATAAATATAGCTCTCCCGGATCAGACCATGTGTCATGGCGATAGCTCCTCAGAAGAGGCTATTATTCTAACCGGAGGAGGATGGGACTGCGCGGCTCTGCAGAGTGTCCGTCACTCTGCTCTCTGTCTCCGGCACAAAGCGCCCTTATCACAGGCTTTAGGCCTAAATACATTATTCTAAAGTGGATTGCCTGCAGCGACGGCACCCAGGGGCAGAATCACTATCGTTTCGGTTCAAGTAACTTTGGCACAGACCAAAATATCTCCAGACCTATTAGCCGGATTTAAATAAACTTTAGTCGTCCCAGGTTCCTGAAGGACGGCGTCCACCCTTAGGATCAGCGGAGATTTCGTCTGACGCCATCGACATGGCAACGTTTCTCTTTGGGAAATATTTGGTTTGAAAAGGAAAACCTGCAAAGGAAACGACCATCCAGTATCAGATATCCATGTTCACAATGTAGTAATGAAAAAGAAAACATTTTTGTGAGCATGTCGCTATGCCAACGTGGCAGTAATCAGCATGGCTCATTAAACCTTTCAGAACTTTTACAAAGACACTACTATCATGATGCATAGTTTGCACTTTATGAATCATCCAATCATACAACCAATCATCCAAGACTCGACAACAACCTTTTAAAAAAAATCACAAGTAGTATTTTCTTGACAGTTTAAAAACTAATTATTTAACATTTAACCAAACTGTTACATAATTACATGCTATAATACCACATTATACCACAAGAGGTTGCAGTGAAACTTTGTGATTAATCAATTCATTATCTATGATAATGATTCAACTGAGAGGTGATGATATAAAATGAAATTGATTTAAATACATATATCGTAGAAAAACATACAGAATGTCTAATATCTTTGCTGTTGTTTTCATTTCAAAGTTTAAATGCGTTTTTAGGTTTGAGATCAATTTTATTTAATGCAAAGTGGAAATAAAACGTGTTGCAGGACCCTGATTGTAACACAAGAAGTACAACAGATTAGATACTAATGACTCACGACACCATCTTGTGGTACAAAGTGGTATTACAGGACAGGACCTGAAGAATAGTTTACAAGCGCCTGTGTGTAAGCCACAGTCGTGAGATTTGTGTTGTGTTTTGCTGATGCTTTTTGGTGACAACGGGATTCAGCTCATTTGGTCCTCGGCAGATATCAGGAGGAGGCTTTAGACGTCTCTGCAGCATTCGCTTCGGGTGAGGTCTGTTAAATGGCCAATTGAACGCTCTGTCAAGCAGAACCTCCCTGTGACCCCAACAGGCCTGCCGCGTGCACACACACACGCACACACACACACACACACACACACACACACACACACACACACACACACACACACACACACACACACACACACACACACACACACACACTGACTGCGTGCTGGCACAGTCTAGCACAATCCTTTAGTAGATCATCAATAGTTTGTTTATAATTAGCCCTGGCACCTCTTGACTACTTAGAGAGAGTGATTGTTTTTGAAAATGGTCCCTGGGGTCCTGTTGACTGATTGGGCTGAGGTAGTCAGGCAGGGAGAGGAGGGTGGGGGTACTAGGGAGGGGTGGACTGAGGGAGCCCGTGTAGTGGAAGGCTGCATTCCGCTACAGCTGCTGTGGACCCTCGTCTGACAGCCTCTCCGATAATATCCCAGCCAGATAGAGTCGCAGGGGCGTCGGGTCTGAGTCCTGTTCTGAATCACTCAATTAGAGCAGCAAGAGGCCGTGGCGGGGGCCGGGGGGGGAGAAATCTCTCTCTGTGGTGTATAGCCTGCAACACCAAAGTCGGTGCATAAACAGGCCGAGCTCAATTAATAGCCGTTGTGTTTATGAAGGGTAGCGCGAGGTGTAAATACAGTTTGTGTGGTCCCGTGGCAGACGCTCGGTTGGTGGGACGAGGTGTCACACTGTTTGCGTCACGCTATTTGTGTGTGTGTTCTCTGGTGTGTTTACGAAGGCCTTCACCCACCTCCCCACCTGACCCCCGGCACCTGCTAAATCAAGCAGGTTTTTTTTTTTTTTTTTCACTTGAATATCTTAAATGATCTCACTCACTATATTTCCACTTCAAATGTCCTCATTTAACATTAACGTATACTAATATCTGGCACCGTGGTCAGCCCTATCTCAAACTTCTCAAGTCTTTAAACTCATGGAAACCTGCTTCTTCATTCGCTGCCTTTAAGCAGCTTCTGTCTCCGCGTGATGGATTGTTGTTGTTATCAATGAAGCTCTGCTCTCACTCACCACTTATCTGCAATTTCACTTCACTGCAATAGATGGCAGGTAACAAAGTATTTGTACTTTGTCACTGTACTTCAATAGATTTATTTGAGTATCATTTGAGCACTTTATACTCAAAGACCAATATTGATATTTCTCCTGCTTGCATTCCTGGAGCTTGGAGTTTGTTTTTGCCTCAGTGAGGCTGATTCTGAGTTACAGCGAATGCATTTCCCTGTTATTCACACTTGAAGCTGCAAAGTTACATTGAAAATAATAATTGACTCAAAACTGAGTGGAATCATGATCCTTGAAACTCAAATTTGTTAATTTCCTTATTTCTTCCTGTTTCTTCCAATCTGCAAAGCTAATGACAAAATCCAGAGAAAATAGCGATGCTACACATTGATATAAATGTACAATTTGTGTGTTAATAATAATAAGGGCATTGATACTTCTACTTTAAACTTCTTGTGGTGTGTTTTTTGCCCTTTAAAAAAAAAACCTCCCACTCTAAGTTAGTGCTGCTTGTCTGCTTGTTGTTGTTGTTGTTGTTGTTGTTGTTTTAATTTTAAGTGATTAAAAAACGAATTGTGACAATATTTACTTACTGACAACCACTAGATTGGGAGCCTGTTTAGCAGAACCACATTACAGTGTGGGACAGTGACACTAAATGAGATGCTTCAATGAGACTTTACAGTGAAACAGTACAAATTCTATCCTGTTTCCACACATTTTTGGACAATGAATCATCAAATATGAACAATTTAATATTGTTCGCCACATATTTAGTGTGAAATGGGCAAGATAGTGTATCCACGTTAACATATAGTACAATAACAATAGTTACTGTGTGCGTGCGTGTATACAACTCTATGACCGCCACCAGAGGTTCAGCATCCCTTATAAATGACTGTTGATTAGGTTAATCATTCATTTTTATTTGTTTTCAGAGGAGAATTAAGGCCACAAAACAAAATTGAATTAAATTGAACTGAACTGAATTGAAACAAAGAAATAAATGTGATTGTGGCTTTTATCTCACTTCTCCTACTCACACTTCTATTACTGCTACTACTATTTCTACAACCACTACTACTACTATTACTACTATTTCTACTAGTAGTACAACTACTGCTATGACTACATCCACTACTTCTTCTACTACTACTACTACTACTTACTACTACTAGTACTAGCACTTAATCATGTTCCAAAAGTTAAATCCCACCCCTTCATCCTTAACCCTTTGCCGTTGACCTATTGTTTCATTGTCACCTTTAAATCCTAACAGTTGTGAATGCAGAAGAAAACCAGTATGTATGAAACATTTGAGAATGACCATCGAAGTTTATTATGAGAGAAGGATAATACTTCAGTGATTGAGGCCAACGAGTGTAGCCAGGGTCCTTTTTCACTTTTTATAAGCCATGTTTGCCAATTTGATTGAGAAAAATAAATAAATAAATAACTTTCATGTGGGAATTAGGCACGAAAACAAAAAGTAATGATGGAGGATGTGTGAAACGGCACCGCCGAGTTGAATGAATCGTGTGAAACATGCGGTCAAATCCTGGGAACACAAACACTTTATGTGTCACTTAAGGCGGGCCTGTTTTATATTTTCAGCTTCACAGGAGATTTATATTGATATTGGATACGTGCTCAGAAGTCCGGACGATCTCTCGCAAATCAGACAATTAGGAGAGCAGCGCCTGAGCGCCGCGGCCTATCTCGGGCTCACGGATTACCCGGCCAGCTCTGTGATGAATGTGTCGTCTTCGCTTTATCGCACGGTGAGCGCCGGCAGTGTTTGCCGGCTCGTTTTTCACTGCGCACACTGGGAATATCTGGTTTTGAAGGGCGACAGTTTAATTTTGGCTGAGGTGAGGGAGTGGAGGCTGAATAGTAAACTGTTCCTGTCCCGTCAGCCTGCGACCGACCCCTCACCTCCTGCTGACCCGTCACCTGCAGACACCCTCCAAGCAGGCCTTTCATGCGTTGTTTGCTCTTATGTACAGTAGGGGTTAATCACACACCTCGTCACACACCGACGTGGGACGCCACACAATGGGTCCGCTGGCCTGTGTTGTCTGAGGGCCAAAGGAGGGATTAGAGATTAAAAGGCAGCCAGTGTTTGAGGTAAACAGCGGAGAACAATATTTTACCTGCTCCACGTTTAGTCAGCGGATGTTGATGTCAGCCTCGTTCGACTTGATGTCTCTTGATTTTGTGTCAAAGGCTGGCGACTGTAAGTGTGCAATTTGTCTGGACCTGTTTTCACTTCTGACTCAAAAGAGTTTACAAAAGATCTGATACCTGGATATGAAATAGTGGCTGGATAGAGAATATATTTTAAGTGGTTGCTCATGTTAGTGAAAAAAAGCTCCGTTTACACCACGTTTTTAGGTGAAAACAGTCCCACGTAATGTTAATCTCTACCGATTATAAGTTCTGTGAAATTTCAAACCATACGGAGGATTTAGTTTGTGCTGCGCTCAATTCATACAATTATGTTATATATATTCCACAATGTATACCCTCCTAATAGCTGTACTTGTGTGAGTCTACCAACTGTTTATAGTGACCCCCCCCCCAAAAAAAAGAATTAAATAAAGATGTATTTTAGTGGAATTAGGACGAGTTCAACCAGATTTATGATGCATATGCTGCATGTCTCACTAATGTTTCTCTCTGGGTCTCAGAAGAGTTTGAAGGCAAAACAATTTGACCATCATTGATCTTCTAATCTGGGAAGCAACCCAATTTTTTTTATTTTTTTTTGCAATCTTCAATCTTTTAGCTTTAACAGAAAATGTAATGGTACTGAAAGACGAGTGCTCGAGACCAGAGAGCTTATTCCCTGGATCGCTGAACACAGTACAAAGGAACGGCATGGTAATTGTAATGAGACGCTCCCACAAGAACATGGTCCTTCGCATGCTAATTAAACCTGAAGCATATGAGTTATGGAGAAATGTTCTCATAAAACGCACCATTCATTCTTATGACGGCAGAAAAGCAAACAGCGGATATCATCTCATGAGAGCAACTCACACTGAACGGTGAACGACGGTATCCGAAGAAGGGTCGGTATACGAGGAGACGCGGTAAACTGAAGCGTTACTGTACTACTGAGGTGAAAGACTCAGTAATAAGTAAACAAAATTACAATAACTTTATCTGGCAAAGGTCATTGAGTGGAAAGAGAAACACGACATTCCCTGTTATATGAAAGTTGGGTCACTGTGTAATATTAAACTAAAGTATTGTCTTTCTATATGCAGGGTGGATGAAATCTATCACAGTGATGAATGGACAAAACAAGTTAAATAAACACATTTGCAAATACAAGTAAAGCAGAGCTGCCAACTGAAAGTCATCATATAAACTCGAAGGTCAAACCCAACACATGTTCTCCTGATCCCATTTACATGATGCTTCAGGTGAAAATGTCTAATCTTTGCATTTTCGAAAAGTTCAACATTTAGAAAATGTTGTGAAAACAACGTCAGTTTACTGGAAAATGGCAGATATGTTGAAAATGATATAGTTTTCATGTAACGCCACTAGTGGGGGTTGTGTTTGGTTTTTGTAATGAAACCACACACACACATGCCGCAGAGAACAGTACGATATAAATACTCACAATGTAGAGTACACGGACATTAGTATGGACAGACACACCAATTGGATTGTTAATACTGTGGCTCTCAACTATAAACCACCAAGTCCCAAGAGTATTGGGTACCTTTTAAAAAAAGTTGTATTTTCACTGGCTTGAAGCAACTTTGCCACCCAAAACATGACAAGTTTTCTGTTTTCACTTTAAAACCTTGTGCAAACAACAGTACAGAATTCTCTGTAGCAAACAACAACATTCACATGACTGTGACCTTGAGTGACGGAATGAGCTATTTATAGATTGTACTTAATGCTAGTATTTAGCGATACGGCCGACTGGAGATCAACTTGCACTGTATGTAGCCCTTGAAGTAAGAATCTGTTTGACACCTCTGGTTTTGGGGGAAAGACAACATTCCGGCGTCTTTAGAAAATGTGATCCATCATCTGAGAGGAAAATGAAATCAAAAAATTAAACCAGTACAGAATCTTATGTATTTTCTTGGACTTAAATATATTATATAAGCATATATAGAGATATTTTCTTATTCTTTATACACAAAATGCTTCAAACCCTTGAATCTACTTGAAAGTGCTCATTTGGCGCTTCATTCCTGGAACAGCTTCACACCCAGGATGAGTGACTGTTGATGACACGGGGACATTATTTCTCACAGGAGGACCATAGACTTGGTGACATTGTCTGAGGTTTACAATAGAATAGAATAGAATAGAATAGAATAGAATAGAATAGAATAGAATTGAATCATATTAATCCCACAGTCAGCATAATAAGCAAAGAGGACTGAAATGAACAGAAAAACACAACAAACACTATTTAAGGGAGGAGTTATAGAGTCTTAAGGCCACAGGTATGAAGGATCTCCTGTAATTCTGTACTGCACTTTGAAGGTGTAGTATGTCGCTGAAGGAGCGCCTCCTGCTGACCAGGACATCATGGGAGGTGAGAGTCATTGTTCATGATGGACCTCAGTTTGAACCGGGTCCTCCTCTCTGACACCACCTGCACAGAGTCTGTCTCCGCCCCCAACCACGTCACTGGACTTTCTGCTTCAGTTTAGCAATACAGCCACAGATATATTATAGTGTAACACTCAGCCTTTTTTTTTTTTTTCCTTTCTATGAATTTCCTGTTTCGATTGCGCAACATGCAAAGGGCTGCAATCCAGGGTAAATATTGTCCTGACATGATTCAGCCTCCATTGTGCTGACGACACTATGACCACGACTTCATGGTCAGAATGTTTTGGTGACAGTAGCAGGATCCTGGGGAGGAACGTCTCTCACTCTTTCATAACAGTGTATCCAGATCTTTCTTGCAATCTGAATTTTGTTTCACTTCGGAGGCCCAAACTATAATCTTTCACATTTCTGGGCCAGGTTGATGCACGCTGTATGTATGGACACTTTCACATGAGGGCTGTTTGGTCAACCTCAGGTGAACCAGAGTTCACTTCCTGGTTCATTTGCAACTGAACTCTAGTGCAGTTGGTTTACAGTGGGAAATGCTGGTGGACTATCAGGCGGAGCAAATACAGGAAGTGACATAGAGCATTTTGAGTAGAAAAAAAGCAAAGCAGGCAGTGCTGTCCAGAGGACGCTGCAGAAATCAAATGAAAAGTGAGGAAAATGTCCTGTTGTCCATGTCCATGTTTTTAAAATGCTCAATACTTGGCCCATGAAGAGCGCCGCCAAACAAGCAGCTGTTGTAACTGCATGACCATGTCGCAAAACATTTTCTTATTGTTTATGAAAAGATGATGATGATGATGTTGATGATGATGATGATGATGCATTGTAGATAAAAACTGAATGCAACAGAATACAAATCATTCAAAGGTTACAGTATATGGTTTACAGACATGGAAAAGGTAAGACTTAAAACTTTGAAAAAAAAAAAGACTATTTCAAATATTTAGCAAATATTATGACACATTGGTGCAACAGGAGCCACAATCACTAGTGTGAAATTGTGTGTTGTTAAAGGAAGCTACTTTTTTGAACCATGTAATAAACCTATTGCTGTGGAATAAATATGATGTAGTATTCATCCCTCCACCTTCTATTCGGGGTGGTGGGAACCAGCTCACTGGATGAAAGGTACACGTTAAGTAGATTGCCAGTAAATCAAAGACCAATCACAAAAGAGGAATGCAAGCCTGTCTTTGGAACGTGGTAGGAAGCCAAAGTACCCATAAAACCCACGCACATAGAAAGGCCCCGATGTCTTGGACCAAAACCAGTCTTCTCACTGCGAGGTAAGACTACTTGTAGTTTAGTTTTAAATACACATTCATGGCTCAAAAGCATCCACGAGGCTTAATGTAGAGGCTCTCGATCAGACGCTAAGTTCTTTATTCATATATTCTTTATTCTTTAGCCTTTTCCCTGTAAAAAAAAAAAAAAAAGAAAGAAAAAAAGTTAGATTTAAGCTCCAACCTAAAACTGGAAATAGCTTCATACTTTGTCCTTCCCAAGAGGGAACTGACTATCCTCTAAAGCTGTCAGACAAACCGCTATCCTAAAGTAAGCTACGCAACAGGCGAAGAGTAATACTGAAAAACACGAAGCCTGTAAATTTCAAAGGGAATTGCTGATGATATTTCCTAGAAGAGGTGTCAGGAGGAGTCAGAGCCTGCCTGTGAGCAGACGTTCCTGCTCTTTGCACGACGTCTTCATCCTTCCCTCCCACTGGAATCTGATGACAAACTAGGTTTAACCTCCCAGTTATGAGGAACTCGGTTCAGCTCCTTATTGCTCCGTGTGGAGGAGTCGCTTGTCTGGCAAAGAGGATGAATTCGAATGGTTGGTTATGATTCAAGGCAGTTTAGACTTACAAGCACCCTTCAGGCTCCTACACACTGTGATTGTAGCAGTCTTACATATTTATGAGCTGTTACACTGCGCGAGGTAGATTTTCGAGACGTGGCTATAGAATACTGCTTTAACATACTTGAATAAGCAATAGTGACATCATTGGCCTAAATACGTACATTGTCGTTAAAAAACTACAACATTCCATTAAAGCTGCTGTGCGTTGTGTTTACTGATGTTTGAAAGCCAACAACTAGAAACTAGTCTCCTAATCCAGTTTTTTTTTCATTATCTCTCTATTCTAAGAAGAATCAGAACAAGTAGAACAAGAATAAGCAGAAGTCAGTACAACTTGTTCTATATTTACACACCCATTCATCCTGTAGACAAGTTTTATCTAACTTATGCTTCCAGAGAGCAGGAGTAAATCCCATCTGACCATGAGTGACAGCCATAGTCCACTTGCACTCTCATTCGCTCGGTTTAGAGACACCAATTCACCCAACAGACACTCTTTGGACATTATCTGTTGCTACAGTGACTCAGGCTTTATATAGTGTAACAATAAAAGATCCCATTGGTGATTGTTAAAAGTTCTCACTCATCACCTGCCGAAGCAAAACGATTGAAGCTTAATTCAGTCTAAAACACGGGGACAAGATTCAGTTGTTCATAATTTGAATCATCACAATTTTGGGTGAATTGGTGTTAAAGGCTCCAGCCGAGGTTATTGATATGTGGATGTGTAAAGTATAGTGTTCGGAGATAAGAACTTATCTCTGTTGTAGTAGTTCTGCTTCATTATAAACGTTTAGTCATAATAAGGAGCCAGTGTGTGTGTGTGTGTGTGTGTGTGTGTGTGTGTGTGTGTGTGTGTGTGTGTGTGTGTGTGTGTGTGTGTGTGTGTGTGTGTGTGTGTGTGTGTGTGTGTGTGTGTGTTACTTGGTTTTCATTAACCCTCAAGATAAAAAAATGATGCTCTCAGTTTGTTTGTTTTTTTTAAATACCATTTTGGCTGTGTTGAATGCAATTAGCTCATTCGTAGAGGATGTACATCTTTTGTACAATTTGGAATGGTCAGTTATTTTTTCTCAATTAACTTGAAATGTATAAAAACAAACTGTCACTTTTAGTCCTAAAAATGACAAAAAAAAGTGCCCCATTGAAAATATTCCCGTGTGTGTGCACGTGTGCACAAATCAGCTTGTAGATCAGCTTGTAATTTGAAAGTCAGTTTTAAAAAAGAATAGAGCATCAAATTACATTTTCAAAAATTACCCGAGTATAATATCATATACAGAGCTTTAATGTGAAAACGTACTTGTGTTGGCTGAAACACGCACGGGTTGAAAAGTGCACAAAAAGTACACTAAACACAATTTCTGTCTGTCAGCTTGTTTGCTGGCAAGATCTAAATGATGCTGTCCAGTGCACACTTGTCTAAATATAGTCTCGGGAGGAGGAGATAAAACAAGTGAAAGCTCAATTATCTGAACTTCAAAGTGGCCAAATTGTCAATGCTTCCTCATGGCATTTCAAGTTGTGCCAGTTCTTTCATCTCTGCACATGGTCCTCGTGGGCCGGGCACTTAGACGGAGTCAGGAAGTCATTGGTACGAAGCAGGCATTCTGGGATGTGGGAGCACTGGCAGAGCAGTATGTGGCACACGAGAATAAAAAAAAAAAACCTCTGCACAGAAGCCGGTCTGTTTCTTAATCTCATAAGCTCATGGTGTCTTTTTGTCATCTCACATTTAGAGTTGTGACAGTTGGTAGGAGTTTTTTGCATTTGTTGTGCACAACGTCACGTCTACCAGCATTGGCGGCAGCTTCATTTTCACTTATATATGTATTGTTCTCTGTGCACGTGTGTGTGTGTGTGTGTGTGTGTGTGTGTGTGTGTGTGTGTGTGTGGTTTCACTACAGAAGCAGCCAACATTGCTGTGAATATTTATACACATGTGATCATTTTTTAGTCACTCATTTTGAATAAATTTGCAAGCAATAATTGCAAACGAGAAGTCCAACAAGCCCACAAATAAACTCCTCCCTCTGAAGACCTGCAATGTATATTATGTAAGGTTTAAGTGTTTGTGTGTTGATTGGTGATGTGAGGTCACTGCTTTTATTTACATAGAATAAACTTGCTAAATGGCTAAATCAGGCCTCTGCAACATGTGGCTGTGGAGCCACATGTGGCTCTTTAGTCCCTCTGCAGCTTTCAGAATATGTGATACAAATAAACATTTTTTTTTCATTTTTGTATGCATCACACACCAATTTTTTAAAATGGCTTAAAATTAAATATGGCAAAATAGCTAAAACAGCCAGAACAGCTTCAAGGAAAACAAAAAAGGAACACAACAGAAAAGGAAAAAAGAAAATCAAAGCCAAAGAAAAATGAAGAAATGGAAGAGGAAAAGACAGGATAGTAAATACAAAAAGGGAGAACAATAAAGAAAAGTGGGAAAAATATGAAAAAAGAATGACAAAAGGGAAAAGAAAGAAAAAAGATACAAGGAAAAACAAGGCTAGACTCGTAAAGATGTATAAAATGGATAAAGCGGGAAACTCCATAGGAAAAATAATGTTTTAAAAATGGCCACAACAGCTAAAAATTGAAGGAAAAAAATCTAAATGGTAGATAAGACAACCTTGTTTTTTGCATCTACAGCAAAGTCTTTTAGATGTGTCTTCTTCATTCCATATTATTTGCATGTTTTGTGGCTCCAGACAAATTCTATTTGGTGGAAAATCGTGAAAACAGCTCTTTTGGTCATAAATCTTGCAGAGGCCTGGACTAAATACACCTTGTTAATGTGCAAAGATTTACTAGTCTGAACAGGAGGACAAGTACTTGAGTGGCTTCTCAACATTTAAATTCAGGTCAGTGGTGGCACAGAGGTTAAACCACTGGTTTCAGGGACCAACCAACCCTTAAAGGTTATCATCATCATTTTGATCTCCAGTGTATTTCTTAGTTTCTGTGCTTTTTGTTAAAGTGCTAAAAAAAACCCAACAACATTTAGTATCTTTTACATCTTAATAGAGAAGAAATCCTGTCAGAGGCAAGTTTCTCTCAGCAGCTCCACTTTCAGGTGACCACTCAGTCACATTTCCAGCCTGGTTGCTTCCTCCGGCACCACGACGCCGACAAAAGAAACCACAAAGTGCTGATGTAGCATGAAGGATGGTGTTTTTCTAAGTGGATCGGCGTCTCTGTCGCGAAGTCCCGCCACACACCGCCATCCATTATCTTTCCCCGCGACAGGGGAAGTCAGCTTGGGGACCTATTGTGTGTGTGTGTGTGTGTGTGTGGTTGAGTTTTGACTGTACTGAGAGCTGATGGTGGCACCTCTGCCCGTTGTCAGTGAGATCTGCAGTTTCTAATCCCAGGGGGAAAGCCCTGGCTCCAGGGGGTCCCGTAATGTCTTCTGTCCCATCCTGGGCTGCAGGAGGGGGAAACCAGGCACTGGAGACAGTGTGATGGGGGGGTGGGGGGGTGGAGGAGGGGGAGCAGCATGGAAGTAAATGAGCAGAGGAGGTGCTGGGCCGGCTCTTGCCCTCTCACTGACAGGATCTGGTCAATGTCCTGCTGCCGAGGGTCGCGGCCCAGCTTACGCACACAAACTTATCTCCAGTGCATCTGCTCGGGCCGCCTGCGCAGTCAGGCTGTCTCCGCCGCGGGCCACGAGCGTTTTCCTGCTGGAGCGGAGGGGAAGGGGGAGTGGGAGCAATGGTGGGAGGATAGAGGGAGGAAGGGCGGGGAGGGGGGAGATGCAGGGGTGAGAGAGGAGCTAGAAGCTGAGGGGTAGGGAGGAAAAGCTGCAGGGAGGGGAGGGGAGGGGAGGGGGGTTCCTCGATGTGAAAACTGCCCTCGCAGAGGCTTGCCAAGTCGCTGAGCTATATGGAAAACACAAGCCGCCTCCAGGGTAACAGGACCACTTCTGAATTTCTACAAACAAAAATAGCTCCGATGTCTGGCTGCGACCCCTCTGTTCTCTGGCCCTCGTCGCTCTCTGTGCGTCTGTCACATTTAAAATTCCCACACCGAGGCCGAGCTCATGTTCGGACCGAAAACAACCCTCGAGAACGATTTCATCCACTCCTGAAGAGACGAAAGGGAAAACAAACAAAAAAAAACAAAACACAAAGGGGGGCGGGGGGAGTCATAATTTTGTGGAGCCAAACGTATTTATCATTCCTTCTCTTCTCTCAAACGGAGATGACCTTGTAGTGACCAATCGTGCAGGCCTCGGTCGAGGTCCCTTTGGTGAGCCATTTCATCATTTGAACAGCACGAGTTCCCATTCTCATGACCTAATGTGTTGTAGACTGAAGTCTGCAGCCCGTGTTTTCTCTTCTCGTCTCTCGCTTCTCTCCCCTCAACCCTCTCTCATCAACAGCAGCAGCAGCAATGAGCAAAGAGGGGACGGTCCTGAGGATGTGTTAAAAACAAGGTGACGGTTTACACCACTACGTTTCAAGTGAACATGCATCATTTTTCCATAATTCCAATTTTTTTTATTTTCTGGATAAAAAAATTTAATCACGCCTAATGTCCGCCATCTTGGATGGGTCAACTCATTGCCTCCAATGGATTCATTTCTATTGAGGAAAGTCGCCTTTATAGCATAAAAGTGATTCCAAAAAAAAAAAAAAAAAATTTATTCACAAGTGTTTGGTTTAAAACATGAATGGTTTGAAAACATTTGAGACAACCACTGCAAAACAGTCTAAAAAATAAGTGCCTCATAAGGTTATTTCCCATCATGTCAGGAAGATAATTGAGTCTAAACAGAATATTTTGGAGAATCACAGTTGGAGTGGTTCACTCCTCTGTAACACAAAACTGGAGGTCGCTGTCATTCTGCAGTGAAAACTCATGGCATGCATTCAGAAACACTCCTCTTGTCATTGTCTGTGTAGAAAAGCAGATTTTAAAAAAATAAGCTTGCCGTTTTCTACTGTGTAGGACAGATATACCATTTAAGATGGACTGCAGTGAACAATGTAGTTTGTGTAGTTTCCATTGTGTTGGATTAAAAGGTGACTCTGAATTGGATACAACATTCTCTGCATCCATTTTGTAATCATTTATATCTGAAATAAAACAAAGTTTTTAAAAGATTTTTACATTTGCATTGGGTTTTATATGAAAATATTACTTATTGTTTTAACTTCTTTGAATTTGTTGCTTTATAATCCATTGAGGATGACATGAAATAATCAGATTCAGACTAATTCAGATTAATTCTTATGAAAGATAAAACAGTAGCAATGTTTTGATATTCTTCTTTGCTGCTCTACATTGGTCGAGTTCTTGTATTTATTTGCATGTTTTGAGTGATAATAGCGATTGAAGTGTTTTAAAGTAGTGAAAGACACGCATACAATCATGAAAATGAAAACAAACCAGTTCTGCATATGTTTTGTACACTCATTTTTATTTGATTACTAATTTCTCAATAACCACTCGTAGTGACGGACAACCAGAATGCCACAAGGAGCCCACAGGCTTGATGTTGCTGTGGGTTGAGGTTCAGGTGAAAGTACATAAAAGTATTCCGTCGACATGGCAAACATTTGAAAACAATGTCCAGAAATGAAAAAGTTGTGTTTTCAGAGGCTACAAGCACTGTTGTTGTGTAAAACAGGAATCCAAAACACAATGAAAGTTTTGTGTTTTCACTTGAAAAAGGCCTGAAGCAGAGGTGTGCGCAACAAAAAGCTCCAGTTTGATTTAACTCCATATTTTGCTGATGTGGGAAAATCTCAGCAGGGAGAATTAATAAAAGTTCAACCAAGAAGTTAAAATGCATTGTTTGAGTAGTGGTTTTACTGAGGATTGAAGGTTTCCAGATAGGTTCTTGAAACTTCTCTACACGAAAGATCACACGTTTTGAATATTATATCTTTTTCTCTACTGTCATGTATCGGGCTAGGTGACTAAATTCCACAAAGAGCAATGACTATGCCAGGTGATGTGTGAGTACAACCAGTAAAAATCTCTGAGAAACCAGGACTATACCTAAATTTAGCAACCAAATACTTCGAGAGTTATGATAGATCACTTTAAAATGGTTCTAGTACGTAATGGGAGACTCAGACTAACCTTTTCCTCTGGATGTCTTAGGAATAGAGTCATCTGTGGTCTGTGTGTCAGTTTACCTTTAAGGATAATGTTTCACGTTTTGGCTGTGAAACACAACCGAACCTCCTCCACGCCAATCCTCAACTCCCGAGACTTGCAACAGATCCTTCCAGTGATACGCAGAAACGCACCTGACACAGCCACGAGCCCACCTCCGACCCGTCCACACACAGCTCCCCTCATCTGCTACTCATTGGGTGCACCGTTAAAGCTGAACCTTTAACACAAAGGTAAAACCCCCTGGTGGGTGTTTACAAGGTAAACTTTAGCCACGTGACCCCGCCCTTTACTCCCGAGGCTGTAACAGTTTGACCGTGAGTGAGGGAGGAAAGTAGCAACATGATGAGGGAAGAGCTTGTCAACCTTTAAAAGTGCAGTTGTGGAATCTAGGTAATGACGCTTTTGTGCATCTTCATTTTTTTTAAATTTGTTTTTGTCCTGCTACACTGGAAGTAGACGAGAAGCGACAGTGAAGATGCTACATAAGTAAACACACACGTTTATCACTGTAACTGCATGTAGGTTTCTATGAGCAGAAAAGGATCATGCCGAAGCCAGTGGATTATTTATGTTTATCCTATGGATTCTATGTAATAACCAAGAATTTGTCCATCTTTCAAACAAATACCCAAAACAACAATTTATTCCGCCCACAATTTTATAATGTAACAGTGGCCTTATGATCACCACATCAATTCACCCATTTGTTCCAGTCGTATATTTGCGCCAATCAATTTAGTTATAATTGGAAATGCACAAGACAAAAAAGCAAAGCCTAATCAACATACATAGCATGGAATTTTAAAAACAAGAGTCATGTAAAAGTTATATTAATGTTAAATATTGTGTTAGAATGTAGAATTGAATCATCCCATTGGCTGGGAAGAGATGCCCTGATTTAAAATGTCAGAAATCAAAAACACAACTGATTCAAGATCTGATGAGCTAAATTAATTACTTTCCTGTGAGAGGGCAATCAAATAAAAATGTTGCGAGTGAAGCCGTTTGGAATTAAAGAAATGTTTTTAACGACGTCTCAGGATACATCAGTGTCATATTGAATCTGTTAAATGAAGCCTGACATTACTCAAGTGAAAGGTTTTAATTTGAATTAAAATGCAACTAATGAGCAATTTTTGTTGTGCATCAATAAACAGGTTTTTTTTTCACATGTATAAATCTGTATTTGAAGTTGAAAAGTAACATCTTTTTGTTTTGTTTTGGCTAAGACATGTTCAGAACTTCAGATGTAAAAAAGCACTGTTAAATTTTTTTAATACAGTAAAGTTTATGAAGGCAACACAACAAGCCCTGTCCCGAAACGTACTACCACTTAGCACCACTAGACGGTGTAGTGAGTCTCCAATATTAAAGGAAGAAGCTGCAGTTGCTGCACAATAACGACTCACTACTGCTGGCTACTGCACAAAAGCGGAACTACAATCCTATTTACTGGTGGAGCCACACTTTTTAGGATGGGAATCTTTTAGTGGTGAAAGTGTTGAGCCGGAGGCAACAAAGTTACATGAACGAGGACCGAGAGTTTAAGAAACTTTTCCAGCGTGGCTTTGTAGTTTCATTGGAGTTTGCAGAATGAAGAAGGGAGGCGAGATGACCTCCTTAATGTACATTCTGTTCTGCTTTCACTATGATTCCCAAGGTTGTCTGTCTTGTGTGTGTGTGTGTGTGTGTGTGTGTGTGTGTGTGTGTGTGTGTGTGTGTGTGTGTGTGTGTGTGTGCGTGCGTGTGTGTGTGTGCGTGGCCGTGCCAGGCACAGCGTCTCCTCTGGCTCACACAGTGTTGACCCTGCCCTGTGCTCTCCTCCTACAAACTGGGCGCGGCCTGGTGGTGCAGCACGTAGCAACACTGTGCTAATACTGATAGGTGCGCGCACACACACACACACACACACACACACACACACACACACACACACACACACACACACACACACACACACACACACACACACGGAGAGGCGTGTGCACTCAGGCCAACCGACAGACACAAACACAAACACACACACACCTACGCAGGACCGCAGAATGAGAAGCGTGATATTTGCTCACTGGATAAGTAGTTGCAAAGTTCAGATTGTGGCTGAATTGTGCTTTTTGTTTTCACTCCGCATCTCGCAGACGGCCGACTCGAGCGCCGGGCCGAGGCGTCGCTGACGTCACAGCGTCTTATTTTCAGAAGAATTCACATAAAAAGTCCGTCCTCGGCTTCATCCCACCCCTCCATTACCATCACCAGACACTCGCAACCTCTGATTTTTATAAGTGAGACAAATATTCCCATGTGAAATGAACCGCAAGGTATGCAAAGCAACATTCCTGAGGATGTTTTTTTTTTTTTTTTTTTTCTTCCCTTCTCTGATTTAAGGCCCTCCTGCACAAGTTCAGGGCCTGGCTGGTTTGGAAACATTCAGGAGAAGTGGCCGCGCTGTCCCCAGCTCCGAGCGCCGGATCGTATCTCACCACCAGGCCACTCCGTCTCTCACCCACTCAATCCCAAATTAATACAAATGAGGGTTTTCATTGCGGGACAGACCAAAAACAGCAAAGTATGGTAACGAAAACACTGAGTAATACTCTTAAAAGGAGCACGCTTGTGTAAAAGGAAAACAAAAAGAAGGAAATTCCTGCCAGAAAAACGCGTTTCTCACGTCCGCTTTTATAATGCACGATGTCCTGTAAACAAAACGCTCACGCATGAAAATCTACACGTTTGGACTTGGAGTTTTTCGGCTGATTTATCCAACGCGTCTCGGGAGAAGCTGCAGCGGGGAAACCAGCCCGCATTCCTGGACCGAAAACATTACAGAGTGACTAATCGGAGGGAGTTCAAAGGTCAAAGCAACAGGAACAAGTCACTGGACGTGATTCCGATCTGTACGAGAGCGCGGCGGATTTACACACGTGTGATTGAGTGTAGATCCCGTCATGAAATGGAAAAAAACAAAAAAAAACACCAAAACAAAACAAAACTTAATGTTCCCAACAAGTAATTTCATCATTACTGAGGAATCCTGAAAGATGCCAGGAACATGTCAGAAATATAAAGGAGGTCGTGAATAACCCGGCCTGCCCAGAGGTCCGACACAAAGTATGCACTAATGTGTTTATAGTGTGAGATGATGTTGCTGCAGTGTACATGCATGCAAAGGTGGACTGATCTCTCACTTTGAGGATTGAAGGCGTTGAAGCTGCGTCGTCTTCTTCTGGGGTCCAGTGACATTGGGAGGCTTGCGTGGGCTTAAATCTCCCAGTTCAGGACCCTGGCTGACCCTCAGAGTTAGCCTTTGTTTGGCAGACGCCTCGGCCTCCTTTAATCTTGTGAAGAGATAAATCCTTTGATGGGCCTGGCCTGACTCAGTTGAAAGTGCTGCCCGGCCATCTCCATAGATCAACATAATACAGCATGTTTGATGTTTGAGGGGAGTCGGAGGGGGGGGGGGATCGGGGCTGTGGCACACGCGGGTGGGCATCCAGCCCCCACCCCTGTGATCTATGACGGGGGTCATCAATCCCGCGACGCGGCCGTAGATCCCGCCGCCTCTCCGCGCCGCCGCCTCTCCCCTGCCCCGCACCCGGCTACCTCCAGCCCTGCCCTCTTGACCACAGAGCATTAACACTCCACCAGGATCAGCGTATGTCTGCGTCGGGCCCGTCCAGGCAGACTGCGAGACGGCGAGCGCTTGACATACAGACACACATTCCCTTTTCTGTGTAATCACAGCTTAAAGGAGCAGCGCCAGGGCGACACTGGGGTTTGACTGTTGTCTTTCAATTTCATGACGTGAGGAAGACAACAAGAAGCTCCCACAACTGGATGAGACAGAGACAACAATTCAACTCTGTCCTTCATTGGGAAAAATCACGGACCGAGATTTCTTTACTTTCATATTTCTAACATTCCCGAAATTGCCTGCTTAACTTCTACAGACAGAGGATTTGGAGAAGACACCACTCCCAGAGCAACATGAATGAAATTCCTGTTTTAGAATACAAATGAATGACAGATATTACTCGAAATCAAATCTAACGTCAACAAAGCAAATTTACGATGGGTGGTTCAAGGAGGCAATATTATAAGATTGGAAATGTTAAAAATGTAATTATTAGTATTGTTATAATAAACTTGTCTATATAAAAAACCTTTCCTTATTTCCATTTTTTCCATTATTTTTAACATACGTATTTAATAATATTCAAAATGGCGTGTGTGTGTGTGTGTGTGTGTAACTAAATCATGTTGTTCCAGTCTTTAAATAAATTATAATTGGCTTTAAATTAAATAATCTATCTATCTACTCTATATTTTGGGGGGAAAGAATAAAAATGTCCATATTATGTAATTTTTAACATTTTAAAAATCCAAATATCTTCCCCTTCCCTTCCCCCTTTGTGGCTTTTTTTCCTTCATGGAATTTTGTTGTATCCAAAATGACAGTAAATTGCACTGGTTAAAGATTCAAAGCCAAACAGTATCTGCTGGCATGTTTCTTATCAGACTGATGATGGCAGGGTCATCCTGCAGGCCTGACTGTGAGCCAGTTTAGATCCACAGGCCTTGTGTTTGTCACAATGTTTCACACAAGTGCATTTTCTAGCAAAACCTTTGCTCACCCGAGTGTTGTTAAGAAAACTAATGAGTGTGTTTTGGCAAGAACACAGTCTGTTTTGTACCATTTTTATGTCATTTCTATAAAGTACATTAGCATTCATTCATTCATTCTTTCATCCTCATGTCACAAATCTCATTTTCTCCCCATTCACACTCTTCTGAAAGTGAAAATCCTTCACCTCTAAAATGAAGGTGAACTTCAGGGAGCCCTTCAGATGATGCTGATAAGACCCCGGCTCCCATTAAGACAGGCCCCACACACTCTGCTCTTATCTAAATCCCTCATCAGCGCACACCTAATCTGATCACAGTGCTTCATGGTGATGGACTTGATTGTCCTCCAGGGAATGAGGACAAATTCACTGTCAAAAATCTGCAGCTCAGATTCAAAATTAGAACATTTTATTAGCTTGGGCACCCACTACACACGTCACTATAAAAAAGCACCATCCTTTGTGGATGTTTTACTTTTAATGCTTTTAATAAATGGAGTTAAGATTAAATGAATTTGGTTTTTGATGAGGGTTAGGGTTAGAATAATAAAAAAAAAAATTAAAATACATGACATTACAAATGGATACTCACTGACGCTCAATAAAAAAACACTTTTTTTAATATTCTAATAGAGATTAAACAAAAATAACTCTTGCTCGATGCAGACTTTTTCTATACTGACAGTACCAGCTAATACACTTGTTGCAGTGACGCCTCTTTGAAACTTGAACTTTGTCACTCTAACAATCAATAACATAATAATTTGGGCTATTCTGAACATAATAAAGCCAATAACATATTAACTTGTCAATAATGTCATAAAAATAGTTAAATATTTATTACAACCATGATTGAGACAAGGTTACAAATTCTGTATTCTTAATGAGGGAATATGATGACTATATTATCCACTATATTTATTAGTGATGAGAACACTTATTAAAACCCACAAAAAAACTTTCATTCCCAAGAAATGCAGCCTTATTTATGTATTATTATTATTACATCATTGGCTGCAGTTTTTAATGTTTCTTCCATCATGTGATAACTTATTACATTATTGGAAAAAAGTTATTCCAATAATGGATCAAATATATTTTTACACTATTGGAAGGTTAATACATTATGGGCTTAATACATTGAAATAAAAGCCAAATTTATGACATTAATGGTTGTTACGGTCACCAACAAAATGTGTGTATCTGTAAAATGATTAATAGATTTACCATTCACCTACTTCTTTTTATGATTCTTCTCATACTCAATTGAAGGGGGGAGGGGGTGCATGGGGAAAAAAAATCTTTGATCTTGACCTGTTTTCTTTACCTGTCAAAGTTTTATGGGAGACTGTGAAAGAGAAGACACCTCAGAATAAATCTGTAACACAGGTGGACCAAAGGTATGTCTGGAAGAAGAGACTAAACAACTGCACATCAAGACGGAGGAAGAAAAAAAACACTTTAACTGTCTTCTGAGTTTACTACCTGATATGTAACGATGGAATAAACTTATGCAAGAGTCCCTTTGGCTGTGTGATTGAATAACAGCTGTACGTCATTTACGTATCTCTGCAAATGAATGAACAAAGCAATTGTCGATGGGAAGGGAAAAGGTTGTAAGTAGTCGCAGGCAGCCACCGGTCAAAGCAGAAGTCACTCTGTGACACTGTCAGATGTTTTTCTCAGGAAAACTTTGACTGTCATCACGCTGAATCTGGTATCATCGTCTTGGTTTCTGTGGCGTTAACGAGAAATTTGAATCATCATAACATTGGCTAGCAATAGCGTGCAAACTCTGTTTTTTCAAAGTTGCATCTATTGAAATTGCAGACATTTTGAAATATTTTACAGGTCAAATAATCCATGAAACCCAGAGACAGGCCACACACACACACACACTCACACTCACACCTGAGGGCAACTTTAAGATGAGAAAGAACCAGACTTAGAGAACAAGAAGGTTTGATCTGTGGATATTGTGACTGTGAGGGGAGCTTAACCACTGCACCACCATACAGCCTACAATAACTCAATCTGATTGATCATCTGATTGAGGAAAAGACGAAAGAAACTGTCCATAATGGAATACAAGTTACTCTAAATGGTGTCTGAAACATTGATACTGATATTTATATTGACTTATTTCATTATTTCAAACATGTAAACAAATAAAAACAAAAATTAATGAATGTAGAAGACTGTAGACAAATGTAGAAGGGAATACAGTCTTGAACATGGAAAAGGAGTAGGAAGACGTATAAACTTATTTAGTCCGACCTCCTCTGGTACTAATGCATCTTTATCAATGACTTAGTTCATGAGTGAAACAATATTTGTTCTTAATTTAACATCTACCTGCACCTGATAATGCAGCAATGGAGTTCTGCACCAAGTGTCTTCACATTCATACAAACAGACGTCAGCAGCTCTACAACATTAGACACAGTAGGTTTACTTATGAATTCAACACTATCCACAAAACAAACCATCATTGTGTTTATGAAATACTCTACCTCACAAGAATCAATTCTTTATGTCTCTTTTTTTTTTTATTGAATTATGTTTGATATTTGTTTACCTCAGTTTTATGATACAATCAGTGACACAGACACATTTCAAAGTACTTTATGAATCTATCATTTTCACTTTTCCCCTTAAATTATAACAGAAAACATTGTCTCAACATTACCCAACAATACATCATTATTTGTTTTCTGCATTATTTGAATGGTTTGGACAAACAACTCAGCGTTTTCCTTGAGGTTGTGTCAATCTGAACCTTTTGGTGTGCTGGTCTGATTGGAGCAGGTTGATCCTGACCGTGACCTGAAGTGTGACCCTGCAGGGGAGAATTTCACACTGGAGTCGCCTCTCGTGTGTGTGTGTGTGTGTGTGTGTGTGTGTGTGTGTGTGTGTGTGTGTGTGTGTGTGTGTGTGTGTGTGTGTGTGTGTGTGTGTGTGTGTGTGTGTGTGTGTGTGTGTGTGTGTGTGTGTGTGTGTGTGTGTGTGTGTGTGTGTGTGTGTGTGTGTGTGTGTGTGTGTGTGTGTGTGTGTGTGTGTGTGTGTGTGTGTGTGTGTGTGTGTGTGTGTGTGTGTGTGTGTGTGTGTGTGTGTGTGTGTGTGTGTGTGTGTGTGTGTGTGTGTGTGTGTGTGTGTGTGTGTGTGTGTGTGTGTGTGTGTGTGTGTGTGTGTGTGTGTGTGTGTGTGTGTGTGTGTGTGTGTGTGTGTGTGTGTGTGTGTGTGTGTGTGTGTGTGTGTGTGTGTGTGTGTGTGTGTGTGTGTGTGTGTGTGTGTGTGTGTGTGTGTGTGTGTGTGTGTGTGTGTGTGTGTGTGTGTGTGTGTGTGTGTGTGTGTGTGTGTGTGTGTGTGTGTGTGTGTGTGTGTGTGTGTGTGTGTGTGTGTGTGTGTGTGTGTGTGTGTGTGTGTGTGTGTGTGTGTGTGTGTGTGTGTGTGTGTGTGTGTGTGTGTGTGTGTGTGTGTGTGTGTGTGTGTGTGTGTGTGTGTGTGTGTGTGTGTGTGTGTGTATGCTCTCCTGCCCTATGTCCACAACATGACGTAGGCACATGAGTGTGTCCCTGCAGCGCCAACTAAGGCAAGCCGCGACATTAGAGGCCCTGAAATAGCTTCGGAGGCATTTTAATTGCTTCACTCTGCGACGCTTCAAACAATAAGTATAAGAAAAAGGGTGAAACCTTTTCCAGGAGTGGGATTACCGTGAAAACATGGAGCCAAATTCCATGATTTTAATAGAACAATAAATATCTGGATGACTCGGTTCTTTTTTACGTCCCCATTGTATTATTTGAACTTTGCTCTCTTCCTTCCACATTCTGTCCTGTCACCTTAATCCCATTTTTCTTTCAGATGTCTCCTCTGGCTGCAGCATCCAGAATCACTCCACTGCTGTGCATTATGACTCCACAGTATTGTGTTACCCCGGGGAGGGGAAAGTGTTCGGTGTGTGCTGGCCGTGTTTGTCTTTAATCATGGTGAAAGTAATAGCCGAGTCATGTGCACGGAGCTGCACAATGAGGTGCTGAAGTGCTCCGTGAGTAGGAAACTTCACACAAACACAGGAAGCTGAGTGTTTCTCACAGAGAGCAGGAGTCTGTGCTGCGATGGGGCTCCCAGATTAACCAGGGGCCAGGGAACCTCCTTATTGTTGCACCGCTCTGTCTGCAGACACGTCAGA
This sequence comes from Blennius ocellaris, assembly GCF_963422515.1. NCBI lineage: Eukaryota > Metazoa > Chordata > Actinopteri > Blenniiformes > Blenniidae > Blennius > Blennius ocellaris. The sequence continues at coordinate 8,717,199 of NC_137659.1, forward strand.
GACACTGATCTGCAGCTCAATGTGGAAAAGGGGGGGAGATATCCTGAAAGCTGGGGCAACTTTTCCAGTAACTTCACACAGGTGAATGGCTGCCTTTCAACTGCATCAATCTTCATCAATTATGTTAGAATTACCAAACAGGAGGATTTGAGTCAAATGTCAAACAGCCTGTCTTATTAATCTGCAGTTCGGGATGGATTGTGTAATAAATATTCTCCAGTCTACCACAATGTTGTCCAATGTTAAAAAGGAAGAGAAGTAAAAAAAAAAAAAAAAAAAAAGAGAAGACATTTAAAGTACAACAGAGACCTCTAGTGGTCACAGATCTTCTCGCTATAGTGCTTTTTTTTTCCTTCTTTTTTTCCTTTTTTCCTCGTTCTCTTTTCATTCTTTTCTTTCTCATTTTACTGCCTGTTTTTACAGTGAAGCACTTTGGTCGCCTTGACCACCAACCACTGCGCCACTCTATAATGTAAACTTTAAAGTTTTTCATTGTTGTGGCAAAGTACATGTGAAAATGTTGCTACCTTTTGTTTGACCTTACCTTTAAGTTGAATAGTTAGCACCAAGAATTACTGCATTCTCAACAGAAAGCCAATTTTGATTCAAAATACAGTGAAATGTCTCCCCCAAAAAACATTAATGAACGTTGAATTTTGAAGGCTTTTTGCTCGGATGTTTTTATAAACTCACCTTGACAGCATGTCTTTGAGCATAATGCTAGTTTGCTATCTTTAATGGCAACATCACAGTAATCGCAGCACAGGACTTACTATTGTTACTCTGAAGAAATGTGTTTAAAAAAACAAAATCTATTTTTTTCTTAGAAATGTTCAGGCTGGATTGAAGCTGGACAGTTTTGGCCCACTAGCCTCATGCTAAATACCCTTTCTCAAGCTGTCCATCATTTAGAACTCGTCTATAATATTGTAATTGTTCTATAATAACACATTGAGATATATTGCAAACAAAATGTACTCATTGAAGTAAAAAAAAAAAAAAAGGCTAAAACTGAGAAAGTATCAATTAATCTGTATTGCTTTCACATTTGTAATGCATGTTGGTACAATTTAATGAGCTTCACGGGCAGATTGATAAAACAAGAAAAGGACAAAAAAAGAGAAAATAAGTAAAAAAAACAATACATTTAAGGGGTAAAATTTGTGTGATAAATAAGGCTGTGAGAATAAAAATGCTTAAAAATGACAGACAAGCTGATGCTAAAATCACATCAACCAAAATCCAAACACACCTAGTTAAGATACAAGGGCATTATGAGAAACTAAAGGTATAAACGATACTTAAAAACCAGGGAAAACTGAAATTAAATCTCTAAGTCTATCCTTAATCAAACCAGAACAAAACAAAGAAGTGGACGCTAACAACATGGACAGTATCATCTGAACTGATTGATATGAGTTCCATTTTGCTTATTTTAGCACGGACCAAAATGCACATTTGATATGACGCTATTCATTGAGTTTGATCAAACTGGCAGAGCATCACGTTTCCATGACGACAGAGCATGACAACACATGGAGAGCTTGGAAAAAAAAGCAACCATGAGGAAAAGTGGCTCTTTAATGGAGAGAAAAAGGACTCGATCCTGATGTGCTTTATTGTTTTTCATCATGTGTTGTATAAAATCAAAATGCATTGGTCAGGATGGGTCAAACATGATGTGGCCCAGGAGCCACGTCATGGCAATGTGACACACCAGAGGGTGTAATCTGGCCCAGTGCAATAACAATGTTTATTCTTTGAATACAAATAGTTTTGGAAGAGGTTAACAATGGTTGATATTGGGTCGTTACGAATGCTTCAGCATGTGTATCCATGCAGAACAACACAGAGTTTGAGATTGGAGATTTAATTGCTTTGACGGCATTGCAGACGCAGAAGGTTAAGAAAGAAATCTCACCAGGGAGACATCAATAGTTTTCCATCCATCTATATTGCACACACGTCTGCACATGGAGAAACATGCGAACTCCACACAAAAAAGGCCAGAGATGTTCTTTTAAATCACAATGTATGAGATTACTAACCCAATAATACTGCAATAATGCTATATGTTTATGTGCATGCTTCGTCCAGTAACATGCACATTAGGTTTAACTGATGTCTACCAGTATAAAAGACCAGGGAACATGAGTGAATTTGCTGTGTGATGGATGGCGACTTATCAAGAGTGTATAGAGGATTGATCCTGAATAAATCAAACAAGGGCTGAAACATTGGCCTCATGTGGGTTTGTTCTTGTGGGGACCACAGTCTCACTATGCCCTCATCAGTTTGACTCTCTCATTCGAAATAAATCCCTGGATCTGCCTCTTCCTCTGCTTTCGTCAGCTTTCTCATCCAATGCAGCCCCCCGCTCCAATAAAAGCCACTAGATGGCAGATTTAAAGGAGCTCTCACTTAAAGAAAAAAGAAAAGGGAGTCAGCCTACGCAGTGTGTGTCAAGCAGACAGATGGCGCAATTGTTCTACAGATGCTGACGCGTCTGATTGAGAAAACCCTGCTGTATCTTCTGAAAACAACTGGATCGGCCGCCGTGCGTAAATTCTGCGCCGCCGAGAAGCGAGCACAAATAAATGTTTGCACGTCGTCATGCATTTCTCTAAGGAGTTCCTGGAGCCCAATGAGGCAGGGATTTAAAAAAACAACAATTAAAAAAATAAAAAAGTTTATTGAACTGTGCAGAGTTCAAGCAGATGTACCAACTCCCTGTCTGGTTTACGTGATTTTGGCACGCGCTGTCACAGAGGCGCGCGGAGGCTTCAGCAGTCAGGAAAATGTGGAATTAAAAAAAAAACAACGCACGTATTCCTGGCAGTTCATTGGTCCACATTTTCCCTGCGCTGCCACAATACTGCAGACACGTGACCTCCCTGTTTTCACCCACTTAAAACGCGTGTAGCTCCAGAGACGAGCACCACAAACCCCTCCAGAGAACGAGCCGCGGTCCGGACCCGGGTCCATGTCGACGAGGTAGAAGAGGGCGTCCGGGGGAGGGGAGGGGAGGGGGGGACGCGGACCACCGGACGCGGACCATGGCGGCTGCCACGAGCAGCAACGCATCCACGGCCACGCTACAGATCAAGCACTCCAGCATCGAGCAGACGCGGAAACGCATCGACCCGCGGAGGAGGCAAGCGGCGCTGTCCTTCCTCAGCAATATTTCCCTGGACGGGAGACCCGTGCAGGACGATGCGGACCAGCAGGCGGAGGAGGACGACGACAACGCGCTCGAGGCAAGGACTAGACCGAGCCTGGTTTCACCGGAGCGCGCGGCGCACGGAGCGGCTGCCGCCAACGCGGCCGCCGCCGCTGCTGCTGCCGCGGCTGCGGCGGCTGCGGCCACCACGGCCGCGCAGGCGCTCGCCTTCGCAAACCAGGCTCTCCTCGCCAGCAACCGGACCGGCCCGGGGGCGGCTCTCACGCCCGGTCAGGCCGGCACGGAGGCGGAGGGCGACGCTTTCGCCCCCGCCGCATTCAGCTCCCCGTTCTCCGCTGTGCCAGCCTCGGCCAGAGGCAGGCTGCAGACCTACACTCAGGGAATCATACCGGCAACCTATTCCAGGCAATTCTCCCAGAACTACTGTCTGGACGGAGGGCAGATCGAGCAGCAGAGGTCAAGGTAGCTGTGCAAACAAGTGTGTGTGTGTGTGTGTGTGTGTGTGTGTGTGTGTGTGTGTGTGTGTGTGTGTGTGTGTGTGTGTGTGTGTGTGTGTGTGTGTGTGTGTGTGTGTGTGTGTGTGTGTGCGCGTGCGTGCGTGCGTGCGTGTGTGTGGTGACACAAGGGTCAACTCTGCAGGATCTCCATGTTCAGGTCGTTCAACTGTACATTACTGTAAACGGGTGCAAAGATACTTAACTTAAAAAAAAAAAAAAAAAAAAAGCCTCAGAGATGCACCAGGTCAATATTACTTTCACACAATGAACATGCTGGATTAGTGTGAAGAATCTCTAGTATATAACCTACACGGGTCACACTTTTCAGTCAGTCGTTGCCAAAAGTTTCAAGCCAGTGTCGTTTCGCACCTGCTTCGGTATTTGCACTGGAGATCAGTGGTTCCCAACCATTTTCTCTGAGGGTAAACTCTTTGGGTTTACACACCATCTCAGGGTGTTTGGTAGACAGTAGGCAGTTTCAAACTTTCACTCATCAGTTCTTTCCCGTCTGCCCCAGGGCAACTGTGGCTACAGACATACAGTAGTTTACCACCATCCAGTATGGAATAAATGAATAATGCAATGTAAAAGCGTCTTTGAGTGTCTAGAAAAGCGCTTTATAAAACCAATGTATTATTATTATTATTATTATTAATTCTGTTCATGAAGCCGTAAAGCCGCTGCATACTGATTTTTGGCTGAACAATAACAGTAGGGAGAGAATCATGGTCTTTGGTCTATGCTTGAAGTCAGTGGTCCTACGTTGCACTGTGAGACTGGTTCAAGGACTGCCGTGCAACCAAAGACGACCTGCGATCAAAATCCGATGGCGTCAGAAATTTGACGTGATCACGACTGCTGCTATGACCCGTTTGTTACATTTATATAGTGTGTTTTGTTGGAAAAGGAAAGCCATTAACAGTAAATGCTAACAAGTACCTACTTCAAGCTCCCTTTGCAAAATCAGCACCCCAAGTTGCCCTCTCTCTCTCTCTCTCTCTCTCTCTCTCTGAGCCATGACTCTCCTCCTCTTCCTTTTTATTGGTAACTCTCTTGGTATACTCTTTTTGACTGATTAATGTTTCTCTTTAGCCTGACACTGCACAATCCCCCCCCCCCCCCCCCCCCCCCCCCCCCCCCATGGCTCTATAACACTTAACCTTATTAGTTTTGTGAAATAAACAGATTAAATGCAGACTCGCCTATTTTTGAAACGTTCAAAATGAGTTTAACCCCCTCAAAATCAACCAAACCCCCACACCCCCTCCATGGATCTTTGTCACTAGACAACAAAGAGACTGATAATAAATTAAAAAAGATCACCTGTTTTAAAGGTGAGCTATATTTTGTGCTTTAATAGGAACTATGTACGACATGTCTACTACACCCATGAAGGGAATGTGTACCAGCCAATTACAGACAGGTGAAGAGGCCACTCAATGTAATTGCTCTGAGGTGTGTGTGTGTGTGTGTGTGTGTGTGTGTGTGTGTGTGTGTGTGTGTGTGTGTGTGTGTGTGTGTGTGTGTGTGTGTGTGTGTGTGTGTGTGTGTGTGTGTGTGTGTGTGTGTGTGTGTGTGTGTGTGTGTGTGTGTGTGTGTGTGTGTGTGTGTACCCTGCCTTCCAGCCTCCCAAGAACCCTGAATTAGATGAAGATGCATTGTCTGTGACAAACCGAGACCAGTGTCTGCCTACATAGAGGGACTTTTCTGAATCAACTACATTCATCCTTTTCGTCTTTTAGGTTCTTTTCTGTGCTCTAGCCCCATCTTCTGTGATATATTTGACCTTCAAACAAATACATACAACAGTGCACCATTCATTTAATAGATCACACGCTGCCTTTTCAAAGAATTTAATTGGTATTTTCACTCTACAATTCAGCACGCGTGGTAGTACTAGTAGTCGAATTCTATTTGAAGGAATGAGCATACTTTGTTGCATAGTTTAGAATTCAACAACATAATGAAGGCAATTCAAGTTTCACAATTCATAATAAGAGCCAGATTTAGCTTCAGAACCTGTGTTGCAGGTCCAATGTGGTCCATGTGACCTCATATTGAGCCCCGAGCTCAGAAAGAAATGAAGATTTGAGGTAGATGATTTGCACGAGTTTGCATCAGCGTGGGTAATGATACACTCGGTTGGTGAGGGATTGAATCACTGTAGCATTGCCCTTCGAGGTTTTTACTTCAAGGGCAGAATGAATGCTTTTTTTTTGCACAATATCTCACCACGCCACCTCGCGGTACAACGCAGTAATGTAGGACAATGGTTAGCCTGCTCACTTAAGTGTTGCACGATTCCCTGCTTGGAAATGTAGTCATCTCTCCATATTTGGACGAAAAAAAAGAACTGGTCTTTCATACCAGAGCAAACAGCAGGCACCGAAAGCTCAGCTGTTTATATATTTGTGCAATGCAGGTGGCTGTAACCTTAGGATTCCCAGGTCCGTGCTGGAATAATAAATACCATCACGTGTGAAACAGCTGAGGAGTTGCAGTCTGGTTCCTCCCACCTGTTTGCTTTATTTCTGTTCTCCCTCCTTGCATACCTGCTCTCACCTCGCATTATATTTAGTAAATGTCTTTAAAAAAAAAAAAGAGAGAAACAAACAAACCCCACACCTGCTGCCTCCCTCTCCTCCTCACTGTGACGTCGGCATCCTGTAATCCTACACCTCCGTCTCTGCTCTGCAACCTCAACGTCCTCCGTATTAATTTATTTGTTTCCCCCCCCCCCATCTCCGCGATTAAAAAGCAGTGGGCTCGAAGGGTCCGACGCCTCAGCGGGCGGGACGGCTGTCACTACCAGTCATCTCACTGTCAGAACCTGCTGTCAAACCCTCTAAACCATTCAAAGCCCTCACCCAAATCCTGCTCTCCCTTAGGGTCCGCTGCCAGATGACTCAGGAAGTTGCGCTTCGCACTCAATAAGCTTTCAGTTCTCACTGCACTCGTTAAAATAAATAAATAAATAAATAAAATCACACAACTGAGCTGCCGGCTTCTAATTTGTTGCTCAGTTGGTCAAGTGGGCCGTTTCCGATTTAGCCGTTCAACCCCTCATCTTGAGGAAAATGCTTGAATCTTTCTTGAATGGTGAATTGACTTCATGAACACGGTTATGCAACACTCAAGATGGGTTTTAATCGCGTTGCTTTTTCAGTTTGTTTGCCCGACTGATGAAACACACGCCGATGAATGAGAGCAGTGAAACTTATGACACCAAATTACATTTTGACTCCCCTCAGAGCGATCGTCGCATGGCAAATGTTTTAAGTCATAGATACAAGCGCTCATTACAGCCACTTCAGTTCAAGACAAAAGACCTGGATTTGAGAGAAGTCTGTAGACTTTATAGAGTGTAATGGACGCAAACTTTAAAAAAAATAACAAACTTGAAGGCAGAACTTGTTAAAATGGTTGTCGACTTTATATAAAACCTTCAGATATAAACAGAATTTGACTAGCACGGGAAGTGTTTGGCATTTTATTGCCTTACAGAGCCCAACTGCAGTGAGCATTAATAACACAATAACAGCCACGAGCATGTTAGCCGTTAGCTCATAGTTGTTTTGCGATTTATTCCGGAACGTTTACCCATATAGGTCCAAAAATCGAATCGGTTGGTCCTTGGATGACGACAAATCATCCCTGAGGATTTCATGCTGTTCGGGTTAATAGTTTTTGCAAAAACGTCGTTAACATACATACAGACAAAAACACAATCTTCGCCCCAATTTTTGTTGGCAAAGAGCCGTCAAATAAAAAAAACAAGGGGGAAAAAAAAAAAAAGCAAGTGATGTGAGTTCAGACGGCTTTCGAGGCACAATGTGGTTCACACCCTGTCACATTGAGAAATATGGTCGGATTTGACATGTACAAGTTTAGACTTGATACTAAGTAACACGTTCAAAAGAAATCAGACACGTTGGCTCAGTTATTCTGTCGAGAAGTGTTTTGAAACAGAGTTATCGCAAGTCTTTCTTGAATTAGGATTTTATGCCTTCCACAATTCAGAGTGTCATTTAATGCGTTTACACACTGGCAGAAATACCAAGTACAAAGGTAGATTGTTGCATGTTCCACATGTAGAAGTGTCCTTGAGCAAGACACTGAACCCCATCAGCTCCCTGGAGCGCCGCAATGTGGCTGCACCGCTGCATCCTAGAAATAGTTAATTTGGGAAAAATTGTAAAAAAGGAATCTCCCCAAGGGGATTAATAAAGTTAAATTCTCATAGTGGAAGAGTCTGGAGGCTTAACTGACCTGGATACAAACCCAAATAGTTCGCTTCCTGAACACAAAGGAATTGGAAAAAGATTAAATATATATTTTAATTTGAATTTTATATCCAAGTGACAGATCAACAATCTACCTTTGTACTTGGTATTTTTGCCAGTGTGAAAACACATTAAATGAAAAAAAACAAGGTGTAAATTTCATAAACCTGGCTTTTGTACGCGGTCGCATTCAGTTTGAATTTGACTTGTATGCAAGCCTCTCAATTTTTCTGGAACGTGAAATGCACTTTAGATCAAAATGGGCATCGAACGCTTGTCGGCCTGGAAGAGTCTTCAGTTCTCAATATTTCACAGCCGCGGTGACTCAGTCAGTTCAAGTACAGTGCAGTCAAACCCTTCCTGTGTTATTCTCCTATTTGCCCGGTGGATGTTCTCATAAAGTGAATTCTAACGAGGAATGAGCATGGTGCTGATGGAGCGCCGCCACATTCGCCCGGCGCGCGGACAGACGAGCGCTCTCGCACAGTGCCCGGCTTGTTTTGGGAGGGCAGCTGGTGGAAACGTGTCCAGAGGTCTCTGGCTGGGGAGAGGCAGGATGCCCGGGCTTTTCTGAGAAGCAGCCTGCCTCCTGGCTCTGTGTTTTCTGTCCACCGCTTCCTCTCCCAGGCGCGTCGGAGACACGCTTTCCCCTCAGACTTGTTGGCCTTCGGTCCTGCTCCCACTCAGGAAGTCGCAGAGCCTCTGATGTTCCGCCAGAGTCGACTTTCTGAGGCCCGGAGCGACTTTACGCGTCGTGTCCTCGCTTCGGTCTTTGCTCAGATTATCGTTCCATCTATTGGCAAAATCCGCTTCTTAATCTCTCCCATGACCGCCTGAGTAAACTGAAAGTTTGAATAATTACTTTCATATCGTGTTGTTTCTGGTCCCTGTGGGCTGCCAGGTGCCCATGGGCACTGTGGTGCTCACCCCTGGACTGGAGCATGTGGTCACTCTCTTTACTATGTTGTAGTGTTATGGCTCTTTTGTGCCTGTAGCAACAGTCTGGACTGTAACTGAGTTTACACAACAAAGTGAGAGCAGCAAAGTTTTGACATGTTTTGGCAATAAGAGTCACTGAAAACAGAAAAAAAAACCAATAAAAACAACAGCAACCAGTTTTTCCAAATATTCCCGTCTAAATGTGAACCCTAAGTTGGCACTTGCTTTATGTTGGTGTTTGTGTAAAGTCTTAATTTATCTTCCATATGTAAACGATACACAAAGGCCATGCTTCACCGCAAACCACCGCCGTGCAGCCTCTGTCTGAAAGGTTCATTAATACTGAACATAATTTGCAGATTTTACAGCAGGTTATGCTGCCAACTAGGCCACATCAGTTTCAAGGACATTCTTGTTTACTTTAACAAGACGATGTCGACTCGCATTTTGTCCATCCAGATGTTAAAACTGGAGCAACGACCTGTGGACTAAATTTGATATCTGAAATCCGGGAACAAGAGGACAAAAACTGTTGGGCAGAAAAAGCCCTCATTAAGTAAGATTGTTTTATTTTAACGCGTTTCCTTTATCAAAACGTCCAACAGCCTTCACACGCTCAGTTGGTAAAAGTGAAGGTTCAAATGTGAACAGGTTCAACTTGTGGGGAACGCGGTGTTTAAATCAAAAGCATCTAATTCATTTAATTTCCAACAATTTGGTTATTGTTTTTACACGACACTTTAAATTGACCCTTGGATTGGGATTCAGTCTTTTTCTTTTTACGAATGAATAAAAGATATGCTGGTCGAGCCCATTTGTACTCTTGGTGTTTTCAGAGCTGTTTCCCACATTTTCTCATAGAAAGGCTGTGCTCTTGACCCCACAGTCTCTGATTTACCAAAACCTTACAGTGAAGCCAAACAAATGTTTGACATTAACAAACCAAAGGGGCCGACAAGAAGAAAACCAATGAGCAGCTCTCGACGGGGGTACGAGATCTTCGAAGATCTTTTTTTTTTTTTTTTAAAGGGAAGTTGATTTTGATCATCTTACAGCAGCCAAACAAAGCCTTGGTGGACTTCTGTCTCTATGTTTTCAGTAAAAATGATTTGTGTTTGCTCCGCCGCTCTCGTCGTGTTAACAAGCACATACCATGACATTTATCTTCAGTCAAGCCACTTTGAAGACCATGTTCCCTGGAGAGCAGCCAGTTGGTCTCATATTGCTAAAAAAAAAAAAAAAAAAAGAGGATGAAACATGGGAATTTCCAAGGTTTCGACATCAGTTGGCAGTATAATGCAATCCCATCTTGAGTACAGACAAACACATTGTGCTTTAGCCAATTCAGCACAGATATTTATGATATTTCATGAGTTAATCGAATATATCTAGTCGGTATCCATAGAACTGGTTATTGACTCAAAAAAAGATAATTGGAGGCACGAGTCTCAAACCTTGAGTTTAGAGCCACAGTGACCGATTTAAAAACATCAAAACATCTTGGATTTACTATTCGCAACAAGGTTCTGCTGACGTGAGCCTGGAACAGGATCTCTGAAATCCTCCAGTCACGAATTGCTGCGCTGACGAGGTTGCAAAGCAATCTAAAAGACGTTACACATTTACCAGCCCACCGTTGGACAAATTGTCTCCAGAAGGGAATGATTAGGGACTTTGATTACGTGAGAGTTCTTTTTTTTTTCAGGTACTGCACTTGTACTCTGAGAAATCAGCAGAGCTGCTGAACATGTCCATTCATGAATACTGTACTCCAGACATTGGACAGGCATTAAAGCCCCCTTGGCCTTGACACTTAACAATGCTTCTGGGAAAACGTTTTACGCAATGATGCAAGATCGACTGTTGATGAAGAACCTTGGGTCATAATGTTTGTGAACTTCTAGAAGCATGGAGGAGGCAGCATCAAGGTGTTTTGCAAATGTGTCATGATCATGGTAGTTGTGTTGCAAAAGACCGACTATTGTTTCCACGCTCACTGGTTTCATTTGCCGCAAATTCAAAATGGTAGAATTATTAAAAAAAAAAAAAAAAAAAAAAATGACTGAAGATTTGTGTGACTTTATTGCAATTGATCATTCAGTCTCAGCTGGTTGAAATTGGAGCACGTGAAAGAGCAGTGCTATGTGGAAAATTAAATCTCAAAGCACATCAAACATCATCTGTATTAAGCGTTTGTTTTTATCACAAGCCGTATGTTATTGTCAAACTCAAACCAGGGCGTCATGAAACCCAGTGAACACGTGACTAGTTTGTTGTTAGGTTAAGCACTTTTCGGTCGTCTGTATTTGTAACCTAAATATAGAAGTTATCACACTTTATGGCCAATTGTCTCTGTCATTGTATGTGTTTGACTGTTCAATCGCCACGTCTGAACAGTACTTGAGATTTATGGCTTCATTGCTTGACGCCACTAAACCATATCTTTTCTGATATCTTTAAAAAATATATTTTTTTTATTGCATGTGGCTGGTTCTGCCCAAATCGCGTTGATAAAACACGCTTAAGCGAAATGACTGGAGACAATAACGGCGCTTGTTTTGAGGACACAGAGCTGCTTGTTGCTGCTTTGACGCTTCCGACTGATCTCAGATAATGTCAGACTGCACTGAAACGCACCACTGTGAACTGCAGCTGGAAAACGTGTGCGCGCGTGTGTGTGGCGTGCGGGAGAATAAGTGTCTTAGTGTGTGTTATTGTTTCCGAGATTTGTACCAGTCTGGAAAACATGGTTCGGTGTTAAAAGCACATCCAGCTGATCAAAGTCCTCACCGCTCAGTCGTGGAGTGGAAACATCATCCTCCGCTAATTGGTGAACGGTTATTTGAAGCAGCCCGGAATGTGGATCGGAAAAATGACGCACGGAATAGAGAGAAATGTCTCCGCAGAGTTAAACTTTCTTCACGTCCTGTTACTGATTGGAGGATGTGCAAACTCACGGGGTGCAAAGGTGGACTGCGAGAAAAGATTTACAGTCCGCCTTCCGTGCCTCAGCTCATTTTCCTCATCAGTACAATTAGAAATAATAATAAAAAAAGTTCAAGCTGATGCGTCGGCATCGTTCCTCAATGTTGCCTTTCGCACCATCATTTTAGCCTATAATCTGGATTATTGGGGCACTCTCCAGGACGTCAGCCAGTTTCCTCTGTTTGAGTTGGTTTAAAATTTATATTTAAAGAAAAGCAGTTCTCTTCAGTTCATTTTTCCACATTGCCTTTTATTAACGTCATCGCCCCCCCCTAATCCCCCCCCCCCCCCGGGGTGGGTCAGTTTGTGTCCTCATCTTATCTTAAAGCAACAGGATCTTCAACGTTACCGAGCGTTTTATCACGACAGACCGGAGACTAGTGTCTGCTTACCGTCATTTCACCACTAATGTGTTAATTTCTACAAGTTTCAATGTGCCCACTTATTAAGGCTGACTAATGAGCGGGATTATGTTGCTATTATGACACTCAACATGCTATTAGAAGCTAATTTTGGAAGGGCTCGGGCTTACTCAGCCGTCACATGTGGGTTTGTGTTTGAAAACTGGCAGCTGATCTCATAAAAAGAGGTCCAGCCAGAATTAGTCTGCTGCATCGGGTGACTGAAAGTGTGAAATAAAGGCCATCTGTGACCAAATGTGTTATACAAAGTGCTTTCAGGCCCGACTTGTTATCCTCTTAGTGGCCGCGATCCTGGAAAATTCTCTGTGATCATTAGCCACGCAGGCTCAACAAGGGGGCTGTTGATTGACGGCGGCCATAACTCGGCTATCCGAAACTGGATTTTATGAATTAATCACAGAACAGCGTCCAGAGAGAGAGAGAGCTGGACGCCGTTTTTAGACTATATTTTCAAGGCGGAAGGAGTGCATACACATGCTTTGTGCTGGATCTTGAGCCTTGGCGCAGAGTACTAAAGCAAAGTATGACTGTAAGAGAGAAGTTCCTGCAGATATTTGAAGTCAGTGAGTCATTATTTAATCATTGTCCCAATAGATAATACTTTACTTTTAACCCCTGTGGATAAATCATGGATTTAATCTTATTTATACAACGCCAAACCAGGTAAAGACTGAATATGTTGTTGAAATGCGTGCCGATTGTGGTATAGCATCATTTATTTATTTATACCTCATTATTTTTACTGACTTTCTACCAAGGTAACTCTGTTTTCATTCTAAATGTCCTCTTGAACTAGAAGTGTCCAAACTATGGCCAGCGGTGGCCGGTGTTTTATGCTTAATTACCTGAGAGCTTATTGTAAAATTAGAGTGCAATATGTCACATGCAATTAAACTTGCAGATATTCTTGTAATTTTGTGAGCTGTAACACTAACTTGAACAATCTACAAAAACAATTTGCAGTCTTGAGTGGTTCTGAAGATTGGTGGTTCTGCAGATTCTAACGCAAGTTAAAAAGTTGCCTTTTCAGTGGCTCCGACCATCATTTTAGTGTGAACGGACACCTCAAATACTACAAGAGTTTTGCATTTTCACTTGAGAACGCTGTGGACAATCTGTGTCGTATGCAAAAGTAACACAACGTTAGCAGTAGGGATGCAATTAAAATATTTGTGATCACATCCCGAAAGAAATCTATATTTATTTATAATTATTGTATTTAAATGCACATTTAAGTGTTTTCGGAAGACTGATGTGTGGATCGATTACAACACTGCCATCTAGCAGCTAAACAAGGAAGTGCATCAATGTCCTTTGAGCTATCAGACGTGGTTAAAGATGGATGGTGTCATTTCCTGTAGAAAATATCCACCTTGCTTGAAACGCTGTAATATTGAAGTTGTGTCGACTGTTTGATCTGCATTAAATTGCTAGATTACATGAATACCGAATCCTTTTATTCCCTTCATCAAGCCAGTCTGACCTCAATCTGAGTGGAACATGACCTTCTGTTGATTGTTACAGCACACTTCACACACACACACACACACCATTTTAGGTATTACTGTGCAAGTGACATTTATTCAGTGGCGCCTTTTAACTAAATTGCTTTGAAGCTCTGTGTGCGTGTGCGTGTGCGTGTGCTTTTTCTCAGTTGTAGGGTTTTGACTTTAACTTGCCGTTTCCGTTTTTGCCTCTCCAGACGAAGACTCATCTCTCAACGCTCTTCGCTTGAAACTCTTGAGGACATTGAGGAAAACGCTCCTCTGCGCAGGTAGCAGACCACACCGAACACACACACACACACCCATTCATAGAATAAAATGTTGGCGTAATGCATCTCCATTGGCACCGTTTCCCTGTTTAATTCTCCGTGTTTGTTTTGCATGCAAGATGCCGAACCCTATCGGGTTCACCCCGACCAAAGAGCTTCAAGAAGGTCCACTTCATAAAGAACATGAGGCAACACGATATGCGCAATGGAAGGTACGAAGGCAAACAGCGCCGTGGCGGCAGTCGATACGAGTGCTGGCTGAGCGGGTGGCAGGCTGCCCCAGTCAATGAAGTGCAGCTTGGATGTTTCTCACATTACCAGGCCCATTCACAGAACGCCACTCCAACTCAGAGCCCACGATCCTCTGAGACAAATCTTTTTTTTTTTTTTTGATCGCTGTTAAAAGATTTTTTTACAACTCCACCTCCAATCACTCTCAGTGTTGAATGTCAGATCACAGCGAATGAAGTACACATAACCCCAAATCTGTGGCGCAGTTGTTTATGTGAGCATTAATGACGCCGATCTCATCAACCAAAGAAGTTCTGCCAACCTTTTTTTCTTTTTTTCCAGATTCAGTGTCTTTATAATTAATTGCATATTTACGTCTTGAAAGGATGATATTGTGGAAATACGGGTAGACCTCGATACTGCAGCTGCTTGGTTCTATAGTTTTCCCAGTTGGATTCTGAACCAAGTAGCGTTTTAGGTCGTGTTTGTGTTGCTGGCGAAGCAGTGGCGTATCTGTCAGGTACAGCTGTCAGCCCCTTTTTACGTGAGAGTAATAGACTGGAGAAGTTTATTGACGGTTACTGTACGCAGAAAACAATGTAGTGTTCGTGCAAGGCTGATCGCTAAGTGTTGCAGTTGTGTAATATAGACCCAGCAATTATGATGGAAACGTTCAGGCTCCTTTTAGCTGTTCTTCATAGTATGGATGCAGTATTGTTTTATTTCGACCTGTTTGATGCTAAATGTACCAACGCGTGCAGGAAAAACTGTTTTCGGAAACTCGTAACACCATTGTCATTTTGTCAAATAACTCGAGCCTTAAAAGGAGTCGGATTAGGTTTATATTTCTTTCAGATACAGGATCTAGGATGTAGTACAACTCTTCAGAGTTCGTGTCCGTTTTAAGTTTTCAAGGCCATCTTAAAATACTTTTGTTTTACTCAACACTAGTTTATAATATACACTAATATGGTCAAAGTAATTCCTCTTTTTGTGTATCGGCTTTCATCTACACTACAAAAATTTACATTATTTTTGAAATTCCACTTTTGTGTCACTGTCGCATCCAGTTTGCAGTAATCTGAGTTTTTGATGATAGTGATCAGTTAGTTCAACTTTGTTGAGCGCATCGCTTCATTCAGAGGGAAGAACGAGGTGCTGGTGTGACTCACTATACCGTCTTTTTCTTGGTGTTAGACTTATTGCAACAATCTTAAGTAAATCAATTGTCTTAGATAGGTTTAAGTAGAAAAATACTTGAATGTATAACAAGCTGTATGTGAGTGACTGTAGAGTTCAGGTTGACCATTTGCTTTGTCGGTAGTAGTTACTTTTACTAAGGGGTGCAGTTCTGATTAATATTTTTTCTATTCGTTTTGATGGGCTGAATTAAAACTGGATGCTTAAGTGACTCAATACACCACCTTGTGGTAAAAAAAAAAACTGGAATTACAAATTTGAGAAACTGCCAACACAACTCCTTTTTTTAGGCTATGCTTGGGGGTGTTACATAAATATATCACATACTTAAAAGTTTTGTATGATTTGAACTATTCATCACTTTCATCCGTAAACCACTGACTTTGTGTGCTGCACCACTTTGCTCAAGTTTCAGTTCATTCTTCTTTTTCTTTTTTTTAACTGAAAGCGCTCTCTAATTTGAAATGTGGATCATGTCAGAGAGATGCTGATTAGCTTGTCTATCATTCTTGTTTTTATAGGATAGTCCTTATCAGTGGCAGAAGATCCTTCTATAGTGTATTTTCTGTCCTGCCCTATCGAGATTGTAGCCAAGCAGGGTATGTATCCTACAGCATGCCGAACTTTGTAACTCCGTCCAACCTGTGTTCCCTCTTTTCCTTTTTGTCCTCTCATCCCTCTTTTTCTGTGGGCACGCTCTCCCTTGAAGGTTTGGTTTTTAGTGGATGCATTTTTTTCTGGAAATGCTTAAGAAATTACACAAACCGTGTGCTTAAAAAAAAAAAAGGGCTTGAGAGACTAGATTGTAGCCTAATGCAATGCTTGTTGCTTGTGTTGCTTTTTCCATGATGGCTGCGGTGGCTTTTAGGTACTCATCTTTTTTTTTTTTTCCCTCCCAATTCTACTTCATTTTTATGTGTTGCTTTGCTATTTGGCAATTAGCGAACGCTTTTTCTTTGGGTTACGGGTTCTTCTCACAATTGGAAATGCTTTTTAAGATACTGTGATGATTGATATTGTGGTGGTGATATGCTGGTGAAAAAGACTTTTTTGGTGGTAGGGCTGTACGATATAGTGCAAATTCCAAGATTAATTGTGTTTCAATGCACTGTGCATTAATGCAAGATTGCTTGTAGTACCAGTGTCTCAATACAGGATAAGATTATTACAGTTTGCATGTTTAACTGATATCGTGCAGCCCTACTTGGTGATGTATTGTTGATTGGTGTGAATGACAATGTACAGTTGTTAAATGATATACATCAGTTGTCCTTAATATTTTGGCCTGCCTCCTCTGGGGGGTGCCAAGAAGTTTTAAGGAGGGAAAAATCTGTGGTTCAAGGGGGATACCTTTTTGATTTGATTTTATTAGGACACATTTTTAGCATTCAGTCATTTTAATTGCATGGACTCAAATGGAATTATGAAATAAGCTTTGTTAGCCCAGCCCGATCTGACCAATAGGATAACGGCATAATAACCATCAAATCCACATTCTTGGATCACTTACATCGGTTTCCTGTGTTTATTTAGTAACGTCTCATCAATTACTTTGAATTTCATGAAACACTATTTTATAAAACTGTAAAAAGTTGCAAGTTCCAACATTATTCTATTTTTAACAATATGCAATCCTGTTGCAAAATATCTTGAAATGTACCCACTTTACAGCATACAGTATGTTTTTGCTGATATACTTATAGAAAAATTATATTTCATGTCTTACTTTTAATATTTTTCCAAGTCAACGTTTTCCTGTGGACCGGGTTGGAGCCTCGCAGTATCGGCACGATACTCGATTCTAGTATAGCTGCATCCCGAGATACTGGAAAGAAACTCATGTGAAGTCATTTTTGTGTGAACATGGGCTTCATGTATTCTCACAATATTCTGTAGCTTCCTTCCCTTCCTCTTTTTAAAAAAAATCCTTAATGTGGATGTGCAGAGGCCCTGGCTGTGTTGGGGTCGCCGCCCCTGGACTCTGCTCTGACCTCCGCCTGCCTCAGTCACATGCAGTGTGTGTTTTGGAGGAAGTGAAAGAGAAAGGGGTCAAATAAACACGCGAGAACACAAAGCGCTCCATGCCGGGGCTTAACCCGCAGCATAACAGGCTCATTCTGCTGGAATCCCCTAAAGCGGCCAATCCGTGGCATGTGAAGGGTTAATACACCCCCCACGGAGATCCAATAAGCACATCTGACTCCTGCTCACTCGGTTTACAGTTAGTTTTCAAGGTTTGACTGCATGGAGTTTTGCTTCTACCTGTCCTCCTCTTGCTTCTTTCTCTGAATTTACTCTGCTGCTGCAATAACAAACTGCAATGCAGCTTAGACATGATGATTATATTTACGGTATTCAGAATATCTTCACAAATACATGCATTTAAAGACATTCGGTAACTTGCAAAGTGTGAAATAGCTCATATTGAGCAGCACAAAGAAAATAGAATTTAATAAGAATCTGCCAATTATGAAAGTACTTTAGGAATCTTGAAAAATTACTGTTAAAAATTTCCAGAAACCATGAGCAGGGAGCTGCAAGAAGCCTTTTATTGGGAAACTCAAATATTACTACAACCCAATATAGGTGACATTTGTGAGAGCAGGGTGCTTTCCTATCTTATCTCATTATCCAGGTTTTTTGGTTAAATTGGTTCATGTAAGTGTATATAGCTTAAATTATGTATAGTTGCATATAGCACTATTGTTGTAGAAGCAGATGCCCAAAATGCAACAAAAATTTCCACTTAAATATTTTATATAAATGGTTAAAACATTAAACATTTTTATATGCCAATATTAAAAAAATAACAAAGCTGGACATTTTTAAATTTGTGTCATTATATGAATACAATATGTTAAGTGTTACAGTAGGAATACAATTTCAGTGAAATTTGTATTTGTACTTTTTTTGGAGTTGCTGCGAGGCTAGCAACAAATGTATTGTTAGAACAAATTGGCTTGAACTGTTAAATCTTAGAAAGTTTCACTAGAATTTAGAAATACGCCTTTTTACAACTCTTTTCTAACGCAAGCATTTGGTCCGATTTTTCAGAAAGCATGTATCCGTGGAAACGTGGTCAATCTGTTTTAGCATGAGCGCTAAACCTATAATGCCAAGTGACGGCTATTTGACAACTTGTTTCCATTGCAACACAATTTTAAAATGAGGTTGTGTAAACCTAATTTTTAGTTTTTAACATTTTACTTGAAGCCTAATTTGCTGTGATAGAAACTTTTTGTATTTGTTTTTTTTTTTATTTCTAGAATTTATGGAAGTTAGTTTATTAAGCATATTAACAGTAACCAGAGATAAACACAGCTTGAACTCAGTTTTTAACTAAAACTTAGTTTGCAAATACAAACCGATTGAAGGGTACTATTTACCATTTCTTTAGCCTCTATAGTTTCACCTAGCGTTTTGCTAGTTAGCTTCTTCTTTTATTATGAATAGTTAAAAAAAAAAAAAAAAAGCTTAGTTGAGTTTGTTTTTGACAAATTGTTTAAATTACCTATAGTTTAAAAATATTCTAAGGATCTGTTAACTGTATGCTTCTTTTGCCCAATGCCTAATTTGCTATGATAAGAACTTATTTTGGAGTTTTTATTTCTTGTAGCACGCTCGCCAGGAAGTGGTCAGTTTAGCATATTGATGAAAACTTAAAATAGAGTTTGTTATATAGTTTTAGGATGGTCACGTGTTTGCTAAAAACTGAGAAACAGTGATCCAATCGGCACTTTAACACCATCGATTCCACTCTTCAGTCCAGTTTAAAGGAACGTGGTGTCGCGTTGTGGTTGTATCGGACCGCGGTACGAACGTCCTGCAGCTTTTGCCTGTGAACTCTGCATGTTTGTCTCTCTGCTGGCATGAGCCTCCTTCACGTTGGGTAACACTCCTGGCACAGGAGACCAGATCTGGTTGGACAAATTACATGGGTCAAATGCAGAGGACAGAATTCCCTCACAGGGATTAATAAAGTAAAAAGTTTAGTGTTTTGGATGGAGGTGGGAGACGTCTGAGCAGTGGGGGAGAATTAAATTCCAGCGCTGAGCTGTTTAAAGTATTTGCTCGTAAAGCAACCAGCAGGGGTCCAGGTTCTTTCAGGCATGTTTATATTTATCGTTTCTGTTCCTGCTGCTCGATATAGAAACATGGATGGGCATGATTAGCATTTTGCACGGATTGTAGCACTACTAACATTCAGATTTCTTTCTTTTTTTTCTTTTATTTTCAGTCAGTGATCCCGATTCATGCATGTGACTAAACAATACCAGCTCTTTCTCTCATTTTCTTCTCATTTCCCCACGCTTCTTCTATTTTTTTTTTTTCTTTTTTCTGGATTGCTTCATAGAAAAAGCTCGTCTGTTTTCTCTTCCTTTTCTCTTTTATTTAATTGTGTGGTAAGGCATCCTCTGCCTGGGGATCTCTGTCAACACTGTGTCCTGACGTGCCCCCTTCTGTCAGATAACACTGTTTTCAATACAACACATTGGCCTCAGGAGTCGTCAAAACACAGGTGGAGTCATGTGGGGATCGACCGGGAGCGGGGGAAAAAAACAAAAAAAACCACACTGTTGAGAGTTCAACCTCAGCTGTCAAAATACCAGCGTGATCATTTTCCCTTTTAGACGGTCTAATTTTTAGAGTTTACATCCAAGGAAATCTCCTCTGTCAGTGTAGGCATTCTAAATTGGCCTCTAATGCAAAAACTCGCAGATTATCGTATTTTCTGAGCCTCCATTGCTACTCTGTTTGACTGATAATGCAAGCAAAATTCCCAAGTTGCACAATAAATGTGGTCTGAATTAGCCTAAAAAGTACTGTATTGTCTGCACTATTACAGCAGAATGCCGCTGCAGTACTACAAAAACCACTGTTTTAATGTTTTACTGACAAAGCAAGAAAACTGTCACCAGAAAGAAAAAGCCACAGCAGAATTTAAAGTAAAAATGATCAAATGTGCATCAGAAAGAGTTCAGACCATTTTGAGAAACTTGGGAGGGACTGGAGAGAATCAGAGAAATTGTCACGACGAAGTAAACCAATGAGGATAATCGTTGGCTAAAAGTACAACGAAAAAATTGTACAAATATGAACCAGTGCAACTTGTGCATGTGAAATAATGGAATAATAAATTACATGAATGACATAATGCAGTAATTAATATTGGATGTTATTGTTAGAGTTAAAGTGGCTACATTTCCAACTGTCTTCAGATGTCTAACAATTTCAAACAATACCAGCACAAACAAACGATCCAGTCACATTTAACGAGCAGACAGATTAAGTTTTTCTTCTTTTGGACCCAGTCAGCTGCATGTTCTGAGCTGCAGACATTAGATATATGGATATTTATCCACTGCTTTGCTCCACTGACACACTTTGCCCCTCCCCAGCCGGCTGCGTCTGCTCCAGAAATAAGGCCTAAGAATGAAACTCCACCGTCCCTCCATCCCCTTTAAAGGCACGCTTTGCTTTCCGAGGCCAGCCGATGAGATCAATGCAGAGAGGAGAGCCAGAACAGGCCTCAGCAAGACAGACAGGAAAAAAAAAAGAAAGAAAGAAAGAAAGAAGCTGCAGCCTGATGTGTTGAATGGAGCTCTAAGAGGCCTGTGCTTGTTAGGGATGTCAAGCTGGAAGGAGGACGCCAGCGCCACCCGTCGGGAGGCGTCAGCGCCAAGGAGATGGTGATCGGCCTGGAGGGGGTGGAGCTGGGAGCCGACGGAAAGGTGAGAAGACTCACAGACGTCGACATGTGAATAAAGATTGACGCGTACTTTCATATTTAAATCTCAAAACTGTTGGTTCACCATTTATCATTATACGTGTGTATTTAAATGTGCCCACCTTTTGGTCTTTAGTGTGCAATGTGAAGACGTGTAAAAAAACAAACAAACGAGAAATCAAAACAAAAAATATATAGTGGTTAATATACACTTGTAAAAAGGTTTTAAAATTTTAAAAGTACATGAATACCATTTTTGTCCATTGGGTGGCAGTAGTGAGCCACAATATTGGTTTTTGTTTTTTTTAATTAATGATTAATTTTAAACATTTAAACTCTGCCGTTTGTTTTTCCATTTATCAGTGTCTGGTGACACGTAAGATAAGATTAAACGCTGATCCGATTGTTTACGATCTGATCAGAGTTCATGTGAACATGTCCGATTTCTTCTCACTGTACGACCTTTGTCCACATGTCCAAATAATTCACTACATGACGCTTGATTAAATTAAAGCAAGTTCATCACGTCACAAATGGATAATGTCACGGTCTCACAAAGCATCATGGGATTGATTTACCGACTGAAATCCTTGGTAAACATAAACCTGGACGTCAATGTGATCAACATTTACAACCAAACATGGAAGTTTGACTGAACAAGACTGTACGTGACGGGGCCAGTCGGTTAGTTGTGCCTCATCGTCGCCTAACCTGTGTTTGCAGACCGTGTCCTACACCCAGTTCCTGTATCCCACCAACGTCCTGGGTGGTCGGAGGAACACCATCGACTCCACCTCTTCCTTCTCTCAGTCTCGCAACGCGAGCCACCGCAGCCTCAGCCTGGGCCGAGCCAATAGCAACCAGAGCAGCTTAGATACAGGTGAGTCTCCCGCCAGCATTGTGTGGTTTTTACTCCTGAGGTTTCCTGTGCCCCGTTTCTCAAGTGGCCGTGCATCTGCGTGTGGTTTCATTCCAAAAACAACCAGTGACACCAACTAGTGGTCCTACGTAAAAACGACACCGTTTTCAGTATGTCTGTCGTTTCCGTGTAAACGGACGTTGTTGTCAAAATGCCGCCGTGTCGACGCAAAACTTTTCTCAAACGAAAATGCAAAAACGATGTGTTTTCCCACTTGAGACGTCACGTAACCCGGCTTCGGTGTGATTTAATGGAAAAAGTACTCATGATTGTGCCCCCCCACCCCTGCAGGAAACGATCTGGTGGACCTTCGAGAGTACGACCCCAATCTGCTGGATGACCCCCAGTGGCCCTGTGGGAAACACAAGAGAGTCCTGATCTTCCCCTCGTACATGGTGAGAAAACACTCCTGAAACGAGCACATGGGCTGTTTTGTCTTCAGTGCCTCGCAGTGTCTCGCTCTTAATTCCTGAGGTTATTTTTATCCTTGGAGACCGTTTTCTTTTTTTTGTCCTGGAATTTTCCCACAGCAACACGTCTGCTCTTTGTTACGTTATTAAAACCTCCTGAAGTTAGTGGGATGTTTTTTTGTTTTTTTTAGCGAGACGTATCGGGACAGTTTAAATCAGCAAGGTCGACGGACCACTTTCCACTTTTCCAATCTTCCGTGAATGACACACACTAATAAACAGCCCCTTCTGGCACAGTTTGTACCTCGCCACCTATCATTCTCACACTTTTCCAGGCAAGAGCTGATATTTTTATTGTTAACAAAAAAAAACAAAAAAAAAACGTTGCGCCTCCCACCACATTCTTCGCTGGACTGTTTTTGCTGCATGACTGAGAGTTGACAACAAAGACTGACATAGCTGAAATGCTAGTGAAGGTCAAGCCCTTTTTTTTGTTTTTTTGGATGTTTTTTTTTTTTTTCTCCCCTCTTCCTCAAATTACAAAACCTACAGTCTGACAACAATAGCCATTGTGTTTACTGCAGGAATTGAACCAGCAAAATTCTCAGCATTTACAAAGTTGGATGCGGGTTAACTGGGGAGGCGTGCCCCTGAAGCTGAACTTTCCAGTTCAACCAGAGGATGCACTTCAAAGCAGATAAACATTGTCCCCCGTCCCGAAAAGAAAAACCTCGCGGAAAAAATAGCTATTAGATTGACATTTTAATCACCCAAAGCTAATGCAGGTCCAGTAACAAGAGTTCTTGCAGGAAACAACAGAGCTAGCCTAGCTTAGCTTAAGCCACGCCGTTAGCATTCAGCCGAATTATAGCACAAACGGACACAAATGATCCAAAGTGCTCAAGTTTACAAGTTCATAGTTTTTAGAAACATTGCTTTAGAATGGAGCTGAACAGCAATTTAGCATGTTTTGGTGGTCAGTTTACACAAGTACAATGCAAGTTTGTGAAAGCGGCTGCCAAGGTGGAAGTTTTTGAAAACACTCCTCCCCCAAGGAAACGAGGGGAAACCCCAACTTTTTTCTGGAACGTTTTCAAAATGTTTCCCCGTAAAAACAGCCAAACCAGATTTGCTCGGCAGTATTGAAAATGACAGCTGAAGCTGAGGAACGACTCACAGCCTGTTTCTTGTGTGGGAGCGAATTTAACCAGTGCCGGCTCATATTGAATTTATGTTGGGGATAGTGTTGTAAAGAAATAATGTTTAAATGTGCAGATGCACATAACGTTGCTGGTATTATTAATCTTTTGTAGTTCAACATGACAATTGTAATCAGAAAGCGTCACCTAAATATGTGTCACATCCAAACATCGATGATTAATGTGTTGCATTTTTAAACAAGCTCACTGTGAATGAATGAAGTATGAATGAATAAAGGAAAATCATGGCGAAACATAGAAAGTTTCCTTCAGTATTGACTGACATGTTCTTTCATGCCCAACAAGGCCAAATGATCACAACTGACTGAAACTGTTAAACGATTTGAAATAAGCAAAAATGGCTTCGAAATTCAAAATACAGTTGAAAGGAAAAATGGCTGAAAAAAACTGCAACGACGACGAAAGACAAATTGCACTTATTAATTTCATTAATGCACTGTTAACTACTGTTTTGGTCTTTACTGCAGAACTATAAGTTCATAAGCTGCTATTTTATTAAATGTTTTGACGCTAAAACTAGAAATGTTTCTGCTCGTAAGCTTGCTGATTTCAATCATTTGCAGCCATCTTTATGACAATAACATGTTGAAATAATAGTTTCCATATATTATGTGGCTCTTTTGTTGTTGGGTTTTTTTTCGGGCTTTAAAAAACAAAAGTGCACATATTGTACCTTATTACAAAATGATAAACAAGCATGCTAAATAGCGTTTTGTTTGTTTTTGTTTTTCAGATTTAAATGGGTGTTGATTTGTGTGTTCTGAGAATGAGTTGTGTGTTCTTTGGGGCGGATGCATTATTCACACCCCGTGCGGTGCAGGCGGCGCCATTGAGGGTCGTCCTTGTATTTTTAGCAGCACTGCATGTTCTTGTGTTCCTACCAACAGCTTGCAGTGACGGGGCACGCCATGAAAAGGGCCTTTACTGTACATTTGGTATCAGCGCTTAACAAATATAGCGTTCATCGTATTACTGCAACAACAGTTTATTTCAGTGAACTGCACAGTTGTTTTTTTACATGAAACTGTCCGAATGGGAATCTCCATCCTGAGGCGTACAACACAGCGCATGTGGACAACATATCCAGTAATTCTGGATCCAAAAAGATTTTCCTTTGTGGAAAAATCACTCAAACATTAAAAAAATGTATTCAAATTAAGAAAAAGGTAGAACCTGAGACATTTTTAAGTATTTGTTGTCCCACTTCAGTATTTTTTTTTAGGCATGTTGACATTTAATATGTGCTCATAATGGAAATCTTAAACTCTTTTTTTTTTTTTTTTTGAATCGAAATAAAGTTTTTAACGTCAGGCTGGTAGATCACATCAACCAGGACAATATACATATTTCAAAAGATTGCAATAAATGATGCAGTCTATTCATGCATATTTTGCAGTCACATGAAGCCCTGCAGCTCCTAAAAGACAGAAGAGAAAAACATATTTTAAATATGAATCCAAGGCAGTAAAACATTAAAATTAGATCAAGAACTTTTTCTGAACCAGAGAGATGTTGAAAAACTTGACTATTGAGATCCTTTATTTAATTCATTACCTCAAACTACAATCGAGGTAATTGACAAATAACTATTTAAGTTAGTGTTATTTAACTTCCATTTTAGCTGATTGAGCATCACATCATCTACTTGTCTCTTCATAATAGATTCCAATTTTTAAATTAGTTTGATTATTCAACCCATTATTTACATTTGATCATTCAGGCTTAAGTGAGTACTGTATCTATATCTATATCTATATAGATATATAGAGAGCGATAGGGTTTCTTTTTCTCGATTTAGTAGTTTTAGTCCATATTTAGAGCTTCTCAATATTGAACTGATGTTATATATATATATATATATTTTTTTTCTTCGTTTTAAATTGTGAATCTCTCAGCGCTTCTTTTACTCTGCAAAATATTATTATTAGTCTTACTGCAGGTCATATGTCGATACATTACTCAACAACATTATTACATATTTACAGTTTTTCATGCATGTTAATTTTAAACTAGTTTCCGATCATGTCATTCTTTTTCTATTTGACCTTGTTTTGGATCCGTACTCTGTAAACCTAAACCAGTCCAGCATCCTTGAGCCTCATCAGGTTTGTCCGGTACACACGAGCCGCGACTCGGGTCACGGGCCGCTTCATTGTGTGACACTGGAATCCAACACTGTGGCGCGAGGCCTGAACGGCCACTCGCTCCAACAACACCTCTGGTTTCTCTCTCCAGACCACCGTCATCGAATACGTCAAACCCTCCGATCTCAAGAAAGACATGAACGAAACCTTCAAGGAGAAATTCCCCCACATCCGGCTCACTCTCAGCAAGATCCGGAGGTAAAAAAAAAAAAAACAGTTTTGCCTCCACCGGACTCGTTCTGCTCGTTCTCTCTAAATCCTCCTCTTCCTCTTCCTCGTTCTTTGCTCAGCTTGAAGAGGGAGATCAGAAAACTGGCCCAGGACGAGTGTGGCTACGAGGAGCCGACGGTGGCCATGGCCTTCGTCTACTTTGAAAAACTGGTTCTTCAGGGCAAACTGAACAAGCAGAATCGAAAGCTGTGCACCGGAGCCTGCGTCCTGCTGGCCGCCAAGATCGGAGGAGACCTGAAGAAGCACGAGGTCAAGCTCCTGATAGACGTACGTTCACCCTCGCCCACACAACAGCAATCAGAGCTCCGCCGTCTTGAAAGTTTCATGACGTGTCCCATTACAGCAGGTTAAAGTGTCTTGTCACTGCTTTAGACAGAGGTTGGTTTTATTGCCACTTGCATTCGCGATTCCAAATATCAAGATGTATTTCAAATATTAAAGTACACACGTCTATTTTACTGTTTATTTTTGGGGAAAATATTCTCCAGTTTCAAGTTGAGCAACAGTGAAGAATATCGCTCTGGTGTGTTTGAACATGCAATACCGCTTCTGGACACTAGGTGGTGCATTCTGTTTGTTTTGAGTCAGAACTATAGAGGCACAACGTTTTCTTACAAACGTGTCTTTTTAAACAAAATAGTCAACATGATTAGATGATTCAAAAGAATTAGGATTTAAATGTAAATGTAAAAGCTGATCTCAGGAGGCAGATCAGCTGTTTACCAAACAACAGGCTGGTGTTGTTGGTTGAGTCAAAGCTGAGTTCCTCTCAAGGTCAGACACAAATGCAAGTGTTTAAACTGTATAATGAGTTTGTCTTGAAGTCACATGAGTTTTTTTCTTTTTTTTTCTTCTGTCCTCACTCGCCTCTGGGCGTGGTCAGAAATGTGGTTTGTTTGCAGGACGTGACGGGACTTGAAGTCCGTCTGTGCTCCGTATCAGGGCGGTAAAATAAAACAAAACAAACAAAAAAAAGACATTGAAGTTAATGGCGTTGCATGTAGTTCATGTTATCTTGTTGGCTGTGGCTTCCCGTCCATCAGTTTGTTCCAAATCGTCTCATCACACCACCTTGTGGTAGAAAGCAGTGTTGCAATATGGGCAGGTTTGTTAGCTTTGGTTCGTCGACGGTGCAGTTAGATTTGGGGGATGTTCAAATAAACGCGACGACGATGTGTCCAGAGAATGTGGCGCCTGACTTGCTAACCGGGGATAAAAGGCTTGACGAAGTATCGTCTTACCTCGTTCTCCTTTTTAATTTTCTCGTCAGAAACTCGAGGAGAGGTTCCGAGTGAACCGCCGGGAGCTGATCGCCTTCGAGTTCCCGGTCCTGGTGGCGCTGGAGTTCAACCTGCACCTGCCCGAGCACGAGATCATGCCCCACTACAGACGCCTGCTGCAGGCCTCCTAGCATTAGTGACCCGTCAGGAGGACCGCCACCAGGTCTCCCCTCCTGATCGTGTGACCCCCCCCCCCCCCCCCCAACTGCTACCGTCTTCATTCCAGACACATGGACTTCCTCCACATTCATCCTCACGACACCGACTAGCGGACGAAGCGTTCAGGACTGTGGGTCGTTTCTCCGATTTGCATGTTTCCTCGGCGTCATCTCTTTCATCTCTTTGTATATTTTAGTCCTCTCTTGTTGATTAAGAGAACTTTTTTTTTTTTTCTCCCCCATTTGAATCAGATACCGAATGTTTGAACAACCAGTGATTGTACCATTCCTTTTTTTCTTTTGTTTTCATTTCATTAACCTCCTCCCCGTGAACTTGGACATAATCGGTTGCCTGCGTACGATTTTTGAAAAGCCTTTTTCGTTGGCTGGGTTTAGGCTGGACTGTTATTACTTAGTGTGACTCATCTTTTTGCAAGTTGTCGTCTTAAAAAGTGCACTTTTTGAGTGCATTCCACGAGGTTGGGAACGAACCCTGGAAACAATAAGCTGTGTTCACGAGCACCACACACATTTGAATGAACCTTTTCTAGCTTTTTTTTCTTTTTCTCTCTCTCTCCCTCTCTCATGATTTGTTCACACTTTTCTAGCCACTGACTTGCCTGCATGAGGATCATTTGTACACGGGTACTTGCAGAAGATGACGTGACTTTGTATTTTCACTGAAGTATTCCATTCATTTTTCTACCGGCTCGACTTGCTTGCTACGAACTTCTGGAAACCCACTTTTATCAGTGTTGATTTTCCTGTGCTCTATGTTAGAGTAAATTCCTGGCACATTTACCGTGCTTCAATGGGGTCGGGGCGGTCGCTCACGAGTGTTGGCGGGGGGGTGGCAGCAGGTACACTTAAATATTTGAACAAAAAAAAAAAAAAAAAAGCAAGAAAACAATGGCAAACAATTGAGTCTTAGAAGGTTTTTTGTTGTTTTTTTTGGTTAATACTCGACTGAGTATAATTAGCTTGTATCTGTTTGAGTAGGGAGATGAGACTCATCTTGTTCTGTCTTGTATTACTATTTTTTGCCACAAGGTGGTGTAGTGAGACATTCAAAATGTTGAAAACATTGGTAGTGGTAATCGTCAATTTAAAGACGGCAAGATATTGAGAACAGGCTCTGTGCTACAGTGAAATGCCATCAAGCTTTTCCAAGTCATTCAGGACAAAAACTGCACTTTGAACTTTACAAATTCCTATTTTTGCATATTTGTTCTTCACAAATCTCTCAAACAAGTTTAGACCTCCATGGCATGACCAGAATGTAAAAACATGAGGTCATTTACAGTGTGTTGAAGTGGCTTTTTAACACAACAGATGGTGGGAAATTACTGCAGTTTTACGCAAAACAAAACACAATATAATAATGTGAAAAAGACTGGCCAAGTTAAAGTGAATGATTTTTATTTTTCACTGTCGGAGCTACCTCGGCGACAAAACACAGACATGCTTGAGATTAACAAAACAAAAAGGAAGCGAGATCCAGAAAATGTTAGATTTTAAATTGAAGTATTAAACAGGAAATATGGTTTAATAATCACCAAATTGACTCATAACACCACCTTGTGGCATAATGTGGTAATACAAGTGATTACTAATAAACAATTAGCTTTAACATAACGGTAGCTTTATTTTCATAGCATTTCAGGGGGAAATAGACAAAAAGCAAATCAAAACAACATTTTAGAAGATAAATTGAAGTTAAAAAAAAGATATATAACGGGAAAGATAGTTTAGACGCATCTTTTGGTAAGAAGTTGAAATACAAGATGGTTGCTAACGTCACAAAATACATCTCACACTCTGTTGGCCACATCGGCTCATTTCTCCCAACATTTTCAAGAGAAATGTTCTCTTACCTTTTTGAAAACGTTCTGCCGGTAACTCCAGTCCACGTTTCAAGACCTGATCCCCGGGGGTCCAGATCTCCAGCAGGTCCCAGCAGGGATGAACCACGGATCAAACATCTGCAGAGAACTTGAATTATAAATCTGTAATGTTGACAAAAATGGCATGTATTCCAACCTGATTTCTTTATTTTTTTTTATTATTAAAGATTGCATTAAAAGGCCACAAAATCAACTGATGGTATTTGAGTTGATGATTACAAAAATGAGCAATATTGTGTTGAAAGTAGAAGAAGAAGAAAAAGATAAATTACTGAGCTTCTTTCTGTTGGCAAGCCCAAAGATTTTTGCTGTTCGATGCACACGAAGGAGAGACTCATTGGCGACACTTATTACCCGTGTATGACTGTAAATAAATTGCTTTGCTTGTTCAATCAAAATGCGACTAGTTTTTGTTTTCTTTCTCACTGTGTGGCTCGTATATAAGGTCTGCAGCTCTCTGGTGCTTTAAAAGCTCATTTATTCTCTTAATTAGTCTATTACACCCACAATACATTAGTTCTAAAATGTATTTAATTAAAGTAATTAGGACATTTATTTTTTTCATTTGCAGTTAATTTAATGTTAAATATGCATTTTTGGGGCATTTAGGATCAGCAAAAGGAAATTTTTTTTATTTAAAATAAACAAACATGATGAGCTATATAAAAGTTTTAGGCAGCATGAGTAAAAACTTTATAATTACAAATAAGCATTTATTTATCAACTCTTCATTTCTTTGTATCCTAAACAGAAAACGGCCTCTCCTGTTTCCATTTTGATTAAAACGTCTGTCACAATTGTTCTAGTGCTCCTATTTATTACAAAACGCTTTTGTTTTCAGAATTACAACCATGTTTCCCCAGTTTTCAAACTTTTATCTTTCTCATCCGAGTTTCAGTCGCCGAGTTAATCAGATTATTATATCCTGTTTTATCCGACTTCTTTGTGTTGTTACACAACTTTGCAGGGTTCTCCCTCTCCTCCCTTTCCCATCGTTTACCACCTTCTTTCACTTTTACCTCCTTTTTGAAAATGTTCCCACCCTTCACTATCTTTTAGGGGCTTTTGATGGGAGGATCTCTTCCCCACATGTTGCTCCATCCCTCCGCTGGGAGCTGGAGCACCTGTCGCCCTCCCAGAGGTCACTTTGTCATCACGCCGTCCTCCGCCTGACTCACATCCACTGTAAACAAGGCCCGCGGTCACGCCAGTCTCGTGCTGCCATCAAAACAAACAGCCCCCCCGGGCCCGAGTGTGGCCGCACGGCAATGCCCGGCTTAGTGCCCCCCATTGAAGGCCTAATACCCCCCGCAGCGTCTCATAAAGGGCTCTATTGAGCGGCCTTCCTGAGCCCATAAGTGACCCTCATTGTGAAAATATGTGTACCACCGTTTGGGGCAAGCTGCAGCCTATTCGCCCTTCCCTTTAAAATAACAACATTTGGCTGAAACGGCATTTCCCCCCTTTTTTTTCCCTGTCATGATACCGTGACTCAGGGATTTTGCCCCGATTCCAGCTTGTAAACAAAGTGTCGTGGCAGAGAGTTTGTGCGTTTCTGTAACCAGACGTGTAATGTGGAAACGTCATTTTATGAATGATATGAACTGTGGCGTTCCCCAGGGATCCACTCTGGGCCCAGCACGTTTGACTCTCGTCTAACTGTACTGACCTGCTCGACTCCAGGATTCACAGGAAACTGTTGAAGGGAAACCGTCAAACGTCCATCTAAACACAAAACAGACCAAAAACTGAATGAAGATTGTGGGTCCAAATGTGTGTTTTTTTTTTTTTTTTTTTTTTATTTTCCTCTTGAAAGTCTGTGGTCAGCAGGAGAAAACTCTGCAGGCCTGCAAATCTGATCCTCCGTCCATGTTTGACAAGGCTACCTAATCCCCTTTGTTCCAGCCCAAGAGTGTATTTCAGAGACAACGGAGCCACAGTAACAGAAAACCAGTGACGCAGAGCCGGACGGTAAACACACTGCTCACACTGATTTATTCATGGTTCTTTAAGGAACACGCACCAACTTTTTTTTTTTGTAAAGCGAGAATGAGACAAACTAACATCCACGATGAGGAAATGAGATTCAAGTCTGCCAATATAACAAAAATCTAAGTTTTGCTGTTTTACATCAACAAGCAAGAGATATTTATTCTCATGACCAAAGTTTTATAATTATTTAATTATTTCTGCCTCAACTTGTCTTCACTGACATCATGGAGTTCAGATGAGCGTCGACCTTTAACCTTTATTCTTTGGTGCTAAAAACCATTTCCTCCATTTTTTCTGGGTTCAGTTGTAAAAAGTTAAACTCACCAATTTCACTAAAAGCTTATATGTTCCAAATGTTTTATATTTGATATTAAACACCATATATAATATTATACTGACGACTGGTTTCCAAAAAAGGGCTGGGAGAGAATGTAATCCAAAGCCCAAATAGACTGAAATCAGACGTCACTACTCAATTTAGAAAGGGAAAAACAAAAGTAAACCAATAAACCATTACCATAAACTGTCACTGTAAACAAACCAGGAGTCATTTCAATATGTCAAATATCAATAATCAATAACTCGTATAGCAATGGAATGCATTAAGATTCTAAATTTGACAACTTGCAATTAAGTCCTTTGGCGTCTTCCTGACACCAAATTATAGTTAAAAAAACATTTAGTCCTCTTAATTTTATGTGCACAGAATCTTTTTCAAAATATCTTTTAGGCTCAATGTAGAAATGTCATGAGTCACTTATTACAAGCCCAAGCGTTTTCAGTTCTTTTTTTTTTTTATCCGAAAAGGTGAAGTAAAGGTGGCCTTAGATGTGTTGAAGAAACGTTTGGACAGATTTGGACTCATTACACCATCTTGTGGTACAAACTGGAATTACGGGACAACATTTATGACGGAAACATCGTTTCTTCCTCAAGATAAACGAGAACTCTCCTTTCCGTGTTTGATTTTCAGCTAAATTTGTTCGTACAACTGTTGGCAAATACCTCCAGAAACGTTTTCTCCATCGAGGCCGTTTTCTTCCCATTGGTGTGTCGTGTCCGGAGAGGCGGACAGGTCAGCATCCCCGAGTCAACCTGCATGAGGAAATTAATATTTTAATCTGTGAGGCAGATTCATGGTAGCAGACCTCGCTCCGGCGCGGCAGTGGATAAATAAGTCATGAGCCTGGAGGTTTGTGTGACAACAGGGGCCGGGAGCATAGCCACAACAACAGACACCAGGAGGGAAACACTCTGCTCAGGGTCTCGCACACACACACACACACACACACACACACACACAGAGAGAGGATGTCAGTGACTGGCGGCCTCTGAAATGTGGAAAACAGCCAGGAAGCTGCCGAAAGAGAGCGAGCAGCTCTGCTGAGAGTCTCAGCTGATGTGGAGGAAGACTGGAAACCTGCAGGGAAACAGAGTCACTGCTCTTGCTCTTCAAATCTTTAAAAAGAAAAAAAAAAGAAAAAGAAAAAAAAAAGAAGGGGAAAATGAGGTCACTGCTGGTACAGTGCAGAAATTGTACTGCAGACGAGAAAATGCTGGATCCAGGCGCCACACAGTGGTGAGACCGAGTAACTGCACCCCGATGAAGCAGGTTTCAAAATGTTTGAAGTTCAGTTTTCGAGGTGCAGCACGAACATGTAGCAGGTTTAACCAGTTTAAATATAAATAATGTAATGACATTAACGACTACTTGCTGCTTATTTCATTAAAGTAGGATGAAAGAAAATCCTGTCCACCTAATAATCCATTATGCAAGTCTGCCTTTATTAAAAATACATTTCATTCCAGTTTGTGCAATATATACAAACAAGTTTAATAGGTGGTAGTTTTCGCATTCCTTCAGTGAGGAAAAACAATTCTGAAATGGGGAAAATGAAAAGAAAGGAACTTAAAAGCTGCAAACAGGAACAGGCCCTTGACTTTTGTGATAGAGAAACCAAAAGTAAAGAAATTGGGAGATAAAAAGGGAAAAGAAGAAAATGTGAAAAACTGAATGAACGTGGGGGGATGAAGAGGCAAAAAAGAAAATGGAAAAAAATTAAAGAAAAAGGGGGGAACAGAAGAAAAGGGACAAATTTAAATAAAGAAAAGACGGTAAAAAAAAAATGGGCAGATTTATGCAGGCGTCACCTCAGTCATTATTACATTAGTGGTTGCTACTGGAGTTTCCCTCTCACAGTCCAAATACATTCATTAGAAGTTAACCAATACTATAAATTGTCCGTAGCAGTTAATTTGTCTGATCAGCTCCAATCCACGAGACCCAAAACACTAAAAGAACGAAGGCAGGCACCATGTAGTTTTTGAATAACCTTTTTATTAGGGTTAAAATTAAGAATGAAAGAATTCAAACTTTTTATTCACTTTATACACTCTTGTGATGAAACTAGTCGAGCTGCAGCGTCACGCCGACATTAAACCCCAGAGAGACAAAGCCGAGCTTTGATTCAACAGGAAAAATACACAACGAAAAAAAAAAAAAAAAACACAACGTTAACAAAATAAATTAGAAAGGATAAACTGGACACTGTACCCTTACGTCTTGGAGTCCACAATTCAGAGATGTTAGTGACGAGGAAAGCTACTTCCTGTGTCTTCACCTGGTTTTATTCAGTAACTGCAGTCGTAAAGTGAATGTTAGCACCATCAATAATTCACCAATTTTAAAAAGGTACGGAGCAATTCCCCCTTTGTCCACTATGTGGGAGTGGAGAGTCACCCAGAAATCCAGTGTGTATTAGAAAAGAAGATATTCTGGATTATTTTAGCATATTCTTCAATCCTCTATCGATTACATACTGTACCTTTAATATTTATTACCAGTCCTGCTAAGGAGATGAAAAAGGACACTTGAGGCAAAAAAACAACAACTTGGAAATGGATGCAAGGAGCTCTCCGGGTCTATTTAGGCACAATATAATACAATATGACAGCTTTGAAAAGTTACACGAGCAATAATACTTGATTGTAGCATTGAGTTTTGCTTCTTCTCGGGTAGGAAGTCGATGTTTTTGAACTATTCAAGCGACTCAACCACATGTTTGAGACGACTCACAAAAACAAACCAAGTCAAACTTCACCTGCTCCCCCCCCCCCCAAACAAAATATGCAGCTAAAGCTTTGGAAAATCTTCCTGGGACGATGAGATATTGGACACCTGCCTACTGGTAAATGGAACTTGTTCAAAGCTGGAGATTCCGAGGCTTCATGCTATTCAACACCAGTTGCCGCGATCAGCAAACGGGAGCAATAAAATCTGACGTTGTTAGATATTCGCAATCAAACGAGCGGAAAACTATCAACCTGCGCTCACAGTGAGAATGGAAATATTTTGTCGTTTACTAGCTTTTTTGTGTGTGTGTGCGTTTTGTCGTTTCCCCAACATCAGCTCCAGTGCAAACCCTATCAACGTTCCACCCATAATAAAGTTATACAAAAGTCCCACTTTTCAAAAAGATGTTTTTTTTTTTCTAAGAAATTTTTTTCCTGGTATATATTATACACATTTACATTTATATTAAAAAAAAAAACTTGCGAGTTTTCCCCAATGTGAACAGAGTGAAGATGTGAGGAGAGGCTGGTCTGGAGGCGATCACTCCCACTTTGACTTCAGAGGTCTCAGTCATCCTGTAGTGTGAGGAAGAGGAGGAGGAGGAGGAGGAGGAGGAGGAGGAAGCGTCCTCTGGGGGAACAGTCTGATCACCTCCAGTGTTTTCCTGAGTTAATCCATGCATAGTAGGAGCCATGATGATGAGTGTTAGAGACAGTCTCCCCCCCCCCCCATACACACACCGATATCGTCCTTTGCGTCTCAAACCTCCTGTTAGTAGTTGAGGAGTCGCTCTCTTTCTGTGCCGGAGTATCGCTGGTTCGCAGCAAACACCTTGGCTTTGTTCATTGATGGACCTGAGAGAGAGAGAGAGAGAGAGAGAGAGAGGAGAACCACATTCAGTCTCTACTTTCACAATCTTGTCTTTAAAATCGACACTCCTGGAGAGTTTCCTGACCGACGTAGCTGAGCAGCACGGGGAGGAAGATGAGGCCGTGAGCCGCCCCCAGCAGCACGATGGCCAGGTACATCCTGAAGTAGAACACCTGGAAGATCTGGGACTTGGACAGCGCCAGGATCAAGATGCCCCCGAACTTGGTGAGGGTGATTCCACTGAAAACCTGCAGACAAAAAAACAAAAAAACAAACAGCACATTGAGAACGAAAGTCATATTTAAGGAAGGATTCAAAACAAACATTTCTGCTTTGGAGAATTGAAAGATATCTTGAAGTGATCAGACCGGTTTCACTTTCAGTCTAAAATGGTGTCATAACCTTTAAATTTCATGTTTCTCTTTGTTGTAGCACAGAGTATATGTGATGACAGTTTTTCATGAAAAACTAACAATTACAACTGAAAATGACTACATTCTCAACATGAATCCAATTTTAATGAAACTTTCTGGTGTGAAATGCATTGAAATGTTTAATAAAAATAATCATAGCTGTTTTGATGCTAATGCCATCATTCAACTCAGATGTCAGTGTTGTATCAGTTACAAATTTGTTAAAAAGTTCTTTGAAATTTTTAATGAAACCATAGATATGAAAGCCGATAAACCAGCTTTATACACTATCTTTAAGGAAACGTTGTATAATAATGCATCCATTTAGTCATGACTATGACTTAAATCATCCAAAGAACTATTGAGACAGTTTGAAACAAGATTGATAAAGTAAATTGTCCATTAGATGAAAATCTGTTCCCCATTTTAAAGATCAAACAATAAACTGATGAAAATCAAGTTCTAGCTTTTAGGCCTTTGGTTCAAAATGGCACAGTCCTCAAATCTGCCTTGTTGTTGTTGGTGTGTGTGGGGCTACGTAGAGGCGGTTGGCGGCATCCTTTGTGTTCGGAGTAGAAATTACCGAGCTGCCCATGTGTGCCAGGGCCTCCTCGGCGCGCTCCACTCGGCTCTTCTTCACGCTGACGGAAAACGCTCGGACGATGTGACTGCAGAACTCCACCGAGATGCCGCAGCTCTGCAGGAGAAGCACAAACAACCCGAGCGGTCACCACGCTGGACGACACGACCCCCCCCCAGTCGGGACACTCCTCCGGAGAGGTACGGCGAGTTCCCCCCCACCATGACGAGGTTGACCAGCGACACGGCGTTCAGGCTGATGTCCCACAGCCACATGACGCCGAACATGTTGACCAGGATCATGGCGATGGTGACGCTGACCAGCAGGGCCGACCACAGCTCGAAGCCCAGCAGCACCGCCGTCACAACGAAGATGGCCGCCAGCGAGGCGCTCAGGTTCAAGGCCGTGTCGTAGGCGATGGTGAGGTACTGCTCGTAGAAGACGTAGAAGACGCTGCAGGAAGGGGGGGGGGGGGGGGGGCAGATGGTCACACTTTAGTCACTCAATACTCGAGAAACTTCTCGAGTTTTCTAAATCTAATCCAAAGTCCAAAGCTGACAGTGGAAAATGCATATTTACACAAAACAAAAAAACAAAATGCCAGATTGAGAACATTTTTGTTTTGTGCTTTCGTTTTAGAAAAGTTTCGCATCGAGACTGCAACGTTTTGAAGACGTACACAGAAATGCTCAAAACCACACGGTTTCCAAGTAGGGTGAATATTTTGGGAGCCATTTTCAAAAAGTTGTGTTTTCAGTGGCTCGGAGCAGTTTTGACGTAAACCAGGGGTGTCAAACATGCGGCCCGGGGGCCAGAACCGGCCCACCAGACCATCTAATCCGGCCCGCCATGTGATTTTTGAAGTGTGAAGTATAAAAATGAAAACTGACAGAGGCTGATCTAAAAACACTCGATTGGCAAAAATGACATTCAAAACCACCCTTGGTCAGAATTTGACCCCCGACATTAATGCATCTGCGGAGGTCACATAACGCAACGCCTTTCACAATAAAACAATGAGTCCAACTTATGTGAAGTGATACTTTAGACACGTAAACTCAAAACAATTTCCAGATGATGACGAATTGTTTTAATCCCGATACAGATGACTGAGGTTTTTTTTTGCAAATATAATAATATCTGATTTCCTTTAATATGTATATTTCAGAATATAAATCCTTGCAGTTACAGAAGAATCAAAAGAAGGAAAGACTTTGCATTTGTCCGTATCTGCAGTTTAATATGTGATGTTTGACTTGTTGGGCCCCCCAGAGGTCAGATTAGGGTGGATGTGGCCCCTCAACTGGAATGAGTTTGACACCCTTGACGTAAACGGACCACAAAATGCAACGACCGTCTTTCTGGAAAATCTGCACCTTAATCTTTGCTATGTTACAATTACTTTTTTTGAGGTGAAGCCAATAGACAATGCCAACTTATAAAACTTCACTGTAGTGAACAGTTTTACATTTTGTTCTTTAGGCTAGAGGACATCGACGGCTCTTCAGTGTTAAACATTAGCCAAGTTTTCTCTGCTTATCTGTGGCCCACTTTCCTTCTCTGGTGACCTTCAACCTTCAGTTCAAAACAAAGCTTCAGATACAAGCAGTGGCCTTGCATTAAATTTTATATCACATTGCGCAGAAACTTAAACTACTTTTAATGCCATTTTCTTTTAAATACTTCTACAGTCAGTCTTCGTCCCTAAAAAAGAAAAAAACAAACAAACAGACAAGCATCTTTTCATGTTTTATCTCCATAACAGAGTAGATCGAGTTACTGGATCTAATTTTAGTTCAAATGGAAAAAAGGAAGCAGAACTTGCTAAAACTAGTAGAAAAAAGAAAAAAAAAGGTAACTCGCGGCCACAAGCTGAAAGCACCGAAGATCTGAGCTGCAGATTGGATGAAACCGAGAAAGGCCGCTTCCTTGCAACTTTAAAGAGACGTTCAGCCTTGTGAGTTTGACTGAAATTATTTTCTAGAGATAGTTGGCTAAACAGATGATGCTCCTGAAAACTTTTTTTTTTTAATTAATTAACCAGATGTTTTTCCATCTGAAAACGTTGTCGTGGAAACGGGGGCCCCTGCAAGACTTACCTATAAGCAAACACTTTGTGCCCCATGGTCTGACTGACGTTTCCCGCCAGGACCCGAGCCATTTTCAGAGCGTCGATGAAGTCGGGGGAATCCTTCAGGATGGTGTGGTAGGTCATGAAGTACGTGGCGCCGACGCCCGTGTTGCCGGGATACAGATCCACCGCGGTGGCGTAGGCTGCGTGACCGCTG
Source organism: Blennius ocellaris (assembly GCF_963422515.1). Taxonomy (NCBI): domain Eukaryota; kingdom Metazoa; phylum Chordata; class Actinopteri; order Blenniiformes; family Blenniidae; genus Blennius; species Blennius ocellaris. The sequence continues at coordinate 8,755,921 of NC_137659.1, forward strand.
CAAGAGAAGGGGGAACCTTTTAACCTCGGCGAGCCACGACAAAACTGAAAGCCGGCGGCGGCGAGGCCAAACGCCAGGAACGAGGATGTGGAAGTGAAAGAAGTCACCCTTTTCCACACTTGGCGTTGGGGTTGTCCGAGAGGAACATGGGCAGGAAGTGCATGAAGTCCTCGCCTTGAGGTCGCTGCTTCCCACTGGGAGTCAGAGGACGGCAGGAGACGCAGGACGGGTTCACCACTGGAAAACACGTCAGGATATTCACTTAAAAGTCCAGCTTTCTTGAGGGAGAAATGAAGGGCTGGGGGGTGGGATCTCACCAGACGCATTGCAGAATTCCCCGGAGGTGTTGTAAAAGCGGCAGCAGGTGGACTGAGGCTTCACCCAGTCGAAGTAGTCGTCCAGCCAGGAGGACGGCGTGTAGGCGATGGTCGTGCTGGAGAGAGAAAGAAAGAAAAGAAGACAAAACAGTTTGAGTAATCATTCTTTCTCCTCCTCACAGTTCCTGCTCACGCTGCCGACTCACTAGTTGCTGATGAGCGAGGCGGTGTAGATCTGCTGCACCAGGGAGTCGTTGTTGCAGCCCACACCGCCGCACACGGCGTTCTGGCCCTCGGGGCTGCTGTAGTTCAGACCGTCCTCCACCACGAAGTAGACCGGCGCACCGGTGTGGAGATACTCGCTCAAGTTCTTGAAGTACTCCAGAACATAGGAATCCTGAATGGAACAACACGTATGACCGAGATTCATCCGTACCAGTGGTTACATACAGCTCAATTTCATCTGGAGTGGGCTGGGCTGAGAAAAATGCTATCTTTTGTTTTTTTAAATAATTGTATTGAAGACAACCACAATCTCAACATAGATTTTAATCAAACCTATGAAATGCAGTGAAATGTCCAAAAATCATCTACTTGAGGAAGTTTAATCATCTACTTTGCAGCCTTTACCACATTGGATTTGAGGTTAATGCTAATTTGGGTCAATGTTTTCAGTGTTTGATGCTGGATTGGAGCCTCTTCATGTTTGACGGCCCTGCTCTAGACCAACAATTGCATCAAACGTCAGCCTATGAGATGTTGGCATCTTTTTTAATATTCTTTGGTTTACCTCAAACTTCTTTCATTCTTTGGAAGTAGAATGTGAGTGTTTGCTTGCGAGCCTCAGACTGCATTTCCCCACTATAGACGACGATCAGTCGGGCTTCTGGCTGCTTATTTTAAACCATCTTGATCAGGGGTGCCAAACATAAGGCCCGTGGGCCAAAACCAAGAGGCTCCAATCGGGTAGAACTACTGAAGTGACAAACTCGTCAAGCTTCTACACTCTTGGCAATACGAGTCTGCAGGTTTCTGGGAAGAGAAAACTTACATCAGGCATGGATAACTTCTGGTCCAGTCCGACCTCCACTTTATTCACTGTGGCAATACTGAAGGACAGCATTCCCACAAACACTGCCACCTATAAACAAAACAAACAACAGTAGTCTCTATGTGCAGATGATAAACACGTGTCACTGGTGGGCGGAGGCACACTTACTACGACGGGCCGCACCCACTCTTTGAGAATGAAGGGGGCGTAGATCTTCTTGAAGAAGCGGAAGAGGAGGCCCTCCGTCTGCGTCTCCTGGCTCTCTGGCAGCTTGACGCAGCAGAAGATGTCCAGCCGATTCCCCTTTAAAAAAAAAAAAAAAAAAAAACACACACGACACAGCAGATGAAGCGTGCATGTGGAGGATGAATCATTCAGAGCACGCCTTATTAATCACCGCAGCGGAAACAGTTTGCAAAGTCAACATGTGGGAGGAAGCGGCTGATTCCACGCCAACATTTTATTCTAACAGAAGTCAGGAAGTGAAAACTAGTACCCAGAGTTGTAGTTTGTCTTTTTTTTTTACATATTGTACCTCAGTTCCTGTGGTTTGTTAAAAAAACATAACTTGAACTTCACATGAACCGTTAATGCTGGATGTTCTTCAAACCCCCGTTTATTACTGCATATCAGAGAAGTTTGAATGTAACAAAATAAATCCAGATGAGATCAGGCTCCAATTGTTTTAAAACGGATTAGAAATAGATTCTGCTTCCAGTTTAAATTGGGGAAGTTAAGACCGTTTCTACCTTTAAGATCAGAATAAGAGACGTTTCTCGAGGCTCAGGTCACCCTGGACCAGAGGTCTACAACATTCAAGCTCGAAAGATGTTTGTCACTTTCCACGAGATCAAACTTACACGGAGCCACAAAACGTGTATTACTTTTAAAATGAGGCGAACACAGCTTAAAAGGTTTCCTGTATAGTTCGTGAATGCACATATCAGAAGTTTAACTTGACACTTTTTGAATCCTACTCCTTGTCAGCTGCCCCCCCAAACTCTTTCAGCCTCTCACCTCCTGTCTTTTGGCATCCAAGCCCAGCAGGCTGACAAAGCAGCTGATCTGCAACAGGAAATCGATGAAAACGGCCAGGCCGGCGAACAAAGAGAAGGTCCTCACTGCAGGCATGTTGGACAGGGCTCCTGGGGTTCCGAAAAGAGAAGAGTAGATTCAGCGCGACGTTCACCGAGACGCGTTGCAAACAAGCCTGTCAGTTCAGTCGCCCAAAACGACGAGACGGCAGACGTCTGCAGGAAGTGCAGACAACACCGCTCGGGGTCGTGTTCAGGAGCCGATTTTACCCAGGAAGAACGCCACAGTCTCCGAGAAGGAGGACAGGAACAAACTCGGGGCGATGTCTCCGAGGATTCGTCCAATTTGTTGGTGAAGTTCTTCCTGCGGCATCCGCTCGTCTCTCTGTTCAAAACGAAAAATCACAAGTTTTCAGAGAATTAAATAAGCTTTTTTTTTTTTTTTAAACAAATTCACATGCACAAATAGACACAATTTCATGCATTATGCAACCTAAAAAAAGCTGTGGTGAAAATAAACTTAATCCTATCCCTGCTGCTATAACCATTTAATATATTCCTGATAGTTCTGACAAAATATGGATGATTGCCTATCAAAAGGAATACAAATGAAGGATTTAGGTACAACCATAATATTTTAAACAATCTTTAAATAATGTGCTTCATGTCAAGATCGTAGTCTTTTTGTTTTGCAAGTGTGGTGTAGAGAACACAGGATTAAAAGGTCTATTTTCACAAAACTCAAGTAAAGAAAAAAAAAAGCCGATTACATTTAAAGGTTATTAAGGAATTACTTGACCAGTCCGTCCCACTCAAGATGAAATTGGGCTGGATGTGGCTTCTGAACTAAAATGTGTTGGGCACCACCGCTTTGAACTGCGTTTGCCATGTGAATGGCCTCAACCACTCGAAAGTAGCTATGGTGCAATAGGAGGTGAGTGAATGAATGAACAAACATTCAGTATGAGTGCTTGTTTAAAAAGACAGTTTATCAAACTTATGAATCTTTAATGTCACTGACAAGTTTAATTAACTTTAGGCTGTCTGGCGGAAGGGACGATGACAATCAATATGCAGCGTAGTTCGTCGTGACCTGATCAGTGTGACCATGCGGCAGTCTATTGATCAGAGGTCAGAAGACTTTTACCTGGTATGTTTGCACGATAATAAAGATGTTGTCCACGCCGACGGCCAGGACGAGGAAAGGTATGACCTCGATCACGATGAGCGTGAGCGGGATGCCGGCGTAACTGAAGATCCCCAGTGAGGAAGACACGGAGGTGAGCACGATCAGGATCCCGGCGATGCCCAGAGAGATCTTAGAGTCCACCTGTACAAGGAGAAGGGGGGGGGGGGGGGACCCAATCTCTCAGGACAAAGCAGCTGGGGGAGGAATCCAAGTGGAAAATGGAGGTGGTGGTGGTGGGGTCTTACCAATATTCTCCTGAAGCTGTGGATGTGACCCAGAGCCAGCGAGATGTAGATGAACATGATGGCGTAGCTGATGACTATGGTGCGGATGTCGCTGGCGCTCTCCCGGTCGATCTCGTCCTCCACGCTCCGCTCTGAAGTGAAGGCGATCGTCAGGTTGGCGTTATCGAAGTTCTTCATGAAACTGATGAACCTGAAATACAAACACAAACGGGTTTATACACCTACACCCCCACGGGAACGGTTATTTCTGCAGACGGCGACTGTGGCCTCACTCTTTCTCCCAGGCAAGAGCTTTTCCCTCCCTGACCGAGTCGTTCAGGTAGTTGTTGAGGGGGAAGGTGATCACCAGAGCCGTAGCATTGTTGTAGTTGGTCTCTGAAAAATTCAAAATTACTTTCACTCAACATAGGAACTGAAAACCTCCTCCACCCACAACAGAGAAGTGAATGCATTCATTTTGACTGCAAACCGCCTTTCGTTCCTGGAGAAATGTAGACATTGAGAACATTTCTTGCCGACCATCTCACTGGTGTCTGATATGACTCAGAAACTCAGCTTTATATTGAGATTGTAGTCATTTTTAGGAGTCATTCGTGAAAATGGACATTTTCATTTCCATCTGCACCCGAACAAAAAAAAAACTTGAAAGTTTAAATTTATAGTTCATTTTACCAGTCCAGCCTCCTCACGATAAAATTGTGCTCATTTAAAATGTGTTTGACACGACATTTCTAAAGCAACGACAGTGGACAGGCTGGGAGCTTCACAGTGCTGCAGTGTTACACACACACGAGAATACAACTGATCCGAGTCCAGAGAAGGACACTTGGCTCTAAAGAGTTTGCAGGTAATCCCTCTTTTTTTCTTTGGACTGTCGGAGGGAAGCAAAGTATGCAAACAGATTGGTGACGTTAAGATTCCATCACTAAAATTTCTGACGGTTTTGTGACTTACACTTCATTGTGGTAGAGCATTCCCTTATTTTTATAAGCGCAAATTATATATTTACATACATATACGCACACATAAAATTCACAGCTCCAGTAAGAATTTGATTCATGAAACCATTTTGAACATTCAGTGTGCATGTCCATAACAGCTGAGCGGTTATGAAATATTGATTCACTCAAAAGCTGAACACAATTGAAATGCATCGAAAAGCCCCATTCTCAGATGAAACAAAAACAGAACGTACCATCGTAACCTCCGAGGGCCAGCCAGGGAAACACCGGCCCTCCAAAGGTCCCTAAGCAGGGGTCGTGGAGGAGCGTGGTGTCGTTGAGAGAAGCTGGTGCACTGCGGGGGAAATGGGGAAAAACAGTGTTGGGTCTCCAGTATCAACTGCAAAAACAAGCTGCGACTTATATCAGAATAATCTTTATTGTCATAAATGCAAGTGCCGCCATTTCACATGCTACATAAAAAGATTTGAGAATAAAATGCCTAATCAAAACAAAAAAAAATTATATTAAAGTGTGCATGTGGCATTTTGAATACTTTTTAAGCAGTGTCAAAAACAGATTTTTTTCTGCGTTAATTTATGCTTTGAGCCTTTAAAATAAACAGCAAGTGTTCAAAAAGTAAACAAAGTTTTAAATTCATCATTCCATCCAGCTGATCTTTGATCTGTTTGATGATCATTGAGGCCATTTAAACTGCACTGACATGAAGTTGCTATAGAAATAGTTTGACCCTGAAGAGAAACCAAAACAATTCTACACCCAACAGATAAGAAAGTAGGAGGAGAGGAGTGCTCTATTTAAAGAGACTGATCACTTTTTAAATAGACAATAAAAACCTCTGGAGAGAAAAGTCTCTCGACGACGTGCGTTTTAGTCATCGGCACACAAATAACGGAGCAAACTAAAATTCACCTGACGCAGTAGAGGAAGTGGCTGTGAAAGTCCACGTAGACATAGAACTCGTCCCCGATTTCATGATCCAGCACGGCGTGGCTGTTCTGGAAGTAGTTGAGGATGCTGAGGATGGTGCAGTTGTTGTTGTACGGGGCCAACGGAGCCAGGCAGACGTCCTTCAGGGTGACGTTTTCACCCTCGTATGTGGCCACAAGGCCTTCGATGGCGAGCTGCAGGTCCAGCACCTGAACAGAGACGATGGAATATATAAAAAAAAAAGAAAGGTCTAATGGAGTTTTTAAATCAACAGCCGATCTTTACATGCAAGGTTTACAATTTGTTTATTTCCTTACAGGTTCCCCAAGTGTACAACTTTTTTTTTTTTTTACATCAAGCAACTCATAAATAAGAACTGACTTGATTGTTTTTTTCTCATAATATAAATGTATACAAACAGGTCATCATTTCAGTTCAGATTTTCAAGCCATATAGATGGTCCTTATTAAAATACTCCACCTTTAACTGAACCCCAAAAATCAGAATTGTGTTTAATTGTCAACCAGAGTCTTGATTTTAAAAGAATCAATATCATCTTGAGGTCATCATTTTTTAATTGGCTTCAATATGCATTCTGAAAAACTTTCTGCTACAAGCAGGATTGGAACCTGGAGCCCCTCGACTCGAGTTCAAGACTTAAATAAATTATTCTGTCATATTCCCAACCCGTGTGTTCTCGTTTTGAAATTTGTTATTTTACACAATATTGCACTGCTCTGAACTTCCCTGTTGCCTTTGAAATTCATCGACTTGGAGAAAACCCCGATATTGACTAGTTAACGAGCAGCAAATTACCACTACGGCGAGATCCGGGTATACCCACCTGATGAAGCAGCTCCTTGCCTAGGATGGCTTTGAATGGGACGTCTGACCCGCCGAGGTACGGCGAGTAGGTGAAATTGTCGGTGCGCGGCGTGGTGATGATGAGCTGGGCTGTTCTGAAGAAGGGCCCGAAGTGGCTGTCGAAGTAGTCCTTCTCCTGGCGAGCCTGGCTGCTGGGGGACGACCACAGGTCCACGGGGTTGGTGGTGATGCGCATGAAGGCCAGGCCACCGGACGCGGCCGCCACCAGGACGAAGCTGCTCAGGATGACCAGGAAGGGGCGGCGCACGCAGAAGGAACCCCAGGAGCTGAAGAGGATGCGCAGGGCGTTCTCGAAGCGTTCGCCCAGTGTTTCACAGCATGAAGCGTTCACTGGAGGCAAAATAGTGAGTAGTCGGGTTTTTTTTTTTAGTTTGTAATTAAATCAATGGTCAAATGAGTGAGTTGTATCATGGGCAACGTACCTTGGCTGGGATCGTCACTGTTGAGGGACAGCGGGTTATTGCTATCCAGAATGGGTCCATACTCAGACATGATGGTCCTCTTCCTGCACACAAAGAACAAACAAATTAACAGAATGCATCCCCATACGACAACAATGTGGCTTTGACTTGAACGCAATCTTGTCATCACCTGTAACACCAAACTACCATCAGGGCGCCAATGAAGACGAACAGGAAGGCCACGTAGACGACCCACATGATGACCACCATGGCGTCCATACCGAGGATGGTCCAGGGCGGAGGGCGAGGAGGCGGCACCGGTTTGGGGCCGCACGCCTCGGCGCAGTCCTGACAGGAGCAGGAACCCGAGCCGTCCTCCAGGCCCTCGGTGCAGGCGAACGTCTGGTTGTTCATGGGAGTGAAACCCGACACTGGGGCATCTGGGGGAACAGATGTGGAAAATGTAAAAGTCATCACCCGACCATTAATGGCCATGCTAAATTTTACAAGTCCTATTTTCTATAAATCCAGCTTTAGTCGGTCACCAGTAACAGTTCAATAAAAACACACCTGGTGATCTGAAAGAGTTTCAGTCATATTGTATAAAGAACATTTGAGCAGCTCATCATCTAAACCTTTGTATTTTTTGCTTCAGAACATGTGAAATGAGATATAGCACTCCAAGCCGTGCTACATGCTCCTTGTTTTCAGTTCTCACACACTAGCAATGCTATATGCTAGACATGATTAAAGTAGGACTGATGTACTCATTAACAGTGAGCGAGAGCGCGTGGCTGCACACAGCAAGCTCAGTTTCCAGGGCGGTGTGTCGATGGATGCTCCGTACCACCCGGTACAAGCATTATTTTTATCTAAGCAGCATAGTAACTTCTGTGCAATCACCACCATTGTTCTGTGCCAGCTTTGAGAAGCTTTGACACGTATATTACTGCATTTTCAGATGTTCTGAACCAAAACCAATGTGTAATCGGGGGCAGATTTACAGTGCGCTACGTTACAAATAAGGCGTGCAATACCTATATCTTCAGTGTTTGATTTGGAGACTTGCATATATTAAATGTTCTTTGCAATTATGATTAAAGCAGGTTTTTTGGTAGAATGGAGGAAATGCCATTCACAAATCTTATCTTTTCATATTTTTATGAGCTTTGTTGCAGTGCTGCCCTTACATCCAAGATTGTCTATGTGCTGGATTGCATTGCGTTCATTAGAGGTGTTGATGCAATTTTCTGGCTCGCGCATTTGTGATAAATTAAAACCCAGAGTAGTCCAGAAGTCACTAATGATTCGTAATTTCTCACCAACGATGAAAAAAATGTGAAAATAGAATTAGGGAAAAAAAACCAAAACAAAACCAAAAAAAACCCCCAAAAAACAAGTTTTAATCTGTGATATGGTGCAGTTGCCAAATATTTACTTGGAGAAAGTCAGACTTTTATACATTCTGAGTCCCATTTTACCCAGACTTCCCGATGTGAGGTTGCACTCTGAATAAAAACCCACCTGAGAAGATGGGGATGATGGGAAACGGGGTCTGTCCGTTCTCGATATTGAACATGTACTGGATCCAGATGGTAGCGTTGCAGTCTTTCGCTTCCGTGCCACAGAGCAGAGATAAGGCCAGCACGTTACTCGAAGGCGCCTGGACATCTTTACAGGCGTTGTACATGGCTGAGAGAAGTCAAAAAGACAGAATTAACATCAGTCATGTCATCAGTTTAAGACACAGTCCCTTTTCCTTTCTCTTGATTTGCACAATTTAGGACTAAAATGGAGAATTACAAGAAATAAAAGCAAACTGTGCAGGAGAGGAAATGAACTCCTTTCCCTCAATAAACATTACTGTAATGGAAATAAAAATGAAGGCTCAAGGAACAAACAAAGGAGTGAATGAAAAAGAAACCCCATAAGAATAGTCACAGCATAGCAACAGTCAGTTGGATCTTATTTCAACGACATCAGATCAAATAATTTAGCTTTCAAGACAGCTTGAGAAGGCAGGATTTTAAGTGATCCGTCTAAAGAATTCCAGAGTTTTGTTCTTTTGTGTTCCTCTTGAGTAGGAGTGAATATTTGATCCAAAGATTTAACAGCTATGACCATCGCTGACCTGCAGAATTACACAACACCCAGCGTGACTTCATGTTTACGTAGGCGACTGAGAAGAGTTTGCTCAGCAAAGACAAATAAAAGCCTGCTCTTGCTGCACTCGATCACATTTCGCCAGTGAGGCTCACCGTTGGTGAACGTCTGCCCGATGTAGTACTGCACCTCCACCACGTTGGAGACGTTGAACTTGGTGGCGTTGACGAAGAGGCTCTGGTGGGGGCTGCAGGTCAGCTCGCAGAAGAGGTTCATCAGGTTGAAGAAGCAGGCGGGGCACCTGAGAGCAGGCGAGAGTGTTAGGAGGATCCACGCGTCACAGAATAATAAAATCCTGTGTAAAAAGCTGTTAAAAGCAAGTTAACAAGAAAAAGCAGGGCAATGACCAACGTGACGGGGTAAATGAGCTGGTGGCGCCGTGTCCCATCTGAACGACCCTGGAGTTACTTCTTAAAGTAGATCAAGAGGCAAAAGGTTTCAGCCATCAGGCTCCCAGTTTATAAGCAGGAGCCTAACACAGTGTTCCTTTAACGTGGGTTTCAAAACGTTGCCAATTGGCTCGGCTCATTTCACCTTAGACCACTTCCATATCATGTCTTCTATACATTTAGTATTTTAGGGGAGCTAATTGAAGGTATCGACATGCCCGCCCGCCCCGACCCACAAATGGCCCTTCTGCTGCTGATGCACTGAAGGAGGATGATGATGGCAATTGATTTAAACCTGCGTACCGAGACAGGAACTGGAGGGGCAGCTGCAGACTCCCTTTGAGGGTTCGCAGCTGGTTCACATCGCAGCAGACACTCCGGTTACCGTAGTCGTATCCGGGACAGAGCTCCTGCACACACACAAAAAACAAAACGTATTGGAGCATTCACAGACAAAAATAAGGATGCAAAGTGTGGGCAGGACGCAGCGTACCTTGAGGAGCGGATAACCATCAGGCTCCAAGGGGATGGGAGGGCCAGTGTAGTTGCAGTTGTACTTTTTTCCAGGCACCTTTATTGACTCCCCGCACTCGCCATGCCACACGCAGTGCTGGGCTCCGACCTAAAGGGAGACAACGGTCATCAATTCAAACAGACATAAACCTTCTCTGAATTGAGTCGTCCAGAACATCCAGCTATCGAATACATCAACCACAAGCATTCAAATCAGACTCCTCACTTCAAGGAACTCAACTGTTCTTTTTTGTAATGTACCAGGTTAGCCCTCGCATTGTGTTTCACATCCTGTGAGTCGCGTGTCTGAAAATAAAGAATTTCACTTCTGCAAAAGTGTTTCCAGGCGCTGTAGCATTTGAAGAAAAGCATCAAAACACAAAGAACTGAGGCCTTTCAGACTTTGCTGCAGGACATCGATGACGCATTGCAAGTAAACACCCAGTTTGTCTCTTCAAAGTTCTTTTTCAGTCAAATCAGTCAAAATCTTGCAGTGTGTTCAGACTCTATTAACCTCTGGAAGGCTTATGCTTCCAAGTTAAGTGGAAACGTATCATGATCTGCCATACACAAACACCAATAAACCCTGAACTGCTGCCTTTATCCCCTCTTTTCTGTAAATACCACCTGGGGACTGTACAGTGTTTTATCTATGCACCATTCCATTTATTTTTGCAGTTTTATAGATCTTTGTTGTTTTCACGCCTTTGCACCAATTATCATGTACTTTCCATTGTTTGTACTGTTTGCTATGAGAGCTGCCATTTTTTATTTTATTTTGTTGTGCTCCAACGACAAGGACAATAAAGGAATTCGGATGCATGTTTTCTTCCGTTATTATCTTCTAGATATCAGGCCATTGGGCCAGAAATATAGATAATTATATCATCATGACATCCCAGTTTTAGTCAAACTGGGCTAATCCCATGCTGGATGACTCAAACCACCTATGACTAAGGGCTGGTGGCAGCTAAGCAGCTTTGCACATAAATAAAACAGTAATTGGTTTACCCGACGACTATGCATGGTGCAGAGTAGTTTACCCACAGTATTTTCTGTTGTAAATAAATGTGCTCACAGTTTGTGCTCCTGATAATGTTTCTCTGCCTGCATTAATAAAAGCAGTAGCAGACTTTGTTTGCAAGTTTATCATTTCAAGATGATCAATATAAAGATTTAATAAAGGAGTTCTCAACACTTCAGTCATGGTTGGTCTGAGCCATCGCAGTGCAACAGGTAGAAATATTAAAAGAAATTAAAATAAAACCATTTCCAGTTTTGAGTCCAGAAAATGTGCATCTCTTGCAATCAGTGTGGATGATGCACTATTGGGGGGGGGGGGGGGGGGGGGTTACAAAACAAAAGCAGCAGTGAAATCAAATTCTGCTCTCATTGGGGCTATAAATAAAATTTGGTCGACTACACTTTTGTAGTAATTATCTTGTTTGGTTCTGAGTCACTTTTCCCCAACTTCAATATCTCTAGAATAATTCCAATCCAGTCATCTAGAGTATGTGGAATCAGACAACCATCTAATGGTATTTATTTATTTATTTTTTTTAAACTTGCCCCCACTGTTATTTGCAGCAGCTCCATCACTCCTCTGCATTTGGTAAAAAGAAATACGAACTATGTGTCAGGCTGTTGATGTCCTTTCAGAATACTTGTAATTTGGGATATATAAAGAAGATATGGTTGTGGTTAGCCACAGTCAAACACATTGTATCCAGCATGGCATATTTACACCTTTATACTACTCTTGAACTATCTAATAATATTCTTCAGAAACCTCAGCCCCTGCTCGCCTTTCCCATTTACCTTTAATATATGAGATGGCATGGGATATAGCAGTGTACAGTTTGTAAATAGAGTTAGATGGTGTCATTGTCATGGCATATTTAAATGACAAACCTCATGCATGCTTGAAATTCATTATAAGTTTTACAGGAAAATAAAGTCAAATCTGTCACCAACTCGCATGACATCCCAAGATATACAAACTGAAAAAAAGGAATATAGCCTTATATAATGCGAGTTTAGCAGAACAATTACATTTCCACTACAGTCAGGAGTGTTTTTATTTGTCTATTCAGCAGCGGGGCCTTCACGTGGTCTCACTGGAAGGGGCCGACTTCAGGAAGTTAATTCACTTACTCCACAAACTGTTGAATGAGAGATCAGTGTTACACTTTGTCCTAGATTCTTCAGGTTCACAGATCTGACCATGTCCTCAGTTGCAGGCTTATGAAGCTGCAGACTGGTCTACCAATACAACTGTGTCACTATTCAACACTTCTAAAAATTAAAAAGACAATGGAGGTTAAAGTCAACACCTATATGAAACTGGACCACCACAAAACACACAATCACAGATTTCTGTGAAATCCTTTCTGCGGACACGGCGGCCCCCAAACAATCAATGTTTTTCTTGAGTGGAGTGGTCGTGCGTTTCTTATCTCAAAGCAGTAATGGTTAACTGTATTCAGGTGTTTAAGAGATTTTGAAAGCAAAACCGCTACACACAGCAGCCCACTGACCCAGAGATCTCAAGGAATAATAATAATTTAAAAAAAGCGTAGCATGAGAAGCTTGGAAATTAAAGTTATCTTCTGATCGAATCAATGGTAATTGATGAAGCAGAGATCACAACACAGACCAGCCTGTAGAGGGCCTATGATGCCTGGAAACTTGTAAAATGGCAAAAACCACAAGAAAATGTATGAAGGGAAAACAAGTAATACTCCTACAAAAACACTCAGGCATGAAACGCCAATTAAAAAAAAAAGACTTTATTACAAGCAACTTTACTTGAATGTTACATATTGCAACCTTGAAATTAGGCTACAACAGGTGGTTTACAAGCCATTGTAAGAGACCCTTTTATTGATTTGTATGTGAAGTAGCATCTCTATGGATAACTTTATGTGCATTGATGGATTCATGGACCTTATGAGTGTCATGCAACGGATGCATGACTTTGTGGAACTCCGAGACAATAGCCATCACCACTGTCGCAGCTGATGGGGATCCTGAATCACTCATCTTTCTGGTTTGTACTCGGATAAACAAGAGAGAAAGAATGAAGTGGTGCCAAGGTGGGTGAGAAGATAAGATAAGATCGCCTTTATTAATCTCACAGTGGAGAAATTTACTTTTTTTTTGGATACTGGAGACTGGATACTATAGGAATCACCCAATGAACACCAACAGGATTATTTAGATCAGGTTTGTTTGTCTCATTTTCATTGGAGGGACCACATAAAGCTCAATAAGATGGAAATCGAAACCTCTACAGTTATTGTAAGGTTTCCCCACAAAGTTCAACTGCAGTTTTTCCCCCACTTGTGGCTCATATTTATGCTGTTGCACGCACAAACTTCCCTTTGTTTCTCACGTAAGGAACCGGATTGAAGATGTGATGGTAATGCTGGCTTTCACTGAAGTGTTAAAATAAGAAACAAGTATTCATAAAGTTAATGTTGTAATGGCCAGGCTTGACCCGTGGACGTTATGTTTGACAGCTTTAGCTCTCACATCCAGTACATTTAATGCCACTATATAATCAAAGCAAGGTTGTGTCTGTTGTACACTTTGTTCCTAAAAGCACCAGGATATTTTCCCTACAGATTTAAACTGTCAGGTTCCACTGGGATGAACTGGTTTCAGTTAGCTCGGCTATTTCACTTCCGTCACGACCCGAAACTTGTTCCCACTGCGGGATACAAACAAACAACCGGCTGAGCCAGGTGGAACCAGGGGAATGTTTGAGCTAACGAGCCACGGTTCTGAGCACCGACGCTGCGGGAAAGTCGCCGCTAAATCCCCGGGAATGACGCCGTCCTGCGGGATGGAAGCGGACCGGGGTTTCGCTAGCTGGAGCTGACGCACGTCACCGCGGAGACGGCAGCCGGAGCTGAGTCACAGTCAACACGCTCCGTGCGTCACTTACCCCTGAAAGAAGTCCTTCCGTGAGGCAGATAAGGAGGAAAAGTGTGGCTGAGAAGCCGCTCCCCACCGAGAGCGCCATGCCTCCTTGTCCGAGGTCCGAACCGAGTGAGCCCAGAACTCCACTTTAAACACACTCCTCTTCCTCTCTGCGTCTGCGAGAGGGGCGGAGACGTGCTGCTCCGGCGCTGCTGCCACCAAGAGGCCACTGGCGGGGACTGCATTCAAACGCCAATAACACTTTATAATGTACCAGTTTGTATGGATTGTTTATTTAATTTTTTTTAGAGAACTGTATTTATAGATTTTTAAAATAGAATAAAATTTGACAGGATAAACAGAAATTAGTCATATTAAATATCAATATGTTGAGGCTTTCCATTGACTAATATAAATACACAGTGAAGATTCAATTAACACAAAACACAGCAAACGCTATTTACAAGCGGGAGTCTAATGGCTACAGGAATGTAGGATTTCCTGTGGTGTTCTGTAGTGCACTTTGGTAGTAGATGTTCGTTACTGAAGGTGCTCCTGCTGTTGACCAGGACATCGTGGTGGGGGTGAGAGCCATTGTTTAAGATGGACGTCAGTTTGTCCTCGATCCTTCTCTCTGAGTTTATATGCATTGACATACAAACAAGAAAAAAAACACTCCTACCCCAATGCCAGTTAGTATGCTATATATAGAGAAAGAAAAACAAACTGATGGCTTCATGCACAATAACCTTCATCAGCCAACCAAATCCAGCTGACCATCCCATATGAGGTCAATGTGTTATTAGTGCTGTCATGTAAGAGATCGGTTCTCAATAAATCCTTGCTACCCCTTTTCAGACATGTTGGATATTAAATATACGTCTGTATGTACACACACACACACACATATATATATATATATATATATATATATATCATCTATAACCGAGTATACACACACACACACATATATATATACATATACATATATGTGTGTGTGTGTGTGTTGATACTCGGTTGTAGATGATTCATTTTGTGTATAGTGTATATATTTTCATAAAATATATTTATAAAGATTATTTACAAGGGGTTTACATATGTGTGGGTATATTTGTGCATGTGTATTTGTAAGTATATACAATGTGTGCATGTGTAGATAGATAGATATTAGTATAAATTTTTTTTTCCTTTGTATGCATCTGTATTTGGCATATCCTTTCACATGTATGGGATACATTAATAAAAATTCAATTAAATTGGTGGGAAAGATTATCATGATAAAGGCTCAATTATTTTGTTATATTTTTGGAAATGTCTTATTTCATTGGTTATACACTATGTGGTGAGGTTTACCTGATATTCCGGAGGTGCAGCATAGATTTGATTATTCTCCTTGCAGCGACAATGAAAAAACAACACGTGGCTCCATAGAAAAAAACGATTTATTAATTTTCACTTTGACATAATCACAAATTGGGAATAAGTGCATATTCAGGTAAAATATGACAAAACTGAACTGTGTATTGAGTATAAATTATAGGAGGTTATTTTTTGGGGGTATATCACAGTAAAAATGTCTTTTTTCTGTACATGTACCTGTGTCAAATCTGCAAAAAAAGAAGGCTTACAGGCTGCTACAATAGTATATCCCTTTAAAACTAGGAATACGGTTTGCAAGGTTAATGCTCTTGCGAGACTAAAAAGAGGTTTAAAGCTAGAGAATCCAAGCTATGGTGTCAACGCCCTGTGTCAAACAGACACAAAGAAAAAAGAAAAAATCAATCAACAATGTAGGGAATTCTCACATGTTGCTACTATAAAAACAAAAAAAAGGGGGACTCAACCAGCATTTTTCAAACGATAAAAACAAACCTAGGACTTGAGCCAATGACGTATCGGTTCAGCTTTTCGAGAAGTTCGAAGGTTCCTGCGTACGAAGACATTTCTACTCTCCACAAATACGCTTCACGTTACAAAAGTGCTGCAGGTTCTAACACTACAAAGCAAACAACACAATGGCATTGGCTGTGTTTGCCGTCACATTCTCCACGTGGTTTGTGTGATACGACACTCTCGGGGCGGGTGAAACGAGAAACTCGGCTTCAAGGTTCCGAGCTACGGCCGCAAGTTCTTCGAAAGCACTCAAAACGGGTTTCGACGGAGCTGCTTCAGGCCACGGCTTCTTTTAGAGGACGACGATGATTTCAACATGCAGTCCAATAACTTTGGGGTTGTTTTTTTCCACCCAGATCAAATGGTGTTAAATTGCTTTGTTCTTTTTTTCAGCAATTCTTGCATGAGGATCGTTATTCTGTGCTTTTGCAAATGATTTTGTATTCGCATAAAGGATAGCATTCCTTTAGCATCTCATCTGCTTTTCCACTACTTGCATTAACATTGCATCAGCTTTACGTTGCTTAACAATATATTTACCTTATTTTTGCACAAGTCCTGCAGAAATCTGGATGTGATTGAAGGCTTTGATACACTCCTACCAATGCATTGAGTTTCTCTTCCCGCAAATGCAAAAAATATATTGCTACCTTGCATGAGGTATTGGTGTAGCGTTCCCATTCGTTTGCAATATTTTTTTCTCCCAAGCACACGTGGTCCCTTACAATAGTTGATATGCATGTTATGTTGTGTTCGTTAGCATTTTTTTTTTTTTGCATTCCCATTTAGGTTCTCTACTACATAAAAAATATATTACCAAATAAACTTCCTTTGCAAAGTACTTTTTTGTTACTTTTACATAAACTTCCTTTTCCAGCCCCACAAGGTACTTTTTAGTTACTCTTCGTGCACCAGTTCTGCTTAGCTCAACCACACTTTAGAGTTATTTTGTACAGTTTTTTTTTTTTTTTAACTCACCGATAATACTTTTTACATTTGCATTCTCATGCAATGGTTGCAGTACCTCATGCCATTATCTTTTTGTGTTTTAATGCCAGTACATTTACATCTTTGTTCCCCTTAAAATCTCTAACAGGACGTACATGTTTCCCTGCAGAGGTGTTTTTGCTTCACGGCCGTGTCACATCACTTTTAAAGCTTTTCCCAGCAAAACTTTGTGATACTTCCAATCGCGCAATAATCCGTCGTCCTCAAAAGAATCTCGCCGCGACCATCAGGGTCCTCTGTAGCATGAGAGCATAAAAGTAACATATTCAAATGATATAATTCACCACTTTTCCCAATTTACATCCAGGATACATTCTTTCCTTTGCAGGATCCTCACTGACCCCTCCTCCGGGAGGAGTGTCGTCGAAGTCTGAGGAATCTGAACCAGCCGCCTCGCAAACTCTCCTGTTACTCGTCACCACATGGAAATGTTCCCGAGTGTGAAACGGCAACATGTGTTCTGCACGGAGCGTGCCGGCGTTACGCAACAGGGCCTCCAGAAAGAGGCGGAGGCGATTCATGCGCTTTTTAAAGCGCTCCTCCACCGACACATCTGGATCATTTCAGTGGGTTTCGTGTGTGATGTGTAGAGATGTTCTACTTGTGGATGTAATGGGATTCCAGCGAGTATCTGATCCAGCAGCTCTCACATCAAGAAAATAAAGTCTGTTGTTTTTTTTTGGGGGGGGGGGGGGTTGGCGTGAGACCGGTACAATGTGGAAGCAGAAAAACAATGCAGGAAGTCACGTCGAAGAGTCCGACTTCAGAGGAGAGGGTACCGGGTTCTAGATAAGTCTGTGGTACCACATGTCTGTGCTTTGTCAGCGAATGCCTCGATAATGAAACAATAAAACAGGCTCCGGGATCCTCCTCAGTCCGGGCCCAGGTACTCGGCGTTCTCCGCGGCCGGTATGTGTCCGTTGGCGTGGCTCTTGAAGGTGGGAGTGAAGTCCTGCTGGTAGTCCGGGTTGTCCATGCTGGTCTGGGGGTGGTACTTGTGGAAGCCGTGCGGCGTGCCGTTGGAGGCGAGCGGGAGGCCGGCCGGCGGCGGCACCTCGTTCAGGTACTCGGGGCCGTTGGGCCTGAAGCAGTTCAGGTACTCCATCTCCGTGTCGTCTGACGAGATGGTGGGCAGGAGGCTGCGAGGGGGGCGGGGGTGCTGGTAGATGGGGTTCGCCATGTCGGAGACGCCGTTTTGATTCATGTAATCTGGAAGAAAAGGAACAATTAAATTAGCAAGACGCAGCAGAGGAACGTCTACGACTAAGTGCACCTCGTGGAACATTGAATTCTCTCAAAGGGATCATTTACACAAAGTTTTCTTGAGTTATCATCGTCCAATACATTTTGTAGAAATTAAAACGAATGACTGCAAAACTAAAATCAAGCATTTGAGAAAAAAAATATAAATAAAACAAGAAGAAGAAGTAAATCTACTCTCAAAACTAATTCAAATGAATTGAATTTGAAAGTTAAAATGAATATACATGACGTTAATATAACCTTGTTCATATAAAAATGGCTGGTCCTGTAAACAGATGGACTCTTCACCAGTTAGTCTGGAGTTTCCTTCTTTCCCATTATTTAATTTGTCTGTATTTAATCTGCTTTGAGGGTCATTCTTGGCTTCACTTGTGAATTATGGAAAAAAAACAACAACAACAAAAAAAAGGATTTAGTATGTTTCTTTAAACCATTAAGCCATGTGTTTTAGCGAGTTTACACAAAATCAAACATCTAAAAAATTGAAAAGAAATACATTTGATGCCTTGAGCCCGAGTTCAGAAAATGTTTTCAACAACACTTCACAACCTCCCGAGGACAGATGCAGTTTGCTTCCTGTCCACTAGATGTCCTTCTTGATCCCCAAATAGCACGAGACTGAGGGTCTGACTGAAATCTCATCAGAGCAGATTTAAAAATCTAAAGTGTGACTCACCTGGAGCCGGTTGGAAGGCCTGGTTCAGGGCGCTGTCCGTGGGGTCGGGGATGTACCGGAGAACCAGGCTCCCGTCTCTGCTCGGCAAGCCGTTCTGCAACAGAAGGACAAGACGAGACTCCGTCAGGGCCGTCTCACTTCCTGTTAAAGCACAGCTGATAAAAACACCAAGGGCCAAGTTCTTTTTCTGTTTGCTCTTACCGCTAAGCCATTTTTGCTGTGGCACGTCCCATTGCTACTGTTGACGCTCTGAAAAGCAGGCAGCATAACCCGAGTTAATGTCTCATGTTGACGCCACAGAAGGTACAATGTTATGGGAAAACAAACAGTTTCCTGTAACAACACAAATAATCATCAGGTGAACATGTGATTGTTGCCCAAATGATACAATTTGTATTAAAGACAAACACTTGGAGGAAGTCACGGTTTCTGTTCTTTAAGATTTGTTGTCGTTTCCACCAGCAGCTGTTTGTGTTTGTTTCCTCTTGACTTCTGCTCTCTGACCACCAGGTACCAAATACTGATTGATCGGTTCTCCTTTGCACAATTTTTCATTGTATTTTGCACCCGAAAGTTTCATTAAAATTGGCTTTATGTTGAGCGTCAAAGGATTTGATGTCATGAAATGAACTCAGGAATACAAGTAAGTGGATCAAATGTGTTTAAAGTGACTATCGTCCTAATATTATTGGAGGCAGGAGTTTATCATGTCTACTGCAGGTTTAAAGGTACAGTGAGAAGAATTTAAATGGTAATGAGTGACTGTGGTGTTCAATCTGACCTGCTGCTGCTCTGAAATGTACAATTAAACAACTCAATACTTGGCTCGCTACACCATCTTGTGGTGTAAAGTGTTGTTACTATTAACCTTATTAACCTCCAACAGTACACAAATGAAAACACAATGACTAGTTTTCTCACATTCTTGAATGTTTCCATTTAATACATTGTGAATTTACACTATGTTGTGACAAATAGACATGTTTATTTCCTTTACTGGGAATCCTTTAGATTCTATCTTTATGTCGTCTCCTTTTGTTTTAATAAACATGCATGTATGTGTGCAAATGTTTTTCTTCAAGGTGCAGGCAGAAAATATCCCACACTGTACCGGGCGTGATTGTGTATGTGACCAATGAAAATCCTGAACTTTGACTGTGACATTACATGTCGTACCTTTGAACATAAAGCACTGCGAGACGAAGGTTAAAGTGTCATTAAAACACTTATCATACATTTTACAACACAGACATTCAGTATGTCTGTGTTGTCAGTACAATGTTTTCAAGAGAAAACTTCCATTCAGTTTTGTGCGCCCATTTACACGACGGCGGTGCTCGGAAACCACCGAAAACGAAACTTTTTGGAAACGGCTCTCAAGGTGGAGCTTTTTGAAAATGCACTGTGTTCATGGAAGCAAGAGAAAAAGGCAACTTTTTGAAAACTGTTCAACTCCATCTCCATGGAAAGGAAGAAAATGCACATTTTTGGAAAACGCTGCTCTCCTGCATATGCGCTGGGGTAAATAGTTCCTCTGCGCATGCTCAGTAGACGAGCAATAACAACAAAGTTTGCCTCCAGAGTGTCATGACTCCCATATTCTCCTGAGACTTGGTCATTTTATAGTTGAGTCACTCATAATTTTCAGCATTTCTGAAACAAAATTACTTTTTTTCTTGAACCGTTGTGTAAACTTGCTCACTTTCTTGATCATCGCTTTATTTCTTGTATTTTGAGATTGAATGAAACTTCCCCGTGTATGTTTGAGTTGGAGAGACGGCCTGTGACAAGGCAATTACTTTCAACAAGAAAAGAAAATAAATCGCGCTGCAGTAGCAACCAGCAAAAAAAAAAAAGAAAAAAAAGTGACCCTGCGTGGGTGAGATACTATAAACGCAGTCCTGAGATTTTAAAAGGAGCGCCTGTAAAGATGATCAAGCCGCCGGTGGCCAGCGAGGATCCAGGTAAAGGAGAACTTTCAGTTCCCATCAGTCAGAGGGGGGCATCTGGGAGGGAGTGTGGGAGTGACCGGGTTCATCTCCTCAGATTGAGTTCAATCCCAGCTGACTGAACGGAAATCTAAGTGTTCTCAGACCCCCCCCCCTCAAAAAAAAAAAAAAAATATGTTGATTTCCATTCTGGCTCGTGGGGTAATGATTTATTCAGAATTCCCTTTTCCCAGAACACTGTTAAAATAGCACAATTAAACTCTCAGCCGGCTCCATGTTGGTAAAGCTATTAAAGCATGTGGTGCTTCTTTTTGTTTTTTTTTATTATAAAATTCAAATTCATGCTGCTCGATTTTCTGGCACATTTCATGCCATTTTGTTTTTTTCTCGCACAGGAGGAGGAATCAGTGTGAAACCATCAGAAATATGAATTTAAGTACACATTCCTGCAGATCAGCATATCTGTGGAAATGGGTGGACGACTTGCTGATTCAGTAAAATGCACGACAGTGAAGTCCTTTCAGCACAGATTCAACCTCAGTTCACCTCAAGTTGGGATATTATTTAAACAGAAAGCATATTTGACCCTCTATCAAGCAGGTTAATTTTAAATTTGATGTATTTTTTGAAACAATGCTGGATGTTTTCATTGAACGAATGGTTTTTGGGGACATTTCTCTGCTCATAATTCTTCATAATTCTAGTTTGACGTTCAGAACAAATGACTTTTCACTGTATTTTGCATCAGAGGTTTTCATTAAAAATGGCTTTATGTTGATATTGTAGTCATTTTCTATAGTAATTGTTTTTTTGTGAAAATGTAGACATTTTCATTACGTATACTCAGCACCACAACAAAGACAGACTTTAATTTAAAGGTTGCTGGGTTTTTTGCCACTGTTTCGCCGGTCCGGCCCAGTCGAGATAAAATTATGCTGAATGTGAGCCCTGAAATAAAATGTTTGACACTCATGAAATAACATTTAAATGGAGTGGAGTGTCCCAACTTTTCTTAATACTACATACAGAATGAGAATAATACATTTCTCACTTTCTGAATTCAGCATGTTGAACACAATCAAATACGAGCATTAAAACACAATTTCTTACTAACTTTTTTACCATGTGTCCCAAGTTTTTTGGTATCAGGAGTTTAAGCATTATTCTACAGTCTGTCTTACTTTAATCTCTCTGTTGTACTATAAATTTGCCTTTATATTCAGGCCTTTGCCTCTGGCACGTCGTTAGTGTAATGACTATAATTTGTATTAAAATATATTGTTGAGTAATGCAGACAGGCCAGTTTTCAAGAGAACGCGTTGCCACTGAACCTGCCTGCGTCCATGAATCATTCCAGTTTTTGATCACTGTAATTATGTCACAAAGGCAACGTTGGCATTCTTTCATTCGGGCTGCAGCCGCATCGGGGTTTTTATGTTAAAGTTAGAAACGCTGTTTAAACTAGAACTGTGACCGCAATGAGGAAATGAGTCACCTCTGTATGTTTGTTTCTGAAACATCTGCAGCAGAATGTGAAGGAGAAGCATCAACAATGTTGTTTTGTCTTTATTTTTCTTGTCGGCTTTTCTTGCCGGCTGCTGCAGGAGTCTGGAGTATCGGAACTCTGAAACTGTACTAAAAGTGGATTTTTCATGTATTTGTACTTTACGTGAGTTTCAAGACCCAGTTTATGTTTCAAGTTAAAAAAAAAAGCATAATTTTTGTGTTTTCGTTTCAAAAAAGAACAAAACAAACAACAGAAACACTAAAAATTATGTAGTTAGCATGCCAGGCCACGAGTTGGTAATGTTTATTATTTTATCATTAAAAAAACAAACACACACATGCGTGCAGAGAACAATATGACATTTGTATGGACAGACGAAGTTGGATTGTTATTCTGGTGACTGTCAACTATAAAACTACAACGACATTGTTGTTATTGTTCATCTACTCATGTGCAGAAGAATTATTTTAACAACTACGTTTTCCCCTATTTCCAGAGAGACGGAGCGTTTTCAAAACAGTTGCGTTTTCTCCCATCTCCACAGAGTTAGAAAGTTTTCAAAAAGTTTTACCTTGGGAGTTGTTTTCAAAAACTTGTTTCCACTTGCATTTAGAACTGTTGTCATGTAAACAGAACTCCAAAATGCATCGAAGGTTTTCAGTTTTCACGGGAAAACGTCTTATAAACGGGGCCTTACATTTAACTCGAAAGACTAATATCTGTATTTACTCGTTCTTAATTCCTGTTCTCGTTCTTTGGTTTGACCTTCACAAGGATGAATCAGAGCTACATGGTAATAGTTTTCAAATTCAAGAGTTAAATCAATGATTTATATAACTGTAATCATTTAATCCTGAAGTACCAATAACTTAACAGCACATATTCAACTTGTCTACTTCAGCTCACTTTCTGAAATATATTCAAATTTAAAAGTAATTTTGAATTCTTTTCAGGCATGATGATTTGTTCTTGTAATGCACATTCATGCAGGTCCATGTGCTCACATGTTAATACGGTTGATGATGTAATACAAAGCAAAATGTAAATTAAAATAATGTAATCCCAGACTGGACGTTTCATGAAATACTGTGAGTTTTGGAATTATGTGGGAAATAGGAAGTCGTGGCATGCAATCATTATTGATAATTGATCACTACTGAGAATGTCTAACTGTTCATGCAGGTTTGTCTTTACATATAAGGGAGGTAAAGTGAACATACTTCCCAAAATGTGGTTTTTGGAATGCCTGAAAAATCTGCTTGAGTTCAGGAAGAGGCCATTTCTATACTCGCCATGTCTGAAAACATTCAGATTGGATTTATACGTAAATTAAATAAGTCTTGTTACGATGGAGGGAGTGACGGCCTCCAGAAGCTCCGCCTCCACACAATCCCTCACACGTAGCCAGGTCTTACCATGGAGTGCAGCAGCGGCGTCTGCGAGATGCTGCTGAAGAAGCTGTGCTGCGGCACCAGGTATTCATCTGCGTCCACGGCGTCCTCCATGCCCTCGCCGCTGACCAGGCTGCGGTAGAACCTGGTGTCCGTCGGACTCGGGAGGTGCATGCGGTCGTCACCCTGGAGCAGGGAGCATGTATATTTTATGTTTTTTCTTGGTTGGTGTCACACCTCGGCGGACTAGAATGATTGATGTTGTGAGTGACTTCGTACCTGAATGACGAGGTAACGTGACGGGTCGCGGGCCATCTTCGTAAACTCGGCGATGAGCTCTCGGAAACGAGGCCGACTGTCGGCGTCGATCATCCAACCTGTGCAGAAAACAAGGGTACCACGTGAAACACAATCAGCTACAGCAGTTGTGTCGAGCATAAGGCCCGTGGGCCAAACCTGAAACATCTCGTTGGTCTAAAAGTGTTGTATTCAAAGTTTATTGCCCCAAATCCAGCTTTTCCTCCATTTTCAGCCATTTGATTATTGGATCATATGAGCTGGACTGGCTCCACCCACACATGCCCATCTTGGGAGGAGGAAGAAGTACTTCCTCTTGACCCAATCTGGTTACCTCATTGCTATTCAGTTCAATATTACACAGTTTTTCCAACTTTTTTTGAAACATGTTGCTGGAATAACATTTTGGAACAGCCTGTAAGCTTCAAGCTTCATTTTTAGTATTATGTACAGAAGTGTCTCAACAATTTCTTGCTTTCTATTCTTGATTTTACCTTAAAAGTGGTCAGTTTTTTTTTTTTATTTGAAGAGTGTTTTAATTTTTTTTATTATAGGATAGTGGATCAATTAAACACTTCGAAATCTAAGAACATTTTAATTTACTGTGACTAATGTGGAAAAAGACACCATTTTAAATATTTTCATTGATATTCACATTTCTTGAGATGCACATGCACATGCACATCGTCTTTGTGCTACAATTTGAATCATCTTCACCTTTTTTTCTTTTGTTTTTAAATGCAACTTTTTTTGGAAGTGAAGTCAGAAATCACTTCTTATGTCTTTTTTTTTTTTTTTTTTTTTTTACCTGGCCAACAGTCATAAAACAAAAAGTGCTCATTGGTTTTTGATATGAAGCAAATAATATCTACAGGATCATCCCATTTCTGCACTTTAACATAAAAAAATTCAAATTTTACTGTCACTCGTGACTATAATTGAATATAAATAGTGCATAAACTTAAATATATAAACATTTTCCATAATTAATGTTTTGGGTTTTTTTTTTGAGCACATTTCTGGATGTTTTGTTAGAATAACGCCACTCTTACATTTGACCATGATCATGTAGACGTCTATGGTGCAGATGGGCGGCTGAGGCAGGCGCTCTCCCTTCTCCAGCACGCTGGCTATCTCGCTGGCTGGAATCCCGTCGTAGGGTTTGGTCCCGAATGTCATCAGCTCCCAGACGGTGACACCTACGGTGCGGAGATGGAGGACAGCTGGTAAATGTCACTGTGATTACCGCCGCCATTCACTTTGTCTCATTCCCCGACAACAAGAAAAACAAAAATAAATAAACAAATAAATAAATAAACCGGAGAGTGACAGGATGTACTCCCCGCAAATATCACACGCTATCAAAACAGAGCATGTTGACGAGCTGGCTGAGCCTGCGGGAGTGGGAGTGAAAGAAGAAAAAAATAAAAGGAGGAGGAGAGGAAGCCGTCACTTCTGCCAGGGTCTGCTGCTGCTGATGCTTCTGCCATATTGAGCGGAAGATCAAACCCCCTCGAGGGGGAGAAGATCTGGAAGCTTTGTGTGTGTGTGTGTGTGTGTGTGTGTGTGTGTGTGTGTGTGTGTGTGTGTGTGTGTGTGTGTGTGTGTGTGTGTGTGTGTGTGTGTGTGTGTGTGTGTTTACGTGGGCCGAGGCAACAATCTCCTCCTGATGGGAAAGTGTCCATTTGAGACGGGCAGTGTGTAGGTGTTCTCTACCTGTTCGCCATGTTCTCCCTTTTCATTTCACGCTTTAATATGAAGCTTCATCCGAGTCCAAGAACAACAAGTCTGAAGCTTTTGGGAGCCGCCGTCCCTCTCGTTCCCTTTCTCTCTCTCTCACTCTTTCTGCTAGAAGGCTTTTATTTAGCGATGAATAAATATTTCCCCGCAGAGACTGTCACCAATACTCACAAGTACAGACGCCCAGCTGTTTTACAGATCTGCAGTGACACGACGATCTGGGCTCAGACAGCATGCAGGATGGGACAATTATTTCATTTGCGTTAGAACCGGGGTGTCCAACACATTTTAGTTCAGGGGCCACATAAAATAGTTCCATCGTAACCTTTAACTTTAAACTGGTATTTTTGTGGCACAGAGTATATGTGATGAATATGACTGGTAATTATTTGGTTTTCTCGAAAGTACATTGAAAATGACTCCGAACTCAACGTATAGCAAATTTTAATGACACTTTCCGGTGCAAAACACAGTGAAATATCCAAAAGCCTTCCCCTACAGTTGTTGCATTATGCATGTTTTTACAAACTCCCCCTGACAGCATGGCCTTGAGGCTGATGTTAGTTTGCCAGTTTCCTCTTGCAGGCCAGCTTTGGCCCGGAGGCCTCATGTTTGACACCCCCGAGTTAGAAAGTGGTGTGGGGCGGACCTCCACGTAGTCAGGAGGGATGCCTGATGGAAAAAAATATGCTGTGAAGCAGCATGTTGTTTTTCTTCCTCTTTTTGAATTTTAAATATAAATTATGATAAAAACAAAAAAGTGCATGGCACAACTGTGATTTACTCGATGAAAACATTTTATGTGTGATTCAGGTGAGCTAACATTATATAATGAGGTTGAGTGCAAAACAATTTCTATTTCACACAAAATGTATCAAACTCACTTAGTGCGTTTGATTTTCTTTAATCTAAATTCATGAGGATTGAAATAAAAAAGGTTTGAAGAAATCTACTTTATATGTGATAACATTGGTCTTTGGTCTGTATTCTGATTAAAAAAAATTCATGAAAGAGTAATTCATTAATTTATTTTACACATTTATTAAACTCACCGTAGCTCCACACGTCACTCTGGTGTGTGTACGTTCTGTTCAGGATAGATTCAAGAGCCATCCATTTTATCGGCACCTGCAGAACAAAAAATGATAAGATTTAGAATAAAAAGGGAGGAAAATGGTTTGGAACTGGTGAGACGCTGATCTGGAAGAGTGAAAAACTACTAATCAGCCTCAAAGTAATGTGGTTACAGTGAATTTGTAAAAAGTTGCATAATCCAACAAGCTACAGAAGAATTTTACGATCTATGTTGAGATTGTGATCATTTTACATAGTAAATATTGATATTTTCATCTCTTGCACTACGTCATAACAAACTCCTGGTCACTGAACTAAAATGTGTTTCACACCCTTGATCATAAGATTGCTGGCATTTAAAAAGACTAATATATTTTTCTATTCATGGAACAGAAATATCCTCAATAAATCTATTGATTTAAACCAACATAACTGTCCTGAGACAAACTGTAGGTGAAACTGGTAAACCACTCAATGTTATCCAGTGAGCAAAACATCCACAAAGAAACTTATCTGTTAGTTCTTTTAGACCTTTATCTTACTGTTCGAGACTATTTATAAAGCACAGCTCTTACATAAGATACAGTCTGGAGCAGAGAAATGCCATTTTCTATTATCAGCTGCTCTTTTTATTCTGATTGGGCCACGGATGAGTGATCCAACCTTTCCACCATCTGCGTGGTACTCCTTCTCGTCCGCGTTCAGCAGCTTGGCCAGACCGAAGTCGGTGATCTTCACATGTTGAGGAGTCTTCACCAGGACGTTCCTGGCTGCCAAGTCACGATGCACCAGGTGGCGCTCCTCCAGGTAGCACATCCCCTTCAGTGCAGAAAACCAAAAAAAAACAAAGATTAGTGCAATTTGTTGCACAAGAGCAAAAGATTTCTGAATTACTTCAAACGTCGTTTGATCAGACAAAAAGATTTAAAAGTAGAGAAATCTGTCATATTCTAATATTCTCTGCTACATGATTATTTAGCTTGATATTAGCGATAAAAAGAAAAATGGCTCTGTGAAAATTCTATCATTTAATATTTTAAAGTTAAGACATTCAAAAATAGCCTGCAGTAGTTTGAGAGGAAATTAAGGACATGAAATGATGTAAAATCTCAGATTATTATTTACAAAATGGTGTATTAAACAACTAGAGTAGCTAGTGTGTGGCCATTTGAACACCAAAAAAAGGTTTTCTCAACACTCGAAAGTTGAAACTGTGAGAGCTGAACAAAGGACAGAGTGGAGGTTACAATGTACCATAATCTCTTGAAATCTGCACATATTTGAATTTAAAGAGTCATGTTAAAAAGAACAAAAAAATGACTGTCTGTGTGTGTGCGAGAGAGAGTAATACCACTTTGTACCACAAGGCAGTGCACTGAGTCACGCTACTCTTTCTCGAAGCAGGAAGTGCCAAAGCTTATAGAAAGTATCAGAAATAATAAAGTAAAGTAAAGTGTGCTGCTCCCTGCTGCACAAAAATGGCATTTCTCAAATCTTATAGTCAAAACCGTACAGTAAAATAAAAAAAAGAAAGAAAGAAAAACACTGACTGAAAACACCTGCCTACATTGTGTTATACGAGTCGTGTGTGGTGTTTCCGTGGGTGTCGTACCTTTGCGATCTGCACACACCAGTTGAGCAGGTGCTGCGAGCCGATGTTGTCCTTGTTCTCCTTCACGTAGTCCAGCAGGCAGCCGTACGGCATGAGCTGCGTGATGAGCTGCACAGTGGAGGTCAGGCAGATCCCCAGCAGACGGCACACGTGGGGGTGCTCAACGCTGGCCATGACATAGGCCTCCTGTAAAACACACACGCGTGTAAAAAAAAAAAAAAAAAACACTTCTTTTGATAGTGGGAGGAGACTAACGGCAAACGCTTCAGATGCCGAGGTTTGGTAGATAACCAAATCACTGAGTGAACTAAAGACTAAATTAACCCAGAACAAAAAAACAGAATTGAGATAAACCAGCAAAACAAAAAAATGGCTTTGTTCCTCCAAGTGCATACAAAACAACAAACCATGTGAACGCTGAATGTTCAGTGTATGCGTAATACAGTATAAAAATTGCTGAGAAACAGATGCTTATCTCCACAGTGCTCTGTAATTCTGCCAGTTTGATAAGAAAGAGTCAGAGCACCTAATCGTTAAATTGCCGCCCTCAGGTAAATACAGCGTGAGGCAGTGACCGAGCAACATGAAAACAACACAGGATCTGGGTCGAGCGTTGGGAGCGTCTGGCGTGGTCTCTCTGCTTCCATGGAGCATTTTCAGGAACCGGACTCCTTCGCAGAGAACCTCAGCCTTGGATTACAAACCAACGCCTACACATTCCCCTCCACTGAGTTAATCCCATTTCCTTCAGGGCGATGAGACGGTCAGCATGGAGCACGACATACTCTCCATTACAATGAAAACAAGGAGCAGCTTCAAATGTGATAGAAATGACCCGGTTACATCACCGGTTCAAAAAAACAAAACAAAACAAAAAACAAAACCTTGTTTCAGAAAGGTTTCACATTTACACAGTAACGTTTTGAAAATGATGTCCGGTTACACAGAAATGGCAGAATCGCTGAAACAATGTAATGTTGGTTGTTTTTGTGATGCATTTTCATCCGTTTCCACAGACACAGATTAGCATTTTTGAAAAGTTCCATCTTGGGGGCCATTTTCAAAAAGTAACACAAACGAAAGTTTGCCATTTTTACTTGAAAACGTCACGTAAACATGGCATGTATTCAAACTTAGCTGTACAGGGATGATTCATTGCTCGATCAACTTTGTTCATAAGAACATTTAACTGTTCACTCCAGTTCTCTGAAGAGTCCAGGTGAGGAAACGTCATCGATTTACTCGTATCCTTATTTCTGCTGTTTTCCATATAATGTCGTCTTTTTTTGTTCCTTTCTTTGATACTTCTCTACCGTAAAGAATTACCATTTCAAATCGCTTCGTTTGTATTACAGGTACTACTTTATTTTGTAGAGAGGCAGGGTTTCCAAGCGGAAGTAGTTTTGTTGTTACACAGTGTGTTGGAGAGATGAGAGTAAAAATGAGAGAAAAGAAAAGCATTTCTGAGAAGTGTGTTTGAATCAAAATAAAGGTTGGAGTACCTTACCGAACACGGCGTCTCCGACTCCCGTTCATCGGCTCTACTCCACCTCAATTTTATTTTGGACCAATTTATCAAAGTATTTATGTTGGACTTATTTATTGAAGTATACCCATCTCTTATTGTATTTTATTCATTTCTTGTTTTCAAGAGATTGAGTGCAGTACAACAGTTTTTTTTACTACATTACAAGATATTTTTATATATTTATATAAATGCTGTTCTAAATTCATAGGCATATTCGTGTAAATAATTGTGATTTCAATGTTCCCCAAAATAATCGCGATTATGATTTCTTTTCCATAATCGAGTAACAGTAACTCAAAGTTGAGGATAAACCACCTGAACCAGGGAACTTACATCCAAGATCTCTTTATTGGCTTTCGGTGACGTGGCCTCTCTCAAAACCTTGATGGCCACAGGGATCTTCACGTCTTCTCCCTCCGGGACCCACTGACCCTGTACAGACACACGTCGATGCAGAGATTACGATTACACCGGGAGCAATTATACAGAGCAGTTATATAACTCGATAAGTGTTCACCTCTACATTGAATTCTATCCTCAAACACACAGTGCATGAAAGCTTTGTTTGTAATTAGCGCTCATGATCAAAGTGCTTTTGAATGATTCTATGTGCAGAAGAACATTAAGCTCTTCTCTCGAGGGACTTCTTCCTGAATCGAAAAATTACCCTAAAATAAACAGTCAACCTTGAGGAGGTAGGATTTTTTAATTTTTTTGCTCATATGAAAGATGCACAAAGTCAAAACAGAAATCCCCACAGAGCAGTGAAAGTGAGAGTGGAGTCAGTCATGCATGAGTGTTAAGTTTTAAAAAAAAAGTCACTTTTAATTGGAAAATGAACAACAGATGCAGATGAGTGAGACCAGAGCCGGGTGGAGCTGCAAAGCTTCAGCTCTGCGGCTGGAAAAGGGATTTTTAACTCCATGACACAAACTCCATTACCTTGTAAACTGTGCCGAAGGCTCCCGAGCCGAGCACCTTGATTTTCTTGAATTCGGGCTCTTTGAGGATGCGCAGCAGAGCCTGGTTTGGCGCCTCTCCGCTGGGAGTGAGAGGCTCAACCAACTGTGAAAGGAAGCAAAGTCTTCTTACAACACATGCAAGGATGGTCTGTCCTCCCCCCCCCCCCCCCCCAACATATCATGTGGAGGTTGATGACAGAATTATAGTTTGCTTAAATACAGAAAGTGACAAATCACTTAAGTCTGAATTGCAAATGTGGGTAAACAGTAAAGTGTTGCTGCTCCTACAGATACAGATTTGTTCCATCCATCTTTTATAATGCTTAATCCTGTTCAGGGTCGCAGGACGCTGGAGCCAACCCCAGCTCACCTCTTTCTCCTGCAGCAGGCGCCTCATGGTCCTCTTCCTCTTGATGTGTCGCCTGCGCAGCAGCACGAAGACGGACAGGCCCGTGATGAGAACAGCCAGAAGCCCGCCCACAACGCCGGCCGCGATCATGGAGAGACCTGGCGGCCTGAAAAAACACACAGAGCAAACGGAATGGAGAAAACAGACTTCCTGACTCAGATCAGCAAGGAGATATTTGAGAAACTCCGCAGTGGTCATTGTCGGTAACTCACGCTTTAATGTGGCAGCCTCCGAGGCCAGGTCCAACACACCTGGAAGCACGAAGAAGCAGAGTCAACAAAAGATGAGACGCGGAGCAGAAAGTGAATAACAGCATGGGATTGTTTAGACCGGGGGTGTCAAACATCAGGCCCGTGGGCCAAAACCAGGCCAGCAATAGGCTCCAATCCGGCCGATTCAACAAAAACTTTACAGTTTAAATTAAAAAGGTTATTACCTCCGCCAATGAGGTTACATAATCACCTGCGTTTATTTGTCTGTCTGTCTGTTACCAAGATATTTCAAACAGTAATGTGTGGATCTCCGTGAAAATTGGTACTCATGCATCTTCATCGAGAACCTGTTAAATTTTGGTGGTGATCCCGATCAGAATAAGAGAACATTTTAATTTCACAATATATTGTCTTATGGTCTGTTCTTTCAGATTGTGAAATAAAATCCCGTGATCACGAAACCACATAAACGAATAAAGGCGGTTGACATGGATGTTGGAATCTGTGTCATTTTCTTGGCGGATGTCAGAAATCTCTGATTGCTCTCATCATGGCACTATTTCACCGGTTTGGCCCACTCGAGATGAAAACCGGGCCGAATTTTGCCTCTGAACGAAGACGTGTTTGACACCTATGGTTCAGACCGATACCAGATGTTGGGGTGGAGATTTTGATGCAAAGCATCACGGTTCAAAAAAGACAGGCCAGGACCCGTCTATCACCGAACTGTACCTCAGCATTACATTCATATTGTGTTGGTTGCTGTTAGTAGGTTTCAAGTATGGATGGCAGACGGGCCTGTTTAACACCTGGACTCTGCAGTAATACAAGCAAAATGGGGTTTGACGTCTAAATACGCGTTTCCCTGGAACAGATGTGATCTGGACCGCAGAAAAGGACATATTCCTACTTGACCTTCATGTTCAGAGCTCGACAGCATTTCTGCATCTTGTTTCTGAGTGCTTTTAATACTTTGTAGTATTTTTGCATGCAGAGATAAACTGCGTTCACAGACGACGGGTTTCGCAGTGGTTCAGTACAAAATATAAGTAATCCAGGGTTGAGTAAGAGTCTAAAGATCGTAGCTCTCTGTTTTTCGGCTTCCTGACGTGCTACACAACTGCTTCATGTTGTCAGTCAGGTTTATTTGGTTGTATGCAGTATTTCCTGGTTGTAATTAATTACTACAGAACTGTGCATGTCATGATCAACACACTCCGTCAGCATTACGCAAAAGGAAGGAAAATAAAAAATGAGTCTATCGAAGAGGAAATATTGATGTTACGAATGAACAGAAGAAAATAAGAGAAAAGCAGAAAAGATTTTGCCTTTCTTTAGCTGCAAGTGGCTTTTGTGGTGTCTTTGGATCTATACTGGGATGTTGCAATTACTTCTTTCTTTAATATATAAAAATGTGTGTGATCAAAGTCTTACCCCTGAGTGCAGTTTCTGTGGCAGAGCTGGCACACTCTCTTGTCATCTGCGTATTTCCACACCAGTGTGTCGCCCTCTCCTGGCACGCCTTGTGGACAGCGGGACACGCAGAACAGTCCGTCTTGGAAGTTGGCGCACTTGGTACAGTTTCCAGAACCCTGAACGTGAAAAAAAAAAAAAAAGAGATCCTCAAAAATAATAATGCTCCATACTTCTGTGAACCTTTTTGCTTCCATAACCGGTGATTTATCATCTCAAATAAATCAGCATTTTTCTCAAACTCTGCTTCTCTTTTCAATAACAGTGTCCCATGTTTCCCATCATAGAGGAGCTGATGACAAGAAGACAGTTATACAACCGGGCTGTGCAGTCACACCCTTCATTCGAAGCTCAGCACGCCTGGCGGCTCCGCGGCATTAAGGTTTATTAGCATTGCTGTGGATGGAGAAATCAGCAGCTCCTGCACTTCTGGAGCTAATTACATGCTGTGTCAATGTTTACCCGCGTTGCTCATTGATTGTGGCTGACTGACACACGAAAATAGGATTAGCATTCATGAATAATATTCTATTTACAGGGTACCGTGCTTGTTTTTGGGGAGTTTAAAATCTGGCGTGAGCCTCAGGTGGAAGGACTCGGTGAATGTAAGTGTGCTGCTTTCAGTTGGAGATTAAACAGAATAATCTCCACGAGTGAGACTCGGATAAAGACACAGAATATGCTAAAAGTTTTTTCAATGTTGCTAAAGCTTCCGAAAGCCTTTGTCGTGACTTATTGCATTGTAATGATTGGATTTTGTGAGCATCATTGCACTTTGAGCTACATTTTGCTTGATGAATGAAATAAAGGCTGTGGTTGACAAATATTCATGTATTGATGTCACTATTACAAAAAAAAAAGTCTACTTTTGCACATCATAAAACAGATGTAGTCGTATAAGGAACTATTTGAAATACAGTTGAGAACAAAAATTTAAACCTCAAGTTTCATGAAAGTGTGAAATGTACCAATAGTAACATAAAATAACACTTTTTTCAATATTCAGTCCAAAAAACCCCCACTAAAAACTAGCAATTTTGTCATTTACACGACAATGTTTCAAGTGAAAATGCATACTTTTTGCGATTGTGCAGAAGAACTATTTACTTCAATTGAATCCTGCATGTGCAAGAGCAGTGTGTCAGAAAAGCTACGTTATTCCCCGTTTCCATGGAGACGGAGTCAGAGCGTTTTCACAAAGTTAAGCACCATTGCTGCGCAAACAAACACCCAAAACGGAACAAAAGTCTCCCGTTTTCACTCGAAAATGTTGTGTAAACGAGCCTTATGTGTCAGTTATTTGGATTTTGTTGTGATCCGACACTGCGCCTCTAAAATGTATTTCAGGTGAAACTTTTGGTTTCTTCTGCCTTGCTTCAGTGATTCAGGACAGACTGGATGCAACAGTGACTCGCCACTGCCACCCAACGCCGAGAAATTGGCATTACTAAAAGTTCAACACGTCTTTCAGTGTTTCGTTTGTGACAGACGTACGGGCGCGCTGCAGGTCGCCGTGCCGTTGATCCGCTGACACTCGGGGTGACACTCCACGCAGGTTTTATTCATGACCGTCTCCCGCGGATCTCTGCAAGACAAAAAAAAAAAATAGATAAATAAATAGAAAAGCCACAATAACTAAGCTGGCAGGCACTCACTGCTGGCATGCCTCAAATCAAACAGTTACATTTGAAGCGAAAGCCTTGATGCCGGGAGTTAAATTGTAAGCATGTGGAGGTGCAATGTTTGACAGAGATCTCCAAAGATAAACAAATAGGAGAGAATGTGCCTTCGACACTGTGGTCTTTGGCTCACAAGAAACACTTGTGCAAAATAAAGATGGAGTGAAGTGTAGCGAGCAGAGATCTGGCGCTCCTCCCTCACCCCTCCAGGATGTTGCAGGAGTCAACGCAGTTCCCGTCACGGCTGAAGTCACGGCAGGCCAAGCACATGTCCGGACCCGGGCCCCAGCAGCCGTCCGCCGTGCACTTCCTGTCACAGGTGTTGTTCCTCAGAGCTGGAACCCAAAACGACACACACAGATCACAAATATGACATTGTATAATGGTATATTGTTTTATACTGTTCATAAATATGAATGTCAGTGCAATCGCTATTGTTAATGTTTTAATTGTATTGCTCTATGAGCGCATGTGTGTGACAAGCAGCGCCAAGTCGTGGCTCTACATGCCAACCACAGAGTTCTCAGCGTTTCTTTCATTTCCATGTAAACAGACATGGTTTTCAAAACATTTGCTGTTGTTTTTGCATTACTGTGTAAACGCAAAACCTTTGTCAAACAACGCTTTGGTCACTTTGTCGTGTGTCCTGAATTTACCGCACGCAGCAGCATTGGCGTTGTCACTTAAAGTGGCACTTTGGCTCTCCGACCTAAAGACCCTCTTCCAGCTGCTTCCGCTGGTGTAACAGAGGTTATGGTTGTTCAGGAGGATCACATCTCCGTCGCTGATTTCTTGGAGCGAACGAAGGCCGAGGAAGTTGATATCCAGCTGGGCGATGGCCACGCTGCGGCTTCCCCTACGGGGAGACAAGAGAAGGATTTTTAACAAGGCCCTTGAAAAGCATGAAGCTATTAAGAAAACAGATTTGTTCCTCATGTTGGAGTTGCTATGAAACTTCAGGGGGTCTTTACGAGGAGCGTACCGCTTGGTCCGGCCTCGAATGATCTCCAGATTCTCAAAGGGGCTGAGTGAGCTCATGCTCTCCGGCCACGTCTGGATCAACAGGTATCCTGCAGCAACGACCGCTTTCTTAATTGTGAAATCCTTCGGTGTGCGATTAATGTGTCATGCATTACTCAGGTTTAACTCAGCACTTACCAGAAATTTCCTTCACCGTCTTGAACACGTCAAGCTGGGCCGGATCCATCTTGGGTGTTTGGGTGAAGGGATCCCTACAAGTAATAAAGTACCCAATTAAGTAATTGCACTATTTAGAATATGATGTTTGCATCAGATTTCAAAAAAGTTGGGAAGATTCAGCATGGGAGTTAACAGAAGAGTTAATATCATTAATGAGAATATCATTAATGCATAAATATTCCATTTATGCAATTTAGTGTATGATAGTGGATTAGATTATACATTATGTGTCATTGTATCTCTTGGGAAAAAAAACCCAATAAACAAAGTGTGCAAAAAAGAGTTACGACGAAGGGAAGCACACCACATCATTGCATTATACATCCCAAATTCATCGTCACAGCAGGATCACAATTTGCAATATACATGTTGCAAAAGACTGACTAAACTGCCCCAATTCCGTACACTCTGCATTAATATGAATACATGAAGCATGAAGACTGTGTCGACAATGGATGTTATTCAGCTTCATTATTTCACGATTAAACAAACAAAAGTCAAAGAAACATTGATGAATGAAAAGCTGAATCAACAGTGCTGCTGGTGGAAACTGCAGACACTCGTGTGATAAGAGGAAAACAAATGGCGCTCAGTGATGTCTGGTTAAAATCTGATCCAAGAAGAGATAAAAATGTTTATTTACTAATCTTCTGGAATAAGTTCAACATGTGCTCTTTGTGCTGTTTGTGGATGAATACAAAGCTCCACCAAAATCAACTTTAACAAGAATCAATGAGTTATACTCACCCATGAATGGATGTGTGAATAATGGCAATGTTGCCATTGATTACGGTGCAGTTTTTAAAGGAGTCGATGTTTGTGGCATTGATGGACAAGGTGTGAGTCAGGTGTCCAGTTCCAAGCCCGCTACACACTGCAAAATTACAGATTTAAAAAGGAAAGAACGATTATAGGAAAGGTAATGGTGTGAAATGCATCATGAATGCACGGTTTTGAACCTCCCACCTTTTGGACACAGTCCGTCACACTTGGCACACTTCCTGATTCCCCCTTCGTCCACTTCGTAAGTGTCCCCACTGCACGTCCGGACGCACGCTCCGTGATCGGTCACCACATAATTATCTGGGATACCAACAAAGCATGCCGTGTTGTCATCATGTGAAAACACAAAAAATACCAAAGAGAGAAAACACTCTAAATGTTCACCTGCATGGTTTTAACTCTTTGGATGTATTTGGTCACTTTAAAACTCACAAATAAGTGAATTCCAGCAGTGCTGGACATATAGATCAGATTAGATTAAGATAGACTAGGCTACACAGATTCTATTCTATTCTATTCTATTCACGGCTACTTAAGAGTAAGCCAGGGTGTCAGACTTCAGGCTTGTGGGTTAAAAAAGGCCAGCAACAGGCTGCCATCCAGCCAAACCACTAAGAAAAATATAGACATTTCAAAGAAATCATTGACTTAAAAACAAAAAAAGATTCCTCAGAGCAACACAACACAACACTGAGACCAGAGGAGAGATATCACTGATACTGCCATGACAGCTACTGTACGTACCTTGCTATCAAACTAGCGAGGTGACTGTAAAAATATCATATAAACAACTATAGAAGAAGTTTTTATGGACGTTTCATTGTATTTTGGTTTTATGGTGAGATTGAAGTCATTTCTGTTTGCAATTGCTTGAGAAGAATACTGACATTTTCATCACCTGTGTCACAACAAAGAAAAACTTTAAAGTTTAAATTCAAAGGCTATTATGGTTTACCAGTCTGGACCACTCAAGATGAAATTGTCATTTTGTGTGAAACCAAAATGAGTTTGACACACCTGGTCTAAGTAATTGTCTCCTTCAGCTCGGTCAGATTTCGACATACAGAAGTAGGCCACACAGTTCAGACTAAACAGTGTCGGCAGAACAGTTTTCGCATTAACCCACCCTGAAACTCAATCATTTTCTCCCCCAGTTTATACAGTTTATCATTAAACTCGGACAAAGTGTAACCACTGGATATGTAACGGCCTCCAAGGACACTCGGGGCACGTGTTCAGAGTCACAATCTGATGGGTTTCAAGTTCAAAAAAATAAGTTTGTCTGCTCTTACGTGGGCAGCTTTTCACACACGTGGCCCCGAAGTTGTACTTCCCGTGCGGGTTAGTGACCAGCTGGTGCAGGTTGGGGTCGTAGCGCATGAGGCCCGGGCAGGAGTCCTTACACACCCCGTCATCCTGGAAGTCCCGGCAGGCCTGCAAAGCACAAACAGCAGTCATCAGGCACACCGCCACCAAAACAGAGCCCGGCGCTAACGATAACACTGCATTCCTCCGTCTCTGGCCGCGGCCTCGGTCCTCCCGAGCTGCGCGGAGAGGGAGGGAGGGGAGGAGCAGATGCTGATGGCGAACAATCAATCATAAGCCACACGTCTCCGGGACTGAAAGCAACAACAAGATTTGTGACGGGAAAAACAGATGCTGCTGAGTGACGGCTTTGTTTTTCTTACTGAAGGGTTCTCATGCAGATTTGATAAAAAAAGGCGAAGGGTATAAAATGCAGTAAGTTATGCAGCGAGCTGTTCTGAGAATAAAGAATACTGTACAGAAGTCTTCTTGAAGATATGTTGAGTTTAGCACGGCTTGGATGGCTCAATATGAGGTTTCTGTGTGCAAATACACTGTCTAACTATTTTTTGCAATGTCAAACTACTGCTCTGATAAGGAATTTCCCCATATGGGATTAACAAATATTAGATCTAATCTCATCTGATCTAGTCTAATCTAATCTGAACCAAAAAGACTCAACTGTGAGTCTTTTTGGTCACATTTACACTCCAGGTCTTGCTGCACAGATCAAATTTGCTGCCTGAATCTGATTTTTGCGCAAATTGCATGAAATCTTTAGGGATCATTTGTCATCAATCGTTTCAGAATGAATCGCTGATCTGTTGCCATGGAGATGCACTGGAGGGCTGCAGCTGTCATTGGCCGCCTGCTGGCGAAGACATGCGCTCTACCAAGTGCCCGCTCTAGTTTTGACCGTGCGGTTACATGTATGTTATCATACATCATATCGAGATTCATGTGATAAGACTTGCCGAGAACGTCACAAACATCACGCATGCGCACTTGTAGTGTTCACCATACTTCTGAAGTAAGCGCTGGACGATGACACATGTCAGATGCTGATGTCGCCGCGCCTGGCAGGTTCGGCAAACACTGCCAGGATTTTTAGGCAGAGAAGGAGAAAGGGGGGCCATATTGCATCTTATGCAGATGACGCATATATTTCCTGCTCTCTTCAAAGACTGAGAAGTCATGTGACGTCTTAAACTGATCACTGTGCTGGATTTGATGACGTTAGAGACTCAATGTTAAGGCAGTCCAATCAGTCTGGTTGAAGGACGGTCACATGGGCTCACATCTGATATCATATCATGGATTTATTTCCACATATGACTGACGCCTCTATCCAATCTCAAAATATCAGAATGAATGCATCTTTTTCCTGCTTATGTTGTTCAAAAGCACATTTATCTGTGCCACAGAAGAACAAATAATCAGAAATGGTCACATTACACTGACGGTGCAAATGCAGCCTTTGAGATGGATAGTAATTTAAATGTATCTCAGTGTACAAAGACTATAGTGTTACAGTGAGGCCACATTGACTACACAACCCCTTGTGGTATTACAAAGCTATACAGGCAGGCAGAAATTGGCATGCAGCTCTGCAGCATGAAATATGTTATTTCATGACAGCCAGGTGATTATTTAAGGTTACTTTCAAAAGCTTTGAACCAAAAAAAACCCCAAAACAAGACAGCACAGGGAATCTGTGAAAAATGTGCCCCGCCAGCCTCTCTCTCACCAGGCAGTCGGTGGGTCGGGGTCCCGTGCAGCCTGCAGCACAGTGCTCGTTGCAGCAGTCACTGGGTGACGGTCCTTTACATCTCTTGGAGCACTGCTGTGCACAGTTCAGCTTCGTTACTGGAGAGAACAACGAAGAAAGAAAAAAAGAAAAAAAGCTTCACTTTCATTTCAACTGCTAAAAGAACACCCAACCGTTTGGAATGTTTTCCATTGTTCCGTGATCAAAGCTCACATGTCTGACAGTTCTGAGGACCCGGTCCCCAGCAGGAGCCGTTGAAGCAGCTCGAGTCACATTTTCTACCTGTTGGGACACGTCACAGGAAACATTGAAATAAAAAAAAAAAAGGCTCAACACTGAGGTTTGGCATTCTTCGCCCCCTGCAGCACTCACACAGCCGGTTCTTGCTCGCCATAGGAAGCTCCATGCTGGGCTTACTGTTGCCATTGACGATGTCGTACCACTGTATCGTCTCGACGTTGCACAACTGGTTGTTTGCAAACTTGACGCCTCCTTTGAGAATCTCTGAAAACAGGAGGCGACTTCAATAAAACTGCACAAAATCCACATTTTTGTACGTGATGGTGTTCAACTGACCCGTCAGGCTGGGCAGCAGAACCTCCCTGGTGCTCAGACCGATGCTCTTGTTGTGATTGCCCATGACATGAAGCGCAAACTTCCCATCGATAAGGGAATGACCCCGAATGATGCGCAGGTTGTCCAGAGAGATCCTCGACGCCGTGTTGAGAGCGATGAGAACGTAGCCGCCCACTTCTTCAATCGACTGTCGGTGGGAGAAAAAAAAAAAAAAAAAACAGATAAAAAGACATTACTTATGAATACAATGTCAGTTTCATGGCTTTATGAAGGAATTTCAATGGTCAAATGTTTTAGTATTTAACATAATGATGTGCCATTTAAATCTCATAAATACATTAAGAGGAGAAAAAAACTGACCAATATTTCACCATTTTCTTGATTTGCAGCTCAAAATCGGGACTACTCCTTACTACGTAGAGCTTATAAACAGTTACTCACTATTTTATGAGGCAATTACAAATGTTGATAAACACATCCACAATGTGTCCACGGTTACTGTGGTTATATGTGTGATGCATTTCTTCAAATTTTATGACATTTACAAAATCAAAATATAAAAACCAATGAGAAGCACAACATAAGAATTAGGTAAGATTTAACTTGGTGGCATTTCACAGCTTTCAACATGCATTTGTCACACAAGAGTCAACACTTGCAAACTTTCAGCTGGTGTATTATTCAAGATTTCTTCATAAAGTTGTAATCACGAGTTAGCTGTAAGAAGATTAATAGTTCTACCAGACCGTAAAATTCCTGGCGACTGTGTATTTTGCACACTTTTATGCGATTGTGTATGTGTGCAGTCCGATTGCATGTTTACCTTGAGGAAGGACAGGTCCCGGTGCTCCTCCA
Organism: Blennius ocellaris; assembly: GCF_963422515.1. Classification (NCBI taxonomy): domain Eukaryota; kingdom Metazoa; phylum Chordata; class Actinopteri; order Blenniiformes; family Blenniidae; genus Blennius; species Blennius ocellaris. The sequence goes on from NC_137659.1 coordinate 8,797,084, forward strand.
TGTAGGTGACCTCCAGGTTCTCCAACACGATGGTGCAGTTGCTGTAGGACTTGACCATGGTCAGGTAGTGTTCATCCCTGGTCCCCAGAAGGTTTAAGTGGTTGGTGATGCCCTGGCATACTGTAAAAAACACAAAACCAACAATCTGAGTTTGATTCACGCATGATGTACAAGCTACAGATCAGTTGCAGTGTGTTCACCCAAAGGCCTGCAGCGCCATCACACAGAGACATCCACAGCTTATGTAACCTACAGCGTCTCCATTTATGACTATTTGTCTGCTTCTCTTCGTGAATTCGCCGCGCGCAGTCATGACTTGGCCGCCTTTCAAGCAAATATAACCGATCCGGGCTGCACGAACAATAGAAATCAAAAGCTCGGAGCTCATGAGTCAAACTATGCTGGCTGTATTTACACTGGCAAAAGCCTCAGTCTTTCCACTGCTGTGTGTGCAAGTTAAAACAACCCCAGCGACCAAGTGACGCTTCGCAGAGAAAAATGTGGTTTGTCACAGATTCAATGACAAATATGAGTGCTGTTGTTGGTGAACATCCAGGTCCGAAAAATCTCCCAGTGACAGTAACAATAACTTTAATCAGAGCAGTTTTTTTTACCACATCGAATGTGTTTATCGGGTCTCTGCAGTTTCATGTCTATTTTTTCTATCTCGACGCCAAATAATCAGCATGTTAAAATCCAGCATATGGTTTAAAGATATCTCGAGGTTCCCTTGAGGCATCATTTTAATTATTTGTGTAATCTCACACAAGTTAAAACCACCACTTCTTCACCTTCCTCACCAGCTGTCTGTGTTCTCGGGCTAAAGCCGATTTTTGGTGAAAATGTTCCCCCATTTCCCACATTAAAGTCCACAAACAGCAATTTAAAAAGGAATAGACTGTGACAGGGACATCTTCCTGTCACTGCCTGCAGCTCATGAATGTTACCCGTGTGGCTGATGTTGGGGTGAGTTGTTATTTTCTCCTAAGCCAGAGCCAAAGGCTGCCTTTTTCTGCCTCCTCGGCCAGCACTTGTACTTTTAACTTGAAATGTTGTTGCGTAAACTAGACATCAGTGACTAAATGCACCATCTTGTGATAGAAAGTGGTATTACAAGCCTGGACAGGCTAAGGCTTGTTATTTCTTTTACAACTTTTGTGGATATGCCATATCTACAGAAGACACTTATGAGGACATTGTGTGGATTTCTATGTTATTTTTTTTAACTCATAAATCACAAGTTGCTGCTGTTCCCAAAACAAACAACCTGGAGAGACTAGATCAAGAGATTCACAGCACTACGATTATGAGCGGATGTTTCGTGTTACACAACATCATAAGAGAAACACCGTCAAAGACACAGGAAGCTTTTTCTCATGAATGCATTGCAAAACAAAACCAAAACAAAGCAAAAAAACAGGGTCTCTTTTCTTATGTGTTCATTTGTTCCAACCTGGTCTGACAGGTTCTGACTGGAATGAAAGAGGAGGACAGCTTTGTGAACCACTCAAACCTATTTCACATTTTTGAGCTCCAACTCCAGAAAATCAACACCTTTTCTTGTGAGAAGCCGTCGCGACGAATTCCACTACAAGTCTGCTCTTGACTGGACGGAAAGCCGAAGTTGACACACCTCCACATGCGCGCGTACACACACACACACACACACACACACACACACACACACACACACACACACACACACACACACACACACACACACACACACACACACACACACACACACACACACACACACACACACACACACACACACACACACACACACACACACACACACACACACACACACACACACACACACACACACACTTTCATGGTTGCAAAGGAAGCCCGCGTCCCACTAAAGTAATCTGATTGTCCACCACGAGTGATGAATCATTGTGTGAAGGGTTATAAAATAAAGTAAAACAAAAAGTTTTATTTGAACAGGAAGTGAAGGACGACACTCACAAGTGCAGCTCATGAAATCAGAATATGATAGAAAAGTTACTTTCATGAGTTTCAAGCAGTTTGTTTTTTTTAACAATTAAATTAATTTCAAGTTAAAGAAATAGAAACTACGTTTTGATACCAATGTCTATTTTCACGGAAATGGCAGAAACACTGAAAACGATCTAATTAGCATGCCAGGGCAACATTTGGCAGGGAGAAACATTAACAATGGCAAGTACATGGCCAATCAAATGGTCGTATGGGTGAAGAACTCGGATAACTTCTCCGGATGACTCAACTATTAAACTACCAAGACCCGGTAGAACATGGACCGGGAGTCATGCCACTCTGGAGGCTGTCATTATTGTTATTGTACATCTACACGCATATGTGCAGAAGAATTATTTGCTATGGATGCAGCAGCATTTTAGAAAAGTCCCCCCCCCCCGTTTCCATGGAGACAGAGCACTTTTGAAAAGTTCCTCCTTGGGTGCAGTTTTTCTTTTAAAAACTTTTGACTACAGTTGTCATGTTAACAGGCACTTACAGTAACTGTGAAGTAAATCCAAGATATCTATAAGTTTTACTGATTACTTACAGGAAAACAGCTTAAAAAAATTAATGGAATAAAAAAAAAAAAAGAAGCTGCATCTGTATTGTTGCATATCGTTGTTTTTTTCGTTTATTGTAAATGTTGCTCTTCTTGTTATTCCACCTTTGAAGCGGCTCGCAATTCTGCTGAATCGCTAAAAATCACAGCACTGAACACGCAGATGTTGAAAAGAACAAAGTAATAAAGGGGACGTATTTAACCTAATGTTGGTGTTGGAAATGAAAAAGAAGAAAAACAAATGAAGTCAGCTCACAAAAGGAAGATAGCGGAACGATTTATTTTCAGCCCTGGAGGTGCTCGGTCTCGCATCATTATTGAAGAGGGATGGACTGTGATGAGGACTCTGTCTCGTTCGAAGGCCGTCGGTCACACTTGCATCAGATGACAGTTTTTTTCCCCCCTCTCTTCCACTCCCGTTGACTTCACACGCTTACACCAGCAGCGAGAGGAACCCAATCAGGGAGAATCGGGCCCAAACAGCTGTCTGCAGCCCTCCCCTCCTCTTCCTGATCCTCCTCATTAGTCCGTCCCTGAAGGGATCTCCCCGACATGAACCCTGCCGTCCGGCGGCGTCATGCCGCCTGGCACGGGCGAGCCGACACTTTTAATTAGAGGAGCCACGTGAGACGCAATTAGCCTCCTGAATTATTACTCAGACTGCGAAAGCAAACAAAAGGTTGTTGTGGCTTCATGCAGCTGTGAGTGTTAATGAGCCTGACTTGTGTACGCTGCGTGACGGTTTGGTAATACGCATTATTGTTGCGGTTAATTTAATTGTTGTTGTAGATTTGTAAAGAAAGGTGAGAAATGCTATAGAAAGTGATCAGGGGGGCAGAAGCATGGAAATCATTATTATAATCTGTTTTCAAAACAAGTATTCAATTATACATATACATATACATATACATATACATATATGCATACACACACAAATGAACATCAGATGCTCAGAACCTATGAGCTCATGGTAGGTTATTCATGTTATTTGGGGGCAAAAATGAAAACCAGTGGTTATTACAAATGTTATTGTTCTTGTGATGTCAACATCTGCAATATAAAGCGAAAGACTGACTGAACTCGAATGAATTTTGTTTCCATGTATTATATCAGCGTATTTGGCCCATCAGATGGAGCCCTACTGCCTCAGATCCTGTTGACGGCGGCTCATATTTCACTTCATTATTTCATCATTACATCATAAGTCACATGCACAAAACGCCCGATCCCCACCAATATGTGCATCTGCTCCACGCACACATGAAGCCTCCATCCTGCCTGATTGGTCGGTCGATCGTTGTAAGGAGCAATAAAAGGTCGAACAAGGCAGGTGACTCAAACTTCCTTTAAATGAAGACTTTGACTGCCAAGCTTAGGGGGAAAGAAAAAAAAAAACTGAGAAAAAAAAAAAAGCTGTTGATTGCTCAAGCAGCCACAGTAAACTAAACACCGTCCAGTTGTTGGTTTCGTAATTCTGCTGCAGGTGGTAAAATGACCTGATATTCTCCGGCTTTATGGACACTTCCTCCTCAGGCTGCAGCCGAAGAGAAAAGAGGTCAGAGCAGAGAGTAAAAACACACAAACCCATAAAAGTCCCCCCCCCCTCTAGATGTCTCACTGAGGTTTCCACAACTGGTAAACTGGAGCTACGAGACGGGCAAATTACTGGAAACCCTGTCTGCCCATACAACCTGAGTCAAATCTGAAAGCTACTGTCGGGGGCGAGGTTTTCAGTGACGCAACCCATGCTGTGACAAAGACTAATTGCTGATTGCTTCACCGGCTCCAGCTGTATTGTCGTCACGACGCGTCCTGGAAGTAACTGGCAGCGGGGAGTGGCAGGTCTGCTGTATCTCGCCACCGCTGAGCACGGGGCGTGTGACACTGCCAACCCGGGAAGACCGGCGCTCCACACACACGACACGGTAAACCAGCTAAGCTTGGTGTTTACCTGGTGTTTATTTGGGGACGAGAGCTGGAATTGGATATTCGTTTCTTAAGGCTATGAGATCTGGTTCAGAAATACAACCTGCTCTTCCTTCCAGTCCGATCCAAGTTGGATTTACTCACAATACATGTACTGTATCAAATTTATTCCTTATGGCTAGTAGGGAATTTTAATATTCTAACACCACCATTAACCATTTAATGGGAAAGTGACAATATTTGGTAATTTTTTCCCCCCTGTGCATTTATGCACACGCTCAGTTACAATAACAATAACAGCAGCCTTCATAGTGTCATGACTCCCAGTGCATGTTCTCCTGGGACTTTGTAGTCTTACAGTCGACAGTCATCTGTAATAATCTAATTTCAACGTCTGTCCATTCGAATGTCCATGTACTCGCCATTGTTAATGTTTCGAGAGGATTGTTCTCTTCGTGCATTTGTGTGTGGTTTCATTATACAAACGACCAAAAAAAGCCACCTCATGGCCTGGCACATTAACTCCATCGATTTCAGCATTTCTGCCATTTTTGTATAGATGGACATCGTTTTCAAAAACGTTGCCATGGAAACAGAATTTTTTTCTGAACCCAAAATGCAAAAAGATGCATTTTCACTTGAAATTTCTTGCAAACGGTTTTAATTGATTGAAATGAATATGAGCTCTCCCTGGCATTCCTTCAAAAATATAAAATAAAATGAAAAATTGGCATGAAAATGCTGCTTCTTGAATCAATTTTCTCTTTCTTTTCCTTTTTTGCCCCAATAATCTCTTATAGAGCCAATTCAAACACGCAACTTAAAATTTCCACCAAAAAAGCTTTCTTCATAAATGATAAATCAGCCTTCTTTAATAACTGTTGACTGGGATCTGAGTGGAAATAAATACAAAAGACTTTTGGAGCTCAATTCAAGTGTTTTATCACTCTATTTTATCACTGAATCTGTTAATAGAATGAATGATTTATGTATACTGTAAGTTAAAAAAAACCTTTAAATTCCCTTGTAAACGTTTCCAAATGTGGAATTTTCTTGTGTGTTGTACTGGCTTCAATTCCTGCCAATCTGTTGGCATGTCCATCTTTTCTATTATCATGCTGTGACCGGCAAGAACCTCTGAACATTAGTAACAGTTTATGAAAAAGAAAACCTGCACGGCATGAAACTAAAGTCAGTAAATATTTGAAACGCATCCGTTAAACGTGGCCAGATGAAATGCACAATAAGGTACCGCTGCTCGCTAAAGGGAAAAAAGTCCAAGCCTGCCATAAATCCACATTCTGAGGTCTCATTTGGCCATTTGGATGAAACTTTTTCAGTCTTTGGGAAGTAGAAGAAGTTCATAAAACGGAAAGCAAACTTCCCAGGGACAATAACTCCTCGAGCCTCGTCTAATGGTTTCCTTTGGCACAGCGAGCTTTATGTCATACATTAAAATCCATCATCTTTCCATAAATTTCTACAGAAAACAGCCACATTTCCTTCCTCTCATTCACTACCTGCAATTCAATTACGCCGTGTCCACAGTCTTATAATCACATTACGTGAAAACCAATACTTGACTCGTGTGAACGAGTAACACACAACAACAGACCTTGTTTATTTCTCTCTGCTAAGACAACAGCATTATGGAAAACTCCCAATCACAAATCAATGAAGAAATGAATGTGTTTATTCAGACTTCAATCATGTTTAAACCCCTTAAAGTCTTTGTATATAAAGGGAGGGTGGTGATATGAGATAAAACAATCTGCTTTTATTGGCCTGGACTTAACGTCAGGGAGTTTCAAGTTCCCAACCTTCAGTTTTCAAGGAAGCATAAATCATCCAGCTCTGAATGAATGGATGAATGAATGGGGGTGTGGGGGTGGAGGCCCACTTCCGTGATTATTTCAGTACATTTAGCTCATATATTATCTTCATATCTTATAGCTGGCAGAGATTCTGGAAGACGAGAGAGCAAATGTCATCAAGAAGAAATCAGGAGGAAAAATAATCCCGTGGTGGTGGGCCCAGTTTAGAGAAACAATGGCTGCATTTGATAGCACAAACTGCATGCAGCATCTTTTACGATAAGAAGTGCAACAACAGTGTGTGTGTGTGTGTGCGTGCGTGTGTGTCATCGAACGTGGCGAAAACTGATAATACAGGGTGAGTAAGGCCTCACTTCACATTTTAAGTTAAAATGCATTGTTTTTTGAGTTTTCGTATTAGAAAATGTTCATGTTTCCGCAGCAGCATTGTGAAAACACCGAAATGCCTCACAAGGAAGAGCTTTAAATTAATTTAATATCAATACAACGTCTAGTTGAGATGGTTGGTAGACATGTTCAATACACAATCTTTGGATGAGAATCCCTACCCCTTACCTGACCCAGGGTTTGAATCCTTGTCAATAATATGAACTTCTGTCCTTTCTGCTTTCGTCCTTTTATCTCCTTACCCCAACCGGGACCACATAAAACTCTCCATCTGAGTCCGGTTCTGCAGAAAGTCTCCATATCTGAGAGGTTTTGCAGGTTTCTTCCTGTTAAGGGTTTTTCCTTTTCATAGCCTCCCCTGCTTACTTGTGTGGAAATGTTGGTTGTTTTCTGTAAAAGAGCCTTGAAATGACTGTGTTGCATTTGGCGCCTTAGAAATAAAATATTTCCTTTCCACAGTCGCAAACACACCTGCTTGCTCATGTGGATATGTTGGGCTTTTCTATTTTCTCTATAACAGCAAATTGGAATGACTGTAAAGTATTTAAAAAAATAAATAAATAAAATAAAATAAAATAAAATAAAATAAAATCGAATTAAACTCCAAACTCATCCAAGCGAAGATGTTGCAAGGCAGCTCTGTGAATAGAAGATGTGGTGAAAATGCTCCAAACAGGTGAGGTATGTTAATCATTTACTACTATGACAATGAAGTTACTCGATTAGAGAAGCACATGTACCCACAACTCTCACATAGTTTGTTTTCCCTTTATTCATCAAAGAAATAAGTGAAATCCAGAGTCTACTCAGTGTATTGATTTAAGCCATTTACCCTTGCTGTTGTGCTCCTGCACAAGCAAACAGAGCTGCACCCAAGTACTGCTCTTCATAGTGGGACGTTAACCGCACTTGTGGAGCGCCCTGTGTGTTCGCTGACCAGAGGTTCTCCCTTTACCATGTATTGAATTTAAAGCCGTGTCCACACCAGCCAAAAGGATCTTTGTTTTCCTCCCCGTTGTTCTTAAACACTTTCCCAATCACATGGCATTGATGCAGGAAATCGCTGCATCCACATGACACCATGAAAACGCCACAAAACTACCTAGTACTAATAGTGGCTTAATCTTCAGTTTGTAAAACACAGCCACATTTCATAGCCACAGCTTCAGGAGAAAAAACAAATCCCTATATCCTGCTCTCTGTTCAGGGGAAGTGCAATCTTCCTTTGCGTGGGAGATGCATCAATCCCTTTGGGAAAATATCTTGGGGCCTCAAAAAAAAAAAAAAAAAAAAAAAAGAGGGGCCTTTGAGGACTGGAGGATACTCCCCACCACCACCACCACCACTACATATCGGGGCATACACACTCACACATTTTTCCTCCTTGTCCCTAGTGAATGCAACAGCACAAGCCCCTCTGACATGTCAGGAAGTCGATCTGTGCACAGGGTCGATTCAGATCGCCTCCCTGCGATGCCGGACCAGATGTCACCTCCATAGAAGGAGGAGGAGGAGGAGGAGGAGGAGGACACAAGACCTAAATCAAACTTAATGTACTATTGGAGAAGAAAACATGCTGGAATTGAAATGAGAAAGCGAGAAAAAAAAACTGAAAAAAAAAAGGAGCCAAAAGTGGTTTGTGGTTTAGCCGAGCAAGAAGTAGATGACAGAGCAGTCGGCGACGGGTCAAACTGTGGAAAAGGGGGGGTGTAAAGCCTCGCGCTTGACGAATGATCATGGATGACCTTTATTTTGAGGCAAACAAAAAGGACAAAACATGGAACGCAACCCAAAAAAAACCATACAGAAGCATCTGATTGAACACATTACACGACCAGCAGCTGAGTGACTAACTCGCAGGCCCTGCCCCAATCTCAGCACACTTTCTGGAGTCCGGGCCGTTGAAAATCGAGTCAAAGTGACCAAAAAAGACCAAAGCAGGCTGATGTTTATTCTGTGCTCCTGATGAGTGCTCTCCAGTAGTCAGTGAGACACTTCAGATACCTGCAGCCGGACCCAGCGTGGTGTTTACTCTGCACCTCGGCGTGAGGAAACCGTGGATTTAGGTTCTGTACAAACACAGGAAAACAGCATGTATACTCACACTGCTGCATACTGTGATCAGCAGCCCTCGGACGGTATGGCAGTTCACTATAACGCCTCATTTAGGGGCTGTGAAGGCTTTAAAAAGCTGACACCCATACAGACGATGGAAACAGAATCAAGGAGAGAGGGAAAAAAACAAACCCTGCTCCCTTCCTTAAAACACAGTTACAAAAGTCAGTAATTTTAATAATATGTACTAAGCCACCATCTATAATAAATAAAATGGGCTGTGAGCAGTTGCATGTCAAACAGAAAAATTATTAAGATCAGCTCATCTAATCAATTCCCATGAGCTTTAAGGGGATCAATTACATAATATTTAACATACGACGGATTGGCATGTATATCCAGCTCTGTCAAATGTTTAGCAGCTCACTAAAGTAGTAGTTGCAAAAATCTGGGCCACTGTTTACACTATCCTCTCTCGCTGTCGACATTGTGATTTCAACTCTCTTCTTGAACTGATGTTAAGAAGGCACAATGTTGCTTTTCAAGACTGGATGGATGCATCAGTTGATTAAAATATTGATATAGTTTGGAACATTATGGATCAGAAATATATTATCATAAATATCATATCGTAATATCACTTTGCACGTTACACAGATTGTAAGAAACTGACTAAACTGTGATGAATTGCCATTTCATGCGCCGTGCTTTCATGCTTTGAAAATTTCAAATGAGCTTTAAAGATTAAAGAAAAGTGCAATTAATTCACAAAAATCATAGTTTGAAAAGGCAATCTGTGATGAACAGCTTGCAGTACTTGCATATTTTATTCTGCAGGATAAAGTGAACATCCATTAATAAGAAAGTATTCTTTCATGATGTGGTTACTGACTCACAGGAAGCTCTTTCACTTCATCCATGTTAGTAACCATTCAAGCATTTTCCCCTCTTTTATGCATGTGCAATACACAAGAGAAAAAAAAAACAGAGGATGCACTGAAAGGGCCATAAAATTCTGGGCACCTAGAGGAGGAGTTAGTCAAACACAGCTGCGCTCCTTTTCACTCCTGAGCCACAGTGTGCACATGCATGTGACGAGTCCAAGAGAATAATCGAGCAACAATTTTAATCAGAAAAATTCCCCTCCGTGAACTGTTGCAAAGTCCATTACTGCTCTGTAAAGTCACCAAATAACCCCACAACACTACCCCCCCCCCCCCCCCCCACCCCCCCCAATTCCCATTTAAATTCCAATAATGTACCCACCATTCCTCTGGACTGTTCCACACTCAACCCACTTCCTCTTTAACATCCAGACATTCTCCTTATTGAAGCCTTTTAGAGCCAAGACAACCCCCCCACCCCCCCCAACCCCCCACCCCCTCTTTCTCCTTCCCTGTTAAAGTCATACTCCTCTTCAATCCCACAGGAAGCCTGAGAGGAAGGCTGGGAGAGGGAGTGGGCGGTGAACACGTTGCTGCTAACTCAATGCTCAACCCCCCCCCCCCCAAACCTCCTCCAAACCCTTCTCCAACCCTCCCTTCTTCCCACCAGCCATCACTGAACCATGCCTGGAAGAGCAGAAGAGGGGAAGTGAGAGAAAGAAAGAAAGAAACAAACAAACAAACAAGGAAAACAAACCAACAACCACCACGAGCAATAAAACCCACACATTTCACACATCATTCCAGCGAGAGGACAGCAGCTGCGATACGGGAATCCCCTGTTGGTTTAAGCTTTCCCGGTGAGGGGAGATGGTTCGGCCCCAGGTCGGAGCACCTTCCTACACACACACACACACACACACACACACACACACACACACACACAGAGAGAGGACAGATAACTCTCATTGACTGAGGTCCTCGCTTCATGCAGACAAAAGGAGATAGGCGCTCTTTGAGGCCGCCCTTTGTGCCTGCGGACTTCTTATTTTTAGCCCAGCTGCTGACGGACTCCTTTTTGTGCAGGTCTAACCGCTGTTTCGCAGCGTTGCCTGCCAACAGCTCCGTTGCCGCCTTAGTCACAGCTCCAGCAACTCTTCCCCGCTGCAGTCTTCACACACAGTGACCCCATAAAAGGAATATTCGACTGAAAGCCCTGGGGTTTGTGCTCACTTGGTTGCTCAGCCCTTACTCACCATTGCGACCTCAGCTCTTACACATCAGTGGGGCCCCTAAACCCACCGACGATGACTAGTTTCTTCCTCATATGTACGTGCAGGAGGAGTCAGGGATGAAGGGAGAGCTCGGAATTAGGTTTGCAAAGCACAGGAACTCTCATCAGCTTGAACGCAGTGAGAGGGTGTCACGTTACGTGTTGTGTTGTACTCGCGAAAAGCATGACCAATTTCATTTGCACAGGAGAGCTCAGAGGGATTTAGCCGTGTCTTCCTGATGACCCCTCCATCTGAAATGTTCGAAATGCAAAAGGCTGCCAAGAAGTTGGCAGTGTAGTGGTCACATGCCAAATGTTTCAATGACTTAATCACACGTTTTTGTGAATTGAATGCACTTTTCTCGCCATTGGATTTCACTTAGTCTTTTGTTTTACATTAATTGTTGATTTTGCAATATTTTGCATGGCCCTAGTTTAAGGCCCCATTTACACGGAAACATTTCAAGTGAAAACGCATCATTTTCGCATTTTCACCTCTGATAGGTTTCGTGTTTAGACAACAATGTTTACACAGATGAAAGAAATGCTGAGTGGGTTCTGTCATTTGTTTATGTAATGAAATCGCGCACACATGCGTGCAGAGAACAATATGCTATAAACATCAATCAACAAGGGCGAGTACACAGACATTTGTATGGATAGAAGACCAGGTTGGATTGTTATTACCGTGACTCTCAACTATAAAACTACCAAGTCCCAACAGAATATGGCCTCAGAGTCATGACACTCTGGAGGCAAACATTGTTGTTATTGTCCATCTATTCCTATTTACTATAGTTGTGATGCACATGCACAGTGGCAACGTTTCAGTAAAGTTGCGGTTTCCCCCCATTTACAAAGAGCGGGGATGTCCAAACTCGGTCCTGGGGGGCCAGTGTCCCACATGTTTTAGTTCTCTTCCTGCTTCAGCGTACCTGAACTTAATGATGATGTCATCACTAAGGTCGTGAAAAAGCCCAATAACAAGCCCTTCATTGCAATCAGGTGTGCTGCAACTAGGAGAGAGTTAAACCCTGCAGGATGCCGGCCCTCCAGCACCGAGCTTGGACACCCCTGACATAGAGAAATCTCTTGAGTATTTTCCGAACAAGCCCATCCATGTCCATACCAAACAAGAGGAGAGTAAGCAGTAGCACATTTAAGGATGGTGTATTTGGAAACCAACAACTCAAAAACAAACAAATCTCAGAGCTGGACAGAGGACAGACTAAACACTATAGCTACAAACCATCAAGACGTAAAGAAGTACAGACACTTAATGCAAAAAGCATGAATAGGTTAATTCGTTTGGAGAACTTTAGACCCATAAAAGCAAAATATGCCGAATGTGTCACTGCGAAACACTCACAGTACTTGGTTATGATCTTTGGGAGTACTTTCAAAACAAGCCTGACTCGATAATAGTGGTGTGAATAGCGAGGACTGACAGAAAATGGCGTTCGCCTCTCATCAGACGCCTCTCCCCGAAGCCCCACGGCTCAGATTTCATCCATTGTTAATGTGCGAGGTGTTATCCTGTTCCTGACAAAGCACACACGTATGCACACACTTTGCACAGCTCCACAATGTGTCCGACGCTTGCTTAAAAAAAGATTATGGCTGAGGATGGTAGTTTGAAGGCCACCCCCTCACTCCGCAGAAACACAGGGGCTTGAACACGACCGAAAGGCCTGGCTGCTTTGCGTCACTCATCAAAGGCATGAGACTTGGCAGACGAGACTCTTTTCTCATTATCTGCTACACTGCTGAACGCTTTGTGTGATACCGTACGTACTCCCATGACGACTCCTCAGAGTGGACAAACAGAGCACAAGCCAGGATACAGAAACCTTTTTCAACACAGACGTTCCTGTTCTGATCACTGGCTGTCTTTCGTCAAGCTCATTACATTCTAGACAGAATAACACAGCCAACTTTAATGCAATGGCTTTCTATATAACAGCTTGACGTATTCAAGCATATTTAATGTAATGTAATACTTTTACATTTATTGCACACCACTGAATTGACAGCTTTCATCGCTCAAATGCACAGTGTGAATTGCCATGCAATACTATTGAGCAACAAGTACTGTTGCTCAATCGTGCCACATGATATTGAGTGAACATGTGATCTTGTTAAGTATTGAAATATAATTTGTGATACATACACTAAAGGGAATTATGTCTTTCTGCTTTGACATACAACATAGAGGTCTGGGATACTTCAAAAGATATTGAAATAGAAATACATCATTAATCCCAGGGGGAAATTCCACAGAACACCGCTACATTGCACAGTCAGAATTTTTTCTTGGCTACATCAGTCAGTCTTCCTGTATTTATAGATTTTGCAGCTTCTAGTATTATAAATTAATGTTAGGCTTTGAAACCTTGCATTGAAACCGTAAATGACAAGAGTTATTGATATAATCTGAAGTCTCAAGAATTCTTATATAATAAACATTGGTTTCTTTTTGTCAGTGTTGTGCTTGTAGGAATGTATAATAATAGTCACTATTAGATCTACATCTGTACAGATGGCAGAAAATCTCTCTTTTTTAAATGTAATATCATAATCCTCCTCATACTTTGTTACAAGCCTGTTTTTTATATGTTCCAACATGACCACATTTACTCAGAAAGACTTACAGTATCTATAAATGCAACCAGATATGCTACTTTAAAAGCCAATATTGGCTCATACTAAATGAGATATGGCTTAAAACAAATACATTCCGCAACATCCATCATTATTAATCTTTAAAGATAGTGAAAAGTGATGAAAAGCTCCAGTACAGTTCCTTCAGTTGACTGCGTGGAGAGAGATATCGTCATCTCGACTGGAAACCTGATTTAAACAGCAAAACGGCCAATGTAATGATGTTTCCAGCTTCCAACCCTGGATCTCATCTGGCATGTTTCTTTGACAGTTTCAACAAACAGGTGCCAACCATTTGTTACCCCGGATGAATGTTGGACAGATCACTTCACTTGCTGGAAATGTGGGAGACAAGGAAGTATAAAATGCTGCATATTAAGCTCAAAACAAGAAAGCAATCGAAGTCAAAGGCATGTTGAGGAGCTGTGGTGAATCATCATCAAAGATTTTCATTGACACTGTGGTTGCCACGAATTTTCGTAGTCTTTTTTTTTTTTTGGAGTTCTAAGAACAAACCAAATGCTGGAGTGACTCATGATGCCACCTTGAGGTGCAAATGGGTATTGTAAGATCAAATTAGTTCAGGCAAACTCGTTTGTCTATGGTGGATATCTCGGGCCCCGTCTCCAACGCTTTCAAGTGAACTTTGAAAATCTCATAAAATAACAGTAAAGTATTTCCTTTTCTAGAGTTAAATTATTTATTTGCCATTTTACCTCACTTCTTTTCAACTAAAGTAACCCCCCCCCCCCTTCTGTTCTTCTCAGAAGTAGCCTCTAGGGTGTAAGCCAATACCAGGCCAACACTGGGAGCCGTGAAAGGCAGGCTACATCAGGACAGGGTGCCAGTCACTTTGGAAACACACAGACAAAGCAACATATACAGACATGTGGGAGTCGCCAACTAACCCTAATAAGCATGTCATTGGATTTAGGTAACGAGGTGGAGGACATACTGTACATGGAACATGCGAAGTCCAAGCCTAGAATTTAACCCAGATCCTTTTGTTGTGCCCTGCCAGTGCTAAACCACTGAACAGCCAGGCTTCTCTTGGGTTATTATTTTAAGTTCTTTCAAATCAAACAACCTTTAAACTGAACATGCTGTTATTTGGATGGAATTTAATTTAGATGTTGACATATCCCTTTGACCTAGAAACCCAATTAGGTTTCAGTGTTTTCAATATGCTCTAAATCGTCTCGGTGCCAGTTTATCCCAACAATACTCAGATTAAAAACCAAGTAAGTAGATTCATATTAGGAATTTTCAGACGGGCCACCTAATCACCTTAGAAAGAGGTTGTTTATGTAGCAGCTACACCGCAGGTCCTGGGAGCTAATCCTTACCTCCTGGCACCGGTCCAGCCAGGCACTCCCGATCATTTCCACCCTCCCCGCTCTGCACCACAGCCAGCAGACTGCCTTAGTTTTGTTATAGAAATGAAAGAAGAGCACTGGATATTGATCACCGGAGCTTTAAGTACCACAAAGCTGTAAAATGTTGCAGTTCAGAGGTACATGTTTAAAATATGTGGCCCTCCCTAATAGCGTAGTGGACGAAACTCGCTATAACCGGGTCAACTCCAGTAGTTTTATGGAAGGAAACGCCGCAGCAATACATTTTTTTTTTTTTTACAAGCCTCTGGCTTAAATTATGAAAACATGCAGTAATGAAGATGTTCCGCTCAAAGTCCCACCAGGAAATTAATTCTCAGCCCAAGTAAAACACAAGTGCTGTTGAAGCTTACAAGGCAATTAGAAAAAAAAAAGGTACGACACAAAGGGGTGTGGAGCCTATTATGCTTTAGTGCCGCGGGAGTTAAACAAATCGCAGATCACCCCTGCGCCCGAGCCACACTGTCAGTATAAAATTATGAGCATTGCTGTCAGCTTGTCTGTAAACGTCCAAAATGACTTTTTTTTTTTTTTTTTTAAACGATGCTGACAAAATCCCTGGGAGGCCATGCTTGTCGTGTAAAATACTGGAACAAATGCAGGAGAGGAGCTGATGTCTTCTTCTTTGTTCTCAAACACACCCTGCCACAATCTGCTGCCAGCAGCGCGACCATCACTGCCGTCATAATTCAGACAACAGCTTTGGTCTTCAAAAGAAGTGCTTATGTCCACAAGGACACAAGTTGTTGATGGAGTAGCTTTTAAGGAGAAACCTTCGGGCATGTCCACAATGACATAATCAAACATTAACCACTATTTTAACTTCTGCAGCAGTGCCACTCTGCTGGTGGTAAAGCCAGTGCATTGGTTTGCTGGCTGCCTCCAACATACTGGTCCATTACTGTCCACCCAGTGACTCTCCCTATGAACTGAGATCTGCTGTGTTGAGGAAAAGGTCTCAGGAGCTTTTGGCACAGCGCTCCCATAAAGCTTACTGGGTTTATAAACTGTGATAATTATTCACGTTTTATATAACTCCATGAGGTTTGTGACTAATTGCCCTCAAACATAATGACGCATCAGCCTCATTGAACTTTCCAATTCCGGAGTTTCTCTGCTCCGCATGGATACAAACTCTCAGATCTTTGAATTTTGTTTCTATTTCAAGGCGTTAATTGTTTGTCTTCTAATACCTTCCATGTCAAATGGATGATTGCCCCGATTTAAAAGCAGCTGAAGGGATTCAGTTGCCCTCGCTTCCTTGTAACTTGCAGCCAACAGGGAAGTCTTTCTGCTTTCTGTTGACACAGGGTTGTAAAGTCATGTCTACATGGCAAGCTAAGGTCAAGGAAGACAGATAAGCCTGTGTCAAAGAAGACAACAAAGAACCTTTTCTTTGGAGACTCTGGCTTTCTACATTCAGATTTGTCTCGCTCACTTTTCCACGTCTTTATGGTTTTTTTTCTCATTCATTCATGATCTCTCATTATCTGACTTGGAAACCAGCCACAAACCCACCGAGTACATCAGCTCATTTGAAGCTTGAACCTTTGCTGTGGGAGAGTCTTGCACAAGTGCAGCTCACCACAACAAGCACGCATAGTTCAAAAATTGTTTCAACTCTACAACAATGGCATGACGTCGTCTCGACTTGCAAAAGCCAGAACATGACATGTGATCAGTCGATTCTGCAAGTCTGCAGGTTTTCATTGACTTTATGGGAAAATCTTTTGTGTAAAACACTTTGTATGGCTACAACTGTTTTTTTCCCCCCTGAGGCCCCATGGTTTGACTGTGAGAGATTCTGATTTGCCAAAATATGTCAGTGAAGCCAGACATTGGCAAGCTCGTCAATTCTCACCGACTCAAAAACAGGAAATTATAAAATAGGACCAATTATAGTATCATGGTTCAAAGTGACTGATTTATGGTTTATGTGTATTACTGAAGAGTACTGTGTATTCTTCTTCTGTGATCATGGCATTAGAATAAGTGAATGTTAACAAAGATGTCAAATCCAAGCTGACGTTTTCCAATTTTTTTCTACAGAAATTCCTGAACCAAACACCACAATCTGTAATGCAACCATCTTTGTTGTTATTGTACCATAGAGGTGCTGAACACTTCATCAATCATTCACTTTGTTGGACGACATCCAGAACGTGGCTCAAATGCAAGATAAAGAATCTTTTTTTTTTCAGACACATGCACCGACATGAAGCTACAAGAACTCCTTAAACTCCTTAAAGATGAATGATTTCACCTTATATGTACTGATCAAGGTCTTGCAGACTCCCAACCTTAGACTTTTTGCATCCAACCTTCTTTTCTTTGGAATTGTAAGTAGCTGTAAGGAATCGACAGAACATCCAAAAGGTATACATTTTTAATTACTATATTATACGTTCTCATTCAATAAAGTAGAATGCATATACATCAGTTGAATCCCGTCAACTGAACCAGCTAGGTTAGTGACCGATGAAGCCACTTGGATAGTTGCCAAAACATCTTCTTGGACACTTGACCAAGTCCAATGGCCTGATTCAACTATTTTGAGATGACAGGATGTGGCATGTGTCCCAAAACAAGTCAGAGACCCTTGAGAATATCTAGAGCGGGGATGTCAAACATAAGCCATGCTGTCAGGGTAAGTTTGTAAATGTATGGATAATGCCACAGCCATAGGAAAAGTTATTTGTGGGATGTTTCACTGTGTCGAGCACCGAAAGGTTTCATTAAAATTGGGTTTATGTTGAACTTGTATGCATTTTCAGTAGAAATGATTAGGTTTTTTTTGTAAAAATATAGATATTTTCATCCTGTATACTCCGCACCACAACAAACAATATCTTTAAAAGTTTACATTTAAAAGGTCATTGTAGCACTATTTTCCCGGTCTGACCAACTCAAGATGACATTGGGCTGCATGTGACTCCTGAACTAAAATGTGTTTGGCATCTCTGATATAGAAAATTAACTAACCACCAGAAAGCAGAGACTTAGAGATTTGCACCCAATTATTATCCCCAGTATTTTTACAACATGATTATCCAGTCATAGAAAAAAATAAATAAATAACCAGTATATCATATATTTTGTCATTACAGCCAAAAACACAGTGCAATAATTAGGAAATTATATGTGTTAAAAACAGAGACAGGAACACTTCTTTGCCAATTTACCGTTTTACAGCCATAATTCTCGAAATGCATTTCAGTTTCCTGAACCTAATGAAAGTCATGAAAGGTATTTGAGAGTTCAAAAGATCTCGATATTCACACACCACAAGCTTTAATACCAACTAAACATCATCAAATACTTGAGCTGCAGTGAGGCAAATCCACTGACGAGAAAATCAATTCTTCCAAGGGCACCTATTGACTTTTTACTGTGTGACAATCTGCAGCGAGTAAAAAAAAACCCCTTCTGTTTGACTAGTTAACACTCATCACTGCTTCTTTTTCAGTAGATGCAGGGAGGTCACA
Source organism: Blennius ocellaris (assembly GCF_963422515.1). Taxonomy (NCBI): domain Eukaryota; kingdom Metazoa; phylum Chordata; class Actinopteri; order Blenniiformes; family Blenniidae; genus Blennius; species Blennius ocellaris. Next base: position 8,815,550 of record NC_137659.1, read on the forward strand.
TGGTGCATGTTGGCTCTGACGGATACCCCACCACACCCCAGCAATGAAGCGTGTAATGCCTTAATAACACTTGCAAAGAAAACACAGTTTTCATAGGTCGCTGAGTGATGACATTTTGGTGACTTGACAAGTCTGTTCAGGATTCCTTTGAATGCTTGAAGTGTTTTCTATAAACTGAGCGGAGACAATAAAGATTTGATGTTTGCTGTCCGCACATGTCAAACGAAATCAAGCAGAACAGCGATAAATCATTGTAGGTGGAAAATACAAGGATTACGGAAAGAGACCACACCAGAGCCAATGCTAACTCAGGGAAAATGCCTGGTGCTTTAGTATGAAGTTGGTTCCTGATACTCAGGATGTTGGAGCAGGAAAGTCCCCCCCCCTCCTTCTTCACACCAGGGATTATCACTGAGACATCCTGGATATCTACCTGAATAGTTTGTGACAAATGGAGGAATAAACGCACAGAAAATAAACCATGATGTCTCGAAGTCTCGAGTCCCAGCTTTGAATGTGCACATTTAGTGTAATAGATACACAGACCACACAGGAAGAGGCTAAATGCTTTAGTGGAAGAAGGTCAGCCACCACCCATCAAACAATGCTTTTTCACTCTGAAATATTGTGGGATCAAGACGTGTTTTTCGCCAAGGCTATTGTTCTCCTCCGCGCAGGGGATTCCTTTTTGTGGGGTGAGCGCCGTTTGAAGAAGTGCTCCTCGGGCTGACCTGCGGGTCACAGAGGAGCGGACACGCCAACAGGAGCTACGCAGGATATTGGCTGGGAAGGCGTTTGTCTGCAGTTTGAATGCTAAAAAGAAGCAGGGGCAGCTGAAACAAAAACCTAACCCAGGCCTCTTTGATCAACACGTAAGCGAGGGCACGAAATCCCCAGTCAAAAGATCTCGAAACCGTCTTTCTGATGGTTTGTTTGTGTAGCCAGACATATCCTGTTTTTCTTCGCTAAAGCCGATCTTCTGATCCACGCACCACCCCTGTCTGTCTCATCGACGTTTCATTCATTTGCATTTGACATGAAGATCCTTACAGCGTGCTACTGAATACAAATACAGCCGGCTATTTGCTTGTCAGGCTAAAACTTTCAAAGTCTGCAAACTATCTTCGAGAGCTGGCCACAAAATGTGCGAGAGCCTCGACTTCAATGCAAACTGAAGAAAACGCGTTCCGTGCCCACTTTCACACTTTAGCCTCAAAGCTGTGGAGTCAGCAGATTTAATGCACGCTCAATAATCTGAAAGCACAAATTAACTGGTAAGAGGCTTGCAAAACCATCCAAGATTTTCTTTTTATTGTTGCTTTAAATGACTGTCCGTCACATAGCTGAGGTTTTCCAGACGTTCGTCTCGGTTCACGCATTATTTAGAAAATGCACCCCCACCTCCCCTCACGAGCGCCTCCGGGTTCCTGACTTCTCTGCAGGGAGGTGTGCAGTTCTGTTGCTGCCAAAGCTGGAATAGCAACTTTATTTTCGACAGAAATCATACACCATTGATTCAGACTACCTGGAAGGAGTTGCATGCACACGGGCATTGGTGGAGCGGGAACAACCTCACTGTGAAGTCAACCCGCAGTTCAGGCTAACGTTTCAAAAAGCTGAAAGGAGTCAAGGGGATATGCAAAGCCCAGCATTCTCCCAGGCTACTCCAATTGCAATATTCTAGAAGTTTGCAGCGTTCGCTCAATGACACCAAAAGAAAACTAGACACAACCTGAAGAAGCACGGGAAGATGGGACGTTGAGAGAAACAACGATGTGGAACTAATTTTAAACCATGACAAAGACGAAATATGGCATCTGGGAACTGAGAATATTGCGGCATTAAAACATTATTCATCTGGAGACAATTTTTAAACCATTTAAAAAACTTTCAGATGCTGCTGAACTATATTTTCAGGTGCTGGAGCAAGATATGGTCCATGTTTCAGGGAAGCTTTTTATTTATTTCAGTAAGATTATGCTAAACCACATTGTTCTTACAGACCATAACCGCCACTCATAAAAAGAGCTGATACATAGTGAGACAAACAGACTCAAAACTGCTGACAAAGGCTCCGTTCACACAATGTTTCAAGTGAAAACGCATCACTTTTTTTTTTTATTACGATGTCAGTTTACATGAAATGACCAAAAAGCTAAAACGATGTAGATTTCATGTTGGGCCACTAGTGGCTGCTGTTTTTTGGGGTTTTTTTGTGTGTGTGTAATGAAACCATATAGGCAGAAGAACTATTTACTACAGCCATGGTGTACATATACAATGACAGCATTTTCAAAAAAGTTGTCTTCCTTGTTTACAGAGATGGAGTCGGAGTGTATTTGTTTTGTTTGTTTGTTTTTAAAAAAAAAGCTTTTTTCCCCTGTTTTTGTTTTTTTTTCTCAAAAAGTTGTGTTTTCCCCAAATTACACAGAGACGAGCTGCTTCCCTACATTCCCATGGAGACAGAGTTGGTGCATTATCAAAAAGATCTACCTTGGGAGCCATTTTCAAAACTTTTCAGTGGCTCAGAGAACCGCTTGTTGTGCAACCAGGCACCCAAAGCGCAACAAAAGGTTTACGTTTTGGCTTGAAATCATTGTGTAACTGAGGCCTAAATGAAGCCACGGTAATTTGTCTCCAGTTCTCAAACACTTCCAGACTTGTTAGAAACCAGTGAATGACGGTTCTTGTCCTGTTCCCCCAGAATCTGCCTTTAATGCCTGGGCGATGCCTGTTATTCTACTTCCGAGTTCTTGGACCGGTGAAGCCTCTGACTGCTGGCTTCTCTGGCCCGAGGTAGCGGTTTGGACCGTGTGGATATTGAATCTGGGCCTCAGTGAAAGCTTCTCATGCATGTATAATACCTGGCTGCTTCTTACCGCTCTAATCCTGCACACTGACAATGGCGATGGTAATAACGCTGCTTGTTCTTCCACTCTCTTCTCATTTAATTAAACTTCATTCCCTGTGCTGCAGCACTGCCTTGTGTGGCTACCATCAGAGAGAAGAAAATAAAGGTCATCAAATTTCAGGTTTTAATCTTCATCATTCGCCTATGAATTAGTTTGAATCACTTAAACTTGGTCATTATTAAGTAGGCTGGACAAGTAAAATAATAGCATGGCAACAACTCCAACGGCTTCCTTTTGTATAACAGGTACGATTTCTCTGTTTTTAAAGAAAAAGTAAAATTTTCAACATTATGCTAATTTTAACACGTTTTAAACGTCCAAAAACAATCCATTTGTGGTTTGACTAACTACTCTGCTGAACTCTTGCACAGTATTGCTTACACACTAATGCTGATAAGTTGGCACAAAAGTAACTGTAGGATAAATGACTTCATTGTTCAAATCTCAAGTCTCGACAGCAGATATCTTTAATGCAAAAAAATCCTTTGTGATTTTTATACTTTGAATGGTTACCCCATTGGCAGAAAATTATCAAATGTTTGAAATCCCCGTTTTGAAATTATTAAAACGTCTATGAGGTCCCATTAACTTGACATTATAGAGATCCTCTCAAAGTTTTTTGAATTGGGGATGCGCACGAGACCAGACAAGACGTTCCTGATCTTTGGGGACAGTCTGATTTAGGTGAACCTTCCCTACTTAAATACCGTCCTGAAAATAGTCCTCAATTCTGGCATTAATTTGGGAAGGGGGAAAAAAAAAACGTGTGCTTAAACCTAAACTGTAGTTACTACAGAAGTCCCTTTACTGTCAGAAAACAGATGGCACAGAAGGATACAAATATAGAAACACGGTAAGATTTTTCATGATCCCCTGGCTTGCTCTAAATAATTATTTCTATCTATTATATAAAAAGCTGACATTTCTCTCGCTCCCTTCCTCCCTCAGCCGTGGCCTCGTTTCTCTTTTAACACAGCACCTGATGAGAGGGCAGATAGCACCAAGACATTTTCCTTTTTTTTTTTTTCCAGGCCAGATTCCCACGTGTCTTTCCATTGGACACTTCCACACATGATCAGCGAATCATGGAAAGGCCATAAATGACTTTGTTGCAACCAGAAAGGGACGCACATGCGTTCAATGAGTAACCACACGTCGACTCACTAATTCATCACGGAATGTATACAAGCAGCTACTGTTATTAAACAATAAAATCTGGTTTACATAGTATCGTATACCCATTAAACAACAATTCATAAACGGTTTAGTGCTTGTGGTTGAAGTGAGCTCAGACAAGTAATTAACTTTTTTTTTTTTCATTTTGTGCCACACAAACGTTTGACTGTCCTAAGAAATGTATGTACAGTTAAAAGTGAGGAGGAGAACAAAAGCTGCTTCACTTCTGGGGTCTCTCGGTCGATGACATATGCGTCTCGCCTTGGGTTGCGTCTCCCCGGCGGAGCGCAGCTCGGTTTCTTCTCGCCGATAACCTGCCCTCAACAGAGGCGCCATTGTCTCCGAGAGAAACCAAAGTCTGGCACCTCGTCAGCGTCGCTCTCTGAAGATTCAGTTTATCAAAAGCAAGCAGAAACGGCGACCAGGAACCAGACTCCCATCGCTCATTCCCAACAATGCCTGCAGCAGATGTACGTCTGTTAGGGTCATCAGAGGACCGGCGGTGGCGACTGTTGTTGTAGAACCATGACCACTTTGCACCCCGAAAAGGCAGACTCCTGGTTCTAGGGTTACACTGGATCGCAGCGTTCGTTTCACTTCCAGTCCAGGAGAGTGGGCTTTAATGAAAAGAAAAGGCATGTTTATCTGAATGTGATGGGGGGAGGGTGGGTTGGACTGATGAGGGAGGTTAGCTCATTAGATTCCCACTCCACGCTCGGGGAAAAGCACTTACTCGGGATGTCAGGATTCACTGCCGGTGCTGAAATCTCATCAGGATCTCGCTCAACTTTTGCAGGTGTGCAAGTGAATTTGAAGGCACCGATGCAGACTGACCTCTGTTATAAGGATTATCTTTCAATCTCATTCAGAAAACAACCTAGAGTCCCAGGTTAGTAATTAAAAAAAAGAAAAAAGAAAAAAGAAAATCCTATTGACGTAATCTAGTCAACATATGGCCAAAACACGCTGCGAAGCCTTGAAGTGCGGATTAAGGTTTGAGCTGTTTGACATGCGCCTGTGATTAGTTTGATCAGTCAGACCAGGTGCATTATATGGTTAAAACTTTCCCTACAGCGGAAAATCTAATCACCTCTCAACTACAACTCCGAGCACGAAGCGCGGGACTCATTCCTGCGACCATTTAGCATTACATCAGGGAAATAAATCAGCCTGGTTATTACTTGTGGCTGGCTGCTGGGTGAAGCTGTGGGCATTATTTGCAGCCTCCCCACAGACGATGACAGCTAATAAAGCCAGCGTGCCGGCACACACGACGGAGGGCTTCTCTATTATTCAGTGAATCTTGTCACACTTGCACAGAATCAGGTGGACCCCTGGCATATGGGGGGGGGGGGGGGGGCGCCTTCCTGTGAGAGACCACACTAGCTGCCAGGTGTATTATCAAATCTCACATTCACTTCCAACCGCAGTGATGTTTAGTCCACGACAGGCTGACCGGGGGAGTAAAAGATGTGATTTCATTCTTTAAATTCAACCAGACAAGTTGTTGAGCTGCATTCAAGTTACTTTAGCATCCAGTCATCCATCATCATTTATCACCGGCTGCTTCTTCCTCTCTGGCTGGTGGGCTGAACACAAACTAGACATTAAAGTGAGTCACTACATGATGCTGGACTCAGATGTACTTAGCTTGTCAGACACTGTTTTCACAGTGTTTCGAGTGACAATGCATCGCCGTTGACAAAACTGACAAAGTTCTAAAAACAATGTCCATTTACACAGAAATGGCACAAACACTGAAAATTATGTAGTTTTCAAGTTGGGCCACTAGTGGGTGCTGTTGTGTTTTTGTAATGAAACCACACACACGCATGCGCAGAGCACAAAAAACTATAAACATTAACAATGGCGAGTACAGACATTCATTTGGACAGGCGATGATGTTGGACACACTCTTCCCGCAGATGACGAGTGTTGTTTAAATTAGACACAAAATAACAACACAAAATAAAAAAGAAACAATTTAAAGATCTTCGTCTTCATTCGGTCTCGAGTTAAGAGGTTCGACCACAACACAACAGATGACGACTCACTTCATAAAGAAAATAGGTCATCTTCATCATTGGTTAAAAAAAGAAAAAAAAACCAGACTAATTTCCATTAAATGTTTGTGTTTCGTTCATGATCATCAAATTTATGGCTTTTCTTTGAGATCTTCTGCTCCTGCCACGTGTAAACAGTGAGCAGATGTTCACCAGCTTCCTGGCAACACAAACACTCTTAAACAGGTCAAACAGAAACGAGTGAATTAAGACGGCGCCGCCGACCGTGCGTGAAGAAGAGACGGCTTCTCCTTAAGTGATTTTGAATAACAAAAGGATTACACGCTCCTTTATGAACTAATAAAGTCATCCGCTGTCTTAAGTCGTAGAATTCATTTTAAATCCCAGTGATTATCTCAGAATTGCATTGCCTCTAAAGTTTGGGCAGGATTTTTTTTTTAAATATTTTTCCAGTTGGCAACACTGGCTTTTTTTCTTCCAGGAACAGTTTCATTATGCAACTTAAAATCTAAAAGGAAACACATTTGTACAACTTGCTACTCCCAGGCAGGATGAGACTGAAGATTTAATCCAAACAGATTAGAGGTGGGTTTTATTTCTCAAACACTTTTATCTTGATTTCTTTCTGAACGTGAATCATTTTTGAAGGCCACCAATAATAAAACAATGATTTCAGTCAATATTTAAGCTTTTATATGTGAATAAAAGCACTATAATGAAGATGAAAACTTAAAAATAGTCAAATAGTCAAATGGTTAAAAAAAAAAAAAAACAATTACCAAGAAAACTGCTAGAACAAAAAAAAAAGTACAATTATTTTTTTTAAATAATTAACAAAACAAAAATGGCTGAATCCATAATCATGGTTCAGGAAAGTCAAAAAGCTAAATGAGGCAAAATCAATAAAAAGGGTGAAATGGAAAAAAAAGTAGATGTAGATGGTTAAGAAAACAGCTAAAACTGCAAAAGCTATAAGATTAGCTAAAAATGCTAAATGCTGCTAAAATTTCTAAAGTGGTTGAATCCACTATAATGGCTAACAAAAGTTCAAATACGTTTTTTCCCCCACTAGTAAGGGTAAAATGGAAAAAAAACACTTCTATGACAAAAAATGTCTCCCAAAACCCCCCCACAAAAACACTAAAACTAAAACTACAGATACTGCAGCAAAATATACTAAAAATTACAATCTAATGCCACTAGAAAAAATTAAATGTGGGGAAAAAACTAATAATGACTAAGAAAACAGGTGAAACGATAAAAACTACTATATGAAAAACCTAACTAAAAAATAAAATAATAAAAAAAAAAACTACAAAATTACATATAAACTGCTAAGGTGGCTAACAAAATATAATTATTATTATGAAGCTTCTTAAATCCAACATAAGTCTGGTTTTCTTTATTGTCTAGCAAAATTGTATTCGACACAATGACTTTGTTTTCCTCATATTAAATGTTAAATATGTTTTGCTGCTCCAGACTCATTTTATTTAAAGGACAAAAAACAGTTGGAGAGTGACACATAAAAGTTACATAACTCAAACCTAAGATGTTTTCGATGTCTGGTTTTCTGTTTGGAGTTAATAGCTCAGCTCGGGCAGAACTTAATGAACACATTGCGGTTCCCCCCCTAAGTTTTACTTTAACATGTAACAATAATTAATTCACATGTTGGTTGATGTGCAACAATAGTCGCATTCAAGCTTTTATTTTCAAAGTCGAAGGACTTTGACACAGAGGAACATAACATCTTGTCTCAAATAAAATTGGACTATGACGGACATTGTGAACAAGAAAATCATGTGAACCTCATTGAAACATCTGTCTCAGCCTCTGGGCAAAGTTAAAAAAAACAACAACAACAACAATAACATCAACAAGTAAAAATGTCAAGCCATATGGTGGAGCTCATGTTTCCCTGGGAAAGGAAATCTGAAGAGAGGTTATAAAAAGAAGGAGAGTGGTTAAACCAAATAATACCTCATACCTCACCTATCATCACAGCTGCTCATTAGTAATCTCCGGTCTTAATAAAAATCTCTGGGAGACCTGCTGCTGCATGAAATCTGCACTGTCTAGTTTGTTTGGAAGCCTAGAAATATTTAGAGACGCTGTCTTTTTTGTCCCACAAACACTTTTGATTTGTTATGGTTCTCCCAAAAAGCGGCGCTCGCTGTTACCCGGGAATGGGTCGCGCAGGAAAGATGGAGGCGACGCGAGCGCCGCTTGGCTTTCGGCGTTCCCGTTAGTCTTCCCGCGAGGGAGGAACAATGCTGCAACGATTGCAGATAATTATGATTCACGAGATCAGGAAGTCTTGAGCCATCAGGGAGTAAAAGGACACTCGTGGTCACTTTCTTTCCTGACATCTGGCTTTTATGAGGCCTGAGTCACTCAGATCAGTGTGATGCAATCATAGAATAACGCTCACCTTGGATTTAAAGGTACGTCAGGTGATGGCTTTTCGTTTAAAGCCTCCGAAATCAACAAGAAATCAGCATTTGAAAGTGATAAAACCACGAAACAATTACAGAGCAATCTCTTCAATTCAAAATTTACAATCAAAGTTATTAGCTGGCTAAAAATAGCTCTGGTTGCTTAGCAACGTGCAGAAATGTGCACAAGCTAGAATGTTACATGTAATTCAACGACTTATTTATAAATGTTAATGTTTACATTTACCTTTCATCTTTATATACTGAGAAATATAAGATGTGTCTTTGTTTGAACAACTTAAAAATACCCTAAAAGAATCCAAACAGACAAACAAAATTACAATCAATTATATCACTTAGCTAAAAGCAGCTTAAATAAACTGAATACGAAGTTAACATTTGCACAAGAACAAAGGTGACTCAGTCTGTCTAGTCAAGAAAACTGTAAATATAGCAACAATTTGTATTTATTTTCCTATAATGTACAAACTAAATTACACGTACCATGGATAATATACTTTGTTTAAAACATTCCAAAAATACCTGAAATTACAAATGGGCTTAATATTCTGATGATATTTATCTATTGTGGCAGAAAGTCATGGGATATAGTTATATGATAGAAAAATACTAAGTTTTGCAATACCAATGTCTACCACAAGATGGTGTATTGAGACATCTTTGAATCTATTGTAAGAGTACAACGTTTTTTTTCCATCAGTGAATGTTTATGACATCACCTCAAAAATATCTGTGAATCATGCTACCTTACGTTAGCAAGCTAATCAACAACCCACAGCCCATCCTCTCATTGCATTATCTCATATAAATTAGTCACTTTGGCATCGAGTCTGTTCTGCAACTATGGCCAAAGATCTACACAGCCACCAGCCAGAAAACTGCAGATTAGTTGCTGCAGGTGCTCACGACTGCCCCCTCCTGCCCAGAAGCTGCATCCCTCTCTCCCAATCTTTGCAATGCAACATTATTATTTTGTGCTACAAAGTTATGTCAAAAGTGAACAATTGCATGTACTGAAGCAGAAAGACACGATAATGCTCATCAGAAATCCTGGGACAGCAGTCAAAACACTGCCATGTCTTTAAAAAGATACCGTCTGCACGACCTTTACTTCAGGGCCAAAAGAAATCACATAAACTGACTAAAAGAGAAGAAAACCCACCGTTCTTTACACTTTCCACACTCTCTGCATTGTATTGCACTGCACTAATATTTTGTTTGGCTTTGTTTTGCTCTCTTTTATGTGAAAATATACTTTTGTAACGACCACAATCCACAGAGAGGAAAGTAAAAATGTACAATGTTCCAGAAGATTGTGTGTCAGACAAAGGACGTGAACGGAGGAAGTGATTTCTGTTGTTAGACAATCACAACATAAAGAGATCACTTTAAATGAAAAATACATAAAGCATGAGAAACTGCAAGTATTCTGACTGAAGGAAAAAACTTGTATATTGCTCAATCCTCATCCCATCCCAGCATCATCATCATCATCATCACCATGGTGCACATTTTCAAACTCGTCATTTTAGAAGAAAAAAAAAAAAACATGCGCTTTTACGCACTTTAATCGCACCGTAAAAAACACATAGGGCGAAAGTTTCCTGGGAGCTCGGAGCAGGTCACACGGACAGACTGTGAGAAAACTTTCCCCTCACGATTTTTCTTTTCTTTTCTTTTTTTCCTGGGGACTTTCTGGAAATGAAGGAGCCTGCTCGGCGCTCGTCGGGACTCGACGCCGGAGCGGCACCGGCGCGTGCGCCTCCGTGCGTAACGTACCTTTCTTTTCCGCCAGCGCGCACGAGCCGAACCAGAACAGCGAGTTGAGGATCATCCACCGGAGAAAACGGGCTGCCATCGCGGGTTTGGACGCTCAGTGTGTCATTCCATGCCAAGGAGACGCGGTATTCCGCTAAGTCTGAGCTGAAAAAGTGCCTTCTTGCCCCCTCGCTGAGAAGAAGACTTTTTTTTTCTCCTGCAGGGAAAGTCAAACTTTGACAGCTCCTCCTCCTCCTCCTCCTCCTCCTCCTCTTCCTCGTCCTCCAGCTCCGGAATCTGCTCTGACGTCAGCAGGAGGGAGGAGGGATGCGCCCCTCGAGTTGCACAGGTACAGGCTGCACCGGGACACACACACACGCACACACACGCACAGAGTTCTGGATTGCAGCATGGAAACACACACAACATGTATGTGTCAGAGCATTCCTTCACTGCGCAGCAACACTGATTGAGCCAAAGCGTTTTCAGAGGTGACTCAGGGGGTGTGAAAGCAGGAAGGCGTCTAAAACCTGCAGGGCGGAGGATCTCCAAGGCTCTGTATTGAGAACCCCTTCTTTAACTCATCCATACGTCGTCTATACCCCTTTATCCCAGGAGAGGCAGACAAAGCATGCACACGGCACAGCCTGTGGCTCCAGAGCACTTGCCCCTTTTGTGGTGGCTCCCTGAAGATTTCACTCTACATGTAAATAAATGTGCCCTTTTTATTCTATTCACACATTAGTGGCATTTTCAAAAGGACTCTTATCTCTCCGATAAAGCCTTTGAAAGAAGGCACAACACCCGGAATGGGGGAAAAAATAGCTAAAACTGTTGAAAATGGTGGGGGGGGGGGGGGGGGGGGGGTGCAAAAACAACTTAAAAAGCTAAAATGCAGAGAATTCTTAAACAAAGCATGCTTTAAAAAGGGAGGGGGGGTGGTCTGTAATGTCAAAATTATCTTTAAAAAATGCTGAAAAAGAAAGGATGAACCTGCTAAAATCAGATATACAAACAGCTGACACTCAAATCCTAAAACATAACTGAAATGTCATAAATACAACATAAAGATGCAGTTTTTGTGCCTTCGTCATATATGAAACGTTACAAGCTGTATTAGCATCATTTTAGAGGTTAAACATGTTATGCTAAATGGTTTTGTTTTTGGTAGAAAATCACAAAAATGTCTCTTTTGGACATAGAGGTTGCAGAGCTCTGGTCTAAACACACACACACACACACACACACACACACACACACACACACACACACACACACACACACACACACACACACACACACACACACACACACACACACACACACACACACACACACACACACACACACACACACCTTAACAGCTGGTGGAAACCTTATCAAAAACACACAACTTTGTCATCACAAATCAAACCAGCAACCTGGACTTCAACCACTGAGTGTAAGCCAATACAGCGAGGGTGTCAAACACAAGGGTGGTGCAGTGCAGACATTGTGCATGTGCAATACCTTTGGTGCAAACTGCCTTTTGTGCAGACTTAGAAGAGCCTGTAAATGTCTCAGTCAGCTTTTTCTTCTTCTTAGAAGTAGAAGCTGCTCCCCTCCTTGCCTCAGAAAGCTGTAATTGTCTTTTTGCCCTCAGTGTTGACTGGCAGGCTTCTGATCTTCACAGCGTGTCCTTCACTGTACAGCTTTCATAACACTGAGTAACACTGCAGTAGGGCTCTGCGGTTTCAACAGAGGTGCTGGAAGGGCTCACATTCTCCATTCAAGTAGTGCTGATACTAATGCAGGAGTTCCCAAAGTGTGGGTGGATGCCAGAGAGCAGCAGGAGGGGGTCTGTGAGTCAAAGGGCGACGCTTGTGATGAGATCATTTGGTTTAGGAAACGAAAAGAATGTTAAAAAAAAAATTTTTTTGACGACTTCCATTCATGTTCTATTAACCTGATCAACCTGCTGGTGTAGGTTTGATTTATAGTGATTTAATGTAAATGTGAGACTTGGATTGGTAATGTGTAATCCCTCAATCCATCTGTCCGTCCGTCCGCTCATCCATCTTTACCTGCTGTTTCAAGACTGGCACACAGTTGGCAGACTCTTTAACTAAAGAGAAGTTACACTTTAGCCCCTTTGCCATTTCATCCAGCGCCGTCACACTGAAAGGCCAACAAACCTTTTTGTGACGAGAGACAATTTAGAAAAGCAAGCATTCAATCGGAACAGACACACAACCCGTGTTTATCATTGTTCGGGATAGATTTTTGGATACATTGATGAACTAAATCAGATTTCTGAATAAGGTAGCTTCACTAATTTAACATTGAGCTCAATAATAAGGTTGGAGTGCTCAATTAGCAACATTATAGTTATTAAAAAAAAACAACCTTCAAAACATTTTTTATAGCTGCAACCTTGACCTGTTTGCTACTCTATAAACTAATTCAGCATACATTTTATCTGCAGAATTCAGTGTGGGGAAAAAAGTGTCCATTTATGCACTTAAAGGGTGGCAGCAGAAAAGCAGGCTTTTATGGTCTGTTTCCTGAGGTGGGCAAAGGAAGTGAAGAACAATGAAGATAAGATAAAATAAGACCAACAACATACTGCTTCCTTACAAAAGCCAAGCCATTTGTTTTACAGCTCCAGTATTAGAGCTTTGTGCTGGGAAGAAATTGAAAAAAATAATGCATTTTACATAAATATGCAATCTTTATTCTTCATTAAATATTGACAAACCAGCATTGGAACATATACTGAATGAGTTGTAGCATTGTTTTACTCTGGTATTCATCACTACAGTCACTCCTCAGGTGTGCTCACCGACCAAAACCTGATTGATTTACAGCTGCTATATACAGTCAGTGAGCTCTAATGTTTTCAAAAATACGTTTTTCGCATGATGTGATGAGTTTTCCTCCCTGCCGGATGAAAGTCAATAATAGCTAGAAGTGCTGTGTGTCTTTGGAGAATTGTATTTTATCCCTTTGTCCAAACAGCAAAAAAAGTGCAATAACCATAAACGATAAAAACAATCGTAAATACAAAACCAATTTTTTTTTTTTTTTTTTCATTGACAGTGGATATTTTAGCATGAACCACTTTTGGTAAAGCCACATAGATGCAGCATCAGGAAGTGCAGCAGGTGTAATCGGCACATGGGGAGAGGAGCAGTGCCATATCAGCAGCTAGATACAGGAGATTAGCAAACGAGAACAAACTAAGGTAAATTACCTGCAATTGATTTTACAGCTTGAGGTGTCTTAATGGCGCGAGCTGTCATGAAAGGTCACACACACAATCACACACACACACACACATGGGCAGTGAGGGGTTTCACCCGAAGGACACTTTTTGAAATCCACTCCTAAGGTGGAACTTTTTGAAAATGCTCCATCTCCATAGTGAAATTAAAAAAACGCACGTTTTTGTAAAAAAAAAAAAGAAAACACTCAGACTCCATCGAGACTTAACTTTTTGAAACGCTGCTACCGCCCCTGCGCACCACGGCCATAGTAAATAGTTCTTCTGCACATGTACAAGTAAATGGACAATAACAATAATGGCAAATTAGTTTCATGGACATGAATTCCCAATTGAAAGTTTTATTTCCATTGTCAGGTGGTGCTCTGTACAATGTAGTTAATACAATGAAGACATTCTTAAATATTTTCTGAATTTTCAGAACTTCCATTCAGACGACTTTAATTTAAATATTTTGAGTTCACAGCACTAAAATCATTTGATGGTTTTATTCAGACATCCCTTGTTGTTCTTTGACGTCTCTGACAGGTTGGGGGGGGGGGGGGTGCGCCATTTCCCCACCTCATCCGGGATATCACAGGTAATTTACAGCCATAACTGAATTTAGCTCATAAGAACAAGGCCAACCGTCAAGCTCTGACATCTCTTCACCATTTCACCCTTATTCATCAGCCGCTGCTACGGCGGTATGAGAGACAGTCATCAGTATCACTGTCAAACAGGGGTTGAATGGCCCAAAATGTCTAGACGGTTGAGGGATCGCGTGTCTTATGGGCGGCGAGTCTAATTGGACGTCGAGCTGCCTAAATGTGTTTGTTGTTGTGCTCATATCCGACTCCATGGGGGTGGGAGTGATAGAAATCATTTGTCACGCCGGTGTTTATTTCATTATCACGGCCTAATGGCTCAGCAAATCGTCTTCGGTGGTTCTGGTGGAGGAAGACGTTATTGTGCTGGGAAAAAATTATGAGCCTTCTCCTCCAGGAGGAAATACATAATGCGGAGCTAACGTTTCACATGAGGCTGTTTTCTGGGACGTCACAGTCGGCGTGACAGTGTGAAACGTTAAAACTAATCTACTGAAAGTGTGTTTTAGCCCTCTCAAATGATCACATGGAATGGCTTTCAGTTTTGTTGTTCAGGGGATTAAAAAAAAAAAAAAAAAAAAAAAAAAAAAAACTCATTTGGTTTGATATTTCCTTAATAGCTTGAAGTCTTCCTGAGGCAATCAGAGAGATGAAGACATTCATCCTTTTCTACTCCATCATGATAATGCGAAAACCACCAAGTCCTCATTTCAGCCCCGAGTGATCTATCGTACCTCGTCCGCCATACAGCCCTGATAAGGAAGTCTCAGACTTTTACCCACCAACATGAAGTGGGAAGTCAACGATCAGAATGAGGTCCAGTGTTATTGTCGCACCTGCCATGCAAACGTGACCAAATCTGAATACAGTTGTCTGATCTTGGTTGTAAACTGGTGTAATTGTTTCCCCCGTTTCCATGGAGACGGAGTCAGAACATTTCCCCCTGTTTCCACAGACTTTTTCCAAAAAGTTCCACCTTGGGAGCCGTCATCACAAAGTTGTGTTTTCAGAGGCTTACGAGCACCGTTGTCACAGAAACGGACACCCAAAATGTAACGTACGTTTCATGTTTTCACTTGAAACCATTGTCGTGTTAACAAGCCCTAAGATTGATTCATCTTTGGCTTTGTGCAAACAAAACTCCACACAGTGATGCAGGAAGGAAGAGGACTATCCACCATATTGTACACTCCATATTGGAGTTCAGGACCACCGTCTTGTTTTCTCACAAACTACAGACCCTGGTGAGCCACAACGGAAGAGGTTTTGGGAAGTCAGTTCAAGGTGTTATATACCGTCTCCAAAAGCTTTGTTTGTTTTTTAAACTACTGTTTTGTTTTGGGGGTTTTTAAGAATTCAAATCACTGCTTCCCTTCGGGGTTGTATTTTAGTCTGAGGTATGTTTTAATACTAAGCTTCTTGACACATGATGCCACAGTGGAGACTTGTTATAAGAGACAAAGCCAAGAAGGAGCGGGAAAAGAAATCACCTTGTCTGCGTCGCAAGCCAACTCCTTGATTATAATACCGTTTCGCCGCCAGCGGGAAAGAAAGCGTTTGTTGTGCCGCTTTGTTTCTCCGTTCATTGCTGTTTGGAGGTTTTGTACTTTCAGATACACTAAACAGACCATGATGACGGCTCTCTGAATACAAACCCAAATGAGCAACACACATTTTCCATCTTTTATGTTCAATCAGCTGCTAGTTTTATGCTTTAAGTTATAAATGAATTGATTAACGAGCCATTATTAAGTACAATAAAAGAAACAGTCATGAGATCTAACCGCTATTTACATCCGTGTAACTCCTGTTTACATAGGGAGGCTTATTAAAGCGGTTCGGTGAGGCAGAGCAGCTCTGTGAGGGGAGATGACTTGTTATCCTGCAGGTCTGATGTCTGGCGTGCATGACAGGGCCCAGATGGACCAGCAATGTCTCCGTGTTTTTGAAAATAGATGCAGGAATGTAACAACTCCTTCAGCACCCCCCCTCCTGCTGTTATCATTATCTTTTCCTGGTACATGAGGCGGAGATGAACTTGAGCTGAATGAAAGAACATATGGGATCCTATAGGACCCGCTGTCACCTGAAGGCACCGCATGCTACATGCTGCAAGATGCACACGGTTTCAGGAGGACGTGGGGAACAGGTGCATGATGGGTCGAGGGCTGATTGGAGGCTTTATTTCCAGATCCATCCTTCTACAAACTTTTTTTTCGGCTTTAAGTTTCATATATAACAGTGTTGTGGATCAGTGGTTAAACACCCTTGTCTCACTACAGTCATCTCCCATTACGATTACACTTCTATGCAAGTACTCTACAAGTTTCCCACAATGCAAAGGAGCTCGTCTGTAAATTACATGTAGGTTTGTTGTGTGTGTGTCTATATCTCTTTGTCAGACCTGCAATATACTGCAGTTGCAGAAATGCATTGACCATGCAGATTTTACAGTCTTATGAATATCTTTTAACTTCTGTTGTCTCTCATGGCGTGACTTTATTTGATACCGATCAAACCCACATGACGACAATACAATCCTGGGATTTCAGTGGTTTGCACCAGGTTTTCCGGCGTATCCGTATATTCCTGAATTATGACGTATAGTCCAAAAAGTATGGTATTCAAAGCGACACTTCAGCATCCAATAATGCTACACGTTTTTGGCCCCTTTTACACAACGTTTAAGGTAAAAATACATAATCTTTGCATTTTCCTTTCAGAAAAGTTTACACAGCAACGTTTTGAAAATGATGTCCGTTTCCACAGAAATGGCAGAAAAGCATGCCAGGCCATGAGCTGTTGGTTGCTTCTGAAATGAAAACACAAAACAATGGTAATAGTAATTGCTTACTACTGAATAGTAAGTTACTTACTACTAAACTTCTGGTGTTACAATAACAGACAGGTAAGCACAACATTGCAGTTTTTGTGAGACACACTGGAGAGGAAACTTTAATTTGTTGCTCTTGGCAGGGTTGCCAACTGTCACACCTTTAGTGTGAAATACGTGTTTGTATTTGTCAAAACAAATAATTCAAATGATTAGATTAATTGACATCATTAAAGGCTTTGGTTGTCTTAAGTCTAATTATCCATAAACATCCCAGCACACCTTTTATATGTATAGTTTTGCTTCATTTAACTTCTATTACACACAAAAATGTGCATAAAAAAAAAATCGGATTTACTGATATGAAAACAGATTAGCGTTGTTATATGTGTTGTTTCGTCTTGTCTTGCTGTCAAACTGAAAGGTTTTTAATGGTTTCATGTCTCGCGTGGAGCCGCATAGAACCGTAATGGCTCGAGCTTTTAAGTGAGAGGATTTTCGTTTGAGGCCTTTTCTCTGTGGAGTTTGCACGTTCTTACTGAGTGCATGAGCGTTTTGACAGGGCTTTGAAAACCTCAGCTCTATGGGAGCTGTTTTGTCTCCAAACATTCAACCAATTCACTCATATTTCCAGTGTTGAGTGTCTCATGTTCATCTTCCGAAGATGAATTATTAGCATCAGGAATCACTAAAACTGAGCTTAATGTGACTCACAATATGCTTTAACTGGAAGTTTGGAATGATTTCATCTTCATGCTTGAATGAATTGGGCAGAAATCTCCAACAAAAAGGTACAGATTTAATTAGTCATTTCACCCCTCTCACTGCTCTCTGTGAATCTCTGCACTATTTGAGGCTCTTGACATTTATGCCACATCTCTGCCATGTGAGATAAGACTTGAATGAATCCATGAAAGTTGTATTAATAGCATCCCGAACGCTGTTTTTTGTTGTTGTTTTTTTTTCCCTTTTCTTTAGTGATGTGGCTGCAAAAGCCCGAGGCATTGGGAACATACTGTAAAGTACCAATTAATGAGGTTTAATTCATATTGCACCATCTGCCCCAATCCCCCCCGGGCAGTTTTCCTTCGTATAAGCACAAAAGTGAAGGAAAATATTTGAAATTGAATGTGGGATTAGCTTGTTTTGTAATTGGGGTTTCACACATCCATCATGAAGTCTGTGCGGCCCGATCCCACCGCCTCTGGATCCGGATCTGGGCCACGTTGACTTGTCGGAGCACGCCGTCTCTATGGCGTCCCGCTGAGTTACCCAGTAAACACCTCCGAGTCAATGAATAAATGAATCCAATAGGAATCGTTTTCACAACATCCTCCACCAGTCACATCCTGTTTCCACGCTCCGCACACCTCGTTCACACTTCAGGGGAGCGTCAATGATCTCCTGTAGCTTCATTGTCTGCTCACGCTTCAGTGAGCCTCTGTTCTTTCTCATGCTGCTCAAGCAGCAAAGCCTATAGATATGGACACCATTGTGGATTATACAGGAGTTTGAAAACCACTGTGTCTATCATGCCTACAACAGCTTTTAGTTTTAGCTTTTAATCCGGCATTATTCGGGCCATTTTCACTTGGCAAACGTTTCAAGTGTAAATGCATCATTTGTTGCATTTTCATTTTAGAGAAGATTTGTTCTGAAAATGATGTTTTCCTGTAGGGCTCCTCGTGGATTCTGTTGTTTATTTCCACCAAATCAAATTTGACTGGCGCTGCAAAACATGATGAACCTTTAAAAAGAGGCTAACACAGCTTATAAAGTTATATACCCGGGATACAGTTCATATATATGAACATAAACTGTGTCAATTGCATTCACGAACTTTCAACTACAATAAAGTTCATGAACTTTCAATTACAATTCAGGATGGTAAATATTTCAGGACATTTTCAACTGTTTCTGTACGTGCTTTTAAAGGTTTCAACCTTCTTTTTTGCATTTTAGCTGTTTTAACCAGTTAAGGTCTTTTTTGATGCAGGTTTGTGCATTTTTCTCCCCATTTTTAATCTTTTTCTCTTTGAAAAATTCTAGTCCTTTTTGTTTGTTTTATTGCTGTTTTACCAGTCCCCCCCCCCCCACTTCTTACAGTTTTAGCTATATTCTTCCCAGTTTGAACCAATATTGTTTTGCCTTCTTTAAAAGTCCATTTGAAAATAACAATGTGTGAGTAAACACGGGTTGCAAATCCCTGGTATAAACAGACAATGAAGTTGTGTTGTCAAATATATAACTACAAGTCCCAGGAGGCTATAGACTAGCAGTCATAACACTTTGGAGGCCACCATTGTTGTTACTGTCATTTACTTCTGCATATGTGCAGTAGAATCATTTACTATGCCCATGATGATCATGTGCAGTCGTAGTGTTTCTGACGTCTGCACTGAGAAAGTTATGTTTTCTTCTGTTTATACCACAACAGAGGTTGAACTGTTTGAAAAAGTTCCCATCTCAGGAGTTATTTTGAAAAAGTGTTCCGAGGCAGTGGCAAACAGATTCCAAAATGCTACGTTTGGCGTTTTCATGAGAAAACATTGTTGTGTCGACGGGGCCTCACACAGCGGTGCAGTCTGCATGTTCTCCCTGTGCATTCATCAATTTCCTACAGTTTCATTGTGATTGAATGTACGTATATGTGCAGTTGTTTTCACCCACAGTGAGATAAATTACAGTGTTAAAAAAGATGAATTCGTGATAAGTATTGCACATTTCTCCTCGTTGAAAATAATGTTGTGACAGGAGACATCAGCTGGTTCGGGTAGAGGGTTTTTTTTTTGGTTTTTTTCTTGAGCCTCTCTTCCAGTAAATCTGTTGTTTCCCTCACGTAACTTAGGTTCCAATCAGTGGTTCAGTTACCTAACTACAGGAAACACTGAGTCACCCTTGAGCTGTACGAGGGGATTCATACTGCACAAAGAAAGGCCCCGCACACACTTAATATCAGCATGGATATATATGTTTTTTAATATTTCATTGAATTTTTTTGAAAGACATATTTATCTACTTATAGTCAATTTACAGATGTGTCCCACCAGGCTGAAGGTACATGTTAACTGTATAAAACAAGAATATGTACTTTACTTTCTTTAAAACTCCAAAGCTAATATAACCATTATCAACTTAAAAACACTTGTTTTGCCAGACTACTATTGATTTTTTTTGTCTATTTAGACTCCTTTTGACTAGAATATTATGTAATTTTAGTCAATATCTGACTCATACAAAAATCAGTTGAAGTATCCTTCAACAGGAAATTTCCAATTTCTGAATATTTAAATGAGTGCTTTATAAAGGGTGGAAGCTTATTTTATTGACATAATTTGTGTCCATAGCACTTTTGATGAGTTCAGATGAAAAGACAGTTTTTGACAGAATTGACAGTTTTAATAATCAAGTTAAAAGTTTCATTATCCACTAAAAAGGGCATCCACATGACCACCGGATTCTCTTCTATGTACCCCGAAGCTCCAGCACCTAATTGGTGAGATTGATGTCACTTTTCTTAAATATACAGTATTTCCAGTTCATGATTGCATGCAAAAAAAAAACTTTGATTGATCTTTCCATTCCAATATACAACAGAAAGAGACCTGAAGTAATCAACAAAATGTTTATTTTAAGATGTCTTCGTTGTAAAATCGATTGAAGTTTGCAAGTTAGCTCACAGGGTTAAGTCTTAATGAGGATTTTTGGCAGATATAACTTAAAAATGAAATTACTTAAAAATGTTGGTGCTTAGTAAATGAGAAAGCTCAAAGTTTCATAACAGGCTGTACATCTAATACACCGAAGCCTTTAAATATTGACTAGAATCATTAGTTTTTCTTAAATTGACAGTGAAAATATGACTTTTTATTTTTTCAAAGCGTTTCATTACCCTTTATGTTCCAATCACCCTCTCTCTGTGTGTATAAATAGCCCTGAGCGCTTTCTTCACTGTCACATCAGAACAGTGCCATGAATGAATCCATCAGCTCATTAAAGCAGGGTGGATTCAGGTTCCGGTTTGTCCTCAGTTTACTGGAGCTGGAGAAGCCGTTCTTCAGTGAAACACTCCCCCCGTGTGGCCGTGGTGTGTCACGTCCTGCCTCGGCTGCGGGCGGGTTGTTGATCACTGTTCAAGCCTCTATAAATGTCTCAGGGAGCTGCTCTGCCTCATGGGTCTTCGGGCCACACAGTTTCGAGGTGAAATATTGTGATAGGAGTCGAAATATGGCAAATTATCAAGACCACGACTGAGTCAAAACCAAGACCAGAGCATCCCAAGACCAAGACTTTACGAGGCGAAGAGTGAGTCAGACCAAGACGAGGGCATCCAAAGACCAAAGACTTTAAGGTTTCAAGACCAAGTCGACACCAAGAACACGACAATAAGGGGCCAAGACCAAGTCAAGACAGCGACCAAAACAATCCAAATCCAAGACAAAACCAAGACTTGAAGGTTCCTAGACCATATCAAGCCAAGACAAAGACATGAACATGACTTTAACGGACCGAGACTGAGTCAAGGCCAAGACCAGAGCATCCCAAGACTGACTCACAACCAAGATCCTGAAATTGTGGTCTGGCGACTTGTCTTGAGTACTACAACACTATCACAACAGTAAAAAAATAATAAATAGTAGTTAATAGTTTAGGTGGAAAATACCAGAAATAGGGACTTTTGTCTCTTTACAGAATCACGTTTGCACATATAAGGAATTAGTTTGAGTTCAACAAACACTGCAGTTAGGAGGTAAAATAGAATTTTTATTTTATTTTATTTTATTTTATTTTATTTTATTTTATTTTATAGCACTGTATTAGACCATTGTGAGACAGGTTATTTTTTATCCTACTGATGATGTGTTGTTGCAATAGTGATACTGTTTTGTGTTTTATTTCATTCACTCATCTAACCGCTATTAAATTTCATGTAAGTGTGTGAATGCAAGAGACTGATTGAAACAGCCTTTATGACTGGAAAATTATTTAAAGCCTCAAAGTGCAGGATGAGTCATTCCAGGAGGAGAATAAAAGAGAAATCTGTGTAAAAATGTACTCGAGAATGAAGCTTTTGGCAATGGTTTGGCACAGATGAGAAGGAAAGGAACTATAACCACATGGGAACAGAAAAAAAGATTTATTATAAACATAACTCGACTATTGTTTAAGTGAGCTTCAAGTGCTTCAGTCTGTAAAAACTCCAAATCTGGATTTGTTACACAGCCTGTCAGGTTTTGTTCTCATGCTTCAGAAGTGTTCCTTTTTCCAACAGTATCAAGCATTTTTAAGTATTCTTTTACGTAAAAAGTTGAATGTGGCTGTGTTTTTCTGTATTTTTTTAAATTAGATTCCTTAAATTTAATTTCCCCTTGAATGCTTGTTTATTATTTATGATTTCAAGGGAACAGAGCAGAAGCACTCGTCTGTTAAAATAATCCTCCTTTTAATATGAGCCACATTGGTAAGGAATGTGCATTTGTGGGATGAGCAGCAGAGGCATTCATGATCAAATTTGCCAAACCTTCAAATCGATCTGCTTTCCATAAGGTTTTAATGTTTAAATGTCTGATCTTACACAAAAAAATGCCTTCACCACTATCTGAGGTTCCTCAATTTGAAAAAACAAAACAAAAACTGCAGAATCAGTGTGGAATCAACTACAACAATTGCCCAATTTTTAATATTCAGACCAAGAACAGACTGTAACGAACTGAGTCCCATCAAATTATAATGATTCATTTTTTTTCTCTCTTTAAATTTAGATCAGAGAACAGTTTTATTCCAGTTTAATGCATCATTTGTCCAAATAGTATTCAAATCTTAAACCGTCGGTCTATACATGCGCGACTGAAATAGCAGAAAGCGGCAGGAAATCTTTTTGCGCTATAAAAAACAGCTGTCCGGGCAGTGTGGGTGAAGTATTGCGGAGTGTGCGCTCTCTCTCTCTCTCTCTCTCTCTCTCTCTCTCTCTCTCTCTCT